>NW_028259148.1:3752500-4377500 GCF_977971745.1 Zootermopsis nevadensis | reverse complement strand
AAAAATAATTGATTAGCCACATTGCACTGAATAAAACACACCACAGTGTCATCGATTTGAGTAGACAAACGCCAGTCAGGATACGAAACGAAAACCTTCCTAATGCCATCTCCTGTGCCATCGTGTTCTGTAATTCTCTCTTTTTTCTTATTTCCTTTTTGCTTTCTTAGCATTTCTGTTTTCACTGAAAAGTATTTAGAACTTTATTGTTGCAGTAAAGCAGTTCAAACAGGGGGGGGGGGGGGTATAATCAGAGACGAGTTTTATGGCCAGTTTCACTGTGCAACTTCGTTTCATTTAGTATTTTTCGCTTACACATTGACGGAATCTAGCAAATGACTAGCGATTCGTTATGCCAACATAAAAGAAAAGTATTTCATGGAAATTTAGACAGTTATCTCGAGAATCATAAAAGTTAATTTTGTGTTTTCTATTATTTATACGATTCGCGTAAAACGTTTCTATGATACGCATTATCCAGACTGAGAAAGGTTTAATAAATAATTACTTTCCTGCTAGAACAACACTCGTGTAGGCGAAATGACATCTAAAGCAAATAAAACATTAATACAGCAGTGAAGTCAGTAATAATTCAGAAGAATTCTTTCCTTTGTCTTTCTCATTTACCTTTTTGCCTCTCTTTCTGACTATGTTTTCCACTCTTTCTACGAGGCGCGTCCACAAAGTAAGTTTCCCACTCGTCCCACAGCTAGCAAACCTTATATTGCGCGAAGCGACTGTGCGTACGTGATAGAGCAATGACGTAGCATGGCGCATGCACTAACGGCACCTCCCGCGTTCTCACAGTAGCATCGTTGCAGCTGTTGAAGATGGAGGTTCTTATTCCAGCTCCCGCCGACTGTGAAGTGCGGTCAGTGATAACGCTAGGCCGCACACGGCTCGACGGACAGCAAGTCTCCTGCAGGAGTTCAGCTGGGAGGTGTTTAATCATCCACCCTACAGCCCGGACCTCGCTCCCAGTGATTTCCATCTTTTCCTACACCTCAAGAAATTCCTGTCCGGTCAGCGTCAGCGTTTTGAGAATGACAGAGAGGCGGAGATGGTTGTCACACAGTGGTTCCAATCCCAGGCGGCAGACTTCTACGACACAGGTATTCAAAAGTTGGTTCCACGGTATGACAAATGTCTCAATTCCGGTGGCGAATATGTTGAAAAATAGCTGGACACTTGCTGTATCTGTTGCAATAAATATTTCCATGAAATTGTGTTTTGTTTCTGTAAACGGCCCCAGGGAAACTTACTTTGAGGACGTGCCTCGTATTTCATCATATTTATGTCTGCATTTATTTCTATTGGCTCAAAAATTATTCGTAAAAATTTTCCTCACGTATATGGGCGTTAGATTCAGTTTTGAGAGGAAACAAATCCATATTAGTTAATATTTTATATTTTAATATTTTCCGTCAAATCACAATTTTTAATAATATAATAAAATATAAAATATTTAAAATATCATTTCACGTTCCGCATCGAATGATCGATTTACAAATGTAGTTAAGTAGAAAAGCAAAGATAAATATTCCCTTGTGCCTACAAGTCAAGCCTAAAAGACGTATGGGATGCTGGAGGTAAGTTAAACGCATTCTTGTCCCCAGATAGGGATTATCGGCCTGATTCAAGTCTCTGGCGTTTTGCCCATGGGCAAGGCACTCCGCCCTGGTGCAGACATGACGACGTAAAGAATAATATGTCGCGGTCTGGAATCAACCTACGTCTTCCCAGTCCTTGAACCGGTAAAATGTTCGTTCCGAATGGTAAGGCAAATGAAAGCTATACATGAAAATAAACTATCATTTTTCTCTCTCGTGGTTTTGCAGTTCGTGGCTTACCTAGGTCGCCACGAACGACTGAAAACGATATTTAACGCCAAGCTTCATAATTTGTAATATCACGGCGATCAGATGATAAAGGCAGAAGGTACCTTTAGTATGTAGTCAAACGTCTACCTGAACACAGAGTGCAACAACCTAGAAGACAAATTTTATCATGATTTGTATTTAATTAATTATTCTTGTCCGTCTAATCACAATTTAAAATTTAAAATTAAGATAATTAAGATAATTAAAATATCATGTGATGTTCCTTATCGAAACATTCGATTTACATTTAGAACATCGTTTTCTTACGACATGTTTCGGTTCTTAAATGAACCATCTTCAGGTGTATAAAAATTAAAATTATATAAACTTAAAACTTAATCGTAATTTCTTATATGCAACTGTTTTATAGTTGCTTATCAGTTAATAGAGATGTTCACTTCCAGATTCCATTTTTATATATTTGAAGTTGTTCTACACATGTGCGTCGTGTTTAAGTAAATTTTTTGTTGGTGAATGTTTTTGTTGATGTTCTTACATCGGCCAAAGATGAGAGGTGTAGATGAGTTCCGATGTATCTGGAAGTATTATCGTAATTAATTAAATATATAACTTCACAATATGACGCAACTATACCATCTTATGATTTGTATTGCTAATATAATATTGTGAGGTTAAGATGAACTTAAAGATTAGAGCTTACCGATGAACTAGAAAAATGCCTTCACGTGGAGACCTATGTGACCTATGAACAAGTCGAGAGCTACGCCAGCGTATCTGGTTCGAACCTTTGCTAAGTTTTGTGTAGACTTTTCTAATCTGAAGCTCCATCCCTTACTAATATACCAGCTACACACAAACCATTGGATAAACCGAATTGATTTTCCGAATTGTTAAGCTATTATTAAGTAGGCCTACAACCTAACACGAAATATTTGCCATGAATGTTATGGAAAGTACACATCTGTCCACTGTAGGTATGAGGCATTTTGGGAAGCCTGCACCTAAATGGGAGGATGATATTAAAATGGATCTTAAGGAAATGAGATGATGTAGATTGGATGAAATCTTATAAGTGTAGGTATGTAACGGTTTAGTCATCAGATGACCTTTATGTGTACTCTGAAAAGAATATCCATATATCTTTATCTATAAAGACTTAAGAGGTGATATTATGAATCCGATATTTTAAAGTAGGTTATTATTTTTGCCTTTCTATTTACTTCAGACAGCGAATTGTATCTAAACAAAATATTTCGTTTTAATAAGCTAGGATATAATTTTTGTCTGAAGATTTATGAACTACGCGTACTACAGTCATTTAAAAGGTGTAAATTCAAAACACGTTACAACTGAAGACACGTGTTACCTCTAAAATGTATAAAGCTAAATATTTTTATCTAGTTGTTAGTACACGTCCATTAATTTTAATGTACTGTCACAAACACTGATGAATTTATGGTCTACAAATATAAAAAAATAACACCAACATATGAGGCCTATTTCGAACGCTCTAGTTTAATGTCTTCTCATCACACATACTGTCTGCATTGTGTATGCACAGGGACATGTCTGGTAATGGTCGCCGCTCTGTCACCATCGCTGGAACACAAACGTCACTGATTTATATGGCTTCACATTATCTCTGTAATGCATACATGTCTGTGGACTGGAATGGTACACATGCGCGCGCATCCTTCAACACGTGACGCCATAACGCGTATTATTTTGTGTGTGTTCAGATACTGTTAAACAACGCACAAAGCTTCATAAAATATACGACCGATCACTGCCATCTATATCACGGCAAAAACCCACCCTTCCGTTCTCTACTTTACATGCTGGTAAAAACAGCGCGGAACTTTTTATTGTTGCTTGGGTATATCGATTGTCATGAAAACAAACGCGCATCGCAGCTAGAAGTTCCGATTGTGAACAATTGTTTCAGTTTGCTATTTTGTGTTGTGTTTTAACAGAGGAATTTGTTATGAGGGCTTTGGAATCCTTTCAGTGTAGTTCATTTTATTTCTGTTGTAAAGTTATGTACAAACTATCACATAATATAAAACAAACAAATCTCGAACCCTGAAAATAGTTCAATTAACCATAAAGTTTGGTTATGGTGTTTCCTGTTTAAATGTACTGGTATATTTATGCTCGAAATTCGGTGTTAATTTTCTACAGTTCTTTCTGCTTCTGTACTTTTAAATAAAATATTATTTGGAATCTCCCGCAAAACTCATAATTGGTGAAGACACTGTAAAATGTATAATTTTCGATGTATTTTTAACTTCACTGTAATTGCTCATATATCTGACTAAACGTATTACAACTCTGTTTCCAGGATTATGGAGGTGTTGATGGAAGTTGGTTACGAGAGAGATTATGAAATGTGAAAAATACAGGATGTGGTTAGAATACTAAAATATACTGAAATCCAGCTCAGCGATTATCAATCAAACTGAAGTTCAACAATTCCATATATTTATTTTTTTCATTTATCTTTATTGGATAAGAATGTGGAAGCCCTTAGTTAAAATTTTCACGAAATTATTACTTTTATTATTATTATGTTACTCGTTATTGGTAGCTGTGTTCTAAGTTCCGGGAACAGTAGTATTCATGATAATGGATGACACGTACCCCCACGTATGGATTTATCTTTAAGGGAACAATGTTAAATAAAATATAAGTGGATGATAACAAGAAAAATAAAATAAATTAAATATTAATTTATATGCATTTTCCGCTAAGAAATTCACCTTAGCAACCTAAGGTAGCTAGATATCACGATTTCTTCCCAGGAGGGTTTATTTAATGGACAGTACACGCGTCTCCGAAATGTGAGAAGCACCTGTTTGCAAAATGCGATCATCTTGAATCTGAATGTACGTGAGTTACTTCATTTCTCGATAGTAAGCGATCCAGTCGATTCTCTGATTTAGGGAGTCCGTGGGGAGTGCTCTGCAAAGCTCAAGTTCGTACAGGACGCCATGATTTAAACTCAGCACGGATTTTGGCATTCCTTCTACTGTAGGCGTTTCTGGGACCGGGTAAGACAGATGGAGGCACCGGAAGCAGACAGAAAGACGAACATAACATGGAGTTCACTTATTCACTTCCTGTCGATTTACTGAAAATTCGAAGCACTTATAAGATTCTCAGGAAATGGCGAATGTCCAACTGGTGCGTTTATAGTTCGATAATTTCTCATTTTCTTTTATACAAAAACTGGTATAACTGAATATAGAGTGAACAAAACCAACAACTATTAACACTATAATGGACACTATTGCCATACGTGTTTCGACCTCAAGAGGTCATCATCAGTGGCATCAGGGAACACTACACGGTATGCAAAGTTTTAATGGTATAACTGACTTTCTAAGGCAGAATGAACACTACAAACAATAGATCCTTTACTTAAATCGCCATTTAAATTATATAATATGTGTTAAATGGACTATAGGCTAATCAAATAAAAATAGATTAAAGTAGCATGTAGCATGAATGATAAAAATGAAACAATTTTATATATTTCGGTTGAACGAACTTAATCCAAAAAGCTGTTTGGAAAATCCAAATGAAGGTGGACGAATCATATTAATTTTAAGCAAATTTTATGGACTGGAATTTTTTTTTTTTGGGGGGGGGGGTCCCCTCAGGATAGTTTCAGCGGCGGATTCCTGTGGACACATTAATGAATCGTAGGGTTAAATTAAACATATTAAATTTATTAACAAAGTTAAAAACTGTAAGCTTTTTACGAAAGGCTATACCCCATGGAGTTCGTTATGAGAATCATTTTAAATAGACCACAGATTTTAAAAATGAATTATACGCAACTTGCCATGGATTTCGATGAAAACTGCTTCACATTTTCATCTATATTATTATACTTTTCCTGCATTTAAATACGTGCCGTTACGTATGCAGTCATCAGTTTAGAGAATACACTACACATTCAGTTCAGAACGTTAAGTAGGCTTACACGGCAGACGTCGGATAATGAAAAGACATCAAAAGCTATGCGCTTGAAGTATATGTCTATCGATAGCCATGAAAGCTAATAGTCTGAAGCTGTGAAACAATAAATTCCAAGAGAAATTCATTCTGATGTTTTTATTTAACCCTCTGAAGGCAGGAGTAACTACTGAATCAGAGTGACCTACGTGAGAACCTCAAAGTCAACTCTTTTTTTTTTCCAGTTTACTGAGAATTATTTATGTTTTCAAAATTAATTTTGCTGAACGTAAGAACTTCAGGTATATTGCATTATATTTATAAAAAAAAATGTTTTACAAAAAGACAGTTTCAAATTTATCTCTTGGGTCATTCTTATAATTTGCAACATCTGTTAGATGAAATTAAGACGTTGTCATAAAGAGCAGAGTGACTGTTAATTAAAAATATCATTCTCAATTTGAAAGTGTTTAAGAATTTTTCCTGCCCTCATATATATTCATGTCTTGAGATGTGTTTCTTATTATGTAACGAGACGTCCTTCTAGGTGCCATAAGAAGTTCTAACGTATGATCTTAATCTGAAGATTATTAACAACGTACGAAGGAGGGCATTTTCTCTGGGGACCTCTTTTATTATACCTGTTATATATATATATATATATATGTCTTATTCTATTTGGTGCTCTTTATTACGAGAGCAGGCATTTAGAAATTAAATTCCACAATTTTTCCTTGAATACTGCAACCATGTATCTGCCGCTTACATTTCGTTAAATTATAATCCTATCCACAGGGCATTCTGTTCTCCTTTAGCTCATAATTTTTTTATGTAAACAGATATTCCTTGCAATTTTCGTGAACAAGCTGTGAATGTGAAACATACCAAATAAATACAACGCCAAATTCAGCATTCCGTAATGTCATCTGAAGGGAAAAGTTTGAGATAGGCAGGATATGCAGCATGCACGAGAGAAGTAATAAATACGTACAAAATCTGTATACGAATAGCCTAATATGAGACTTGAGCGTTCATATAATATTAAGTTGTATCTTGAGAAAACAGTACGTGATTATTAAATTACAGCAATTAAATGATAATAATTGCTAAATTTTGTCGATTTAAATGGTAATTTTATTACTATTATTCGTAATAATAATTATAAACCGTTATTTGATGGTGTTTATAATAATGATTTTAGATTATGATCCGTGTATCAATGGCCTTATGAAGTACTTGTATGTATATATTTACTGATTTTTAGTCTAAAACGCAATTATATTGGTACGTAATTTTGAATATCTGATGCTGTTATGGGGATAGTTTGGAATGATTCAAGCAGAATAAAGAAGTATTGGAGCTATGCATACATGGTACGATTTATTTGTAACACAGCTGCTTAATTTAATCTTAGGAAGATATATTTCATAGGATTCGTTTGGTACTTCTGTTGTAGATTTTGTTATTCGGTACAGAAATTTGTATCAATGAGTGTACATGTAGTTAAAAATATGCCTGGCTTTATATTAATAATTTTCTTATCAATAATCCTTTCTATGTTTTGATAAATACTACATATTTATTTCCCAATATGGTTTGTGATAAGTATTCCTGATCTTGGATGTTGGGGCCACTAACCTAAAATAACGTATGTTGTTGACAAATGTTGGCATCGCATGGTTTTAAATTTTGCGCCGTTAGCTTGGCTAAGTTGGTACTCAGCTGCAGTCGAAGATGGCGTGATAACGAGACAGCGCGGACTACGAGCTTTGTGTGAAAAAGTTGTGTTTTGTGGTGTTTCTCGTAGTGTTTTACAGTCACATTATATCAAGATTGGAAGCTTAAGAATTGTGATTAGTTTATTGAAACAGACATCCAGTGAAGACTGCGGAAGTAAGTCATAATTAGCCTAATTCCTTCCATCATTATTTCTCGTGTTTTTTAGATTACGGCTTGCAAAACAAGTGCAGGTGTCTTTGGGACAGATGGCGTTCAAGGTCGGTTTGTGCGTTAGCTACTTATGTA
The DNA here is from genome assembly GCF_977971745.1 of Zootermopsis nevadensis. Taxonomy (NCBI): domain Eukaryota; kingdom Metazoa; phylum Arthropoda; class Insecta; order Blattodea; family Termopsidae; genus Zootermopsis; species Zootermopsis nevadensis. The sequence goes on along the minus strand of NW_028259148.1, from coordinate 4,369,674 downwards.
GAAGATCTAATAGCAATGATTATTGTTCTTTGTCAATCGATTCGTTTTCTTGCAAATGCTGATTTTAGCGCTTTCACACTTTATTATAAAGAAGTTAAATTACTGCATTTTGAACTTTATTATTTTATGTGTTTTTACTGTATGAAGGAGGTGCTGCTTTTTACCACTTGGTTTAGATTTTTAACGTAAGGAAACCATTGAAACTGACAACGAATAAAACAGGTCACCCCATTAGTTCAGAAGGACACTGTAGAAAAATCAAGCATAAAGTAAACAGTGTTTGCTAGCGTGCTTTTAATTAAATTTTCTCGATAATGAGTTTTGTTGATCCATGTGATTTTACATGTGATCAATTAAAATGTGTTTTTGAAAATTAGTTACAACCTATTAAAGAAACATAACCGGAATGCTGTTACACGATTTCAAACCAAAATTTTGTAGGCTTTCCTTATGTCCCCATGTGCTTTGTCATATTCTTAACAGAAAATAATAAATTACTGCATGACTCTAGAATAACAAGCTGCATTCAAATGCAGTCATTCAAGTGTAGGTCCTACAATAATTGAGAGTTGTTGTTTACTTAAAATGGAAAGGAAAACTACCCCTCTGTTTAATTGCAGATAACTCTGCATCTGCTGGCAAGTAATCCGGAAGTTTGCCCCTTCTAGTGTCTAAAATGCCCCCGACTCTTTCTAATTTTCTCCTCACTGTGTTTTAATTAAATAACCCCACCGAACCTCCACCACTAGCTGGATTTCACAACTTTTCTTAATCGTAAATTCCCAGTCTCCCATTTTATATTATATAATAAGATCTGACAGTTGAATGTCTCAAGTTTCTCCGTTTCCTGCTGACAGGAGTTTAAAAGAATGAAGGTAAATTTATTATAAGCGAAGTGGGATATTTGCTTTCAACTCTTTCACGTTGTAATTAACGAATAACCCTTCTTGTTCTAATCGCATGGCTGAATGGGTGTGTCTGCCCTTTAATTATGCAGTACCCTGGTACACTATCTGCATTTCTACCACCTGAGATCTATTTAATTCAAATTAAATTAAATTAAATTACGAGACCAACAATCTTGGTGTGAGTTCTAATTCTAAGCCGTGCGATTTATTTATGTTTTATTTAACGACGTTATCAACGGCTTAGAAAAAATTGTTTACGAAAGGATCATTGCTGAACAATGCTAGAAAGGCGTACTCTTTGGAGTACACCAACATTTTACTTGTGGTTTCAAACGAACCTCACTGTAAATAATAATTATTTCCCCCAAACAGCATTAACCAGTTGATCCTTGTAATGGAGAAGAGTTGTGTTTTCTTTGCGGTAAGGACTAAATTCTTAAATATTATTTAGACGATCTCCGGCTTCAAAAGATGAAACACTGTATTTATAATGTATCTTATACAAAATAAGAGTATTGTATAAATGATTTATTTGCAGTCATTCAATGATTCGGTTAAAATTAGGAATTCTTTGACGGTTCATATAATATTCTCGAAACTTGCAAAGATGGACTTGCCTCGTTATTACTGGAATGTTTCAATTATTGTTTTTAACTGTGATGGATTAATAAATATGTTGAAACTTCGATCATAATTTAAAAATCTGTTGAAGTGCACAAAGGAAGGGGATTTTTGAGGTTATCAAATTAATCATCCACTGTTAATGTTTTCACAGTGGGTGACTACATACAGCAATTATGTGTCGAACAAATGAAATCACACCGTAGCTACAGTTAAACTTGTTCATTAACCTCTAATTAGCACTGCACTGTGCGTTCGTTCATTATTTTCTCCTCGCTTTTATGAACGGAAAACGCCGTTTGCAATTATGCGTTCTTTTCACGATGTCCGTCTGTCTGTCCGCATGATTCAACTCGTGAACCGCTGGTCGGATTTGAACGGAATTTGGTATGGACGTTATGTCAATGGGGCTAAGCCTACAATCGGCAATACTAACATGGCGGACAAACAAACGTCTGAGGTGGAATCGAAAATTGGGCCGTACGGTGATGTATGGTTATAAATTAAATTAAGCGTTAGTGCATATGTCTTAGACTTTCCAAAATTGTTTCAGCATTTAGTCTGTGTTATTATTATTATTATTATTATTATTAGTGTTCTGTCTGACGACAGGTCCATATGAACAGGATCCTTCCATCCTTTTCTCGGACTGGGACCTGTTCATATACGTTCTTGGCAGATGATCCAGAAGTGGTTTGCCATTGCCTTCTTTTGTGTGTGAATGGAGTAATTGTTGGGATGCCACGGAGGAAAACTCCGTGTTGCCTAGACCACGGCCTTGCCCAACACAAGTTATAAATTCGGGCACCGCCGGGAATCGAACCCGAGACCCCAGGATTACAAGGCCAGCGTTCTAACCGCTAGACCAGTCTGTGTTATAGAACGTTTCCAATAATTCCAGCAGATTTCACTAATTTACGGCTAGTTCAGCTCGTAAGCGTGATTCACGTAGATGGGCATTAGACGTATAAAGGGCGTACAAAATATTCTTATTTTACGTTGGTTGGTTTGGCATTTCAGTCTTCTTGTCTGAATGCATAAAATGTTAAGCACAATTTCTTTAAAAAATAATTTTAAACGAAGGAAAATTTTAGATCGTGTTTTTTTAGTTGCTTCATATACGTTTGGCTTTTATTAATACAAAAAAAAATGTTTACTGGTATCCAATTGATAATTCTTTCTTTAAAAAAGAAAATGGGGTAACGATCATGTTTTAATCACGACCTACCATTGCCTTTAAGTGGTCTCAGTACAGGTGACTCTCGTCATACGCGCTTTCGCTAACCGATTTTTCTCATATACACGGCTTTAATTCAGTACCATGAGGATTATCAATAGACTATCCGCGGTTTCAGTGATGCCTCGCCATTTTTACTCTGCGGACAACAAATTAAGGCCTGTCGTGGTGTATCACTCTGAGAATCCACGGGAAAACTAACACGTTTCGCGTGTTACGCGTTTTAGATGTGAGCGGTAATACGTAAGAACGAAACACCCGCTTATAACGACAGTCACATATATATGAATAAATGTAGAGTTCATAATTTATGCCTTGAACATACTGATTTCTGCAGTCTGGATTCTATGAACAGTGATTAATTTGGCAAAAAAGCATCTTACATCCGCATAATTTTCCTCTCAAGTATAAAGTCTGTCTTAATTAGGGCTACTCATACGCTCACATAACGTATATAATATTTCAAAATTAATACGTAGCATTGCACACAGTGCTCAGAGAGATATGGCGACAGTCCCCCATTAGTGGCGTGCTTAATAACACTGGTATTTATTCTGCCCTCAGACGACACTAATGGTCTTTATTTCTATCTCTTAATAGGCACTTATGTGTGCTTAGCTTGTGTAAACTATTTAATTTACTTTTTATGCAACGATTATGCAAATGAAGTGAAATTCACGACGTGAAGTTCCACTAAGACCGCAAACAAACACAGTTTTGCCGTCAAGACTCGCATTCATGGAGACTTGTGTTCTTCAGGCGAATATCGGGCAAGGCATTTCCTCTAATAGACAGTGTGCTGTATATTTATGATAGTAATGATATTAGACCTAAAAGCTTACCTCAAGCTAAAGGGAATGTACCTTTCAAACAAGCCAATGATATTTGTTTTCGTATTTGTATGCATTTAATATTCCTCCTTCCATCACAGTCAAAGCTAAGTAACTTATCAACTTAATATAAGGTCGTTAAATAATACAAGAATAAATATTTTAACATGAATGGAATTTATGGATAAAGACGTTTTAGGCTTTTTTTAGCGTTGTTCTAATAATTTTTTTAGAGCAGTTCTGTCATACCAAATGTTATAATTTAAATTCAGACTGATTTCTGATTTAATTGTACATATAAAAGTTAGGAAATTTTAAATTAAATTTTATGTGGATTGACAGTAACTTATAGCAAATATTTCTTTTTTACCTGTCTTCTGCTATGGACAGTTAAAATTATCATTGGCACGAGTACAAATTCGTTCATAAGTGTTCGTAGACCAGCAACTGCTTAACTGTTTGAGATTCTAAGCTAGTCTACGTAATATTTAAAAATTCAATTTTCACCTCAAAGAAATCACAACACGTATAAATTACAAATATCAACTGGTTAATGCTATTTAAATAAATAATCGCTGTTTATTCTGAGAATAATATGAAACACTCATTCTATAGGTAAAATAAATAGTTGTTGTTTATTAATGCAGGTGGTACATATAGTTACCACTGAATTTTAAAGAGCTCAGTAGGCTGAGCAGTAAGTGATAATTTTGTTTCTCGGAAGAAGGCTTTAATTTAAGTACAATCTGCATTGGCTTAAGACTTTCTTACCTAACATCAAAGAATTAGGCCTTAAAAATATAACATGTGTTCTATGCTCTGCTGTTTCCCGCAACCAACGACCTCTGTATTTGCAATTTTGTATTTGCGATTTGTTGAAAATTCTATTAATTATAATATCCTTTGACGCAGACACCAATATTGATTATTATGCTGATTCTCCATATAGACACGATGATTCAATTAACGATTAGTTAATTACTCTTCGGTTTATCTGATGGCATGACGAAATTCAGGAATCGATAATGAACGTGACTAGGTGTATACGCATTAGATCTCAAACAGCTGTCAGTAGCATGAATTAAATTCGAAATTATGGTAGATTAAAATTCTTTGGTTCATGGGGGTAAAAATATGTCGAATGCTTTCCTGGTATTGTTCAAGATATTTGTTAGATATTTCGTTACATTTTCTGTGGTTCCAATGATTACCGGTATAACGAAACATTCGCTATATTAGATGTTTTTTTTATTCCTTTTGTGTTACGTATTCATTCCTACATTTTTCAGTAAGGAAATTTGATTTCGCTTGTTTTTAATAATTGAGTCTCTCTTTCTGTATGTAAACATTGATTCCATATTACTGTTGTGTCTTCATGTTTACATGCAGACTTAGAGATGTGGGAATACCAGTTTTATGTTGTTTCAATGCCTAATGTCTTGCATATTGAATCATTCAGATGTGTACAGACTTTATAATGTCGTATTGTATTCATCCCTTGCCAGAACGCGATATCCTGATATGGTGATCAATAGTTTCTTCGTATTAATGTCATCAACGTCGTCATTATAAGAATCTGTAAACTTGTGATGATTTGTTAAAAGTTACGTCACATGCTCCGAGAAGTTGCTATATATAGGTCCACGAACAATTCCCAAATTGTAAGACCATCTCACCTCTCATTGAAATACAAGGGTGCCGTACTCCGGGTAGGTCTGTCTCCCTTTCAGCGACGTGACCTTTGCAGAATGCGCCTGTTAGGGTCGCAATGACGTATGTCTGTCCACGTGTTATAACCCGAAACGTTGAGTGGAATTTAATTAAATTTTATATTGGGGTGTTTTACTAAAATCTGTCGATACATTACAGTTCTGGTTAAAATCGGACGAGAGTAACCGACAGTTTACGTGAATACATACATGGATTTCTGCTGTTAAGAGACACAAATATTGTTACTTGTACAAATAATGTAAACTGTGTACATACTAATAAGGCCTGCGCAAACAGAGCTTGAAACTTGTCCATGCTGACAGCTGATAAATGGGGCCACTAGCTGAAGATATAAAAATAATATCCACTAAGAAACTGAGAAGTCATTGTATTCGGGGAATGTTTGCTAACAGTCTGTTAAAGATCTTTCACCATCTCAATTCCTATCAACAAACTTAAATATTAAAACGCTTAAAACTAAATGTAACTGGCTCTTTACGTCTATGAAATGTTACCACTTACCTCACATTTAGGACGCAGATTGAGGATGTTTGAGAAAGAGGTGCCGAGTAGATCAAATTAACCTCGTGTCATCTTGCAGATGGTTGCAAGAACAACCACACCCACGAACCACGTTTTATTTTCAGATGTGACCCAATTTCACCGCACGTATTTCACAAACACAAGAAATTTTACTCTTGGTCTCATAGTATCCGAAATGAGACAGTTCAAAGTAACTTTAAACTCATAATTTCGGTACGATACGAAATTATTTATTTGCTATGAATTTTATCGGAAAGTTTGACAGCAACAGACAGATATCTTTATGACAGACGTCTTAAGCCGAGTGTACACCAAAGAAACTGGAAACTCCAACTCAACTTTAACTTCACTTTCAATCAATCGAAATTGAACAAACCATGCGAAGTCATATCGCGTAGTGCACTCTTGGAAAAAGAAAACTACCGCAACTTCAACGCAACTGGCGGAAAATTTGGAAACTAAACTGAGAAGTACTTTCCTATGACTCGAGTTACGGTCCATTTGTTCAGTTGGCTATGGGAAAAAGAATGTCTTGTAGAAAGAAATGTAGTATTTGTTCAGTTAAGTGTCGACGAACCGTGTTTGTACGATTATTCTAGGCTGGATAAAATTGTTTTCATAAGAATTAAAAGAACGCCTGTTAGCGTGAACTTGAGGCGATCGGACAGACCGAGTTCCAAGATGACTTGCACGTATAACATATATGAAGCTAGCTAAATGGATTTGTTACAAACATGGTAATACGAAGACGATCATCGCCAAGATGAAGCACGTACAATCCTACTTCTTACTAGAATTACTTTTCATTACGACTAAACAACAACTGTACAACTTTCTGCATCGGAAACCGTATTATGGCGATGGTTCACACTAAATCCATTTCCGCTGTCCTCGCGTTTAGTTGAAGGATGAAAATGCCGGCACATTTTGTCTCACCAGCGACAGCTAAACAAAGAGAAAATTTAGTCTCAAGAGTTTCACAAAAGTTAGCTCGAAAATGTTACTCCAAGCTAACAGAAACCCTTTAAATACGCTGAAAGCAATTATTCACAGAATTTAAATTTTCAGACCAGAGTAGCGAGCGCTGACCCCCGCAGTTCGTTTCGTTGCCTTTAGAAATCGCCTCTCCGTTCGCATGTTAGGGAATTGTTTCTGACGCACAGTCAAGGAAGCATTTGAAATGCAGTAAGCAATGTTTTACTTTGAAGCCGTCTTGTTATGGGCTGAAGAAGGCCGACGTTTCAGAGGTGTTTAATTCCTCTGAAACGTCGTTCTGCTTCTATGATACTACTCAGTGCACTCTGAGCACTCGAAACGTCACTTGTGAGGGGCGGTTGTGGGTCTTCGTGTTCTAATAAAGACAGAGAATTTCAAGTATCAGCTTGCCAAGGAGTACTCTGTTCCGTAGAGTTAATGGAGCAAGGTATTTAATATATAAAAGCCTGAGAAGCTACCGGAAACAGACGTTAAGCGTTCGTTTAAACATCTTTGGGAAAGGAAAGTCCCAATCATTTTATTTACAATTAAAGCCCTTATCACAACAGCTGTTGGATTTCATCCCCAGAATCAACGCACACATAAAATTATTTACATGTTTAAGTCCATTAGTTAAATTAATTGATTCACAGTAAACTTCAGAAGTTCTTCGCGGTTATTGATTTAGGATTCTAGTATACATGTTGATTAGTCTGTTATGTTTAAACTTTTAAGTCACAACCAAGCAATAATGTCGACTCCAGGATGATAATCTTGAAAGGTTTCCAGTTGAGGAAGTCTCTTATATACGCGGTCTTTCTTCCTTGGCCTGCGCGGGTTAGAAGCTCGGCGCTAGGAGACGTCATTCTGGACAATGGCATCCACGACGTCGTCTTTGGCAATGCAGTCTCTGACGCCTTGAAGGATGATCTTGACTCGACGGTCCAGGGCAGTCAGGTGGGGTTCCCACAGGACAGGGGCCACGGGGTCTTTGCTCATGGAATCACGCATAGCTTCACTCAACTTCCGAGGGCCGTTGTGGAACCTGTGGTCAGCAAATCATCAGGATAAATGATTCAGACACGAATAATATACATTATCGTGTTCACAACAGCCCACTAGTGAACTATATTCATAGCCGGTTGAATCCAACGGCATAACCTATTGAGATCAAGGATTAACGCTGTTCCTTCCCGCATTTTGACGGACCTCCATGATAGCTTTACATCGTTATACCAGCATCCGGATTTGGTCTTTAACCATTCTTTCCAAAAATCCTAGCCATTCCTTGTTCTAGTCTAGTTAAGGTAATTCAATATTAGGCCTGTTTGGTATCTGCTGTTCTCTAGAATTTGCGCTACGCCATTCGACATCAATTCATTTATTCATTCATTCATTGTGTATACTGAGACTTTTATGAGGACGTCATTTTCTGCCGTCTCCATTTAATCTATTCATTAAGGTCCATTTTAATATTATCCTCCCTTCCACTCTTAGGTCACTCTAGGTTTCAGAATTCGGAGCGGCGAATATAAAGATGGTTGTTTTCTGAGTTGCTGGGCCGTGTGGTCTGGTATAAGTTTGCCGACGTTTCAGAGATACTTGCTGCCTCCATCATCTGAAACGTCGGTACGCTGCTATCAGACTACACGTCGCAAGAACCCAGAAGGCGGCCATCTTCACAGACCACCCGTACGATTTTCTTCGGTTTTATACAAGAAAATGTACGTATTTCTCATTTCTCCTCTTCGTAATAAATGCCTACCCACCTCATCCTGCTTAATATCTCTTGAAGGACATATCAATACATTATAAGGCCCCTAACTGTTCAGACTTCTCCACCCACCTGTACAGAAATGTATATTTGTCTCATTTTGTGTACCCAGCTGTTTGTAATTTAACAAAATCTGCAAAAAGGGATGTTAATAATTGTTACCGTATTTATAGCGTGACATCACAAAAAAAAATTCTGTTTTATAATACCATGGCGAGTGTCGGTGACAATGGCGAGCTCAGTGTTTTACATAGCACGTCAAATCATTTCAAGTCCTCCCTTCAACATAATAAAAACACACAAAAGGGAAGGAAGTGTTATAACACAAACACAGAAAATAAACAAATATGCCTATTCTAACTGACAGGCCGTATCAAGCAGCTCGGCGTGCTTTGAATTCTTTGAAAGTTCGTCCGCGTTCGTGCATTGAAACTCGTCTTTTCATCTCCACATTTGTCGTCGTTGAATTTCCTCCTACTTGACGATACATTCAAGATTCCTTTCATGCTTCTGAGATGTTTCTTTTAATCCCTCTTTGACAGTTTATTTGTTCCCGAGAGAAAAGGAGTGAAGTAGGCTTAAGTACACAAACGATTTAAAAATCTAAACTCGCTATTATCAAGTTAAGACTTGCTTTGAGGTGTTATTTATTCTGGTCTTCATTATAATGGCCAGTTCAACGTTCAGGTACGAAATTTGTTTAGTATTTGCATCTTTTCATCAGTACTTTCTTATAAAAAAAAGTAGATCTAGTACAGAAAAGTGATGAAACATGTTTCAAAAATCCAATTTTCGTTCTGTCAGTGACAAACTGTCATTTTAACATGTATCTGAGTGATTACAATTAATTATGCGTGAAGTTAGAAAAAAAAATGGAAAAATTAGCATTTTCAGCGTCCATTAAGATCGTTTGTTCTAAAATGTCATTTTATCGTATTTTATATAAAAAAACGAAACATACTCCGTTAAACAGTGATTTCAGGTAAAATATTCCCATTCTTCGAATACATAACTATACATACAGGATTTTAGTTTACAGATGTGTAAGTAAAGTAAAGTTTGTCCCACTATACGCCATGTAGGCGCTTGGGGGGAGTGAAGGTATAGCTCCTACTCATTCTTGACCCCGGCACTAGATGGGGGTGAGTGGTCAGCATCACGCCCCAGCCGGCTTTACCCCCGGGAAAGGACCCCGGTACCCATTGTAGAGGAGGCTGGGTGGGCCCCAGAGCCGGTCTAGAAGCAGAGGCTAGAGGAAAAATCCTCTGCCCCCGTTGGGGATCGAACCCCGGCCGTCCAGCACGTAGCTAGTCACTATACTGACTGTTATTATTATTATTATTATTTGGAACCCAAAGTTTCATTATCGTATTCAAAAGAAATCGAAGCGAGGTAGGGGAAACGATATCATCTACCCTTTCCTTCTTATTGTGACGTAGCTCAGGCTCGCAGATATTTTTCTTTTAGTATAACCATCCAACGTCTTCACTGCCACAGATATGACTGAGTAAAATGGGGTACTCTATAATATGTTTGCGGCTTGAACCATTATCCTGAGGCTTTCGTGGGTTTTTTTCAGTGCCTTCGTGATGTTCAAACATTCCACGATGCATGTTCGCAAATATTTCTAATTATCGTAAATATCGATGATATTCAAATACTGCAATTGAGACAAATAGGATTTTTACGAAAAATGGTCCGGTCGTGTGAAACTACCTACGCGTAGCAATGGACTGACACCGCCTTCTGCCACAGGGAAAGGTTAAATGTTTGATAGAGCAGCTTAATGGACCGCTGACTAGACCCTGAATTATTGAAAGCCCCCTCTTCTCTTCCATCACCAGACCCAGCGTTCTCCCTGAACACAAACCCTTCTATACCTCAAGCTCCCACTCGTAAAAAGACGCAGCGACAATGATGAGAATTTCACCTCCAACCCCTTTCACCAATTCAACTCATCCCTTTACCCTCCTTTTCACAATAAAAGGTGAAAAGAACACTGCTCTTAAAGAAAGGAGCGTTAGAAATTTTCAGCTTTTATCTTTCTCAAGCTGACAATCTCGGCTCACGCTGCTTTATTGTAAAGTGGAGTACGTCTTCTAAGCACTGTTATTCCCCTACATGTATGATAATATTAAAAAGTAGAAATTCAAAATAAATACTGTGGCCTGAAATGACGACTTGTAATAAAGACGTGAAGGATGAATTTAATATAAATAATAATTATTCTATATTACAATTAGTAACAGTTGAAGGCTTCATGTCGTTCAGAAAAGAAAATGCAAAAAACCTTGTCCCCTGGCTTGAACGCTGGCCTTGTAATCCTGGGGTCTCGGGTTCGATTCCCGGCGGTGCCCGAATTTATAACTTGTGTTGGGCAAGGCCGTGGTCTAGGCAACACGGAGTTTTCCTCCGGAGGCTTCCCCGGTTTTTCCGTGGCATCCCAACAATTACTCCATTCACACACAGAAGAAGGCAATGGCAAACCACTTCTGGATCATCTGCAAAGAACGTATATGAACAGGTCCCAGTCCGAGAAAAGGATGGAAGGATCCTCTTCATATGGACCTGTCCTCAGACAGAACACTAAATAAATAATAATAATAAATACCTATCTTTGGTGTTTTACCGTGCATGCCACATTCTCCGCCCATCGCATTTTCCTTAATTTGAAATCAATAAGATTAATATTCATCCAAAGACTAATATGAGAACTCGGATCAAATGCAGTAGAATCCTGTTCAAATTCTTGCCTTTGTTCGTAACATTAAGCAACCCGCTACTCATCACTCTACCGTCCCCACTTACCTTCTCTTCAACATAATTTTATCCGAAGGACGAGTGGGCACTGTCTGGGAACCTTTACACCAGGAACAATTCGTACTATACCCTTTAATTAAGCAGTGATTTTAATTATCACGCGTCGCTTTGCTAGACGTTTCAATAAAAGTTTGTTTTCGAGTACAATCGATTTTTCTGTCATTCTTGACGGAAAACTTTTCTATTTAAAAAAAAAGAGGCTAGAATGTTACCTGCAGTGTGTGACTAGTCGATCGCCTCACGTAACATCACACTCGATGACCCTTGTTTAAATATATATGACCGTTGATGCCATTAGAACTTTTCAGCGTAGCTTGAGAATGGAGAATTTCAGTCTCTGCCCTGAATACTAGAACAGGGATTTTACGTGTCTAATTGCTTTTATTTTTACCCTCCGACGTTCAGTGTCATTATTACTATTGCAGGGTTCTCAGAGGAGACAGGTTTACCAGCATTACGTGCAAAAATATTGAACTTCACATTCTGGAACATTTATTATATGTATAATAGAGTTTGTTCATGTGATACTAATAAATAGAAAGAAGATTATTTTACACCCAGTTTCCACAAAATACGACAGCCACAACCCCATCAAAATTATGTTAGTCGTAATTATGTTGCAGAAAAATGTTCTCGTGTTCCCAATTTTACTGCAGTATTTAGCATAACGCGTGATTGTTAATAGATTAGTATGCTCAGTATCACAAAAATAAAACTCAACTATAGTTCGAAATGACTGAGTTTCGGAGATGGATCATGCTCGTATATTTATCTGGAAAGAACCCTGCAAAAAAAAAGTGTTTTTATGTAACAGTGCAAAGAATGTACTGAGATGTAAAGAGAAGAATTGTTCTTATCCCCTTCGGTTGTATTTACGAACAAGAAGTTCTTGCCAACAAATGTTGCGTACCTCCTACGCGGCAGTGGTGGTCTCTGCCCCTTTATAGGAGGCTTAACGCTATCGGTCTAATGCTCTGTCGACCTGCAGCTGCGTAAATCCAGTTCATTTCTCCCCGAGAGTAGACGGTAGCCTGCAAGACATCGAATTCTCTCCACAACTTTAAGCGGATTCGGTCTTGTTCTGGGAAAGAATTACAGAAACATGTGGCTGCAGTTCGCTCATCTACATTTCAGACGAAGCGTTAAGAAGGAAATTACGTGTTACACAGCAATGTCCACCAACCCTTCTGAAGCAAAATTATTTTGAGTGAGAGAAAGAGAATCTTATAGTTAGAAGGCCCCCAGGTAATGATCGCTTGTCCTTCTGGTAAGGATACAGTAAGAGTGAAGGCATTGTGGTTATTTAGTTTTTTATTTCCTTTGAAGCGGAAACTCGTCTATATAATATTTAATAATTCAGTCCGTACCGCGAAGAAAACACAATTCTTCACGTAAGATTTGAGGTTTTCACAGCGGCGAGTATGAAGATTTCTGATGAATATTCATCGCCCTGATTACCTCTGAAACGTTGGTAAACATCGACCAGATTACACAGCGCAACAACCCAGAAGACAGAAATCTTCATCGCCCTGATGACGGAGGCAGTATGACCTCTGAAACGTTGGTTAACATCGACCAGACTACACAGCGCAACAACCCAGAAGACAGAAATCTTCATACTCATCGCCCTGATGACGGAGGCAGTATGACCTCCGAAACGTTGGTTAACATCGTCCAGACTATACAGCGCAACAACCCAGACGACAGAAATCTTCATACTCATCGCCCTGATGACGGAGGCAGTATGACCTCTGAAACGTTGGTTAACATCGACCAGACTACACAGCGCAACAACCCAGAAGTCAGAAATCTTCATCGCCCTGATGACGGAGGCAGTATGGCCTCTGAAACGTTGGTTAACATCGACCAGACTACACAGCGCAACAACCCAGAAGACAGAAATCTTCATACTCATCGCCCTGATGACGGAGGCAGTATGACCTCCGAAACGTTGGTTAACATCGTCCAGACTATACAGCGCAACAACCCAGAAGACAGAAATCTTCATACTCATCGCCCTGATGACGGAGGCAGTATGACCTCTGAAACGTTGGTTAACATCGACCAGACTACACAGCGCAACAACCCAGAAGTCAGAAATCTTCATCGCCCTGATGACGGAGGCAGTATGGCCTCCGAAACGTTGGTTAACATCGACCAGACTACACAGCGCAACAACCCAGAAGTCAGAAATCTTCATCGCCCTGATGACGGAGGCAGTATGGCCTCTGAAACGTTGGTTAACATCGACCAGACTACACAGCGCAACAACCCAGAAGACAGAAATCTTCATACTCATCGCCCTGATGACGGAGGCAGTATGACCTCCGAAACGTTGGTTAACATCGTCCAGACTATACAGCGCAACAACCCAGAAGACAGAAATCTTCATACTCATCGCCCTGATGATGGAGGCAGTATGACCTCCGAAACGTTGGTTAACATCGTCCAGACTATACAGCGCAACAACCCAGAAGACAGAAATCTTCATACTCATCGCCCTGATGACGGAGGCAGTATGACCTCCGAAACGTTGGTTAACATCGTCCAGACTATACAGCGCAACAACCCAGAAGACAGAAATCTTCATACTCATCGCCCTGATGACGGAGGCAGTATGACCTCTGAAACGTTGGTTAACATCGTCCAGACTATACAGCGCAACAACCCAGAAGACAGAAATCTTCATACTCATCGCCCTGATGATGGAGGCAGTATGACCTCCGAAACGTTGGTTAACATCGTCCAGACTATACAGCGCAACAACCCAGAAGACAGAAATCTTCATACTCATCGCCCTGATGACGGAGGCAGTATGACCTCCGAAACGTTGGTTAACATCGTCCAGACTATACAGCGCAACAACCCAGAAGACAGAAATCTTCATACTCATCGCCCTGATGACGGAGGCAGTATGACCTCTGAAACGTTGGTTAACATCGACCAGACTACACAGCGCAACAACCCAGAAGTCAGAAATCTTCATCGCCCTGATGACGGAGGCAGTATGGCCTCCGAAACGTTGGTTAACATCGACCAGACTACACAGCGCAACAACCCAGAAGACAGAAATCTTCATACTCATCGCCCTGATGACGGAGGCAGTATGACCTCCGAAACGTTGGTTAACATCGTCCAGACTATACAGCGCAACAACCCAGACGACAGAAATCTTCATACTCATCGCCCTGATGACGGAGGCAGTATGACCTCTGAAACGTTGGTTAACATCGACCAGACTACACAGCGCAACAACCCAGAAGTCAGAAATCTTCATCGCCCTGATGACGGAGGCAGTATGGCCTCTGAAACGTTGGTTAACATCGACCAGACTACACAGCGCAACAACCCAGAAGACAGAAATCTTCATACTCATCGCCCTGATGACGGAGGCAGTATGACCTCCGAAACGTTGGTTAACATCGTCCAGACTATACAGCGCAACAACCCAGAAGACAGAAATCTTCATACTCATCGCCCTGATGACGGAGGCAGTATGACCTCTGAAACGTTGGTTAACATCGACCAGACTACACAGCGCAACAACCCAGAAGTCAGAAATCTTCATCGCCCTGATGACGGAGGCAGTATGGCCTCCGAAACGTTGGTTAACATCGACCAGACTACACAGCGCAACAACCCAGAAGTCAGAAATCTTCATCGCCCTGATGACGGAGGCAGTATGGCCTCTGAAACGTTGGTTAACATCGACCAGACTACACAGCGCAACAACCCAGAAGACAGAAATCTTCATACTCATCGCCCTGATGACGGAGGCAGTATGACCTCCGAAACGTTGGTTAACATCGTCCAGACTATACAGCGCAACAACCCAGAAGACAGAAATCTTCATACTCATCGCCCTGATGATGGAGGCAGTATGACCTCCGAAACGTTGGTTAACATCGTCCAGACTATACAGCGCAACAACCCAGAAGACAGAAATCTTCATACTCATCGCCCTGATGACGGAGGCAGTATGACCTCCGAAACGTTGGTTAACATCGTCCAGACTATACAGCGCAACAACCCAGAAGACAGAAATCTTCATACTCATCGCCCTGATGACGGAGGCAGTATGACCTCTGAAACGTTGGTTAACATCGTCCAGACTATACAGCGCAACAACCCAGAAGACAGAAATCTTCATACTCATCGCCCTGATGATGGAGGCAGTATGACCTCCGAAACGTTGGTTAACATCGTCCAGACTATACAGCGCAACAACCCAGAAGACAGAAATCTTCATACTCATCGCCCTGATGACGGAGGCAGTATGACCTCTGAAACGTTGGTTAACATCGACCAGACTACACAGCGCAACAACCCAGAAGACAGAAATCTTCATACTCATCGCCCTGATGACGGAGGCAGTATGACCTCTGAAACGTTGGTTAACATCGACCAGACTACACAGCGCAACAACCCAGAAGACAGAAATCTTCATACTCATCGCCCTGATGACGGAGGCAGTATGACCTCTGAAACGTTGGTTAACATCGTCCAGACTATACAGCGCAACAACCCAGAAGACAGAAATCTTCATACTCATCGCCCTGATGATGGAGGCAGTATGACCTCCGAAACGTTGGTTAACATCGACCAGACTACACAGCGCAACAACCCAGAAGTCAGAAATCTTCATACTCATCGCCCTGATGACGGAGGCAGTATGACCTCTGAAACGTTGGTTAACATCGACCAGACTACACAGCGCAACAACCCAGAAGACAGAAATCTTCATACTCATCGCCCTGATGATGGAGGCAGTATGACCTCCGAAACGTTGGTTAACATCGTCCAGACTATACAGCGCAACAACCCAGAAGACAGAAATCTTCATACTCATCGCCCTGATGACGGAGGCAGTATGACCTCTGAAACGTTGGTTAACATCGACCAGACTACACAGCGCAACAACCCAGAAGTCAGAAATCTTCATCGCCCTGATGACGGAGGCAGTATGGCCTCCGAAACGTTGGTTAACATCGACCAGACTACACAGCGCAACAACCCAGAAGTCAGAAATCTTCATCGCCCTGATGACGGAGGCAGTATGGCCTCTGAAACGTTGGTTAACATCGACCAGACTACACAGCGCAACAACCCAGAAGACAGAAATCTTCATACTCATCGCCCTGATGACGGAGGCAGTATGACCTCCGAAACGTTGGTTAACATCGTCCAGACTATACAGCGCAACAACCCAGAAGACAGAAATCTTCATACTCATCGCCCTGATGATGGAGGCAGTATGACCTCCGAAACGTTGGTTAACATCGTCCAGACTATACAGCGCAACAACCCAGAAGACAGAAATCTTCATACTCATCGCCCTGATGACGGAGGCAGTATGACCTCCGAAACGTTGGTTAACATCGTCCAGACTATACAGCGCAACAACCCAGAAGACAGAAATCTTTATACTCATCGCCCTGATGACGGAGGCAGTATGACCTCTGAAACGTTGGTTAACATCGTCCAGACTATACAGCGCAACAACCCAGAAGACAGAAATCTTCATACTCATCGCCCTGATGATGGAGGCAGTATGACCTCCGAAACGTTGGTTAACATCGTCCAGACTATACAGCGCAACAACCCAGAAGACAGAAATCTTCATACTCATCGCCCTGATGACGGAGGCAGTATGACCTCCGAAACGTTGGTTAACATCGTCCAGACTATACAGCGCAACAACCCAGAAGACAGAAATCTTCATACTCATCGCCCTGATGACGGAGGCAGTATGACCTCTGAAACGTTGGTTAACATCGACCAGACTACACAGCGCAACAACCCAGAAGTCAGAAATCTTCATCGCCCTGATGACGGAGGCAGTATGGCCTCCGAAACGTTGGTTAACATCGACCAGACTACACAGCGCAACAACCCAGAAGTCAGAAATCTTCATCGCCCTGATGACGGAGGCAGTATGGCCTCTGAAACGTTGGTTAACATCGACCAGACTACACAGCGCAACAACCCAGAAGACAGAAATCTTCATACTCATCGCCCTGATGACGGAGGCAGTATGGCCTCCGAAACGTTGGTTAACATCGACCAGACTATACAGCGCAACAACCCAGAAGACAGAAATCTTCATACTCATCGCCCTGATGATGGAGGCAGTATGACCTCTGAAACGTTGGTTAACATCGACCAGACTACACAGCGCAACAACCCAGAAGACAGAAATCTTCATACTCATCGCCCTGATGACGGAGGCAGTATGGCCTCCGAAACGTTGGTTAACATCGACCAGACTACACAGCGCAACAACCCAGAAGACAGAAATCTTCATACTCATCGCCCTGATGACGGAGGCAGTATGGCCTCCGAAACGTTGGTTAACATCGACCAGACTACACAGCGCAACAACCCAGAAGACAGAAATCTTCATACTCATCGCCCTGATGACGGAGGCAGTATGGCCTCCGAAACGTTGGTTAACATCGACCAGACTACACAGCGCAACAACCCAGAAGACAGAAATCTTCATACTCATCGCCCTGATGACGGAGGCAGTATGGCCTCCGAAACGTTGGTTAACATCGACCAGACTACACAGCGCAACAACCCAGAAGACAGAAATCTTCATACTCATCGCCCTGATGACGGAGGCAGTATGGCCTCCGAAACGTTGGTTAACATCGACCAGACTACACAGCGCAACAACCCAGAAGACAGAAATCTTCATACTCATCGCCCTGATGACGGAGGCAGTATGGCCTCCGAAACGTTGGTAAACATCGACCAGACTACACAGCGCAACAACCCAGAAGACAGAAATCTTCATACTCATCGCCCTGATGACGGAGGCAGTATGGCCTCCGAAACGTTGGTTAACATCGACCAGACTACACAGCGCAACAACCCAGAAGACAGAAATCTTCATACTCATCGCCCTGATGACGGAGGCAGTATGGCCTCCGAAACGTTGGTTAACATCGACCAGACTACACAGCGCAACAACCCAGAAGACAGAAATCTTCATACTCATCGCCCTGATGACGGAGGCAGTATGGCCTCCGAAACGTTGGTTAACATCGACCAGACTACACAGCGCAACAACCCAGAAGACAGAAATCTTCATACTCATCGCCCTGATGACGGAGGCAGTATGGCCTCCGAAACGTTGGTAAACATCGACCAGACTACACAGCGCAACAACCCAGAAGACAGAAATCTTCATACTCATCGCCCTGATGACGGAGGCAGTATGGCCTCCGAAACGTTGGTAAACATCGACCAGACTACACAGCGCAACAACCCAGAAGACAGAAATCTTCATACTCATCGCCCTGATGACGGAGGCAGTATGGCCTCCGAAACGTTGGTTAACATCGACCAGACTACACAGCGCAACAACCCAGAAGACAGAAATCTTCATACTCATCGCCCTGATGACGGAGGCAGTATGGCCTCCGAAACGTTGGTTAACATCGACCAGACTACACAGCGCAACAACCCAGAAGACAGAAATCTTCATACTCATCGCCCTGATGACGGAGGCAGTATGGCCTCCGAAACGTTGGTAAACATCGACCAGACTACACAGCGCAACAACCCAGAAGACAGAAATCTTCATACTCATCGCCCTGATGACGGAGGCAGTATGGCCTCCGAAACGTTGGTTAACATCGACCAGACTATACAGCGCAACAACCCAGAAGACAGAAATCTTCATACTCATCGCCCTGATGACGGAGGCAGTATGGCCTCCGAAACGTTGGTTAACATCGACCAGACTACACAGCGCAACAACCCAGAAGACAGAAATCTTCATACTCATCGCCCTGATGACGGAGGCAGTATGGCCTCCGAAACGTTGGTTAACATCGACCAGACTACACAGCGCAACAACCCAGAAGACAGAAATCTTCATACTCATCGCCCTGATGACGGAGGCAGTATGGCCTCCGAAACGTTGGTTAACATCGACCAGACTACACAGCGCAACAACCCAGAAGACAGAAATCTTCACAATTCTTCACCATTACAAATATCACCTGATAAATGCTGTTTGAGGAAATGATCGCTGTTTACACTGAGTACCATACGATATCGATACAGAATGAAGAGTTACAGACTCTTGAAGCAGGGGAGATGTTACCATTGGGCTTAAAATGAGTAAATGTTAGCTTAAAGATCTGTAGATAAATGTCTGCAGTACCATATATATGCCACCACCGAGCGCTAACTTAAGCCAGATGCTTCCAATCCATATATTCACACTCTTATTTTCTTAGGTTCTGTCTTAATATTATCCTCCAGTCTATGACTTGAGTCTTCCAAGTGGTATTTTACCTTCAGAATTACAAACTAAAATTCTTCGATGCGTGCTACATGCCCCGTCCCATCTCCGCCCCCTTGATTTAATTATTCTAATAATAAATTGGCCAGAACCTGCCTTCAGAATACTCGAGCTGGGCATTGCGAACCCTGAACTGAGACCTGAGTCTATCTCAGTACCTGGGATAGCCCCGTGAAGTAGGCCACGACAACTTTCTTGTACCAAGTACCCTCAAAGACATCGTTCGTACATATCCGACGCCATGCAGTTAAGATTATGTTGATAAATAAACCAAGAAAGGGAATTCAGTGGTAGACTAATGGAAATCTGTCATCTTACGTCACCAGAAAAATGATCATTTAGACCGATCTCTTGGCTTCCTCTGGTCACAGCGTTAAAGTGTTTCTTATGTCCTTTTGTCGGACGTCCCTGACTGTTTCTATGAAGACAGCAGGTTCAGGGGTTGATTTGCACGTATTATTTCTAGAAATTTAATTTCGAATACATAAAAGATCTAACCCATGGAGCGACATAATTAAAGTACTTTATCGTTTTGTTTACGGATACAATTCACTATCTAGAAACGTTAAATGTTCTTACATAAAAGCATGAGGATGAATTACATCTTGAAATTAAAGCGCTTAAACCGCTCTGTAGATCAGTCCTGCTCTTTATCCAAGAGAGACACTTAGTAAAATTAAGATTTTGATTAATTTTTCTCCAGTAGAAAATAAAAAAAAACAGACATCGCTTTCAGATATCTCATCAGGAAAGAGTAATCGTAGCAGGACGGCTTTTAGCTCAGCCACAGGTATGAAAAATTAAGAGAAAATGTATTCATACGATACCTCAGTCTCAGAGTCGATTCCTCGAGCACAATGTATGTATACAAATTCATAATTTAAGCCAAACATTTAATGGGAATATCATAAATGTAATCTAAGAACCTGCTGCATCTTTTAACAGTGTTAACACAGAAGCCATTTCAACTCAGTGAACATCACTTAAACCTTGTGTCAAAATTCAATGCGTTTTGTATTCGGGAGATGTCATATTCGATTAACGGACAACCCTGAGTCACTGTCTGCGGTCACCCTGTCATTCGATGCTGTAGTCGATGAAATTGGTAAGATTCGATTACAGAAATCAAGAAACTGATTCCAAAAGGTATATTCCTTCTTGAGAATCTGACAGTGGCGTGTGATATATCGATTAATCGATCCCCTACTACTTTACAGAACCATAAGGTTCGTTATCGTGTTCAAAAGAGCCAGCCACTGGACTTTATTCTGAGCCAGATGAATCCAGTCCACTCTCATGCCATATTTCCTAAAAATCCATGTTAATAATAGGCATATCCTTAGCAGAAAAATCAATTATACGAACTTATTATACTGTGAGTGTTCAAAACGACTGTTGTATGTATTTTACAGAATAGGAAAATCATCAGGCAAGGATTTGATATCGTAGTGCAGTCTTCTGGGGCTACGAGGTGCGATCGGAAAGTTTCAAGACTGCGCCTATAATATTAAAAAAAACCCGTACACTTATCTCAGGTATTAAATTCATCCATCACCCTCGAAGTAGTTCCCCTGGGAGTGAACACAACGATCCCAGCGCCGCTGCCAAGCCTGGAAGCATCCCTGGAAATCTTTCTTTGTCAGCCTGTCAAGCACCATCTGCGATTCTGCCTGAATCTCTTCTATCGTCTCAAATCTCCTTCTCTTTAGCTGAATTTTCATCTTTGGGAAGAGGAAGAAGTCACACGGCGAATAAGGAGGGTGCGGGATGACGGCCATGGTGTTTGAGGCCAAAAACTGCCGAACTTTGAGGGCGGTGTGCGCTGGCGAGTTGTCATGATGCGTCGCATGTGGAGTTCTTCCTTTAGAATCAGCTGACAGGTCCCATAGCCTATCCCAACAATGTCGCACAAGTCGTTGATGGTACGACGTCTATCTTCGTGAATGGCCTGCCGAATCTTCGTAACATTTTCGGGCGTTGTGCTCGAAGATGGTCGTCCAGAACGCTCGTCATCATCGACAGAGGTTCGGCCATTTTTAAAACGTGAATGCCACACAAAAGTTTGCGGACTCCCCAAATGCTTGCTTTAGCATTTCATAGGTTTCCGTAGCCGTTTTGGCGAGTCTTTGGCAAAATTTGATGCACACGCCATTCCGAAATCGCAGGTGGGTCGGTGTAATGCACTACCAAAACGCCCGTAACTAAGAAACAAATGCTAATTCGATGATGCCGACTGGCACACTGATTCACTATGAATGTAGGCCGCACCCCCTAGCGGCAGAAGCTCGTACTACATCCGGTTCGCCCTCTATTGACACAGTCTGTAAACTTTCCGATCGCACCTCGTACTAGGGCAATTTGTTTTAGAAAGGTTGGTAGGCGCTATGTACTTCACTCCGACAATCGAAGGAAAAATAGTCAGGACGAATCTAAAAGAAGAATAGAAGAATGAGGAAGGGAAAGATGTTTGTAACAGAAAAACCCTTTCAAATCCCTGTTTGTCCATCCACTAGTGTCAGAATGCACCAGCCTCTGAACTGCTCTATCAAATCAGACGACCGAGAAAACACATGGTGGCGCCAATATCGGAATGGGGTGGGGGGGGATTTCAAGATATTCCATGTGTTGGTTTATGTATAAACTTGTGATTTCCATATACACTCACTCAGCGTTAAATCTGCGGTCACTAGCAGTCTCTCACCATGAAAGGAAATGTGACATTTCATTTTATTCGAGGTTTTGGACGATATTGAATTTACCCTTAAAATTTCTCAATCGCAACGTATCAAGACCCTTGTTATTTTTCGATAAGGGCAGCGGTGACCCGGATTATATTTGATTTTGCGATATTCTGTGGTCTCTGAGGGTTTGTTGGAACAAAGTACTGAGGAAAACATTTAAACCTAAGCGAAAATGACGCAATGAAGAGTTTCATAATGTTTACGTTTCATAAAATATTATTAGAGTGAAGAAATTAGGGAGGGTGAGATGAGTAGCACACGTAGCATGCATGCAGGAGTTTAGAAATGCACAACAATTTTAGTTTGAAAACCTGAAGGGATTATGCTACTTGGGAGACCTAAGATTAGATGGATTTTAAGGAAATACAGAGTGCAGGCTGTAGGGCGTGGATTGGGTTCAGTTGGCTCGGGGAAGGGGTACAGTGACGGGATATTGTGTTAATGGCAATGAAAGACGAAGACTGTCTTGAGTGGCTTAGCAACTATCAGCTCTGCAGACGTTATAAAGTTAAATTCGAAGGAAGTTTTACAGTAATATGTGCCTTTCTTTGTCTGTTCGTTCATGTACAAATGAATTATTATTCCAGGTGCGTTTCATACCGAAGGTTCAAGGGTTCAGTGGTTTGTGATAAAATTGCCGCTTAAAACCCCCAAAAATACCTATCTCACTTTCGTTTATATACTTAGTACGTGGTTTTCTTTAGTTTTTCGAAATTTCAAGTAACACTGATAGTTAAAGTGAAATGAACATTTTATATTCTACAAATAAATTCACTGTCACGATGATTTTTGTGTTTATTGAGAAACTAGTTGACCAATAATTTGGTCTCCTGATAATGAGATAAAATACTGGATCAATGCGCTACGCGGATGGATACAGTTATACGTTGCATAACTAATAAGGGTCAATTGGTTAACGCTGTTTAAGGAAATAATCGCAGCTTACAGCTTACGAAAATCATAAGTAAAAATGCAGGCTCATTTATTGTTAAAACAGGTGGTATATATAATTACCATTAGGCGTTAACAGTTAAACATCGAATCAATTAATATATCAAATTCATTCTCTGACTTGATGGACCAGCATTTCTGCTGCTCCATTATTTTAAGATTCCTGGATCTGACATTTATTATTATTATTAGTGTTCTGTCTGACGACAGGTCCATATGAACAGGATCCTTCCATCCTTTTCTCGGACTGGGACCTGTTCATATGCGTTCTTGGCAGATGATCCAGAAGTGGTTTGCCATTGCCTTCTTCTGTGTGTGAATGGGATGCCACGGAGAAACCGGGGAAGCCCCCGGAGGAAAACTCCGTGATGCCTAGACCACGGCCTTGCCCAACACAAGTTATAAATTCGGGCACCGCCGGGAATCGAACCCGGGACCCCAGCGTTCTAACCGTTAGACCACACCGTGGCTGAATCTGACATACGTACATTTTATTCAAGTCACAGTTGAATTCTGAATATATTTTCTCTCAAATTGTGTTCGAATCCCCTACCATATAAATGTTTCATGCGCACAATATATTTCACTTTGCTCGTTCTTGGATTCGGTTGGTTGTAATATAGATGTTACATATAAGTCATCATATTTTCTTCCTTTTCGTGTCTCGCTACGTCCAATTTATCCTCCTTTTGTCTTTTTTAGATTGCCTGCCGGAGGGTAAGCACTGAAGGCGTGATTCCAAAGCAACGCCACACAAAAGCCCAGTGGCTGGGAGAAGAGTAATGGATCTTCTAAGATATAAAAGGATCGACAGACTTTACGTAGTTGCTTTGCGGTCAAATGAATGGAAGAATCTGAAGCCATCTCTGCAAAACAACAAAAGGTAAAAGCCAAGTCCTCACTGAATCCTTTAACCGATTTCTATGCTTATAATAGACGGGGTAATTCTTTGGTTCAACCCTTCTCTGGAAGACGTTCTGCGATAACCAGAATGTGTTTACTCACATAATTCACACCGGAATATACGGAGCTAGAACTGAAAACAGAAACATGCGAAATTCACATTCATCTTATGTGTCGCATTCGTGAATTTGTCCCCCCCTCCAAGTTTTGTGCAAAACTGGTTCATACAGATGTGTGTGTGTCATCGGTAGCGTGGATGCGTGACGTCACACGTCAGTACGAGCCAGGGAGAGACCCCGTAGGCTAACATACCGGCAATATGGTTTAACGTTACGCAAAATTGGGAATCTCGTTTAACTGATTTTATTATTTATTTATTTTATTTAGTGTTCTGTCTCAGGACAGGTCCATATGAACAGGATCCTTCCATCCTTTTCTCTTCTCGGACTGGGACCTGTTCATATACGTTCTTGGCAGATGATCCAGAAGTGGTTTGCCATTGCCTTCTTCTGTGTGTGAATGGAGTAATTGTTGGGATGCCACGGAGGAAAACTCCGTGTTGCCTAGACCACGGCCTTGCCCAACACAAGTTATAAATTCGGGCACCGCCGGGAATCGAACACGAGACCCCAGGATTACAAGGCCAGCGTTCTAACCGCTAGACCACCGTGGCCATCGTTTTACTGATAAGTTAAATTAAAGATTACTGAAAGATAATCTAACTTTGTCACTTGACTGACTCCACTGAGGACACAAACGGTTCACTGCCGCGTTCACAGAGGCTGTTGAGCCCTCTGAGCTAATCTGTATGCATTTATAAACTATTTTCAAAGTTATTTACTGTAAATAAATGACAACTTCCACAACTAGAGGCGACGGAAAGCTGAGAAATGATTAGAACAATTTATTCAAAGGTCTGAAGGGAAAAGACCATTCGGAAGACCTAAGCGTAGGTGAAAAGATAATATTAAAATGGAGCTTTGGGAAAAGGGGGTTGAGGGTGGTGGATTGGATTAATATGGCTTAAGACAGCGACAGGTGGTGGGCGTTTGTGAACACGGCAATAAATATTCAGGTTTCGTAAAAAGCGCGAATTCCTTCACTAGCTGAGAGTATAATGGATTTCTTAACATTTTATAACAACTTTTATAATTAAGTTAAAATGTGGTGTTGGTTTAAAATCCTTGTTCTGACACACGTTCACCTTTAAAGTCGAATGGTAACAATACGTCCCATCTGCTTCAATAATCAATTACTCATCATGGTGTATTTACAGGTTTCGTGAGATTTCCACTCTAAGTAATGATTATTTTCTTAAAAAGCATTAACCAATTTTATCTTCGTAATGGTGAAGAATTTGCTCTCTTTGCGGTACGGACTTGATTGTTAATATTATCTTTACGACTTTCGGGTTCAGAGGTTAACGTTAACTTAGTGATATATATATATCAGATATTTTTTCTTGAAAATAAATCTTAGTTTATTTTTGTAACAACAATGAAAGTCATGGAATATATTAGTTATTTATTTATTTTCGATTCAAACTTACATTCACGAAGAAATAAAGTCACTGAGGTTGGAGACAATCCCGGGAGAAATTGATTTTTTTTATGTTGTGAAAATTTGGTGCGTCTTGGAAAAATTTGGTAAATATTTCTCAATTCATAATCTTCATTTCACACAAATTGAGATTGGTTACCGTTGTATGGTAGAAAAGAAAATATTTCAATGCCACGGGCCGTATTCAAAAATCGGTCTACCGATAAACTCCGAGTTGGCGTTTGAACCGGAATAATCAAAACGGACAGAATACATTTGCTTATGGAGAATGTGCTAAGGTTGTCGTAGAATCATAGACACGAATTCTGTGAATTTTAGTAGTCGCAGATAAAGCACAGTAGCGAATTGCTTTTATTTTATAAAATTAAGATTTCGTGTTGTTAGATACATAATTTATTATCCGACGTAAAAGATTTTATGTGTTATTTCCTCTTTTTTACCCTAATTTCAGCTGCCAGTATCGTGGCAGAATGTAGATAATGGATTATAGTCCTATGTTTCTCTTTACATTCTACAAACATTGTCGTTGCATGCAAAGAAATACAACTCTTTTATAGAGGAGTGAGGTAGAGTGGTTGTAGAACAAAGACGTATTTTTAGGGGGAGAAACACATGGCAAAATTCTCGCGTAATAAGAAATAATACAAAAAAAAAGAGAGAAACAAGATGGCGATTTTCTCACGCACGCTTACGTCAAACAAGAGATTAATTCGTAAACCGCGTGATGTATAGACATCGTATCTTTCTGCTCACTCAGTAGCGAAAATAAGTCAAAAATAAAACTTAATGGAATTCCTTTAGAAAATGAAATCGACCCAGACTGTGTAAAACATACAAGTCACTTGATTACACGGCAGATATACTCATTACACACGAAGTGTTCATAATAACATCATTAAATTATGAAACCGGATATGTACGTGGAATAATTACAAGCTGAAAAGAGTTTCCTTTGCTTTTTTTAGTTTTGGTATCAATTACGATGAAGGAAAACATCGTTTAATATTCCCACTAAAGCACCTGCCTTAATCCATATTGCTCTAAAACGTCTCTCTTCTACACTATATAGAAATATTTGAAAAGAAACTTTACTAAAATCTATAAAATTATTCCTTTCGTATACAACGGATCATATAAAAAGGGGGGACGAGATGACACATTTCGGTCGGAAACGGAAATACTCACTTACTAGACCTTGGCGTAGACGGAAAAATATTAAAATAAGCACAGTTGCAAATCACAGACACAAAATGAGATACTTGTGTACTCAGATTTTAATAAAACGTAGGATCGTAGCGAATTATACCAACCAGAACAGATGATATAAACCAGGAAGCGGTTTCGAAACCAAGTAACGTTCGTTAATTAACAAACGTTCTGCTCGTTAATTCGCAAATACACAGCTTCTGCGCAACTGGTGTGAGTAGCGGCCTAGCAACAAGGGTGACCTTGAATCGAGTTTCTTGGGTGAGGTTGGAATAGTGTAATGCACAAGGACGCTGGTCTTGTAATCCTGGGGTCTCGGGTTCGATTCCCGGCGGTGCCCGAATTTATAACTTGCGTTGGGCAAGGCCGTGGTCTAGGCAACACGGAGTTTTCCTCCGGGGGCTTCCCCGGTTTCTCCGTGTCATCCCATTCACACACAGAAGAAGGCAATGGCAAACCACTTCTGGATCATCTGCCAAGAACGTATATGAACAGGTCCCAGTCCGAGAAAAGGATGGAAGGATCCTGTTCATATGGACCTGTCGTCAGACAGAACACTAAATAAATAAAAATATAAATACTGTAGCATGTGACTGCAGCCTTTGTACATTCTGTGTAATGAAGTCTCAAGTATTAATTTCAATCAAGGATCAGAAAGTATCACACGCAACACAAGCTAATAAAATCGACCCATTACTCAGAGATTATCGCACTAATATCAGATGTATACACAGTAGCGTGTTTACAAGCATAATTAGATTATGTAGCGCCTAAAGTATTTTTATCCTCGGCATCTCTTTGGAAAAAAAAAGCAATGAAAGTAGAAAATAAAGTTAAATTATTATAGCTGAATGTTTTATTAGTGCGAAGTGGCACGTACTTAGTTTGAGCGAACTTTGGACGGCTGGGGGCCTGTTAACCTGAAATGAAACGTAGATATATTGCCCTGTTCTAAATGCGCCATCCTTTTTCAAGGAAGATATATGCCGTTTATCAGGCATCTGCGTTCCCTGTAATCTCGTGTGAGACAATAAACAGTGAAGTCTCGAGAACTTCATGCGTTGCCCTGAAATTTCAAGGCCCCCCCCCCAAAACAGTCGCAAAAGAAAACAGAGTATCTCGTAACAACACAATTGCTAGGGTAACGATTAGGGTTAGAAAGTCAGTGATCCTCGTATTTTAAAATGAAACCCATCAATTGCTTCAACAAAGAAGGTAGAAGTACGAACTGTCTGTCTTGAGGGTAGAAATACCACATCTCGCGTGTACGAAGTAGCGATATATTGCGTTATTTATATAAATTTGTTGATAAATCCGACAAGCAATATTGTAATGGAATTATACATCGAGTTTTCTAGATAGCGCAACTGTGAACAGAAATGGGTTTACCCGGCTTCTCCAGGTCTGCGCTCGTAAGAAAAAACTGTAATTCCGACGGGCAGGTTTCCACAGCGGGACGTCGCTTACGTGCGTTTATATTCAGGCACTGACGATCCTCAGTGCTTAATGTTCTTCCAAAATCACAGTGTTCCATCAGCAGTTACACATTTCAGATTTTAATACCGTTTAACAAATCACTCAAAATTTTAAGGTTTACTGATTCTATTATTTCAAATCATCGTCCTATGTCTTAGGTACCATAGCTCGCTTTTGCGCACCGTCGACGTTGTATTGTATTGCTTGCACAGAAGCCTTTGTTAAGCTTATATAGCTCATATCAAGAGAGGAACTACACACAGACAAGAGCGTGTAATTTATTTTCCCGCTGAATATAGTATATAGGCTATTAGACATATTCAAATTCGACAGTCCTCTCTTCTGTGTGTGTGTCTTTCCTCGTGTTCATCCGACGGAATAGTCTGCACTACAGGCTGCACCAAGAGTCGGGCAACACGAAGATTAATAGCAAATATTTTGTTGGTATGATAGGGAAATTCCAATTTTCAGTGCCCAGTTGCAACACTTGATTCCGGTCACTTCGATATGCCCATGGTTTGCCTCAGTTTATTTGTATTCGTTCTTCCTTTGGGAATTGTTTATGTAACAATCATGATGTCGTTCTCAGAAATGTAGGATGTGTTTAACGTTGAACGTTATTTTCGAAAGCAGTTACGTTTTTAAACTTAAAATAAGGGCAGAGACGTTCACTGAAACCTGCCCTGGGTTACAGGATATGTCGCGGACTTAAAATACCAGAGAGGAAATTAAATTATGGAACGACTCAGATTAATACATGAAAACTGATTATAAAGCGAACATAACAGCACAGAATTTTCGATTACTTCCAAAATCGAACAAATGATGCGTTTTCAAGGACATAATTTTGTTTGTTCAATATTGGAAATGGATTACCGGCCACTTGTCTCAGCTGGACTCGAAGTTACCACAGTCAAATAAATCGCTAATTACACGTTCAAAATAAATTTAACTCGTTTAATCTCCAAACTGACCTGAGAAGAGTAGTAAGGGTGGTCTGCCGCATGAGGCAGCACTGAAGTACTGGCGCCAGGATGGACAACTCATCCTGGAAAGGTTTTCCGAAACCACGGCCATGATCCAGGTGCAGAGGGAAGGTGTCGTTGCCGAAGACCCGAAACGTCTCGTAGTGATGTCGGTCCATGTTACCCGTTAGGAAGTCGAACACGGCCATGTCCATGAGGTCAAGCAATCGACGGCCGGAGTCGTACGGTGGAATGTCTCTTACCATCGTACAATAGTCAGAATCTGCAACGACAGAGACTATTCAGTCTTAGGCTGGATCTCAAACCAGAAAGGGCATGTCGGCGTACGGTCAGGATTCCCATTTCGATATTTTGCTGATAAAGAGTTTCATAATGAACAGGATACCCTCCGCTTGGGTCGTTATCAAGAAATATTCCAAACAAAATCGAATGCATGTTAAACGGAAACGCGGACAAATGACGCAACATCGCTCAGTACGATCAACCTCATTGCTCTGAATGACTTAAGTCAAATGGAAATAAGATGAAGGAAAGAAACACGGTTGTTTACAGAACAAATATTTTACGGCGTATGTAGTAAACTGTTTCGTTCGAGGCAGTACAATATCTTATTTGTATATTTATTTTGTCATTTTTAAGTCCTTCGATAAAATAACTGTTATATTAATGGCAGAAGGCCTCATGATGATGGTAACTACAACAACAGTAATATCCCTGACATCTACAGGTACTACTAGCTTTAAATATTTTAATCTAAATTCTGGATAGCAGACGGGAAGACAAAGGAGACATAAACCAAAATTGTTTTACGAAAAGCAAGAAGTGTCCGTTGGATTGTCTCATCTCTCTCTGTCTCTCTCTCTTTCTGAGCTAACAAAAGTAGGAGGAAGTTTTGATTACAGTTTTCCTCTCTTGAGTGCCATCCGGTTCGTATTGAATACATTATCCAGCTTCCCGAAGGCCTAACCCACAGTTCGATGGTAGGTAGGTGCACCTTTTTACCTTCCGGTAATCGAAACAAAGACAAATTAATTTTTCTATAATACAGTCAAGTTTAATTGCAACGAAACAGTATTCATTGTTTCTTAAGTGGAAGTTTGATTTCTGCCTGTTCTTTATCTTCTCGCGTCCTTTATAAATTGGTACAAATTAAAATAAAAATTAATGTTTTGTGTTCTTCGAGAGAAACACAGCTAAAGGATATTTTAAGACAGGGTGCTGAAGGCAGAATGTTCGGGCCAAAGATAAATAAATAAATGCCAGGGTGACAAATACAAAACGAGGCGGCTCGTCGTAATTTGAACGATTCCCAAAATATTAACGTGATAAAATTAAGGAGGATGGAGATGACGGGGTATGTATCACACATGACAGGGATGAGAAATTTGTACAACATTTCTATTGGAAAATCTAAAATAAAGAACAAACTTGGGTAACCTAAGCGTGTAGAATGATATAACATTAAAACGAATTTGAAATAAATATGGTTTCAAGATGTTGGCTGAATTCGAATGGCTTAGGATAGGGACCAGTGGCGGGATCTTTAGACCATAATAATGAACCATTCTGTGGAATTTATTGAATAGCTTAGAGACTATCAGCTTCTCAAGGAGAATTCTTCTTCATGAAGATATTTGGAACACACATCATCATTTCACAAGCTTCAAATATTATTAAAATAAAAGTTAATAAATAAATAAAATAAACACGACGAAGTACAACAGACACAACGTCACAGTTCTATGAGTGTTAAATGACGTCGTTTTAGAGCAGGTATTTGGTAACGCGCTTTCCAATGTCCGAAAATTATATTTTAAGATGTCGTGACTATGTAACATTGGTGTCCATTTACGCGTGTGAGTATAATTAAATATGGCGAAGCTAAGTGCCACAACGCGAGGTACTAGAATATTGTCATATCAAATACTCAGACTGGGAATTTGCTCTCTGTGTGTTATTCCGCCATTATGATTCTCGACATTGTAGCTTCTATGGTACGTCTCTTTTTCTCATCAACTTCTACACGCCCTAGAATATCTACGTTTACTGCTAGCCTGTAACTTTAATACCATGAAGACTTGTACTAACTTTTAACCTTATCGTTGTTTTATTTAGAATCTACCTGCTGTAACTATATAACTAGACAGACTGTACTTGGCTGCAGCAGAATTGTGGGCCTTTGCTGATTTCTGTCTCTCCTTATGCTTAAAGATAAGGGGGCTACGCCCCAAACTTCTTACACTAGACCTGTAGATTCATCTCAGAATTGTTGTAGAACAAAGCAGGCACTGTTACGGTACCATCTTTATGTCCTTACACGGAGTCCTCCGGCACGAAGAATTATGAATTAAGAAGACGGAAAATAAGTGTCAGAGAGACTGACGCAGTTTAATGTGAAATGATAAAACAGCGATAAATACATTGTGGTACCAAGATCTGTCCATCTGTAAGACAGAAATTACCAGTAGATTTTCCGTTTATAGGTTTTAAACGCTGTGTAGAGGTCTGTTATTCGAAGGTTACTGCAAAAGTCACTGCTGGTTTGGAGCAAGAGTTTTCTAACAGGTACGGACTCCGTATCAGATAAAAGTCGAAATCGTCCGGGAAATGGACCAATAGACGCATGATTTGGACAAATATAATTCCGTATTCTTTCAAGTACTATTTCGCTCTTCTTGACTACGTTAAGAAAACTACAAAATTAGGAGTTGCGTAATTTGTATTCTTCAACAGATAATAATATTAATATGATAATCGAATTTTAAAGATTATGAGATTCGTACAAAAAAATTGGTCCGGAAAGCCCGAAGTAAAAGTAATATTTTAAAGAAACTGGCAGTAGATGGAAAGATGATATTAAAATAAGTCTTTTAAGAAACAGGTTGTGAGAATGTTCAATTCAGGTATCTTGGGGTAAAATAAATGACGGACTTTATGAACACGGTAATGAATCTTCTGGTTTCGTAAGAGACGGGTAATGCCTCTGCCATCTACGTAACCTCCCGCCTGTAAATTACTCTCCTAAATGGAGAGAGAGATAGAGAGAGAGAGAGATAGACAACACGAACTGTGAAGTACGTGGGAATCGGATCAAGGTCACAGTCACCTTCTACCACTTTGCCGCGTACCTTGTTCCCACTGAGCCTTCCGTCGTTTGTGGTATGACCTCCTCCAGGGATGTCTCCAGACCTTTCGTGGAGCCATTTCCTTGTCCGGCAGGAACGCTGCGAACGAGCCCTCAAGAATGTCGGGGTTGCCGCAGATAGCATGCGCAGTGTCGCAGTAGTAGGAGCACTTGCCGTGGAAACACAGGTTGTTGGACGGCGACACGAAGAATGTCTTGAGGAGCTCTCCGTCCGCGAGGGCGTACAGTTCGGTGGTCATGTTGAGGACTCGGCCAGTCACTGGCATCGCGCGCCGGAAACCAAGCAACCTGCAGAACACAACGCAAGCCACTGTTAACTTCGTCTGTCAAGAACGCAGATTGAAGTTCTCGCGATAGCGCGTATGAAAATGCTAGGTGTTTACCAGCGTTTCGGAGGTCATACTGCCTCCGTCATCAGGGAGATTCAGACTACGCAGCGCAACAACCCAGAAGACAGAAATCTTTTTATTAATTTCAAGTCATAATTCTTTCGTAATTTCAGCTGTTCCGAGGACCACCTTAATGAAGCTCGCGAATCAGTGGTGGTCCGCGGACTACACTTTGTAAATCTCTGATCTGGTATATCAAACGAATTGCGACGTCCTTAACGTGGGGATTTGGCAGCTTAGAACTGTGCATGATTTAATTCAGAAAATTTGTGACAGAATAGTCCAAATGAGGGACAACGAACTGTATAAGGAATTCACACACAAAACCACTTGAATTATGAAAAGGCGTCTATATATTGTATTTGAGTAACTTAAAACAGTGGGTATATTATATATATTGTTATTATTTTATTGTTAATTGTACCTGGTATACTTTTGTGTGAAGTATTATATCGTATATCTCCTGTGTTCATTATCCCAAGAGAATTCATCTTGCCAGAATGAAAAAATGCGAAAAATAATGCACACCAGATGTGGCGAACTTGAAGGCAGGGAACTTGGCAATATGACCCGAGAGTTGCAGCCAACGTCGGCTGCAAGGGTTGTGGGAGGGGGGGGGGGCTACTTGGTTCTAAGGAACCAAAGAGATAAAATATATAAAAAGAATGTTCTTTCTGAAGAAAGAGGAAGGGCAAATAAGAAGTTAGAGAGATCATGAGAAAAGAGGGGTGTAAAGGTTAGGGGTGGTTTAGTCCTGTGGGAAAAAGGGGTTGTGCTGAGAGAGAATAGGGGATGTAGTCTGTCGAGCAAATAGAGCGATCTCGACCGGCGTGACAAGTATTAGTGGTGGACGCAATTGTTTATACTGCAGAATAACATAAGGGGGTATCATTTGTCACATTTAGCTTAAAGAGCGATAAAACATTTCCTTACTCTGTATTAAAGTACACAGCAGACAGGCAGGAGGGCGCTTTAAACTAACTCCACAGAGAAGAGGTTTATTATAGAGCTGACTTTCGTTCAACCAGCGAAGAAATTTTCCGTCTTGTATGAAACGCAAAAGTTAGTTGTCTTATTCACAAGAGATTACTACTGGATTTTACTCTGAATTTGTTCAATCCATCTGTTAGTGAGCAGGTAGATTTACAAATCGAAGTAGAATGATAATCTCTCTCTCTCTCTCGTATTATCCCAGGGGTGGGGAACCTGTGGCCTTCTAGGTCCTTAAGTGCGGCCTTTTGACTGAATCCAAATTTTACAGAACAAATCATTTTATATTTATTAATACATGTTGCAACCAAATATTCAAATGCTTTCCAACAAAAAGCAGACACAACAAAGTCATTAAAAGATTAGGTAACTTTAAAATTAACAAATAATTTTAATTTTTTTGAAATTATTAAGTACATAGCAGTTAGATTTTTACAAAATAATGTACATTTTTAAGTATATCTAATTGAAGTTTCTTGAATTCGGTATTATTTGATTACAGCTAAATTAATGCGGACTTCCAGCATGAAAAGGTTCCCCACCCCTGTATTATCCCATCGTAGCGTGCGAAATGCAGTCTATCCGTTTTTAATACGTACGTAACCATCTTCATATTGCGTACCTTTACGTTAAAGTATTAAATACTTCTGACCGGAGTGTCGTCTTTGAGGACCACGAAAGATATAAAACTGTTTTACGAATTAAGGAGCCATTAATTTCGGAATCGTTTAGATATGGTGTTCGGAGCTGTAATGTGAACGTTTTCATGTTGATTCATGCATTATTTATCTCTGTCTTAACATCCGCTTACGACACTCGTTGATAATTTCACTCTCAGAAGATGCGAGAAATTTTGCAGATACATTAAGTGGGACACTGCCCATTTTATCTTGTATATATAACATACATGATGTTTAGAGTTGACCTTTTTCCGTTCTTGACGAAACTGTTAGTCACTATCTCCGAAATTTTTATTTTCAATACAGGATATGAATGTAAATTGTCAGAATGAAGCCGTCGGACCATTTTAAATTATTTTCACTCAAAGGATGTAAAGTTGAATTCGAACCGCCATCATTAATCATGGCGTGGTTGTTCTGCGACCATAACTGGTTTCACAGTGAACGTCTATTGTGTGGCAGCTGTTTAATTCATAAATCTGTCACATTGAGGCGCTTTGACTGTAAATAACAGTATCGGCCATTAGGAGAAACGTAGGTCAAAGCACACAGGTACATTCATATGAGTGCCAAAAGAAGTGGAATATCTATTTAAATGAGTACCTTTGAGTTTTGGGAATATATAGATGACTAATAAATATGTATAAACACCCCCCCCCACCGGAGGACACCTCCCGTGCTTCATTTGTTTCAGTGGGAAAAATTAAGGTCCGATACATTTTGAACAGACCTCGTATATAAATGTTATGTCCGTATGATGATAAGTACTTCTTAAATATCAACACACCAAATTCTCCGAAAGTAGAAATGCTGATATTTATTTCAAAATTAATTATTTATAAATAAAAATTACAAGGAATTACGGAGTGTAGATTTCTGCAAACAACCGATATGTAAAAGAGAAAACCTCTTATGGAACACAAACGCTGCCAACAGCACTGCAGATATCTCTTCTTGATCGAGATTTTATGTCTTTGTTTTTAAAACTCCGAGTGCAATGAATCTAGCAGAGATAAATATTGTATGTACTTTTAACTTTCCTTTATCAGTAACTTAAACCGTTACTGGCAGGACGATGTGGTTTCGACTTCCGTCAGAGGCAGGAAATGTTTTATTCACGTCCACACGCCATGGGTTCTTTCTCCAGGGATATAGCAGCCTGAAACGTGTAGCTGACCATTCAATTCCACCTAGTGCCAGCTCTAGAATATCTAGGGATTTCTCTTCCTTGCCCCTGATACACTTTATAGTGAGGGAGTTTACTTTGTTTTACCTTGTTAGGGTAACAGAAGTCAGGCTGGGAAAATGCTTTCGTAATTAAAGTAAAAATACTTCCAAATTTATTCTTTCTAATTCTGTATACATTATCGATAGCCACGGTGGTCTAGCGGTTAGAACGCTGGCCTTGTAATCCTGGGGTCTCAGGTTCGATTCCCAGCGGTGCCCGAATTTATAAATTGTGTTGGGCAAGGCCGTGGTCTAGGCAACACGGAGTATTCCTCCGTGGCATCCCAACAATTACTCCATTCACACACAGAAGAAGGCAATGGCAAACCACTTCTGGATCATCTGCCAAGAACGTATATGAACAGGTCCCAGTCCGAGAAAAGGATGGAAGGATCCTGTTCATATGGACCTGTCGTCAGACAGAACACTAAATAATAATAAGATGAGGTGGTCTAGCGGTTAGAACGCTGGCCTTGTAATCCTGGGGTCTCAGGTTCGATTCCCAGCGGTGCCCGAATTTATAACTTGTGTTGGGCAAGGCCGTGGTCTAGGCAACACGGAGTATTCCTCCGTGGCATCCCAACAATTACTCCATTCACACACAGAAGAAGGCAATGGCAAACCACTTCTGGATCATCTGCCAAGAACGTATATGAACAGGTCCCAGTCCGAGAAAAGGATGGAAGGATCCTGTTCATATGGACCTGTCGTCAGACAGAACACTAAATAATAATAAGATGAGGTGGTCTAGCGGTTAGAACGCTGGCCTTGTAATCCTGGGGGTCTCGGGTTCGATTTCCGGCCGTGCCCGAATTTATAACTTGTGTTGGGCAAGGCCGTGGTCTAGGCAACACGGAGTTTTCCTCCGTGGCATCTCAACAATTACTCCATTCACACACAGAAGAAGGCAATGGCAAACCACTTCTGGATCATCTGCCAAGAACGTATATGAACAGGTCCCAGTCCGAGAAAAGGATGGAAGGATCCTGTTCATATGGACCTGTCGTCAGACAGAACACTAAATAAAATAATAAATACATTATCGAGGCTGAAGTCATTCATTGCAGATGTAAAGTTAAGTAAAAGAGATTGTTATATTTAAAACCTGGGTATAGAATTGACGGAAATTGCTACGAAACCAATTTTAGGTTTTGATATGACAAAGATGGTTGCAAAAATATTCACACTACATACATGATCTTCAAATTTAGTTTTATGAATGAGATTTTTAATCTTCTGGTAAATTAATAATACCCACTCTCCCGATTTGGCATAGTTATTATTGCTTAATGTTCGCTTATTGAAACAGATGTATTATTTCAGATACATATACACCGATTTCTTCCTGTGCTACTATTAAGTCGGAGCAGACAAAGTTAGAAATCAAATAATGTGGGAGGCTATAAATAAAATTAATGATAGAACTCAATTCGTGTTTCAGAAGTGACCAACACAGATACACATTGCTCATGGTTATAAATCATATTTTCGTGTTTTATTTTAAGCGTCCACCAAATCGAATTTTTTTTAAATTAAAAGCTATATATTGTTTAAATCTTGTCAGTCTAATCACAATAAAATTCCTATTAATATTAAAATATTACTATAATTAACATTTAAATATTTAAAATATATTAAATGATGTTCTCTATCGAAATGTTCGATTTACATTAGATCATCACTTTTACACGACATGTTTCAGTTCTAAAAGAACCATCTTCAGGTGTATAAAATTATATAAACTTAAATATAATTTCTTAAATGCAACTTTTAGTCAGATGTTTATCAGATTTAAAATGATGTTTTCATCATCTCATTAAAAGCTATAGGTCTTTATTACATGCTTGTTTTATTTTATGTATTTGTACGGTGAGTTCTTTGCTTTAGAATCGATATAATTCAATGTATTTCGTGTTAAGTATAGTTTATCTGTAGCCTACATGAACCGAAAATAAGTTCGTTCGGCAACTCTAATTGTAGCCGTCCTATACCAAATTTAATCTAAATCAGTACAATACTTTAATACTTATAAAATGCGGAGAGAGACAGACGAAGTGACACATCGCCTACTTTCTGTGAAGAACGTATAAAAAGTCAAATGTAATTACGCTACGCTTTGTCCGTACAGGAGTTTACGTTACAAACCATATCAAATAAAGCAACTCTGTGTTCTACTGAAAAAGGCGAGATTATTCATGAATAAATGTTCCTTCTGTACTCGTCGGCATAGTTTTGTTTCAGTACACACAGAGAGATGGACGTGTATTTGGTGCATGTTAAATTCCGTGCAATTCCAGTGTAATATTTTTTTGTGCTTAAATCACATCTGCAGTGGAATGGATGTAGACGCAAATATCCGTGAGCTCGTTCAGTCGTCTGGATACACGCTCCGATGGCTCCGTCAGATGACTTGATTGCATTGGAACCACACCCGTATTCTGGAAACACTGGGACATTCAAATTCCCTGCTTCTCTATTGAATATATATTTTTTGGTGGTTAACAATTTAGAGAAAAAAGGACTGTCATTGCAGATGTACAGTTCCGCCAAATACAAATGGGATCACCGGCAGGACGTAACTGCTTCTGGAAGACATTTACCTAAAACCGGTCGATTTAAATGTCAGCTCGGACACAAGTTTCTTGTGATTTACGTTAATCTTCTTGAAATAATGTTACTTTAATATACGAATATAGTTTCTTCAGTTTCGGAATGGGATGGAAGGACGATGGTGCTGGAGATGGAGTCTGGGCTGTATGGTGTGTGGTTGAAGACACCAGGACCAACGCAGTAGTATGAAGATTTCTGTCTTCTGGGTTGTTGCGCTGTGTAGTCTGGTCGATGTTTACCAACGTTTCGGAGGTCATACTGCCTCCGTCATCAGAGTATGAAGATTTCTGTCTTCTGGGTTGTTGCGCTGTTTAGTCTGGTCGATGTTTACCAACGTTTCGGAGGTCATACTGCCTCCGTCATCAGAGTATGAAGATTTCTGTCTTCTGGGTTGTTGCGCTGTTTAGTCTGGTCGATGTTTACCAACGTTTCGGAGGTCATACTGCCTCCGTCATCAGAGTATGAAGATTTCTGTCTTCTGGGTTGTTGCGCTGTGTAGTCTGGTCTATGTTTACCAACGTTTCAGAGGTCATACTGCCTCCGTCATCAGGGCGATGAAGATTTCTGTCTTCTGGGTTGTTGCGCTGTGTAGTCTGGTCGATGTTTACCAACGTTTCGGAGGTCATACTGCCTCCGTCATCAGAGTATGAAGATTCCTGTCTTCTGGGTTGTTGCGCTGTGTAGTCTGGTCGATGTTTACCAACGTTTCTGAGGTCATACTGCCTCCGTCGTCAGGGCGATGAAGATTTCTGTCTTCTGGGTTGTTGCGCTGTGTAGTCTGGTCGATGTTAACCAACGTTTCGGAGGTCATACTGCCTCCGCCATCAGGGCGATGAAGATTTCCGTCTTCTGGGTTGTTGCGCTGTGTAGTCTGGTCGATGTTTACCAACGTTTCTGAGGTCATACTGCCTCCGTCATCAGGGCGATGAAGATTTCTGTCTTCTGGGTTGTTGCGCTGTGTAGTCTGGTCGATGTTTACCAACGTTTCGGAGGTCATACTGCCTCCGTCATCAGGGCGATGAGTATGAAGATTTCTGTCTTCTGGGTTGTTGTTGCGCTGTGTAGTCTGGTCGATGTTAACCAACGTTTCGGAGGTCATACTGCCTCCGTCATCAGGGCGATGAAGATTTCTGTCTTCTGGGTTGTTGCCCTGTGTAGTCTGGTAGATGTTAACCAACGTTTCGGAAGTCATACTGCCTCCGTCATCAGGGCGATGAATCAACGACCCAGAAGACAGAAATCTTCATACTCACCTCTGTGAAAACCTCAAATCTTATTTGCCTTGAATTTTTGAAAAGTAATGCTCAGTTAATGGAAGAGTCAGTGAGCTGAAGTGTTTGAGACATGGGTCCCTGACATGTGCAGTCCAGTGTCGAAACTTTTTATTTCTACACAACTGTCGCCATAAACAAGTTTCTTTTGCCGACTAATGCCAATCGATGGAACATTTCCTGCAATAAAAATCTCAACCACTGTACTCTGTCCATTCCGAACTAATATCGTCTCCGTCCACTGCCCCATTTTCATGGCAGTAATTCAAAGACCTCTATGACAAAATTATTTTTTAAAAAAGCAAGAAATTATGAGTGTCGTTTACTTCACACAGTCAAGCATTTACTTTTTCTTAGGGGAA
The DNA here is from genome assembly GCF_977971745.1 of Zootermopsis nevadensis. NCBI lineage: Eukaryota > Metazoa > Arthropoda > Insecta > Blattodea > Termopsidae > Zootermopsis > Zootermopsis nevadensis. The sequence continues at coordinate 4,329,442 of NW_028259148.1, read as the reverse complement.
AAAAAACTTTGGAACTTTTCAATATGTCCTCGTACATTCAGTTTGCCATGTAAAGACAACGAGTGACAAATTTGAGGTTAGGGTGTGTTGAAGGTTGCCGGTGTATAATAGTAAGCAAAGACCGTGACCTCCTATTTACATAAGTTGTTTCCGAAAAATGTTTCGCTCACTGAAACAAAACGTTAAAAAATAGACACGTAATCAATGTTACTGATGTGGAAGAAAATATTATGTGGTGAGTCGTGTTCTATTTGCTTACACACGATATTTACACATAAACACACACGTGAGATACATTTATAACAGGGATGTTGAGTTTCTACCGCCTTTTTGTGTTATAACACTGTTTTCGTGTTAAACAGGCCTAATGAAATACTCTGTACGAGAGAACAATTTTTTTTTTAAAAAAAGCAATATTCCGATTTTCTGTTTCACCAGTTGTAATTTATAGGAAGCACGTAAACGCTGACTGTGGTCATGCCATGCGATTTGTATTTCGTGCCCACATTTCCGACCAAGCTGTATACTTATTATTTCCGTTCCATGAAAACGCCAAAGCCTCTGCACTGAAAACAGAGACGTCACATCTCTGAAACCTGTGTAATATCCAACGTCAAATCGGAAAACAAAACAACTCCTGATCGCACTAAAAGTCGGGCTTCCATCTCTCAAACAAGAACAAAGTTAACTGCAGACCAGGAAGTCAACAACTGTCTGCACCGTCCCAGAGGCACGAAGACTTTGACTTGAATATTGCAAATGAAAGACAGAACTACCTTTCACATATCTCGATATTAAAACGAAATACAGTCTGTTCCATTCTAAATCCAATCCAAACTACGGCTGTTACTGCACTAACCCCTTCACGCATAAAATAACGAAACCAGCCTAGGAAGTAGGGTGACCTTGAATAGAGTAACGGGGGAAAATGGGAGAGCCTGTTATACGGGGTGGACGTGCGTTTCATTAAATTTTTCTGCCGTGGTGCGTGACTGTTGATGAGTTTCGTTTCAAATTGTGCACCTCCAGGAGAAGCTGATAGTCGTGCAGATGGTCGTGAATTTTTTGTTGTTGCAATCCTTGTTTTCATATTAAAACATTGTATTCAAACACATACATTATAGCAAACCGATGTAATTAATGTATAAGGTATGTATAGTTAAGATGTTTTATTTAAAATGTTATGTAATGTGTGAAAATATGTAACGAGAAATCAGTTCTTTATTTAACTAAACTGAAAACCACATTTGGTTGAGATGATAATTTTTGCATTCCATTTCAACACGAAAGTTAATCAAAATCCAATACTAATCGCAGACACAAAAAGACCTTCCCACACAACATGACGTTCAATGCATGAACAACAGCTAATAATGGGAAACGTTGTGGCGAGTTACGCGTAAAGAGTGCGTCGTTTATGACACAACAGTGGGCTCCATTCTCTCTCTCTCTCTCTCTCTCTGTGGTGACACTATATAGGGGTGGCCAAAGTGTAAACAAATCAAGAAAGACGAAAGTGGCGTGGCAAAACTTCAAGAGAAGAGACAATATGAAAGACATGGGCGTAGACGGAAGTATAATATTAAAATGTATCTTAAACATATTGTAGTTTGTAGAGTGAATTAATTCATTTGACTCAGGATCATCATTTTCATCACCTTTCTGGCAAGAAATTAGAAGATGATGGACCAAGTATTGATGATTCATAAGGCAGTGGCGATGACAATGCAATCAGTCTTCAGCCATTCCCACTGCCTTCTCTATTCAGTATCAATGGATTAATGGAATCAGTTAAGTCCCTCTTTACAAAAGTACCGTATAAAATACGACAGAAACAGGAGTTGAACGTTCTCTGACACTAGCAGCGTTTATCGGAGTAATGAGAGTTACCAACATTGTCGGTTTTGCGATGCAAATGTTGGACTCACTGCATGAAATAACGCAGACTGAACCATAAAATATTTAGTGTTTGCGGTGAATTTACGAGTAAACGCATCAAGTTCGTGCTTTCATTCCGCTAATGGTTACAATTATCACGTGCATCTGATATAGCGTCATGAAATAACTAAAAAGAGCAAACAGTGTCCTATTAAATTAAGAGATCAATTATTCACAAGGCACACCCTTTAAATCACCACTCACAAAATTATTTACTCGCTGTAGACTGTACAAACTTGTGAGAGAAAGTTGTATGTTAACAAAACCATCAACCACAATTTGGACAACCTTCATTGAGGCTTGCCCTCAGTCCCAACTGCAATTTAACATCTGTGAATTGGTCACCATAGAAACGGAAACTGAGTGTAACTGTAGTTCCGCGTCGAGCCCCGATATTTGCACAAGATGACAAAGTCGGATAGCAGAACGTTGTCGAACAATCCGCTTTGCTTTTGTCGATACGACACATCGTTCCCCATTTCTCATACCTGAAACTACTTTATCAAGATTTTAGACTTCTCGATTTTGCGTACCGTACACAATCGATTAGTGGAAATCACACAAATGAATTCAACGAATCATTTCTCAGGCCAAGTTCTTTGTGTAGAAGATTTTGTCCGCTCGACACCTAACTTTTGCGGTCCACAGCTCTAATATAACAGTCTCCATCTGTGTTATGTACTTAGTATATAATATTTATTTTGTAACTATAAATATCCGCCCCTTCCCAATTTCCAATTATACACGCATCGATTTCTTCTCCGGCTTCTGTAAGGTCACTTGACACAGAACCGTTAACAGCATATTCGAGGGTGCAACAAATTGCGTTAGAGGTCGTAAGATTTCTTTATCAATAAGCCTAATCGAAACTCAAGTAAGTTCATAGAGTAGGGTCCATATTAAAAATTTAACAGTCCGCTCAGCTAGTCAATAAATTCGACTTTTATGCCGTGTTCATAACAGCCCGTCACTCTCCCCTATTCCGAGCCATATTAACCCAATCCACACTCCCAACCACATTTCTCTACGATTTATTTAAGTACTACCATTCCATTTGAGCCTAGGTCTTCAAGTGGTCTTCCACCCAAAATTTTGTATGTGTTTCTTTCCGCTATATGCCTTTATTATTTTTATTTTAGTGTTCTGTCTGACGATAGGTCCATATGAACAGGATCCTTCCATCCTTTTCTCGGACTGGGACCTGTTCATATACGTTCTTGGCAGATGATCCACAAGTGGTTTGCCATTGCCTTCTTCTGTGTGTGAATGGAGTAATTATTGGGATGCCACGGAGGAAAACTCCGTGTTGCCTAGACCACGGCCTTGTCCAACACAAGTTATAAATTCGGGCACCGCCGGGAATCGAACCCGGGACCCCAGCGTTCTAACCGCTAGACCAATGCCTTACCAATAATAAATTAGCATCTTAGTTATTTCTGTATAATGTAGATATTCAGGAATTAAAAAGAGAAGCTGAGAATAGGGAAAACTGGCGAACTCTTTTTGGGCAGAAAAATGGACCTGTCGTCAGACAGAACACTAAATAATAATAAAATGTAGAAATAAAAAGACAAAGGCGACAAGATGTTAGTGAGAAGATGTGAAATGTAATACCTCGTGACACCACACATTAAAGGAGGAAGCAGGTTAATTAAGCGTGCATTACGAAGACAATTTTTAACTCTCGCCACGACTAACCACTGATGTGTTGACTCTATGACTGGTCACGCGTCACGTGACTGTTACTTCCGCTGAGTAAACACTGATGTAAATCATCGCACCTCATGATTGGTTCTTAACGGCTACCACGCATCCAAGAAATGTTGGACATATCTCGCTCTTGCACTATAAACCCGTCATGGTCGCCTAGAAACCCGGCCAGGAACTGAGAAACTGAGAACTGGACAGAGTGTGTACTTGCCGATCAAGATGGAAAGCTGCGATCTCTGCTGTATGACGCTCGAAGTCCGTAAAGTAGAAGTGATTTGGCAACGTTTGCTGCTCTCGAGGAAACCTGTAAAATTAAATATGGTTTCAGTTAGTGGAATGGACTCCAATAACATGAATTTCAATATGTGTTTTCCAGTCTATGGAATACCACTGAACCAGTAAAATAAGACAGAAGACTATACGTTTCGTTTTTCACAGTGTTAGCCGGGCTAACACAGATAATATAAGCGCTCTGCCCCTGCCAATGCGAAATCTTGGTACAAAAAATATTTCACTGAAAATGCAGTCTGAGTCACAGATAAAACAAAGCACGCGGAGGTGGATGTATACAGTTGAAGAGACAGCTCATGAATCAAACAAGAATGAATGGGCGTGACTGTACATCTGGGAGAGACGTCGTAGCCACTCGAGCGCCCCACTGACGGAATTAAGTAAAGGCGGAGAAAACTTGATCTGTCTTTATTTTTAGAATGGTCCACACTGTAACTACAGACCTGACCGATTAATTATTTTTTATTTGAAGTATTAAAGGCCCCACGCGCATGAGCAGAGGAATTGGAGATGATACATTCCCTTCTGGGGTTCTTACAGTCATAAGACCTACTGCTTAAGAAAGCAATTAAGCAAGCATATGGCTTATAATGTTATGAATCATAACCATCATTACCATCAAGCCACAACGTGTCGGTTTCTTTACGGCAACAACTGATTAGTATTAAAACGAATAGCAACATATTGCGGAGTTTGTTCCTGTAATGTCTACTCCGAAAAAAACAATTTTGGTCTCGAAGATTTATTCTCTTATGCTTATTATCCGAGATACAGAAGTAATGTTCACTGGGAATCGAACCCAAGACAATTTTTCGCAGTTCTGGACTTCGTTGAATATCTTATTCGTCAGAGCACGAAGAATTATGTTACATTATTACCACGCAAGACCCCCCACCGGCAACTTCTCCGACACATGTGTGAGGCGGGTTAGTTGAATTACAGGCATTTTCAGTGGTCTCTTTTCATAAACGGATGAGACTAATTCAGGAGAACTCTTGAAGGTGAAATGGTGAGTGGAGGTATAGTTCCACTCTTTCATATCTTCAGTATTGTATGGAGTTTGATGGTCAGTTTCATACCCCCAACAACAATTCTCCCAAAGCAAGAGTTATTGTTATCTCCTGATACGTTCGTTTTATGCCCTTCGTTCAAAGAAAGTAGTTTAGTCCGGGCGAACAAGAATTTGTCAATCGGCCCAGATGTCTGTTTCATAAATACTTACAGTCCAGTTTCTTAGACGTGGCCACCGTAAATACTATGCGCTGTAGATCTGTACGAGTCCAGTAACAGAGGTGAGAAATATAAGGGGAGTGTGGAGTGCACCTAGAACTTCAACTCCCACTCCTCTTCCCTCATTTCCCCTCACGCGCTTCTCAGCGGCCACATGTAAAAAACTGAACTGTATTTGCAATATAATGAAAATGTAACGACGGTGGTGGAGGATTATATTCGTGGTTCATAAGGAAAAGTTTAAATGAGACCCATGGCCGACACTGACCTGATAATCACAATTTTAAAACCTTAACTTCTTCGCAAGTGTGTATTTATCTTAAAGGTAATCTTATTATAAGAATATCGGTTCTATATAGCCCTTAGTGTAAGGCGGGAGAATAACCCTTTATCTGCGCACGCGTACTAGTCTGAAGTATAATGCGGAAGAATGAAGGAGCCGCCATTTAGATTTTAATCAGCATCTAGACAAGAAATTAATGTTCGTCGCGGTTTGCAAGGCGAGGCACGTCCTGGTTGGGGTACTGTATGAGGCCCACTTCGCTGTAGCTCGTTCCTTCCTTACTCTGCGGTGAACATCCAGTGCATCGTCTCTTTCTGCCCTCGTTCTTTACTCTCTACGGGTATTTAACTACCTTGTTTTCCTATTTCCCTCAGCAACATCCCCCCCTCCACCTCCTGCTACGATTCTGGCTATATTCAATGCACTCGCACATATTAAAATTCAGCAGAATTCTAAATCACAATCCAAAATTCGATTTAAAGGAATTGCATTAGGTCTGAAGATTAATGCGCCACTTAAATCAATTTAAAATATTTGCGTGTGGTTAAATAGCTCTTTATCCCGTGTGGAAGATCGTTACGTTAGGTAATGAAAGAGAAGTGTGGAAATTATATTGCTGTTATTATGAACGGGACCAATTATTTATGCAATAAAAAAAATTTTAAAATTAATTTCTGGTAAAACTCATAAAACCTACTGTCCTACTGTACAGATTTCGTGTCCTTCAGGTCTTGTATTTTGTAACAATATATTTCGATAGTGTAAGTTTTAATTAGCAATGGAGTGGAATGTGCTCCATGAATTATCGTTTCTGACGCCTGCGCAGAAGCTGAAACAAATATTATAAGCGTTAGGCATTAGCTATCAAATTTGGTTTTCCAAATTGTTAGTCAAAATGATGGATACATGAGAATTGGTCTTTTGGGTTATGACGTCGTGTGGTTATAAACGCTCCACAGGACTGAGAATCTGTATTATCATGGCAATAAGAGATTTGTTGCAAATAAATATAAGGCTTATTATCTCTGGTTCTGGTATTGCGAGGTATGTGGAGGTCGCTGAGGTTAGGAAGAGGAATTGAGTGTCTGTAACACGGAAATAATCCAGTGAATGATGGCTGAACCGGATGGAATAAAGATAAGTTGGTTAAGGTATAAATAATGAGATCCAAGATGGGACGAAAAGTGTGAGATGGACTGCAGCCAAAAGAGGGGAGAGATGGGTTCACAATAGCTCGCAAAGTGCAGTAAGATATACGGAAAATTTTACGTAATAAAAACCTGGACAAAATGGGAACTTTTTTCTATATGAGATACACATATTTGTGTCAAAATAAATATCGAGCTAAAAAAATTTAAAAAATGTTTTTTTAAAATGTTATTCAGACGAGTTTCGTGCTTCAAACGGCAGTAGAGTGTGAATTCTCACGAGTAAATTATACGTAATTTCAGAGTAACGTTTCTTGGACCTGTCTAACTGATTCTCGTGAAAAGTGGTACGTTTTATATATACTTTTTATATTATAATCCGCCGTGACGTCACACAGTGATCGGTTTATGCATTACACGATTTCCAAGCATAGAAACAGTCGTGTATGTACGATAACACAGAGACGTAGCCTACATGATGTTATTTTACGTTAATTTTAATGTGGATCATAAATGTGACTAAATTCGAGGTGTTGAACGGTAGCATGTCAGTGGTGTTAGGGTGTTTGGGCGAATTTGTGTGTCTCAGGGTAAGAATAATAATCAGAGTGTGGTTATGAACGAAGGGATATGCGATCGGATGAAGAACTTGCGGAGACAGTGACGTAGTTTGAGAAGTGTTCTTCCCTTATAACAGCAAAGATGAAATTGGCAGCCATTTCAGTGTAGTCACGTTTTTCAACTCCATTTTTATTTTTATAGAAAGAGATAAAGGTTTTTCTTATACGGGCTTGTAAGATTTGCTGTAAGATTCGGTTCATGTAGCCCTAATGGATCACTAATATTGAGTTCTGTTACGCTGAAATTCACTCGGAAAATAGTTGCAGCTCAATACATCTGAAACTCTCGCCTTATTTTCCTATTAACCCTTTAAAACATAGTGGAAAATATGTACAACCTTCTGTAATAATCATTAGCTCTGTATTTTGTATTTATGGGTTTTGTGTGGTTCTCACTACAAAAATTATTACTTCCATGAACAGCATTTACCAGTTTTGATGCGGTGTTTTACATACGATATCGACTAAATTATTAAATATTATTTTGTCGAGCTGAGGGTGGTTATAGATGCAATGTGGTGGCTGGAAGTTGTTAATGCTATAATAAATTCTCGGGTTCCATAAAATGATATTTTTTTGACTAACTCAGCGACTAATAGCCTCTGCTGCTTCAAGTTACCTGGTTAATTAGTTCTCGTTCGGTAGATGCTTTGTTATTTTTCTGACAGCTGTTCCCTCAGCATCACGTCGCCGTGGATATCAGCATTTAGATACGGGGGAACGTAGGTGGCACGTATAGTGTGTTACGTGCGGACAGGTATACCAGAGGCTCTAGAGATTAAAGTTTGGTGCCTTCAACGAATCAATAGCAGAAGACAAGAGGATACGACAGGGATCTTCTAAATATTACAAGCCACGTTGAAATACTTCTTCAGGAACGGACAGGAGTGCCAGACCTTATGTGACGCGGATTGTCTTATAAGATAAGCTAAATGTACGTTCTTAAATTTATTCTTAAATCATATTACTATCTATCGCATTTAACATATATAGTTGATACAGCAGGGAAAAATAGGAAGTTTCGGGGTGAACAGTTGTTTTTCTATAATTCTTCGCGTTTAAAGCACTTCAACGGATTTTTTATTTTAAAAAAATTTACACTTTACTGTATTGCATTTGGTAATTACTTCCAATTACTGCCGTTAGTACTTAATGTGGCATAGTAATTCTTGTGTGTGTTCTGCAAAAATCCTTCAATATATTTTCCTATCACGTTTGATATGTCTTGGAATAAATTTAATATAAAACATAAACTATTGGGCACTAGTAAAAATCCAGCCAGTTTCGTAAGAATTTGGAAACCCCTACCGTGTTTATATAAGGAACCTTTGTAAAGGAGATTAGAGTCAGGAAGGAGACGTTCACATCTACAATCGGCACAAGAGATTTTGATTTCGTGACAGGATCTCTGACGAAAAACGGAGTTCCGTAGTTATTACGGAAGACTCAGGTGGATGGGTCTGTCTGTCAGCAAGACACGTTGTCTTCCTGACAGACAGACAGGAATATATAAACATAGACACACTCAGAGACCGAGACTTTTTCTTTAGCCAGCAACTCAAGAGGGATTGAGAAAATTGATTACGTGGCAAGTCAGTCTATACATCATGTGGACTACAACAACGATTTTTTTTAAAATTTAATTTCTTTACAGCGTTTTGCTAAATGGGTACAAATTATCTAAACGTAAGAAAAAGATGCACTATGAAATTAAACTAAAGACTTTAATATTGTTATTATTCGTGACGTTTCTGGTTCTTACAGCGGCGAGTATTAATTAAGGTGACTGTCTTCTGGGATGCTACGCCCTGATGATGGAGGCAACAAAAACCTGTGAAACGTCAGTAAATTTCTACCAGACTACAAGACGCAACATCTCAGAAGACAGTCAGCTTCAGGAGAGACAGGAATTAAGAGGAACGGGTATTATCATGAAGATGGTTGTATTCTGGGTCGTAGCGCCGTGTAGTCTGGTAGAAGTTTACCGATGATGGAGGCAGCAAGAACCTCTGAAACGTCGGTACACTTCTACCAGACTACACGGCGCAACGACCCAGAATACAACCATCTTCAGACTCACCGCCGTAAAAACTTCAAATCCTACAATGGAATTACTTCCCTTATAAGCAGACATCAAAGCTGAATGGTAAATGACGCATTTGGAACATACGTGAGCTGGAAGTATGTGCACCTTCGTTCTTGTTGGTTGTGTTAATGGACGTATAAAAATAATGCATGGCACAGCCAGCCACATGGTCGCGTCTGCAATGGATTATGGGTCTGAATGCACGGTTCTTAACTTCACGATCAATACGCGTGGAAAATTCTTTAGGGGCACATAGACGCATCTGCATGGCGCCAAATATAAAATGGCTTTTGTTCCGTACTTTAATGGAGGTGAACCGTATTCAACGATCCTGGGAAATAAAAAAAAAGCTCAATGTCTGCGAAAGTCGTTTCTGATCGATGTAGACAGGCAGATATACGGTCCCTGTTGTTAAGCGGCTGTGATTTCACACACATCAAAACACGGAAACGGATATAAAGTACCGTTAAGTACATTCTCTAATGGACTTTTTAAACGTCCTGTAGCACGAAGAAGTTGACATGACCTCCATGAGAATGGCTGTCTGTCTGTCTGTCTGTCTGTCTGTCCGTTTGCTGCTGATTCTCCCATACAAAGTTTAAGGGTAAGTTTTGGTTGGTATGGGGGTGGAGGTAGAAGTCCAGACTTCGAAAGAGGTCGTTCAGATTGTTGTTGACGAAATGGGGATGGGGGTTCAGGCTCCAGGTTTCCAGACGCCACACTTTTACAGGGGAAAATAAATGTCAGGAGAAAACAGTTTGAGACGCGCCGAAGGTCGAGAGATTTTGCGTTCTTAAGGCGGTGAGGAGATGTTGTATTTCTGGGATGTTAAAACGAGTAGAGTCTCAGGTAGACACAAACATTTCGGAGAAATATACTGTCTCCATCTTCAGGGTTACATATTGTTTTATTGAGGGCTTAACCCCAGAAGATGTAGACAACATGTTCCAGCGAGTCTACAAGGCGTTAAAACTCTGATATTCAACACAGTTACAACGAAGGTTATTTACGACATATGTCTGTCTAGTTTGTTGGTGAAGATAAATTGAATTAAGCATGCTTTTAAAGAGATCCGCGGATGGAAAGCCAGAAGGGGTTTAAAATATAAGACAGACTGAATTAGTAATCCGGGTTCTCGTAATTGAGTCTCTGGTATTTCAGCAAGCTAATACAGTCGGGTGGACCGTGGATCAAAACGTACGTCTGTCACAGCTGAGCAATTCCAAGCAGGACGGGGAATCGTAAATTCTGTTGAAACGACTAGGTAAATACGAATATTATCGTACTAAAGCAAACCACACGAGTATGGGAAAAGAAATTAGTGAATGCAAAGCTGCGAGAAGCGGGTTTACCATCGTTTCTCAACATGTCATGCCACTCGTAAATATTTCTATAGGACGCAACTGCTACAGTACTGTTTATTCAACCTGTCGGAGATATAACTTCTAATATCGGACGGAACAAAATTAACGGTCTTCAGCTTCGTAAGAGAAGAGAAATCTAAAGGAAATGCCGATATTTTCGACAAGAGACAGTCAAATCGGAAACAAATAGGACGTGTCGAGACCTATTAATATGACGATAAAGCCAGGTATACGAGTCATATTAATGGAAATACTGAGTACGATATTTGAAGGCAAAATAGATAAAATAATGCCAGAACGGAGAAATTTGCATACAGAGGGCTTTCCACAAACTAATATTCTACTTCGGCTTCATACGGACCAGTGCATCAAATACTATTAGTTCGGACATGCAACACGCATGGTATAGATAATAACAATTAAAGCATTTTAGACAGAAAACCAGAAGAAAAGAGACAACATGGGAGACCTGGGAGAAGAAGGGATGTTAAAGAAACGTGGTATGTGGGTGTCGACTCAATTCACCAAACTCAGAATATGGGACGGTAACGGACTCTTCTGATCACGACAATGAAGTTTCGGTTTATATAAAAGGCAGAGAGTTTATTGACTAGTAGAGCCACTATCAGAACCACGGTGGTCTAGCGGTTAGAACGCTGACCTTGTAATCCTGGGGTCTCGGGTTCGATTCCCAGCGGTGCCCGAATTTATAACTTGTGTTGGGCAAGGCCGTGGTCTAGGTAACACGGAGTTTTCCTCCGTGGCATCCCAACAATTACTCCATTCACACACAGAAGAAGGCAATGGCAAACCACTTCTGGATCATCTGCCAAGAACGTATATGAACAGGTCCCAGTCCGAGAAAAGGATGGAAGGATCCTGTTCATATGGACCTGTCGTCAGACAGAACACTAAATAAAAAATAGAGCCACTATCAGCTTCTCAAAAAGAATTCTACTGCGCAGAATTAGTTATTTTGGTAACGCCTGAGATTATGTCACAGGTGAAGACATTAAATATTTCAACAGCTTCAACTTGTAGAGATATGAATAAATAGATATTACAAAAGTACACTATGAAATAGTTAAACGTAAATTCGCAGTGCGAACTGAACTTTAACAAAACATTTCCGTTCGCAGCAATTCTGCCTGATAACCTTAGAATCCAGTCTTAAGGCTGCCGCATCTCCTATTTTAAGTCCACAATCTTCTAAGTTCTTACCAAGCGAACCGTGCAAATTCAGAAGCGAGTAAACATTCTCAAAACCCTTTTGTCTCTTATTACGCCTTTGTTTGTAACGAAGCAAGAAGCAATAGAAGGCTGTGGGAAGATCTGGGGAATGTATTTGGGTTTATTCAGTGAATCACGAGAATAAAATATTCAAAATTACAACGAATTACTTTATTTTCCCTTGGTTTTATGTGTTGGTCTGATTTTTAGAGTGAAAAGTTGGTACGTTAGAAATTTTAGCTGGAAGACCCCAAACGCGGGATAAAAATATTTTGGGGTTGGGGGTTACGTAGCACGTACAGATGAAATGCGAAATTCACACACCCATTAATTATCTGTCGGAATGGAATAACGTCGAAGCAGTAATTACTGAGTAGTGCTTTGGACTCTGAAACTGTGGGCACTGGCGATATGAAATAGGTTTGGGACAAATCGTAAATGTGACAGTTAAATTCATAAAACGATAAACCTGAACCTTCTCTACTTCCTAATGACCCTACATTCTCGTCAACCTGAGGATGAGATGGCACTGCCTGGGAACCTTCATAGGTAAAAAATTATTTCCGTTTCCCCCAATTAAATATCGTGTCTCCCACTTCTCTGCTCTCATTTATTAGGACTTTAAAAGGTTATGTGAGAGACAAATGTGTTGTTTCGAGTTCAAAACCCTTTACAATCCAGACTGCCCAAGAAACCAATCCCTGTAAATTTAAGGAGAGTGGAGATACGGCTCCACGCATTCTTAAACTCGGCAACAGTGGACTTATGGTCCCGATAATGGAGGCAGCAAGGACGTCCGAAACGTCAGTAAACGTCTGCCAGACTACACGGCGCTACAACCCAGAAGACAGCCATCTTCGAAATAAGATTGGTTCGCTGAAGAGAGATGATAATATATTATCGTGCCATGTCCTTCAAACAAAATGGACACATTTTCGAGTGAAAAACAACAGTTGATAAATAGAGCATGTTTTATGACAGTATGTAAAATGTCAATAATCTATTTTCTAAACATACATCAGAGTAAAAAATCATAATTCAGACAGAAGACAAATAACAGCATTGTCCTTCTAGCAACAACTTCAAACATGCAGATGTATGAGTAGATATTGAAGAAGGAAGGAATTGTTACAGAGCGATATATCTCGTTCGAAGCGTGCAAAGTGTTAAAACTGAAAGGGGTGTTTAGACAGGCGGGTGAACGACATATGAAGAAAAAGAAAACGTGAAATGGTAAAAATTACTGATAATACATGCCAACTTTCTTTCTCGTTCAGCGTCGGCTATTCCTATCTCTTTTTGACACAAGTTACACACGCAAAGAGACCCACATGGACCACAATGAAAATCTGTGAATAACAACTAGCATTTCATGCATTTTACACGTTCCTGATTTTAGGGTTAATGATTTGTCAGGGACTTTGAAGTGGCAAAATCTACCATAAAAACACTACACTGCGATGTGGTAATTGCAATTAATTATTATTCTGTTCACTTTCCATTCGATGTAACTAAAACAGCTCTAAACAAAATATTCCGAAAAAAAAAATTATATCAACAGCCCTGAATACCCAGTGACCATGTTCACCGATTGCAATTCTCCATAGAATTTCATATGTTTCTACGTATATTATGCAATTATTTTTGCATTCATGCACCCTGTTTTGAATATAAACAACTGTTTGGGAGTTTTCTGAATAATTAAAATACATGCAATATTTCATAGTTTTTTTTGTGGTGGATGCAGAACATGACAGCAATTACTTTACAAAGCTGAAATTTACAGTTGGCATCCATATTTCTGTACCATGTTCTTTTCGCATTGGCTTCCCTTTTATCACAAGTTACAGCTTGTACACTTTGTTATTGTCTCTGTGAATAGGCTAACGCAATTTAAAAAAAAACCAAAATACAATGCAAATATGCCAAATAATTAACTGATAACTTGTTGGGCAGGTTATGGAGCCAGGCTGCATAAATCACTTTTGTCAATTACAGAAATTAAAATAAATTGAGGGAAAATATAAAGAACACAATTCCCAATGTTATTATCCAATCATCAGTTTATTTTTAAATTCTTGGTTTACGTAACTAGCAGAGGGAAGGGGTGTCTGGTAATGCCGATTGTCTGTTAAATTGTACGTTTGTTTCTATGTTGCCAGTATTGCATTTTTGGACCATAATTTCCATTAAGAAAACCATTAAACAGATTATTTATTTTTTATTTGTAGTGTTCTGTCTGCCGACAGGTCCATATGAACAGGATCCTTCCATCCTTTTCTCGGACTGAGACCTGTTCATATACGTTCTTGGCAGATGATCCAGAAGTGGTTTGCCATTGCCTTCTTCTGTGTGTGAATGGAGTAATTGTTGGGATGCCACGGAGGAAAACTCCGTGTTGCCTAGACCACGGCCTTGCCCAACAAAAGTTATAAATTCGGGCACCGCCGGGAATCGAACCCGAGACCCCAGGATTACAAGGCCAGCGTTATAACCGCTAGACCACCTCATCTTATTATTATTTAGTGTTCTGTCTGACGACAGGTCCATATGAACAGGATCCTTCCATCCTTTTCTCGGCCTGGGACCTGTTCATATACGTTCTTGGCAGATGATCGAGAAGTGGTTTGCCATTGCCTTCTTCTGTGTGTGAATGGAGTAATTGTTCGGATGCCACGGAGAAACCGGGGAAGAAGCCCCCGGAGGAAAACTCCGTGTTGCCTAGACCACGGCCTTGCCCAACACAAGTTATAAATTCGGGCACCGCCGGGAATTATACAGTTATATAAAGTTCTCTAAAGCAATGCAGTATAAAGAAATAATTAAAAGTAAGAAAATCCAATTGTCATTAAAACCGAAAACCTTTAAACCTAGTTTACTTTTCTCCGTACCTCTGTCCCTGGTTTGGTTGCTAGGCGACTATTACAGGCTACGTAGTGCTTAAGAGGTGCATATCCATCAGCTTCGTTGCCTGGCAACAGCTACTAGCAAGTAGCACTGCGGTGGTAAATAACGGAAAAGATACGCGATATCATATATTTTATCTTGTCGAACACTAATTCAATTATAATTCATAAAAATAATTCACTCGCAGTGTGTATTTCCCCTGCTTTAAGACGAACTTTTTTGATTTATAAAAATTCTTAAATAGGGGCGAGTCTTACATTTGGTGGAGTACAAGAATCGATGTCAAAAATTATATTGATGATAAGAAAACTGTGGTTTGAAGGTAAAGATGTTTTATGCTTGAATATTGGAAATCATTACTGTTTTATATGTAATCTTTTCCCTGAAAAACTATTACTGATCAATTTCAAATTAAAATCTAGGAAATACTGTATTATAATAAATACACAACTTCATCACTCGGTATAGTTACATTTTATGACGAACCTGGAAAAATAATTGGGTTTTCGGTACGATTACATCCACAATATGGAGACCGGTTCTCGAAGTGTGCTTGGTACGTACGTGATCATTAAATTTTAGACAAGACTCTTTTGCTTAAATGAAATCCACTTCCGTATAGTCCTCAGACTTTCTTAAATGTGAACGAAATTAAGGGGCTCGTTGCCACCGTTACGGCACTGAAAAACCAGAGAGCGTAATGACTGAGTAATGAAGTTCAAACAACGCGGGAAGCCGATGTTACACAGAATTAATGTTAATCAGCTAATTACTGCTTCACGGTGGATTTCTCCGAACATCCTTGCCCCAGCACAAAGTAATCGGAGATTTTACTTTCTTAAGTGTTGGTTCCTCTGATAGATGCACATCAGTTCCAAATGTCCTTTGTAAAGATACTTGCTTTACGAAACACTTTCGTTGCTAAGTTAATGGTTCAATTATCATCAGGATCACTTCACTTGTTTTATAGACCACTATTAAAGAGATTTTCGGACGGCACATTCAATATGACAGAGATATAAGAAATTCTTAAGGATCTTAGTCTTAAGTATAAGTAGGAGTACAATATTAAAAATGCATCTAAAAGGAATTAGACGTAAATGTTTTGATTGGACTGAACAGGCACAGGGTAGAGCCAAGTTCTTACGGCGAGTATCAAAATTACTTTCTTCTGTAATGTTATCATAGTCGTGCGCGATGATCGTCCTGTTGATGGAAGCAGTAAACACCGCCGAAAAGTCTGTAAATTTCTGCCAGACTACTCGGTGTAATATCCTAAAAAGACAATCATCTTTACGGTACTGTAACATTGTGGTCTTATAAAAGGCTTCTTGAACAGCTGTGAGACTATCAGTTTCTTGAGCAGTTATTATTGCAAGGCCAGTTGCCATTGCAATGATTTTGAAATAGAATTTTAATCCTTTCCGGAATGTGGAGTCCCTGCCATTCGTTTGACACAGAAATCCACTGGATCCACCGATAGCCAACTTGTTTCGTGGGACACGTACATTATTGTTACAGATTTGATATGAAAATTCTCTACTGTCACTTTCTTGTCATGCGACCGTCAAAAAAGGGGGCGATCTAGAATGTGCTGTGTGGTAAACATTACAGATGGCGTAGCATCCCATGGGTTTTAAATTGTCAGAAAAATGTCCACTGCCAAATCCTCCGTTTTTGTACGTACAATGAAAGCATATTTCTTGTACAAAAGAATTATACAGAAATAGGAACAGTGCATTTGTCATTTCAATATTTAATATTTTCCTGTCTTAATACTAATTTCTGTCTGTTGTAATTTAATAATGAACCTCATATTTGTATTAATAACTTAAATTGAAATATTCACTTTATAAATCGATAATTATAAAGTATGAATGATCTTATTTTATTTGTAGTGTTCTGTCTGAGGACAGGTCCATATGAACAGGATCCTTCCATCCTTTTCTCGGACTGGGACCTGTTCATATACGTTCTTGGCAGATGATCCAGAAGTGGTTTGCCATTGCCTTCTTCTGTGTGTGAATGGGATGCCACGGAGAAACCGGGGAAGCCCCCGGAGGAAAACTCCGTGTTGCCTAGACCACGGCCTTGCCCAACACAAGTTATAAATTCGGGCACCGCCGGGAATCGAACCCGAGACCCCAGGATTACAAGGCCAGCGTTCTAACCGCTAGACCACCGTGGCACTTATGAATGATCTAAACTAACTTAATTGTTCCACTAAGCTCCCAAAACACTACATAAAGAGTATTTATGGGGTAAAAAAGCCATTAGCTTATATTTGTTTACTTTTCTGTAATAATGCATTTTAGTGTATCAGGCTTGTCTGCACAAGAACATGACTCTGCAGCCACGTGTATTTTGATTAATATCGAATCTGGGTTTAATTTGGAATTCAGTCGCTTGTACTTTGTTTAAAGAAGACTGAAGCATCGACTTTAAAAACGTCACAAAATTCAGTTTCTTTGAAGAGGAAATATGTTTCAGGCTCGTAAATATCATAAAGCTAACTCAATGGAAAATAGTCCGTATTGAGAGGGTGACAGTATTTGAATTCATAACGAAATTCCTCTCCTTTCATGGGACCCGAAAGTTCATTACCGCGTTTACAAAAGCCAGTCACTGGTCCTTATCTTGATCCAGTTAAGTTGAAAGCATTGAACCTAAACACATTTTTCTTATAATTCCTCTCCCTTATGCGTGGTACATGTCCAACCCATCTCATCGTACTTGATATATAGATTGACACTAATGCTGCATGTGGTGAATTTATAACGATCAGATTTCATGGTGTTGAGTCGATGAGCTTGTCAAAAAATTCCTCTTTGGCGTAATCCGAATGTTCATTACTGTGTTTACAAAAGCCTTTACTGAACCTGATGAATCCAGTCCCACACACACACTCACACAATATTCAAGGCTCACTTTAATATATCTCTGCGATCAAAAATAATCTTTCTTAACTTTTAATTTTTATGAATTTCATACCGAAGTACATTTCTTTTCTATTTTTTCATTTCATCTCAACTTTTACAATAATTACTCTTACACAAGCGTAATAAAATCAGGTGTTTAATGATACTACACGAGTCAAAAGAAGTATTAACACAATTAAACCACTTTGGTTTAACCGTGACTAACCTTATCGCCTTCCTTTTAATGGGACAGTTCACCTGATTCATTACTCTCTTAGATAATGAAAGCTTGCCTTCTTGTAGGTCTTATCGTAAGGAAGTACGTCTTTTGGCACGTTGCGACGTATAGTCATGTAGAAATAGATCCACGTTTCAGAGATGCTTACTGCTTCCATCATCAAGGCGATGAGTCATCAGCCATTAGTTCAGAATTTTAAATTTGTAAAGGATGTAATTCGAGTTTTAAATTTACCAATCTAATTTATACCTGAGGACGGTTAAATATAACCGAAACATGTCGTAAAAAACGTTCCAATTTGTAAATCGATCATTCGATGCGGAACGTAAAATGATATTTTAAATATTTTATATTTTATTATCTTATTAAAAATTGTGATTTGACGGAAAATATTAAAATATTTAAATTCGTTATAAAAATGACTGCTAACAATGTAACGCTAGCTAAAGTTGGCGTCAATTCTAAGTTGCAAGATGTCTCGTATTTGCGTGACTAAGTTTTATCGATCATGAGCTGGTACTTAAAGAGTCGTGGCACTGAATAATTTGCTTATTTGAACAAATGTATTTGGGTTATTACTTCATTATGGAAGGTAAAGTATATATTTTTGCTCCCAATAATTTAATACGGAACAAAATATATCACAAAAGGAAACACAATGCAGAATACGGGAATGTGATTGATGGGGTAATGTTCGAGGGCTTGTCAACATATAAGGTAACTGAAATACGGTTGAACATAGCGTGTCAACATCCCGATGCCTCGTTCTGCCATCTACATAATGCAAACATGACACACTGCATAGAAATTAATGATAGTAATCAAATGTTACGCTCGGCTTAGATCTTACTGTCTTGAGAGAGGCAGTTTCGGGGCTACACGCTTTACACCGCGAATATTAAACAGCAAGGACCATGTTGCCACGCTGACATGACAGTCCGTGTCTTTGCTGTTTTCCTGGTTTCTTCCACTTTGTATTTCCTCCAGTACTCGTGTCTTCTTCACTACCGTTTCAACCTAATCTCATCTGGCGTCTCCCTTCGCTGTCATATCAACATGGCAACATCGCTGTAACTTTTTAGTATTGTTGATTTAAAGAGTGTATACCCGCGATGGTTGGTGTTAGGTAAAGATAATTCAAACATATGAGGTCACAAATACACCCCCGTACCATGTGTTGCCAAATAATACACTTCTCCTATGGTCTTGAACTTATGGGACACTCTGTATAGTAACATAAATCTGCCTTCTTTCTGGTTACTACGTTAGGATGTATTTATCTACGGGCTCAGCAGGAAGTTTAGTTGCGCTGTTGGAAATGTAATCGGAGGAAATGTGTTCTAGTACGCGGGGAATATGCCAGTCATACCACGCGCTCCTATTTCATTTCAAACAAAGTTAGGAACACAAAACAGCCGACAGTGTGGGAAGTTAATCCGACGCACTTGGTATATTCAAATTGTGACTCTGACACGTGGATACACCACTAATACCTCTGAGGAGTTAGGAATCCACGGAACTGGGTTGTGATAACACAGGCGGTGCAATGTTAGTAAACGCCTGATAAAAATGACGCTGCATAATTTAATACTAAACAAACTGTCTCGCAGTTAAATTTTCCAACGTGCATGAGATGAAAATATAATTATCAGAATTCTACGCAAAAATAATGAACTGTTCATAATGACAGCATATGTAGCACAGAAGGTTAAGAATCTAAACTGTAAATCAGGTTTCCATGATACATATTGGCACTGATTTTGGCGGAAATTACGTGGGAAATGAAAAGATTAAATCCATTTTAGACAGTTTTCGAACAAACCCCGAAAAAGTTTGTTTTCTCATATCCGCAAATACTAACGCCGAAACTACGTGATGTCCCAGTTAACGTAGAATCCGTCACGACGATATACCGCAGCATCAGTAATCGAACTACCGGGAAATTGGTTAGTCACAACGCGGAACACAGCAGCCGCCTGTTGGTAGGTGGGTTCCGATTTACGTTGGACACGCTGTATTTGAATCGATTTTTATCAAACACGATATGTAGGCTGTATAGAGGGACACATTAAATTCCATTCTAGTCATTTCGATATGGTTTAGTAAAGGTACAATTTGGCTGCACGCGACAGAGACAAGCGACCGAGGCAGGCGACAGAGTTACGAGACCGAGACTGGTCGCTTCCTGTCTGCTCTATGTACAATCGTATGAAGTACAATTACGAGCGCGAGACAAAGACAGGCGACAAAGACAGGAGACCGCTCTCGGACCAGTAGTGTCTCGCGACGGGCTCAGGCAGCAAGTGTGTTGTTGAGTAAAATAATGGCAGAAATTAAATTTACTGGTGACCAAGATGAGCAATTGGTAGAATTAGTAGCAGAAAACCGACCACTGACCACCGACAGAAAGATCCTTCTTCGCGTCTGGTTTTGAATATTGAACTCATAGGTTTTCTTTGTTTCTTTCGCAACAAATAACACAGCAACACATCATCTTCTTCTTATTCTTCGAGTAACCTTTTTAGAAGCATTTTTGTACTCATTTTTCACAGAATATGTGCACGTATGTCTCAACAAAACAAAGAAAACAAACACTTTGCCGCATGTCTCGGTCGTCACCTCAAAAGTGTGTGGCGACAAGCTGCGATGTGTCCGTCTCCCGTCTCTGTCGCCTGCCTCGGTCGCTTGTCTCTGTCGCGTGCAGCCAAATTGTACCTTTAGATTTATTTTAAGGATCATTTTATTGAAGACCCTAAATTAACTGTCCCCCTCATAAAATTAACTAAAATTTTGATGCGGTTGAGATATTTTTTACTCCGGAATCGAATTAGGCTATTTTCAAGCACCCGTGTACCGGGGACTCCACCCTATACGACGAAACTCTGTATTTAAAAAATTACTAAGTAACTGTTCTTGTTCGCACCTACTACATGTAGTTTGTACATGCACCAGAAGACACAAAATAACATTATTAATAATTAATACAAAGTGAACTCTGATTGCTATTCTCATGATGTTAAAGACGGCTACCATAACTGAGTATGGAGTGGGACATGTCTCACTCTCTCATACCTAGCTATAGATAGAACGAAAGCAAATAAAAGTCTTCTTTTCCTTCTTTCGCACTATGGGCCAAGCAAATGTAATACGGACCCAAACACTTGATTCTTAGTCAAAATCTGAGTTTACATTAATTTATTGCGAAATAAAGAATTTGTAAGATTTTACTTCTTTATATTACGTTCAGAATCAAAGAAACTATGTTCTGTGTGTTAATTTATCTACCGACTTTTAGAAAGCTCTCCAAGTCGATTTCTAAACATTTTTACGCCATCTATAAATTTTTTTCGTACTCACTGTAAACATTTTTATTTCGGTGTACACATTAGTATTTACGTTTTGCCATTTAGAACTGTGCCGTATTATCCTACATATTTTTCTTACCAGTGGCAGTTTCCATTCTCTAAACCAGGGCTCGCTGACGTCAGTCCAACCTTTCTGTTGCGTATTCACACAATGTAAACCAGCCCGTTCTTTTGTATGGCTTATTAAATTACATGCATGTGGTTGGAAGAAATTTGTTTCTTTAATGTCAAGTATACAAACAAGATTTGAGTCCTTGCATAGAATTTCATTATGTTATAAACTTTGAATAACAAAACTGAAGGAAATAACATAACATCGTAAATAATATGAGAAATTTTACTGTTGTTAATGGAGAAAACGTTCATTAATTTGTTTCGAAAGGGTCCTTTTCGTTTTATTTCAAAATACCCCTGAGGAGATATCAACTTTTTATTGGCAATGTTTTCTGTTATATAAGTAAAATTTCAAGGTATTAAAATTCCACTGTTCTAAAAATCCTTTTGCGCAAAAGTTGTCTTTGTGTTTTGTGTCTGTAACGCAGTATTCAGAAGAACTTTTCAAATAATATTTCGTGTGTGACGACTTATTTATCTTAGTTTTTCTTACGTTTACTGAAAAGTTGGCAAGCTTGATTTGCAATAACAGCTCAGTTCCTCAGTCGTCAATGTCCAGCGCTACTGTGAAGCCCTTCGAGGCCTTCGTCCTGCCATCAAGCATAATGCTCACGAGGGATGGTCTTTGTGTTGCACAATGCCGACCCCAATGCGGGTCACAATGCTCAGGATATTCCGTGCTCCATCCGATGGGTTGTACTGGACCATCCACCACATATCCCGGAACTACCGTCGTGTGACCGGTTCCCTCAGGAAAGCGATGAAGGACCGTAGATTCGGGTCGGATGATTACGTCAAGGACGCGATGGTGCAATGGTTCTAGAAGCAGCCCAGGGAGTTATTTGCGGATAGGATTCGTTGCCTGGTGCTTCAATGGGATATCAGCCTGAACGTCCGCGAAGAATATTTTGAACGGCCTGTTCTTTCGACCAGAGAAATCTCCGAACGGGTTTCATTTGAACAACCCTAAGTTCTTCCAACGACTGTTCTATTATTTACCACCGCTGCGCCTCATAGTGGTCGTTTTGTGTACAAAACAGCCTCGAGAAAAATAGGACAGCGATCGGCCAGAAAGAGGACCACAGACAGAAGAACGCAAACAGCAGAGAGACAAATGCAGATGAGAGACTTTTGATGAGTCAGTTTGATGGGTTACTCTTAGGCCGTTCAAAAAGTTGGGCGCCCACAAAATTATTTAGTGTAAATAATGACCTCCCAGCCCTTTCGTTTAATAACCAGATTCCTCGCGGTGTCCAGCGCCGCCTCCATTCTACCGATGGCGATTGTCTGACCAGTTCCTATTGATCAGCCCAGTGACGTCACAGGTGACGGTCAACCCCATTACAGCTTCATCAGTAGAGTCCGTTGCATTCGTCTCCGTATTCTCGAATGAACCCACATCCAGACGAATTTCTAAAGGATCGGATTATTTAAGTTTATTTATCAGATTTTAAAAAAATGAATACGTCAGCATGACAGTGGGGTCTGTTTCGGCGAACTTCGTTACCGTCTTCAAATACCGAGACATTTAAAAATAAAACTTTCAGTACACAAGGCAGCGTTTACGAAGGTGGTAGTCTTCAGGGTCGTAGCGCCGTGTGGTCTGGTAGAAGTTTACCGACGTTACAGATATTCTTGAGTCGATATGTCATCGCCTTGATGATGGAGGCAGTAAGTACCTTTGAGCCGACCGTAAACTTCTACCAGACTACACGGCGCTACGACCCTGGAGACTACCATCTTCGTCCTCGCCGCAATAAGAACGTAAAATCCCACTAACGATATACATCGCTCGTAGCATGTTAAGGGTTAATACACAATTCCTGCTAAGTTCTCTAAACAGATCAAAATATCTGGAGAGAATAATGACGTCATAATTGTTCTAATTTATTTTCTTTTGAAAGAAGACGAACTTAAGAGTTAATGAATGTTTGCGGAAAACGTGAAGTTGAACAGCTTGTACTTTAACGTTATTTAAAACATCAAATTGGAACAAATGTTTCAACAGTCTAACAGGCTTTCTTAAAGAAACGCGGATATCTGAGGTTTAACTAAAAGGCTCTTGTATTTCACTTTAACCTAAATCCATATTCCTAACCAGATTGTCTTCAATAACAGGAATGGAAACAGACAGGGATTTTCAGCGAAATGAGATTCATAGTCGCTTCTCTTGCAAAGAGAAAACAATATAATTATCGTACTCCAACGTTGTTCAGTATCATCACAATAGTTCACAGACACTGCACTGAGACAATGCGACAACCACAGCGTCTTAGGCCCTTCATTCCCCAGGTGTATATCCCTAAATACATTATCTTTCGCGAGGGTTCCCTTGCAAACTTTCTCAGATTGAATTACAACTAAGGTAAAAGAACTGATCTAGAAATAGACCTACTCCTCTGTTTCTGTACTGAAAATGTTTTTGAAAATCGATTTGAGGTTATCACAGAGGCGAGCATGAAGATGGCTGTCTTCTGGGTTGTAGCGCCGTGTAGATTACCGACGTTTCAGAGGTCCTTGCTGCCTCCGTCACCAGTCATCGCCCTGACGATGGAGGCAACACTGGCCTATGAAACGTCGGTAATCTACACGGCGTTACAACTCAGAAGACAGCTAGCCATGTTAGAATTTGTTCCTAGATCTTTAAGTTCTGACATATTGATTTAAATATCCTATTCTATTCTATTCAATAACGAACCTCGTTCCGAGATGGTAACACTTCTGGATCTCTCCTCTGAACACATCTGAACCGATTGCTATTTCATATATGACTGGTAAAACATCAAAACACCACCTCAACAATAATGTTATATTAATAATATCTAGACACAACTTCCAAAAAATATACTGAGAAAGATGATAAAATTATAAAATTGTAAAAACTATAAATAATTGTAATTTGAGTTTAAAAGTTTATAATTTACACCTGATGACGGTTTGATAAACCGAAACATGTTGTGAATGTTCCGATGTAAATCGAATGCTCGATATGGAACATAAGATGATATTTTAATCATTTTAATTATCTTATCTTACTATTTTATTGTGATTTGACGGTAAACAAATATAATAATTATTTTAATTAATATCACAATATGACGCAACTATACTATCTCAACCCCTATTCTAGTATTGTACAAAATTCCTCGAAGGCAATACATTTTAGGTATTTTAGCTTGATTATGTTTTATACGTATTAATTAACAAGTGTAAGCTAAGCTGAACTTTCTGCAGCTGTATGCATTATTTGCTCAATGTTTCGTCTTGGACAAAACTTAAGAAAACCGACAGATGATCACAGATAATATAACAGGCCAGGAATAGATAGATATTTAGCAAAAACATATATTTTCCTGTTGTCGCTAAAACTGACAATTAAGAATAATCTAAATGCTGTTATTTAAGAGTGCAGTCAGTTGGAAAGTTTCTGTTATAAAGACGTTAGGCTATGACCGCGCGAAATCCCAGCAGAAACTTCACTTCTGGGTAATAGGTTCGGCTCTTGTGATATATAAGGATCCTTCTCCTCGTAACGAAGATAGATGTTTCGGCCCTGACCCTCGTAATTCAGTGATTTCCTCACGTGAACCCGGCAGCGTCTGTCTCATCTCGTAATGGAACTTTAGACCGACTGACTCGAAGTAGCTTTAACCCCGTACTTTATTAGCGCAGTTAAGACTCGTCATGCGTCTTCGAACGCTTTGCCTCAAAGTTACTCTGAATCAAAACTAAACACGAAGTTTCGCTGAGTCGCTTGTATAAATGCAATTTAATAGAGAGTAAAGACGCCAGTGAGAAGTAATGCTCGCTTTCACACAGCCACATTGATCGGTTGACATGAAACGAAATATGTGTCATTATCTTCGTCATAATCACCATAATCATAATAATCTGTTTACAAGAATTAAAATTAGTTGAAATCCCAGGTTTTCATGACGGCGAATATGAAGGTGGCTGACTTCGTGGATTTTGAAGAAATTTCCCTGGTGGTGGAGGGAGCAAGGACTTCCGAAACGTCGGTAAATCCTACCAGAAAACATGGTGTTATAATCTAACTATAATCGACTGGAGATGAATGTAATAATTTAATTAGTGTTCTGTCTGACGACAGGTCCATATGAACAGGATCCTTCCATCCTTTTCTCGGACTGGGACCTGTTCATATACGTTCTTGGCAGATGATCCAGAAGTGGTTTGCCATTGCCTTCTTCTGTGTGTGAATGGAGAAACCGGGGAAGCCCCCGGAGGAAAACTCCGTGTTGCCTAGACCACGGCCTTGCCCAACACAAGTTATAAATTCGGGAAACCGCCGGGAATCGAACCCGAGACCCCAGGATTACAAGGCCAGCGTTCTAACCGCTAGACCACCGTGACGGTTTGAGATGAATGTAAATGAAGATAATTTGTTCGCTGTGTTATATGAATGAGACACGCCTGTTACTTTCAGGGATTGACGTATGTCAAAATTTGTCAAAAAAATAATTCACAAAAAATATTTCTACGTACGAGGAACGAAATTAGAATATGTTAATGTTTTATACAGGTCACATGCAGTAATTATTTGTATAATAAGCAAGTTTTGATTGGTGGCTTGGTTAATGATCATTTGATGTTTTGGGCCTTATGGGATAATGTGATCTCTGCAGTTAATATTTAATTACACGTGTTTATTACTTTAGATATTCCCGTCATTATTAACGGACAGTATACTAGTAGCAATATAAGGAGGTTGTGATCGCACTTGGTTAGCGTAAAACAGAGGAATATCAACCTTACATGTATTTAATTACAAAGCATCTGACTGACCTCATTGGCTTGAAGAGGGCTTGGATGTTGTGTGGGTAGTCGATAATGAGCTTGATCTGAGTTCCACCATCCTTCTGACCTGTGAAGTAAAGTCGATATGTATTAATTATCAGATTAACATACGTAGTTTATGTTTTAAAAAAGTAGAAAATACTTGTATCTACATTTCTGACAAAACTTGTGGGAGAGACCCTCTGAAATTCAATGAAAAATGATTTCCTTTGTATCTTAATTCATCAGGCCTACAATATTTATTCTTAATTAATTGGCTACCTGAGCGACTATCAGCTAATTAAAAAAGACTCTTCTTTACGGAGTTAATCTTTAAGAATCATAGAGGTAGTAGTTAATATGGCTCGTCTATACGTCTCATTTTAAAACACTAAAAAACATAAGAGTGCACCGTTAAATAGGCTGTTCATTTAACTTGCCGTACGTTAAGCTGTGATTGGATTTGTACTGCGCTGTCACAACTAAGGCTGAATGGCAGCCATTAGCTACAATAAAACCACGTAGACCGCAAAACACACAGAGACACGATACACGTTTGGCGGCATCTGTGATTAATTTGAGTTGGGGCAACACACCAACACACGCGGGAAGCCCTGACCACACACCCAATTCGGCTACCGCGACTACATCCTCTTCGACCCTGCCGCAAAACTGGACCACTAATCGACAATCTTTCAAATTACAGCGACAACCACGCGCAGGGACAGTCCGAACAAAGATATTCCTGTATGGTTTGAGGTTTTCACAGCGGCGAGTATGAAGATTTCTGTCTTCTGGGTTGTTGCGCTGTGTAGTCTGGTCGATGTTTACCGACGTTTCAGAGGTCATACTGCCTCCATCATCAGGGCGATGAAGATTGGTATCTTCTGGGTTGTTGCGCTGTGTAGTCTGGTCGATGTTTACCAACGTTTCAGAGGTCATACTGCCTCCGCCATCAGGGCGATGAAGATTTCTGTCTTCTGGGTTGTTGTGCTGTGTAGTCTGGTCGATGTTTACCGACGTTTCAGAGGTCATACTGCCTCCATCATCAGGGCGATGAAGATTGGTATCTTCTGGGTTGTTGCGCTGTGTAGTCTGGTCGATGTTTACCGACGTTTCAGAGGTCATACTGCCTCCGTCATCAGGGCGATGAAGATTTCTGTCTTCTGGGTTGTTGCGCTGTGTAGTCTGGTCGATGTTTACCAACGTTTCGGAGGTCATACTGCCTCCATCATCAGGGCGATGAAGATTTCTGTCTTCTGGGTTGTTGCGCTGTGTAGTCTGGTCGATGTTAACCAACGTTTCAGAGGTCATACTGCCTCCATCATCAGGGCGATGAAGATTTCTGTCTTCTGGGTTGTTGCGCTGTGTAGTCTGGTCGATGTTAACCAACGTTTCGGAGGTCATACTGCCTCCATCATCAGGGCGATGAGTATGAAGATTTCTGTCTTCTGGGTTGTTGCGCTGTGTGGTCGGTCGATGTTTACCAACGTTTCGGAGGTCATACTGCCTCCATCATCAGGGCGATGAAGATTTCTGTCTTCTGGGTTGTTGCGCTGTGTAGTCTGGTCGATGTTTACCAACGTTTCGGAGGTCATACTGCCTCCATCATCAGGGCGATGAAGCTTTCTGTCTTCTGGGTTGTTGCGCTGTGTAGTCTGGTCGATGTTAACCAACGTTTCAGAGGTCATACTGCCTCCGTCATCAGGGCGATTCCTTATCGACTATCAGATTATTTAGGACGACTATACTCCATGGTACGTAGGACTTGAAGTGTAACCACGTCGAAAATGGCAAAACAACTGTTAGATTTTTAAATGTGCCTAATACGGTTACTACGAATATTACAAAGCGTTAACAGAAAGCCGGACACAATTATGTAAATTGAACTTGTAGGTGAATTTCTTTTACCCAAAATATATATAACCCGAATAGGGAAATGTTTCTCAGCATGAAAAGTAAAAAAGGCGAATGATCAGTTATTTTTGAAGCACGTAGTACACTGATTTATTTATAATGGAGATGGGGAACCATCCTGTGGCAATGTTAATATTGAAGTAGAATCTCTTGTGTGTGCATGCGTGAGTGGGCAGGCAGGGCAAGAAAGAAGGGACGAGTGGACCACCTTCCCTTCCTACAATATACTCTTACCGGCTATCAATCATTCCTCTTCTGTAGGAAAACCTATTTGAAATAGAGGTAAAAAAACGGCGAAAAAGTCGGAACATGTTCGCCTGTAAGCGATGGAAGAGCGTGTTTTGAATGGGCCGCTTTTTTTTGATACATTGACAATGATGTCGCCGAAAGCCTTGCGCTGATCACAGGGTCACACTAGCCGACCTGCATCGGATATTGCATTTAGATGTACGTGAACGAGGCGGCGCAGATGAGGTAGATTCTTAAGACCCTGGTTCATAGCTCAAGGGAATTAACAGCGCAGACAAGTCGTGCATACAGACTTCCAGCTCTACGTAACACACGAAATGTAACTCTCTTTGATGCCGCAAAACACCTAAGCGCTGGTGCATCTCTGAGTCGGGACTGCAGTTGATGGAATTGAGCAGAATTAATTAATTCCGTTATTTAATTTGTTATTTCAGTATTAGAAGTTGCATGTTCCACAGGATATGATAAACCAGGGATGAATTGTAACAAGGAAGTGTCTGACACAAAACCAGTCGCGCTTTATGTAAACACAGACTACTACCCGACAATTTTCACATAAAAACTGAGAAAAATCACGAAACCATTTTTGCGTCACATCACTGTAGCCATCTAACCTCTATGCACATTGAGACATGTTGACACCAACTCTCATTATCATTAAAATTAAATGATTTGGTTATTCCGTCAAATCACAATGTATTTAAATTAAGATAGTTAAAATAATTAAAATATCATTCTGTGTTCCATATCGAATAATCGATTTACAATTGGAACAGTTAAAACATGTTTCGGTTTTATTAAACCATCATCAGGTGTAAAATTATATTAAATTTAAAACTCAATTACAATTTTTTACAATTTTTCGTAGTGTAGTTTTGGAGGTCGTGTCCAGATATTTTCATATAATGGATCAACTTTATTGTTTGAAGTGATGCTTTTGAGGTGTACATCTGTCAGAGATGAAATAGTAGACAACACAGTTGTGTCTGGAGGTGATCCGGAAGTATTACCGTATCCGATCAAGGTTTATCAGTAATAACGAGTGTCTGTAGGTGTGTAAGACCTTTAGAACGAACGACGACCTGGAACTCTTTATTTTTACAACACGTGAACGCCATTACACGAAGCATACAGCATCTGTGGCAGTAACAAGAACTGGCTCAAGCTGATTGGTTCGCCTATCGTCACGTGGCATCCCTCGCAACTGCGCAGTAGATATGTGCCTTCTTCCTTGAATTCAAGTACTGTAGAGAAACGCTGAAATAGTAATTACTCCTACACGCAGGGCAATGACAGTTGCTACTCGTGGTCTTGACAGACATCAACACACGTTCGCTTTTAGTGTCGTTACGACACTAAAAAGCCTCATTTCGATTTCATGTCACAAAGCGAAATGGCTTCGTAAAATGGAAGGTGGGTAGTTTCCGTGTTACCGGTTAGAACTGCAGGTGTGTTACTTATGTCGGCGTCGTCACAGACAGAATTTTCGGCGATTAAAATGTTTTTCGTCCCTTTTCTTTGATGCAAACGTTTTTGTTGTTCTGCAAGTTACAATGAAACGTTCTTGAAACGGAACAATTTTTTTTCAAAGCTAAAACCTTTAACTAAGGATCCCAAACATTGTACAGTGTAGTTGTATTTGTGTAGTAATGTACGACCTGGCAATATTTACAATGTGATGACGCAGTAATGGCAATACTGACAAGACAAAACACTGAAGTGACTTTTCGAACAGCCTGTATTATAATAAAATTATGAACGTGTACAACTGCATTTTGATAATTTAAGAATCGAAAAATAGCAATCAAGTAAGCAGGAGAACATTACAATGTTCATTCTGCTCCTGATTTTGGGGTGATTAGTTGCCATTATCATGACACTTTTTGCATTTTTAGCTATTTGGTTCAAACCTGGGACCTTCCAAATTCTAGAACAGTAACCTACCCAATGTTCAGTGTAATGATAACCGATTCATGACGATGGGAGTGGAGCAAAGTACCGAAACGTCGTGTATATCAAATACTCCTCATAAAATTGATAAAATATAACACAGTGTACCTGCAAGTTGACCCAGAAATATGAATACACATTATAATACCGAATATTAACCTTGTGTTTCCATGTTTTGGGGACATTGTGTATACCCACAAAATTTGTGTAGGACATTTCTGTGTGTGTGTCATCATAAGTAGTAACTGTGTGAACATAGGAGTCTATGTAATTTACGTTTGCAAACCGTGAGGTCTATATTAGGTGGAAACTTACGCAGTTATACTCTATTTATAGGACTGCATAGTTTATAATACGACCTACAAATTGTTTGCATATCTGTTCACGCGTTAACGCAACTTCTTTCCAAAACTTCTTAAAAACAGTTTCCAGTCCGTAGCCAATAGTTCCTTTCAACGCCAAGAGCCTATTTGTAAAAGTCCCAGCAACACGGCTACTTGTATATATAGAAATGTTTCAATATTCGAAGTTCATATCGGAACATTTTTGTTACTTTGTGATAGTCTGATGGAGCCTCGACTGATTTTATGTCGGAAAAAGTCGCTTCTCTCTCATAAATAGCAAGTCCTTCCATGAGGGCGTCATACGGTTCAAAGGACAGCAACAAGCAGCGACCATGGGACTAAATTTATTTTCGATCAAAAAAAAATAGAAAAAAAGAAATATTAAATGCGGTAAAAAGAACTGTAGGACCTCTTTCCGCAATATCAGAACAAAATATCATAAACGAATATTCACGCAAAGCAAAGTCGAGTTCTCTTGGAGGAACATTTTCTTCGAACATTCAAAAAGTGAGTTTCGTAGCTAAAATATCTTCTACGCCTATATGGACCAACAACGTATAAACAAACCACACTTACTGTAACATTTCATAATCCTAAAGGAAACATGTAAGGCATGGGAAAACAAGAGTGGGAATTCTGTTGAGCGTTGACCAAGAGTTGATTCGGCACTTAACGACCTATGCAACTACATACTTTCTGACAAGACTAACGAACAAAGCGCCCATTAGTCTGCCTGGTTGTTGTTAAGCCCACCCCTCGTCCTGCCGTTAGAGTACGTCAAGCCTAGATGCGATTTTTAACGCTACAGCAAGCCTGATCACGCTATGTAAATCCTCGTAACATTTCGACACATATGGAGAACCCTTGTCACACCGTCAAAACAAGTCACGATTCTGCACTCTTGAATCAGGTCAAGTGAGGTTCGGTTAATTTAGGTTAATTTGAAATACGTTAGGTTAGGCTAGAACAGGTTAGGTTAGAAAGATATGGATAGGTTGGGTTGTGGTATTTTAGGATAGGTGGGTTTAGGTTACGTTAGGTTGGGTGTGGTTAGGTTAGGTTAGGTTGGGTTAGGTTAGGTTGGGTTGAATTAGGTTGGCTTAGGTTAAGTTAGGTTACAATAGGTTAGGTTATGTTAGGTTGGGTTAGGTTGGGTGTGGTTAGGTTAGGTTGGCTTAGGTTAAGTTAGGTTACAATAGGTTAGGTTGTGTTAGGTTAGGGTTTTTTACTCTACGTCAGGTGTAGATACATATGGCCACCTCTCATCACGCTGTTACAAAAGGTCACGCCTAGTCACGTTTAGGCTCGCTTAGTCACACTTTGAAAATCTTCGTCATGTTTGGACACTTAAGGCTACCTCTCATCATGCCGTTAGAGATAGCCACGCCTAATCACGCTTTGTCACGCTTTCGCACGCGTGATTACTGCGTCACTCTTCGGCACTCTTACGTTAACTTACGTGAGTTTTTGTTAATTTAGGATACTTTTCATAGCTATAAAAACATTAGACAAACTCTACATTAAGCTTTAATATGACCTCATATCACCATACCAGAGACGGAGAACGCAACACGAAGATATCTGATATGGTAAAAGATTTGTTCCACTTCAGAGAGCCGAGAATCGATTTATAGGTGCTAAGTTATAGAATCAGTTTCTAAGCTGAAAACACTAATATCATATTGTGCCTAGGAGAGATGATGTAACAGAAGAACGGAGAAGATTAAATCACCAGGAAATTAACAAATTGTATTATTCACCAAATATTAGAGTCACCGAATCAAGGGGGTAGGACGTAGGTGTTTTGCACACGTGGGTGACATGGAAAATGCAAACAAGCTTAGTCAGACAATCTGTAAGAAAAAGATAAATTTACAGACCTAGACGTGGATTGGAGGATGTTAATTATTATCTTAAGGAGCAACGTATGTAGTTGATTCACTTGGCTCAGGATAAGGTCATATGTTGGACCGTTGAGGACATGGCGATGAACCTTCCCGTACAATAAAATATGTAAGATTTCTTGAACATCTAAGCGACTGCCAGTTTGTGAAGGATGTGTCTGTATTTCCTAGAACCCTAAAACTCTCGAAGTACAGATTCTGCAATGTTATTTACTATATCGTAATTGGTATTAATGTCCAAATCCGACGCTGTTAATCTTAAGAGCGCGGCAATCGATATTGAAATAGGCGATAAAATGGACGGGGAAAGGAAAAATAAGGTCACAGACAGACAACAAAGACGTAAGCTGACCGAAATTCTATTCTTTTCACCACGGAAAGGAAGTTAAAATCAAGGCATATACGAGGTGCGATCGGAAAATTTCAAGACTGTGTCAATAGAGGGCGAACCGGATGTAGTACGAGCTTCTGCCGCTAGGGGGAGCGGCCTACATTCATAGTGAATCAGTGTGCCAGCCGGCATCATCGAATTAGCATTTGTTTCTTAGTTACGGGCGTTTTGGTAGTGCATTACACCGACCCTCCTGCGATTTCGGAATGGCGTGTGCATCAAATTTTGCCAAAGACTCGCCAAAACGGCTACGGAAACCTATGAAATGCTAAAGCAAGCATTTGGGGAGTCCGCAATGGGTCGTGCACAAACTTTTGTATGGCATTCACGTTTTAAAAATGGCCGAACCTCTGTCGATGATGACGAGCGTTCTGGACGACCATCTTCGAGCACAACGCCCGAAAATGTTACGAAGATTCGGCAGGCCATTCACGAAGATCGACGTCGTACCATCAACGACTTGTGCGACATTGTTGGGATAGGCTATGGGACCTGTCAGCTGATTCTAAAGGAAGAACTCCACATGCGACGCATCATGACAACGCGCCAGCGCACACCGCCCTCAAAGTTCGGCAGTTTTTGGCCTCAAACACCATGGCCGTCATCCCGCACCCTCCTTAGCTCCGTGTGACTTCTTCCTCTTCCCAAAGATGAAAATTCAGCTAAAGGGAAGGAGATTTGAGACGATAGAAGAGATTCAGGCAGAATCGCAGATGGTGCTTGACAGGCTGACAAAGAAAGATTTCCAGGGATGCTTCCAGGCTTGACAGCGGCGCTGGGATCGTTGTGTTCACTCCCAGGGGAACTACTTCGAGGGTGATGGATAAATTTAATACCTGAGATAAGTGTACGGGTTTTTATAGGCGCAGTCTAGAAACTTTCCGCTCGCACCTCGTATGTATCGCCTCTTAAAATTTCAAAAACATCTGTATACCCCTGAGCAGAGTAGAACACCTTTGAGCGCAATATCCCGCGGTGATATCCATAAAATCACCAAAGTATATATACTTCTGAGAGATTCTGTGTATGTCTGTGTCCCGAAGTTTGCTGCAGACGTGCGCAACACTAAATTCACCTCATATATATTAAAAATAGTCATGCAGTGTGAAATACCACCCTCGGTCTGTTCTTATATCAGGAAAGCTATACAGAGAAGTGGATGGAGGAAACTGGGTTCAAGTTCTTACATGTTATTTTCTGCTACGCTGACTACATGCAATTATTCACAAAGTTCACTTCCTCCGCGCACACACACACTTGTCCTATCTCCCATTTACACCGTGAAACTTATCCACCCATCTTTCGCTTTTGCAAGCTTCAGCCACGAATAAGAGGCTGTCTAAGGTTGAAACAGAATACAGTACGCGCTGACTTCCACATAAATTATACCTTTATGTACAGTACATGATATACCGAGTGAAGAACGGATTATGTACCAGCTGGTAAGCGATTCTTAGCAAAACTAAAGCAACCACTGGAAAGTACTGAAACTAATAAATTGGCTAAACTGAGACAGCCAGTTTTTACCTCCAGAAAGTATTTCGTTGTGCGGAGGGCAAGGAGTTCAGATCCAGTGGGTTGGGAGTTGTCATGCAACGCCACAAAGCCATCAATACTCTTTCCAAAGTCTCGTGACTAATACAGAGTGTTATTAATATAGGTCTTAAAGAAATAGCGTGTGAGAGGTGGACTGTATTCATGTGGCTGAACATACGAGGTGCGATCGGAAGGTTTCCAGACTGCGCGTATAAAAACCCGTACACTTATCTCAGGTATTAAATTCATCCATCACCCTCGAAGTAGTTCCCCTGGGAGTGAACACAACGATCCCAGCGCCGCTGCCAAGCCTGGAAGCATCCCTGGAACTACTTCGAGGGTGATGGATGAATTTAATACCTGAGATAAGTGTACGGGTTTTTATACGCGCAGTCTGGAAACTTTCCTATCGCACCTCGTACGTTGAGGGTCTTTGAGGAAGGCATTTGGACCTAAAGGGAGGAAGACGGATTATGTAGAAAATTGCATAAATATGAACTCCACTGCCTGTATTCCTCACCTGGTATTGTTAGGGTGATTAAATCGAAGAGATGGATGGGACATGCAGAACGCACGGGGGAGGGTAGAGTTTTATAAAATGTATTGGGTGGGAGGCCTGAAGGGAAGACGTAGGCGAAGGTAGGAGGATAACGTCAAGAGATATAGAAATCGATGGAGCGAACCGGAAGCAGCTATCTCAGGTCAGAGTTCGGTGACGGGTTTTTGTGAACACGGTGATGAACCTTAGGGTTACATAAAGTAAGTGGGCTATTTTTGATAAGCCGAGTATCCGATCGAATTTTCAAAGAATTTCCTGTACCACAGAGTGAGTGAGTGTGGGAAATTTCGTGACCAGCTGAGAGACTATCATCCTCTTCAAGGAGATGATTGGTTAGGAGATTCGAACGTTTGAGTTCAAGCAGTTTGGCGTGGAATTTTTGGTGAAAAAAATGTACACTGGATTTGCTGCCTTCGTCTGTGAGTAAGTTACTAATACTTACGAACATCAATAAATGAAATACTTGCCAATAGGCAGATCATTATGTTCTTCACAAGTCTACAGATCAAGTGTTTGAAGGTCTTGAAGACAGGGATAACACAAAACGAAATTATAAACTCTAATCAGATTTCAAACAGAAGCTAAGAGAGGAAAGTTCATCAATGTAGCCTTTATATACAAGGGCCAAAGTTTGACTTTATTACAATCACTTGGAGTAGAATTACTTCCATGGTTCTTATTCTTCAGTTCCATCCTGCAATTATTTAGAGTGGAAACGCATTGAAATTCGACGATGATTTGAGACGGGCTGTTTTTTTCTGTAAAAACAGGGCGTATTTCGGGTTCAAACACGCAATAAATGCTCAAAAACGTCGCTAAACTACATTACAGTGGCAGTCAAATGTTTTTAAAGTAAATTCCCTGTTTTTATTGTCTTTCTTATAGCCACTCCTCGCTCAGACTTGGAATTCGCGACAATAAAATCTGTGCTTACAAATACTATTTAGAATTCAGACGATAATATTTTATACACGTTCGTTCGTGCGAAAATGTAAAGTAGGGCTTCAGAAATACGGGCCAACCCAAGAAAGTTGATACAGCGATATGACAATTCAAAATGCCGATTTATGTTTAATGTTTTTGATTTAAATTATTTCTTTAATTTATTAATATTTCAGTAGTACTCCCCCCCCCCCCCCATTCATTTTATCTTCCGTCATCCACGGAGTGACCAGATAAAGACAAGTCATAAGCAAATTACCGTAGGTTGTGAAGAAAATAATTATCTTCTGGGATATTGCGCCGTGTAGTCTGCTATAAGTTTACTAACGTTTCACAGGTGCTTACTGCTTCCATTATCAGGGCGATTATATGGACAGCGAACTTCACAAATACCCCAAGAACAACGCATAAAATATTATTTATTTTTTAGTTGCTAATTAATAATAATATTATAATAACAGGCTTAGTCATACTCAAATCATTTTAACTATCCAAAGATGAATAATGGAATAATGTTTGGTTCCTCGAATAGAACTTGGTATAAGTTTTAAACGTACGTATAAATGATTTACATTTGTAAATGTCCTCAATGTTACGCACAACTTGTATGCTGTTATTCCAAGATATTTTAAGGGGTATTCTGTAAATTATCTCTGAATTATTTCGTGTTGCTTAAAACACGTCAGTGGAAACATCGAACTTTCTTATAAGCCTTTCTTGGCGTGAAAACGTTAAATCCTAAATAATACAACGTGTATAAGTACACATATTTTGCTGGTCATTTGAATTATGAACTAGAGAGCGCTCTGTTCCTTTCAGCTTAAAGTTGCCCTCACAGGACAATTAAACACGGGACCGTAAGCGTTCTCTTTCTCCGAATTAAGCCGATTTCTGTGGCCGAGGGGGGGGGGGGGGGGGGACAACGGCTGTCTCTTCTTAAATGTTTAAAGCCTAGTGTTAACCATATTTATGCCTATCAGCTGCTTCAGAAATCACCAGATCTTCATTTTATGTTTAGTATGATTGTCACTGTAAACAGAGATTATATTCTTAACCAGAAGATTTTTGTAATGGTGAAATGAGGTGTTTTCTTTGCGGCACGGACTGAATTCTTAAATGTTATTTAGGCGAGATTCGGCTTCAGAGGGTTTAATGTGGACTGTACATTAACTAATGTTCTAATTGACTAATAATAAGATAAATGACAGACGGAATTCAGATAAGAAACATTTCATACTCTGTAGCAAAAACACCTTGAAGTGTACGTATCATTCCAACTTCAGATTCTAACACGTCTAAATACATTCATATAAGACAACGAATTGCTAGATTTGAGTTTTGTTTTGCATTAAGTACTGTTATTTTACGTATGAAAGGTCATAAATGTAATTTATAGGCACTCAATAAAATCTGTCTTTATCGTACCTTCATTCTCAGGAATTCTCGTATCTTAAAATTACATCTAGAGAAACCAATAACGAAAGCAGCTATTAAAAACCTCAACAAACCAACGAACCTCACAGAAATTAAACAAACTCTTATCAACAGATTGTGGTCCACTGCCCCACTAGAGTAGAATCAAATACTTATCACTAACTCCATGAAGCACAGCCCTCGGTTAAGAAGCTGATATTCACTCATCTGGTCAATCAATTCCCCGACTAATAGTGGAAACAGACAGTTCATCAGAGTGTTCACAAAAGGCTGCTAGTGAGTCATATCCTGAGCTAGATAAATCTAGTTTGCACCCAGACTCCATGGGACAGATACCATTTAGTTCAGATCCATTTTAATATTGTCCCCTTTGCGTTTTTCAATTAAAGTGTTGAATGTTAACGGTACTAATACATAGTCTGTAAGGTGAGCAGAATAAGAAAAGGTCTGACCTCATTCTATATGGGCTTACATGCAACTGTTTGTCCACACTATTTACGTGCGAACAATGGCATCGAAAATGTGCTGAGGACTGGGGGGTGGGTGGTGCATAATACCAATTTCACTTCTTCGTGGAGTCACACAACAGCTGCCTTTTGAAAGGACTCGACCCCACTTGTTATGTCTTCTTTTCATACGAAGCAAACATGGCGCTGTGCACGGTACAAGGAGCTCGAAGCAAAATGCAGACAAGTTAATTTAAGCGAGCTTCTGGGTTCTCGGGCGACGCGTATGAAGATGGCTGTCTTCTGGGTTACTTTCGAGTATTCCTTAGACATCGTTCGATCTCTACGCCCCTCGTTCGAAGCAGAATAACGTCTTCGGTAGATAGAGGTGATGACGATGGTGGAAGCAGCAAGTCTATCTGAAACGTCGGTTAACTTATACCAGATTACACGGCGCAAAAAACCCATAGGGCAGCCATCTTCATACTTCGCGACACAAGAACATGAAATCTCAGCTACCAGGTCCTTATTTTGAAGAAACTTCCGTCTTATTTCTGATTATTTACTCACTTATGTGGACGATGCGCTGTGTCGCCATGTCGTGGAGCAGCTGATCTACCAGAGTGTCGTCTTCTTTGTACAATTCGTACTGCGAAATCCTAATCTGGAAAAGTTCCAGGTGACTCATATTCTTTCTGTAACACAAGAGAACACAGAGTTGGGTAAAGTTCTAGCATTGCTCAGATTGTTTTAAAGATTTTATCTCGTGTTATTATAAACAGTGAAGGAATTATACATGTACCAGTTTAATTCTAAACGAAATTATAATTAACAACAATTAGTATTTTAAAAAGGTAGCTGTCTTCTGGATTGTAGCGCCGTGTAAACTAGTAGAAGTTTACCGACGTTTCGGAGGTCCTTTATATTCACGTCTCCTTTTAATACTTAGGAAAAATGAGATTAGTTTATCAAGAAATCAGAAGGGCAACCATGTGAAAATGTGGACTTAAATCTCATGAAAGTAAGTTATTTTAATTCAATTTCGTTAGCAATGTTACTGTTTAAATGTTGTTCACAAAATTCAACACATCATATTTTTACAGATATCTCCCACCCTCGAGATTCGTGAGTGTTTTCTGAAATTCTGTCAGTCCATGTGACTTCGTATGAATAAGTAATCCGATTAAAACTATTTATACCTACGTCTAGCTGTTCGCTACATTGCAGTTCTAGAAGCTCAGAGAGACAGACAGACAGACAGACATAACTGTGAAAGTTTGAATTTGTTGCTGAGGGCTTGCAGCCTCTGTCAAATAGTTAATGAACTTTTAGGAGTTTTGCACACGACACTGGTCTGTGAAGTGCTTCGTCCGTCCGTCCGTCCGTCCAATCAATTACATTCAAACATCTTCCCCTCTCTCCGAATTACTTCAAAACTTTTCAATTATGGCATTACTTTGGGAATCGTAAAAACGCAAAGAGACGTACTTTCGTATGCTTCATCTCTTAAAGCTCGTCTATTTTACACATTCAAACGATAATTTGAAGCTTCTTCAAGTACTTTCACTGATCAGGGCGATGTATCGATTAGTGGGGTTAAGCCCCGACGCACACAAAATCGATACGAATCGACACTAGCAAAAATGTCTACCAACGTTGTTTTTTTGGATTGTTTCGTAGTACAAATATTGGTTCAAATCCACGAAGTTTGTTGGAACAAGTTCTTTAAGACTTATTCAGTTAACCAAAAAGAATTTAAGACCTAAATGGCATTACTTAAATGTTTAAAGAAATGTCACACAAAGCTTAAGAACAATTATCAGAGTCGGGCTGTAGTACTCGGTAATAAGTGTGACAAGTCTCCACCACACGAACAGAAAAGTATTCGAAAAGAATTACCCTGACGTGATAACTGAAAAATGACACAAAGAACATAACTTTCCTTCTTTCTATCTTTATTTAATTTCAAACAAAGAAATCAACTGAATCTATGTTAAAAAATGCTTCCATTTTTAAGGATTTGAGGTTTTTCACGTCGGTGACTCCGAACATGGCTGTCTTCAGGGTTGTTACGCCGTGTATCGCCCTGATTATGGAGGCAGCAAGCACCTCTGAAACGTCGGTAAACTTCTGCCAGACTACACGACGCAACGACCCAGAAGACAGTTATAATCGGGCCTTGTTCCCATTTTGTAGAAATCGACAATCAGAATAATAAAAGCGACTTCAAAGTAAAAAAATCATTTTAACTTAGAAACGGTGGGGAATTTGATTGTTTTTATATTCTACTCCAAAATACCTCCGTAATAACCTCCTTAAGTACTCTACTTCAGCTTTCAATCACCCTGTATATTGTAACAGAAATGAAGTGTAATAATAGAAATGGTTCTGTCCTCTCTTGTATTTCTGAGCTACTAATCTAATTTTACCAATTCCTTAACTTGCGTTTTACAGGTTTAATATATTCATCTCTCGGTAATTACATTATATGCATACGAACATTTGTTAAAAGATAACAAATTATTTATATCGTTCTTTGTTGTGGTTGATAGGGCTTTTATATTTCTGTTGTGTCAGGTAATCTTAAGTTTCGAACAGAACGCAAGCTGAATCCATCCTTACAGTTCGCCAATCAGTAAAGCGCGACTAGGTTCGGTTCCTGGCAAGGGCACTAATGGTGTTCCGTAGAATTAATACGAAAATGTCGGAATGAAATTAGAGTTAAATAGGGAAGTTTTTACGCTAGACACACTTATGTTACAGCTGTGGGTTACAAAT
Source organism: Zootermopsis nevadensis (assembly GCF_977971745.1). Taxonomy (NCBI): domain Eukaryota; kingdom Metazoa; phylum Arthropoda; class Insecta; order Blattodea; family Termopsidae; genus Zootermopsis; species Zootermopsis nevadensis. The sequence goes on along the minus strand of NW_028259148.1, from coordinate 4,288,753 downwards.
TTTTTATTGATAATCTCACCCATTCTAAGTTATTTAAGCTACACATTTGATGAAGCGTCGTTAAATAAAATAAGAGAAGAAGAAGAAGACTTTTGCCAAACCTACTGCAACCGTCAGGTGGCTAGCAATCCTGTATTATTCTGGCGAATTAAGAAACGAACTGCGAACTTCATATTAGTGACACCCTCAGGTCAGTATTGATCTTATGGGTTGTAACGCCATGAGGATGTGAAGGTGGATACCAACTTTCTGGAGGAACATACCGCGTCCATCGTCATTCGGACAATATGTTTTTCGACATTTATATTACCAAATTCGGAAACGACAAGGACATCTTACATGAAGGCGGAATCCAGAAAATGGCTTACACACGTGTTCTCAGAAGAAATGGATGACCTAGAAGGAAGTGTAACATCAGTTTAGCTTCTCAACTTTGGAACGGCCTTTCAAACAATTTTCCATTCTTCAGTAGAAAAAGAAACTATCTTTTAGAAACCACGCTAATTGCGAAAGATTAAGGAGAAGTTACACATTAGGCAAATTATCAGAGCTGTAGTCGAGTGGGGCAGTCCCAGATACTCTTTTTAGTGTCTGAGCTCTGCTCTGGCACTTATTTTAAAACAGTAGTGTTAAGTGTATATAGGCAAAAGGGTGTGAGTCTCCACCTAAAACATAAGCCACATTACATTCGTAAGACTTGAGGTTCTCACAGCGGTGAGTATGAAGATTTCCGTCTTCTGGGTTGTTGCATCAGGGTGATGACGGAGGCAGTATGACCTCTGAAACGTTGGTTAACATCGACCAGACTACACAGCGCAACAACCCAGAAGACAGAAATCTTCATCGCCCTGATGACGGAGGCAGTATGACCTCTGAAACGTTGGTAAACATCGACCAGACTACACAGCGCAACAACCCAGAAGACGGAAATCTTCATCGCCCTGATGACGGAGGCAGTATGACCACTGAAACGTTGGTAAACATCGACCAGACTACACAGCGCAACAACCCAGAAGACGGAAATCTTCATCGCCCTGATGACGGAGGCAGTATGACCTCTGAAACGTTGGTAAACATCGACCAGACTACACAGCGTAACAACCCAGAAGACAGAAATCTTCATCGCCCTGATGATGGAGGTAGTATGACCTCAGAAACGTTGGTTAACATCGACCAGACTACACAGCGCAACAACCCAGAAGACAGAAATCTTCATATTCATCGCCCTGATGACGGAGGCAGTATGACCTCTGAACCGTTGGTAAACATCGACCAGACTACACAGCGCAACAACCCAGAAGACGGAAATCTTCATCGCCCTGATGATGGAGGTAGTATGACCTCAGAAACGTTGGTTAACATCGACCAGACTACACAGCGCAACAACCCAGAAGACAGAAATCTTCATATTCATCGCCCTGATGACGGAGGCAGTATGACCTCTGAACCGTTGGTAAACATCGACCAGACTACACAGCGCAACAACCCAGAAGACGGAAATCTTCATCGCCCTGATGATGGAGGTAGTATGACCTCAGAAACGTTGGTTAACATCGACCAGACTACACAGCGCAACAACCCAGAAGACGGAAATCTTCACATTACATTCGTTTAGAAACAGAAAACTTACGACAGAAATTGTACCTGTGTTATTTATCATTCAAATTTGCATTTTAAAATGTGAAGTTATCATTAAGAAACAAGAGACCATTTATTTCAACCTGAAAATGCGTTTTAGACCCCCCAGACACATTTAATTTTAGAATTACATCGCTGGAAATTATATTTCCAGACGATGAGACCAAATATTAATTGTGGTTGTTCAGACGTGTGTGTTGTTGGTGTCTTAGAATTTCTCGTAGAAAGTGCTCAGTGTTGGTAACACTGTGAAGCTGGTTACGTTATACGGTTTTTGATATGCGCCACGTTTTGCTCCAAAAGGATAAAGCGCCCTCTTCTGACAACTACTGCAGGAACGACCCGGACTTTTCCAGGTCAGTGGCAGTCTGACGCCGTTCAACTTTTATACCAAACTATTAAGGAACTTTACCAATTTTAAGAAATTTGCCACAGTTTTAAGACTCTGCACTTTAAGCCTTGTTCTTCAATACCGTTCCTTAAACTTCTCTGAAGTGTTTCGTGAGCTGCCAGATCTATATCTGTACTGTAGAAACTTAACGTGCAATTAATTAATTAAAATATTTAATTAATTTCCGTAATAACACGCTATTCAAAGGGATTGCGCAGAACATATTAATGCTTTTAAACGTTCACACACAAAAATAAAAACTCTAATTATGAAGATGGCTGGCTGTCTTCTGGGTTGTTGCACCGTTTGATCTGATAGAAGTTTACCGACGTTTCAGAGGTACTTGCTGCCTCCATCACCAGGGCAGCTTACTCATCTCCCCAGTATCTTACTCAGACATACGCTTAATTCTCCTAACTGATCTTCTCCGAATGCAATTGCTATTCCTTGTCGCGCATATGCGCGCTACATGTCCAACCCATTCTATTGCCTTGATTTCAATAGCTTCGTAACATTTAATGAGAAGTTTAAATTACGAAATCTATCATTATGAACTTTTTTCTATCCTCCTGTTCGACCCGCAACATTCTCCTCGGCATTTTTTCCACGTTGTTAAACCTGTTAAGCCAGGTGGTAACGAAATGTACCACTTACTAAGAGCGCGCCACTAAAAATTCGCTTGGAGTAGAATGGGCATGAACTATGACATACTCTTTCACAAACACACGCATGGCTCACGGTCCCCAAGTTGACGACCGGTCGTCAGTTCAGACGAGACTTTTCAAGAAGGCTGTAATGTAGTGAAGAGAAATAATTACATGCCACGATGTTGCATATTAAAGCAAGGGGAACAAATTGGCTGAAGTCTGTTATTGGTTTCCCTGGCGAGCAATTTCTCACTCACTCACTCACTCACTCATGCTGGGGGTTGGGGGTCTTTCTAGTGCGGGCCACCATGCCACTTCGTGATGAATTTACGAGATATTGTTCTGCTACAGCTGTGTCGGCAGCTCAGAACTTGGCCGAGGCATGGGTGTTCGCCAAAAAGTGCCTTGCCTCGAGCGACATCCTTGCGGGGTCGCAGAGATTCCACCATTTTCATATTTCGTTTCCCTTTTCTTATCTCTATTTCGGGCATTCTGCCACATCATTCTTTCAACTACCCAATATCCTTCTCAAGAAGGGCTCTGACCACAAAACTCGAATCCAAAATCGATCTTCATTAATGCAATCTTCAAATGGATCAGCCGTGTTAAACATGACACAGTAGGTTCAGTATTGTTGTTTCTCTGTACCTGGTCCATCGTCCAGCGATTGAGATCAGCCCCGTCTATCTGACCCAACAGAGTAGAAGTTTTCACCTGAATACGGGAGCAGAGCCAGCTCCCGAAACGAAGTGGCTTCGATTTTAATACACTGAACGATGGACAACATCATTACGAAATGTAACCCACAATCGTTAGAACCCTTTCAAGAGTTTTGTGACACAGACGCACTATTTAAAATTACTCTAATAACAACGAAAACCAACTTGATGCAAGTGAGTGAAAGGTTATATTGTTCATATACGCCATATTTTACTTCAAGATGGCTGTCTTCTGGGTTGTAGCGTCATGAAATCTGGTAGAAGTTTACTGAAGTTTCAGATGTACCTGCTGCCCCCATCATCAGGGCGATAACCTGTAGCAAGTACCTCTGAAACGTCGGTAAACTTCTACCAGATTACATGACGTTGCAACCCAGAAGACAGCCATCGACGTGAAAACCTCAAATCCTACCATATTTTAATTTATCTCATATAATTGTTTAATTTTAACCGTCTAATCACAATAAAATATTTTATTAAATATTAAAATATTATTACTACAATTAACATTCAATATTTAAAATATTTAAAATATATTAAAATGATGCTCCTTCTATCGAAATGTTCGATTTACAATTAGAGCATCATCTTTTTCATGACATGTTTCGGTTTTCAATGAACCATCTTCATCTTCATATATATTACATACATTTTTGTGTCATCGTAATGTTTTCTTAGTTCCATTATCTTAACAGAAACTACAGAGTAGTTCTTCAATGTATCACTGCATCCGGTCATAATTTTTCTCATCGCTTGTAGGTAAAAATCAGTAACTAAACACCTAAACAGCGAACAACAGACTGTATTAACCTCACATTTATTTCTGCCGGTGACAGAAACCCCCTACGGCGCTCAGAGGCGAGAAAAATGTATTCGGTTTAATTAAATGAGAGTTTCATCTGCGGCTTTTCGCGAGTGTGCTGAAGGGCCAAACATACACCGCGCTGTTCACGTGGCCGACCAAGCAAATTAGATTGAATTCGAAACAGCGACAATGATTTATTCGAAACAGCTTCATATATGTGTGCACGAGTAACTACAGTAAAAAAGAAACTTGTTGCACAAAACAGCTGACGACATAAAAAGTACGCAACTTCACGTTGCAGGCTCTTAAGAAACAGCTGAGAATTTATTCAGCGGATTAAGACGTTATCTGTTATTATGAAATACTTAGTTGGTTTAAATAAAAGCACAGTCAATATGCGATGCAAAGCGGGTTCTGACAGCGGTTACAAAGTCTGTGGTATGCGAAAGCTACATTTTATTTATTATTTATTTAGTGTTCTATCTGACGACAGGTCCATATGAACAGGATCCTTCCATCCTTTTCTCGGACTGGGACCTGTTCATATACGTTCTTGGCAGATGATCCAGAAGTGGTTTGCCATTGCCTTCTTCTGTGTGTGAATGGAGTAATTGTTGGGATGCCACGGAGGAAAACTCCGTGTTGCCTAGACCACGGCCTTGCCCAACACAAGTTATAAATTCGGGCACCGCCGGGAATCGAACCCGAGACCCCAGGATTACAAGGCCAGCGTTCTAACCGCTAGACCACCTCATCTTATTATTATTTAGTGTTCTGTCTGACGACAGGTCCATATGAACAGGATCCTTCCATCCTTTTCTCGGACTGGGACCTGTTCATATACGTTCTTGGCAGATGATCCAGAAGTGGTTTGCCATTGCCTTCTTCTGTATGTGAATGGAGTAATTGTTGGGATGCCACGGAGAAACCGGGGAAGAAGCCCCCGGAGGAAAACTCCGTGTTGCCTAGACCACGGCCTTGCCCAACACAAGTTATAAATTCGGGCACCGCCGGGAATCGAACCCGAGACCCCAGGATTACAAGGCCAGCGTTCTAACGGCTAGACCACAGTGGCTACTGAAAGCTACATAAAGATTCTTAAATATTTTACCATATTTCTTGAAATAACCCTCATGGATTCACGTTAGTGTGTACGGGAAGCGGCGATCCCGAGGTACCCGAGCTATGCAATGCCTGGGGGTATTAGCTGGGCCACCCTGTCTCCTGGGGATAGAAATTTGGAGGCCTGGTCCTCCAGGTTGGGGGTTGGGCGTAGGGTTTACAGCCCCATCACGAAAAAAAAACTAATTGTACAGAAACCTAATATGAGAAGAAGCCGGACTTATCTAACAATTAAGCCCTCCGAAAATTACGAGGTGGAGGGCGGAGGAAAGATCAGAATGGATGAAATTCATTACAGAGGTCAAGGCCCTACTAATGGACAGTAGTGCTACCGAGTAGTAGTAGTAGTAGAATTACTTGAATTATCACGAAAGAATATGAAATTATTCTTATGAGTTATTGTTACTGAACATTCCATTATTCTGCGATAGAATAATTTGGCCTAGTTGCTAACTCTTCTTAAGGATAAGATTAAGAACGGAAATTGTATTGCCCATTGTAAATCTCATAATAAAAATAACGTAATAATATATTATCACAGCAATAAATTGAATAATTTAAAAGAAAATCAAGTTCTATCATTCAAATGTTGAATAAAAACGCCTGTAACAATTAAAGAATAGAGTTCGTCAAGGCTTCGAGATAATTTGTTGAAAAGACTGGGAATTCTTAACTTAAAGACCAGCTGCAAAGAAAATTCAAGAGGAAATGTGGCCCGCGATACAAGTGCGGCCCGCAGATCGAAGTTATAAGATCTGTGTGACGACGAGTCGCATCTAATGAAAGTACGAAGTTTACGAATTCTAAAAGAGTAACGTTACAATAAGGACAGTGGCAGCGTACTGCCTAGTCAGATCTGGAGGAGAGACGTTTTCCAAACGCATCGTTTGTAATTTTCTAACCCAATAAGCTCTAATTATTAATTATTTAAAATATTGTAGCGGATGAATAATAGTTATCTCTCCTTCATATCGCTAATATTTAATGCCAGTTATGTAAATAATTTAATAAAATATTATTAACGGATATTCTCGAACATTCCCGTATCGATATTTCCGCATTACGTTAAACTCCTATGTGGAATATTATTGTCTGTCTTCAGTAACAAACATTATGGACTTTGTGATCAGATTTCTTTTAGTATTTTGTATACATATTTTACATTGCAAATACGTATATTTCTGTGTAAACATATGCATATTTTTCATACAAGGATGATGATAATTCTCATAAAATATAATTTGCATTTACCGTCTTTTCGATTACCACGGTTAATCGGCGCTCAACTCCATCGAACCCCAAGACACAAATTTGTACAGACGAAATATTGAAAGGGCATAATAAATTTTTTATGCGAACGAACCCGGTTCAAGAGGATAAACTTGTCCTCGAAACTAATAACTGATTACAAGACTTGACTACTGATACAACACCCACAACATGACAGCGACGCGCGAGGAATAACATCCAGGCGCAGGCACTACCTTGTATTAGGAAAAGCAAGAATGCGGAACACAACAGCTATCGGCTAATGAATTATCTTCCATCCATCATCCTTAGTCATTTGTCATTTAATTATAACTTCATTAAAACTGGGGTTCAGACATACTATTGCATTACCTTGACAGTGCCACTCAGAATAGTCAGCAGGTACGGGAAACAACAAAAGATCAGATGACGTCATCACTGGCATATTTCACACCGTGTGCCACGCGGTTTCAGACATTTGTCAATTATGCCGCTATAATTTATTGCCAGTCTCTACCATTCACAGACCAGGAGGTGTGTTTCTTTTACAGTTCATTTACTGAAGACAGAAATCTTCATCGCCCTGATGACGGAGGCAGTATGACTTCCGAAACGTTTGTAAACATCTACCATACTACACAGTGCAACAACCCAGAAGACAGAAATCTTCATCGCCCTGATGACGGAGGCAGTATGACCTCAGAAACGTTGGTAAACATCGACCAGACTACACAGGGCAACAACCCAGAAGACAGAAATCTTCATACTCTGATGACGGAGGCAGTATGACCTCTGAAACGTTGGTAAACATCGACCAGACTACACAGCGCAACAACCCAGAAGACAGAAATCTTCACACTAAGAATCGCCCTGATGACGGAGGCAGTATGACCTCAGAAACGTTGGTTAACATCGACCAGACTACACAGCGCAACAACCCAGAAGACAGAAATCTTCACACTAAGAATCGCCCTGATGACGGAGGCAGTATGACCTCCGAAACGTTGGTTAACATCGACCAGACTACACAGCGCAACAACCCAGAAGACAGAAATCTTCATCGCCCTGATGACGGAGGCAGTATGACCTCCGAAACGTTGGTTAACATCGACCAGACTACACAGCGCAACAACCCAGAAGACAGAAATCTTCATCGCCCTGATGACGGAGGCAGTACGACCTCCGAAACGTTGGTAAACATCGACCAGACTACACAGCGCAACAACCCAGAAGACAGAAATCTTCATCGCCCTGATGACGGAGGCAGTATGACCTCCGAAACGTTGGTAAACATCGACCAGACTACACAGCGCAACAACCCAGAAGACAGAAATCTTCATCGCCCTGATGACGGAGGCAGTATGACCTCCGAAACGTTGGTAAACATCGACCAGACTACACAGCGCAACAACCCAGAAGACAGAAATCTTCATAGTCACCGCAGTGAAAACCTCAAATCTTACATAGTTCACACGGAAGGTCACAGCTAATAAATTCATCGAATATTTGGAAAGAAAAGTAACAAAACCAAATAACATTCAATTAGAGGTTAAGAGTAGAATAAATTAATCGAAAATCTTACTTCTTGTATAGCTCAGGAAAGAGAATTTACTCGTAACGAGCCACGTGGTAACACAACTCATTTCGTAAGGCCTGTTCTATGAAGCGAAATCCAAGCACATATTAAGATTAAATACTTTAGAAGTTCCTCAAGATAGCGCTCGGCTGAACTTCTAAACCACCTGACGTACTATTTAAAACTTTTTAATAAAACCGCTAGCCCTGCAGAGTTACCATATTTTCCTCAAATGAAAGCCAATCAAATTTAGTTAATTTTCACGAGTTATGCTGATATCTCTTTATTCTAATTTCTTCAGTAAAACTTACGTATCGTCATTAACGAAGGAGCATTTTCAATTACGAAAATGGGGATTTCCCTGGTGGCACGATCACGTGTAGTCGGTCAAACAGCGTATATACGATCGATTAGTACCCTCTATTTCGGCACTCCTCTGAAATGTTGGCACAAAGCCAGAATTATACACGTGGCAACAATCTAGAATAGGGATCGACCCGAGGCCCGCACAAAAGTTAATAATATTGTGGACAGCAGGCAAAACTACAAGCCTTTAACACTAAGAGTAGTCTATATGATTTGAGGTTTTCCCGACTACTCTTTAAGAAGATTTCTGTCCTCTGGGTTGTTGCGCTGTGTAGTATGGTCAATGTTTACCAACGTTTCGGAGGTCACACTGATTTCCGTCATCAGGGCGATTCATCGCTTTAAACAGACAAAAGCTGCATTTTCCCGCACAATTTAATTTAGTTGTAAAGACACTGTTAGATTTCGATTTGACTTGAAGTCATTGTTGATTAAATATAACTCCAACTATTAATACAACAGTAATTTTAACATTATTTTATTAAATTTCATATGGTCTGGACACTGGAACAACGTGCTTATGCAAAATAACGTGATTTTAATTTAAAAGTCCTTATTTATTTAGTGTTCTGTCTGAGGACAGGTCCATATGAACAGGATCCTTCCATCCTTTTCTCGGACTGGGACCTGTTCATATACGTTCTTGGCAGATGATCCAGAAATGGTTTGCCACTGCCTTCTTCTGTGTGTGAATGGAGTAATTGTTGGGATGCCACGGAGGAAAACTCCGTGTTGCCTAGACCACGGCCTTGCCCAACACAAGTTATAAATTCGGGCACCGCCGGGAATCGAACCCAAGACCCCAGGATTACAAGGCCAGCGTTCTAACCGCTAGACCTACATATACAAAATGTGTGTTTTATTCATTTTTTCTGCGACCAGAAGATTGTTGCAAGTTTCTGGACCCTGCTCTAGAAAACCGTCTACATTTTGATGTAACTTGCGTAATCAATTGTTTGTATGAACAACTGTTCATAAAATACGAAGCGTGACGAAGACATGTCAAAATTTCAAGTACAAATAGCAAGTAATTTGTCAAGAAACTTTTCTTTTGCATCCATTCTTTATAAACTTAACAGAGCGTTTCTAACGGACATTACAGAATTATACGGAACTGCAGCGGAAAGAAATTTTCGGTCCAGTCACCTGGCGAGACTTGATGTGTGCTGCAGAATATGACAAGTACTGCTACAGTGCATGATGGGAAATTCGTATGTTGTTAGGTGGAGCTAATTCAAATATGTCTGACAGTACTGCAAAGTCATGTAGTAAGTACACGTCAAACCAGGCAGCGATTAGATTAGTCAACCGTGTCTTTTATAACGGAAACAATGACGGTACTTAACTGTTTACAGCCCAGTGGTAACTATATATACCACTTATTTAAGCAATCAATAAATTTTTCGTTTTGTATTTGTGTGTTTCGTATGATTCTCACTGTAATCAGGGATTATTTTCTTAATCGGCATTAACCAGTTGATCTTTATAATGGCGAGAGTTGTGTTTTCTTCCAGGTACGGACTGGGTTCTTAAATATTATTTCTTTTCTTTTGACGTAAATACGTCTATATTTTAGGGTCAGTGTCATTCGGCAAAAAGTGTTACGAAAAAGTGTAACTGCATTGTTATGTTACCTAGGAAACGTCATCTGTTTACTCGGCATTGTTGTTACCTATAAAACATTACCTTACCTTACATTACATTTAATTACATTACATTCAGCTACCACAGACCCATCTTAAGCGTAACTAATTCAAGTTAAATAAGCAATGTCTTAATCAAACGTATCTCAATTGTAAAGCATGTATAAAGGAAATATTTAGAATAAAGCCAATATATAAACTTCCTTTCCGTATAGACGTATTTACGTCAAATTCTCCGGAACCATGGTTCCACTGACAACTTTTTCCAAGGGCGTATGCTTTGTAATCCCATACATCGTAAATTAATTGTGGTTACTAAAAATCATTATTCTAAGCTGTTCTTTCATAATCTATCTTACTCAGAGTTATAAACCTATTCATTTGTGACCAACATGCAGATTTCTTGTCACTAAGGTCTTGTATTGAATTTGTCAATAAATCCTGCGGTACAAATGTTAGGGAAACCCCACGCGGCAACTATAATAATATTTCTGCCCGACAGCTGGCTAATAATCAGTAGTCATTCAACACCCAGAAGGTTCTGCGACAGGCCATCTCAGCAAAAGATTTCTTGATGACTGTCCTGTGTGTTGAAGCGCCGTGTAGTCTGGTAGAAGTTAACCGACGTTTCGAAGTTCCTTTCTGCCTCCATCATCAGGGGCAAAAAGAAATTAATAAAATAGAAGTGCAGTCGCCTATAAATGTGGGCGGACATTTAACAGAACAAATAATTAATGTCTCCAAGTTAATTAAATTTCCATGGACATGTATTTTTAAAGTCCTAGAGACAGACTACGAACGTGAGTGCATCGATCTAATTTCCGTTTCTCTTTAATTCTCTCCGTTTCCTGTTGTGTGTAAATTAGGGCCCGCGCAACCGCAAAACGTATCCGTCATTCAAGTTCACAGGAAATGTTTAGCGTCCAGACGTAAAGAATGACCTACACATTTATCTTGTTTTGAAGGTACGGGATCGACAGCTTTGGTCGAGGAAATGTCTTCTCTAACAAAATTCATTTGAACCACGTGTCTACAAACGGACTGCGATAGTTCGTTTCCCCGTATCCTTTACTTAGACTTCATAAATTTGGTCGTCAATGCGTGCCCTGTCAACATCGCCTTCAGAAAGTCCCAGTCTCTCCCGCGTCTAAACTCGTCGACTAGTTCCAACGTTGTTATGAAATCGCCAAAACTGGTCCATACTCTCATAGTCTTCTGAAAGAAAGCGTCACTCATTTTACAATCTTCCAAGTCTTATTAGAAACCTCAATTCTCGCAAAACTGTTAACTGCAGATGAATCAAAGGCCAAAAACTTAATTTCTTCGCTTAACTATAACTTGCATTCTCATTATCCATTTGAATATCCTCCATCTCTATTATGATCTTCCAAATGACCGCCTTCCATGAGCTTAAAAAAACAATCCAAGCGTTACTTACAGCGGACTCTCCCTTCAATATGCTATGGGAATCCCTGGGTTTACAACACGATTAAATAATAGTTTCGAGTTTGTATTTGTTTTTCTGAAAAAGAGTAAAGGAATAAATCGACCCATGGAGCACAATCCTCCTTAAGAAACACAGTCACTCAGGTAATCAAAAACATCCTCGCCATTTATGGAATTATAAGGTCTATTACGTATTCACAATAGAACAGTATTGGATCCAGTATTGAGCCAGTTTAGTCCAGTCCACAATCTCACACACGAATCCCTTACCCATCTAAACGTAGGTCTTCCAAGTGTTATCTTCCCCAAAAGAAGCAAATTCTGAATAAAAATTAATAAAGGCACACAAAGTCCTTCAGGTGCCGACAACCGGACATGAAATGTAGTTGCAAATATAATGTCTAAAGAAAATACAGTCACGGGCAGCCAACACGGGACAGTCCTTCAGCGTGGGTATTGGGCGGAAGGCTAAAATCCCATCACCGTAGAGAAGAAGAGTCCACGGTCTTGAGGATGGGGTAGCTTAAAGTAACGAATGGTTCAAAGTCTCAATATAAATGTGAAAACTGACAGGCACAAAACTGTAAAGTAGGCAACGTGGATAACATAATATGTACCACGGGAGATGGGCTTCGGGGCGGGGGGGGGGGGGGGATTTACGACCACCGCGTAGATTTTGCTAGTCCTGCCTTTCATTGCCCCGAGGGACCAATATATATATAGCAAGGGTCACTTCCTATTTAACCCGTCTTACTACAGATCCCTCTAGGATCCTGACGCCACTTCAAGCTATTTACCTAAGCCGCCGGAAGGAGTTTGTACCCTCATCCTCTGAACGCCAGTTAGTGCATGTCTCGTAATGGAGTAACCGCTTTTGAGCGAACATTCTGTGCGAACCGCTATTCCATAATGACAACTTATCTGCAAATCGATTTTCTAGCTGTTTCTTTCGTGTTGGTTACATTCGTATGAATGTAAGGTTGTTTTAATTCGTAAAATCTCCGGAAATTCATGTTTAATTTCATTTACTACACAGCCTTCATAATGCAAGATTATAAATCAGTTTTATAAATTTTAACGCGTGTAAATGTATATAACTAACTAAATAATACAGAGTCAGTCTCGAGAAGGCAACAGAACGTTCAGCTAACCAAAAAATTCACCACGTTCTTAATTTTTGACTTCATCGTCTATCGAATGCATTTGTTCAAATGACAAGAACATAACATGTTTCAAAGTGCATATCTTCCTTCGAAACGTAGTGATTTATTTAAAAAAAATTCAACAAACAATGGACAAAGTAACAAAGCGTTAATATAACACCAGCGCCAAGGATATTAAAAGAATGATAAAGTCATCTACTTTATCGAAACCAAAGGTTCATTATCGTGAAAACAAAAGCCCGCCAACGGACCCTATCCTGAACCTGACGAATCGAAACCCTATTTTCTTAGATCCATTTTAATATTATCCTTCCATCTATGCCTACGTTTTCCGAGTGGTCTTTTCCTTGACCATATGTAAAAGTATGACATCATTAATATAATAAAATTGCTATAACACCCGTTACATGACCACTGGCGTAGGCGGCTTAGTAATGATTGGCTGGAGCTGGCTAACTCATTTTATCTGATCGGTTCCAGTTCATGGTGTACCACTGAACCACGAAAATAAGATATAAAACATTTTATTTTTTAAAATTTTATTAAAGTCTTGCCCGGACTAACAGTTAAAATGGCTAACATGAACGCTCCGCCCACAAATATAATAAATTATCGTAACAGGCCAAATTCGTAACGCAAATTAATATTTAATTACACATCGATTCTGAACAAAACTAATTACACGTCGGCTCTCGACCAGAAATCTTCTGTTTATGAAAACAATTAATGGTTGACTCAATCCTCCGGTCAATGAATGAAAAGCTCAATGTTGTTCAGTAACCACCAGTCGTTTTAAATGCAATTAAAAACACAAATGCAAAATCCATTACTTTTGTCATCTCTGTCCGTACGCTGGTAACAACACTATCGTTTACATTCAGACTCCATGTTATAGTATTTCACTTACGATGGAAATTGCTGTTATAACATTAGTATTCGAAGACCTGCAATTCTCTTCTACACCATTTCAACAGCGAACATTGATTGGCTGCTACAAGTTAATAGATCGCCTCTGGTTAAGAAGCAGTTAAATAGCTCATTACTATACATGGAGAGAGAGAAACGGGTAATCAATATGCAAACCACAGTGGAGTTTGCACTGGACCTCACATTGCAATGCGTATTGACCTCCCTCAGCTCCTCAAATACTACAGAAAATGAACGGGCAGTGAGATCGAATGGTTAGCAGCTTACTTTTCCGGAACCAATGTATTTCTTTTATTTCAAAGTCCGACTTTATTGCCTGTTGGTTGCTCTCAAGGATATTGGTCCACAAAAGACCGATCCAGTCGTCAGAGGAAAAATACCTTCGCCGATGTATACTACCAGTTGCATTGGGGCTTACACAGTGTGATCCGATTGGGTGTGGATTAATGTCCTTTGAGATTCGAGATTTTCACGGCGGTGTGGGTGGTGTCCGTCTGGCTTTTGGTGCCGTGTACACTCGTAGGTGGATGGCAGAATTTTGGAGAAACATGCTGTTTCATTCTTTCAGTCCTGAAGATGGATACCGTACGTTTATCTGAGGCGTATATAGCTGTATTTCACAGAAAGTTTCTGTAAATATTTAACATTCCCTGTTATGATCTTATTCTGCTGTTTCGTCTACAAATTCTGCAATATTTTTAAAATAATTTCGTCTGTTTTCTATGATACAAATATGATATAAATTATTCACATGCTCCTATAATAATACTTTTTGACGTGTGATAGACAATTTTAAAGTTCTTTACATTTTCAGACCACCAGTTTACACTTCATATACATTCATGAAGTTATCACATTTCCAAATTTCAAATACTGACGTTCATGCTTCCCGCCTCCACGCTAAATCCACGTACTATTTAAATTATACTTTCAGAGCGTCACATGTGAACACTATCAATAAAGTAGGACGCATAGTTGCCTTCCAGCTTAACCTCGTCCTGTTACTAAACGCCTCGTTTTCACTCTTATACACTAATGAAGCAAGTGTTCTCCAGAATTATCAGATATTTCTGATCGCAAGCGAGGATCATGACAAAGGCCGGTCGTAAGATGAGAGAACGAGATGCTTACACAGCGAAATCTTTTGATACTGATGGATGAAAACGTACACCGTGACACAGAGGGTCTTTCTATCACAGCTACCATAATATCACCAAAATCTCTAGTCTGAAGAGGTTCTAATACAGTTACTCTCTTTATCGACTTATTTAAACACCATGACTGTTTCATTAAACATGCTACTGACTTATTGTTTATTGCAAACAGGTTCACAAGTACTCAATAATTTTATCAGATTTCGTTAATTATGCACTTAAGGAACATATTTAATTTCAGTGGCGATTATTTATAATATAGAATGATACATTATAATGAGCGCTGATGAACTATAATGATGGAGGAATTAATCACCTCTGAAACGTCGGTAAACTTCTACCAGACTACACGGTGCAGCATCCCAGAAGACAACCATACACCCCTTGGCATTTATAGGGCTTCTAAATTTATATTTCTACAACCAAAACTTGATTTTTGTCTTACGACAATTGCAAATAAAGGAGAGGTGAAGGTGTCATGGCTGTGTTTCATTGAAACACGTAAGTATATCAGTCCAGATGCTACTACAGATACAGAATGTCTTATTTAAAACGCAACCCAAACTATATCATTATCTGCAATCTTTGGTGACATCAGTGTAACATGAAAAATGATTTTTTTAAAAAATCTTGACATGTTAAGAAGAGTTTGCAGAAAAGATGTCCACCATCTTGTCTGAAGACACTCATCCATCCTTTCCGGTGTGTTTCGTGCAACTTTGCGAAGTGTTTCCACGTCAGTTGGAAACATTCTATTCAGTATTGTTTCAGTTTCTCCTAGCTCCGTAGGGAATCCGAATAAACTCTTTGTGAAATCCCGACAGACTGAAGTTTGGTGGGATAAACTCTGGAGATCGCGGTGGTCAAAGGCCACGCAAAACAATGAGCTCGCCAAAGAACTCTTGCCGTAAAGCAGACGTGTTCGCGGCGTGGACCAGCGGTTCTTCAAAGACGCAGAGCGTCTCACCTGTCAGCAAACATTTCCTGTGTCCTGATATTTTGTTACCAGTCTATATTCCGCTAGTTTATTCGGCATTTCCTTGTCAGGATACGCAATGCCAAATTCTTCACGAACATCAGACGATTTCGATGCGAAGTAACTTTCGATAACGAACAAGCATTCTGCTCGATAAGATATGTTCGCACCTGCAGAGCGTTTACGCAGCTGGCTTGAGCAGCGGCCTAGCAACGAGGTGACCTTGACACGAGTGTCAGGGAGGGGGGACCTTGAGAGAGCCTATTACACGGGGGGATGACTTGATTCCTTGTACTCGCAAGTTAGTGATACAGTCGAAACGTACAGTTTGATTCCTGCTACTAATTTAATATTATGAGTAACGCTAGACGAAAAGGAAGAGATGTGATATTTGAATAATAAATTGTTTAATTCTACTGTAATTTGAATTATACTTGTCTTTGCTCGAAATGTACATTACAGTTTGTAGTCTAAACTAGATTATCCATACACATAGAAGACAGGCTTTGAAAAAAAAAACTTTTACTGTATGATAACCTAACCATGTTGTAATATTTCCATCCGCTCGTACTGCCTGTAATCAGGAGACAAGGTTCAAGTTTCAAAGAACTTTTGAGCACATTCTGTTAAATGGTTAAACATACATAAAACAATTTACCCGACAGAGGATGAAGGGAACTGAGCCTTGCTTTGTCAAGCAATCAACAAGAAGATGCTTTAAAGGACGAGAAAGCGTCTGTACAGGTGGAAGAGAGCTATAGGGCATCTCTTCGCCGTCCTAGTCTTAATGAATTCCACAGTGATGATAACGCAGGCCCTGTTGCAAGGATAATTCAAACCTCTCGCAGGGAAAACGTTTCGGAGTCTATATTCAACATCGGTTTATAGTAGGGAATCAGTGGTCCTCAACATTTACTTTCAACAGCCATGCTTCCCGATGTGACTCTACTTAAATATAAGGATAAAATTCCGTAGTGCACAACACATTTTCTTTGTTAAATTATTTTGTGGCTACGTGTTTCGTCGCATCTGCGTCATCTTCAGGACGTAGATGTGCCGTGTCAATTACTTTATTTTGCTAAAATATTGCAGACGCGATTCTAACATGTATTTATTTTAAGTTTCCGAAAGAATTTCGCTTTTTTAAATTCCTCTGGATATAAATTGTACGTGCAGCACGTAGTTATATCACTCGAGCACTTATATAGACGTAGAATAACAAAAGTTATGAGTCATAATTGCATGATACATAGTAAAATAAACCTTCCAGTTTCCTTTCTTGTTCCAATTGGTTACTGAAATGAAACGCGCATACTTTGTCAACGATCGGACCAAATTCTTTCCAATTTGTGACAGGAATTTTTTTCTTCGGATAAATCCCACGAAATACGCACGGAATAAACCAGAAAACATATCCTTCTAATTATTTTCTTACTTATCCTTAGTTCCGAGTTGAAATATTTTAGTTTATTGTATATAAATAAATGTATTCACGACCAGACCTGGAGAAACAGAGAAATGTTAACTGAAGCATGTAAGACAATACACGGTTTCACTTATTTTCTTAGTGTAAGTTCTTTGAAATATCAACGTTTCACTGATAAAAGCGTAGTTTGATTTTGAAAACATGAATATAAACTTAAGAAACACTGGGAACGACACAACCAGACGCAACGTATCGTCCGATAAAATCAAAGCTCACGGGAGAGAAAGGCCGATAACATTTTGCGAGACTGTACCGTCATTACACTGGAATCTGTTCGATGTTAAACATTTTACGTCCCCATTATACAAGGCACGCAAAGACTATTTGGTGTAGGGAGTAGAATGAAATTACTTTTTGAATTTTATTATTTTAATCAGGTATTAAAATCTTGTACTGCCATTTCATTCAATGTAGGAGTGCCAGTTGGAAGCTCCCGTCATAACCAAAATTTCAGCAAAGTTCTCTAATTAAAATAAAACGCGGCAGTACGAGTAGGAAGGCCGCAGAAACAGGGGTATACAACCAGAGAAATGCTTCGTTTCAGCATCTAGCTGTCCTCCTTTCATTCCATTGAGTTTTGTTACTTTCTTTGTACAGTTCCAGTAGTTTTTCATTTAATTTTAACACTTGAAAACCCAGTAATAACTGTATATACCACTTACTCTAATATTCATTAACTCTAAATTTTTCCCAATGAAGATATTTATTTTTGTTTAAATCTTGTCAGTCTAATCACAATAAAATTCCTATTAAATATTAAAATATTACCATAATTAACATTTAAATATTTAAAATATATTAAATGATATTCTCTATCGAAATGTTCGATTTACATTAGAACATCACTTTTTACACGACATGTTTCAGTTCTAAAAGAACCATCTTCAGGTGTATTATGATTAGACTGACAAGATTTAAACAAATATATATTTATCACAATATGACGCAACTTTATCATCTCATGAAGATATTTATGTATTTCTTATGACTCTCAGACTAAACAGGGATTATTCCTTCAAGAGGATTGACCAACTGGTATTTGTAACGGTAAAGCTTTGTTTTATTATTATTATTATTATTATTATTATTTATTTGACTGCAAATGGGTTTTTACCCGGTGGCAGTTTTCTTTGAGGTGCGGACTGAATTCTTAAATAACATTTAGATAAGCTTCAGCTTCAAAGCGATTTTTCGTCCATCAAAATATTATAATTTATGTTTGATTTTGGTGAATACAAGTCGATTAATTGCTATTTTGTCTTCTTATATATCTAGGCAGATGTACTTTGCTGAGGACGTGCAGTGTGTATCATACAACCCCTCTCACTCCTAGCCACAACCCCGTGACACGCCTAGATAAATGGCACGTAGAACAGGCAGCCTAGAACCTAAAAGACCACAATCCACACGACACGAGACAATTTCATTAAAATCGACAAATCCATTCCAAAGTTCAGCAAGTTTAAAACACTGACATTCCCTAGACCATAAAACAGTCATTTCTGCAACCCATAAATAAAGGAGCACAAGTACCCAGACTATTACAGGAAAATCAGAAAAAGACAGAAATTTAGTGAGATTTCAGGTTCTCAGGGCGGAGAGTATAAAAATGATTGTCTTCTGGTATATTGCGCCATCAACGGTGGTCTAGCGGTTAGAACGCTGGCCTTTAATCCTGGGGTCTCGGTTCGATTCCCGGCGGTGCCCGAATTTATAACTTGTGTTGGGCAAGGCCGTGGTCTAGGCAACACGGAGTTTTCCTCCGGGGGCTTCCCCGGTTTCTCCATTCACACACAGAAGAAGGCAATGGCAAACCACTTCTGGATCATCTTCCAAGAACGTATATGAACAGGTCCCAGTCCGAGAAAAGGATGGAAGGATCCTGTTCATATGGACCTGTCGTCAGAAAGAACACTAAATAATTATAATATGAGGTGGTCTAGCGGTTAGAACGCTGGCCTTGTAATCCTGGGGTCTCGGTTCGATTCCCGGCGGTACCCGAATTTATAACTTGTGTTTGGCAAGGCAGTGGTCTAGGCAACACGGAGTTTTCCTCCGTGGCATCCCAACAATTACTCCATTCACACACAGAAGAAGGCAATGGCAAACCACTTCTGGATCATCTGCCAAGAACGTATATGAACAGGTCCCAGTCCGAGAAAAGGATGGAAGGATCCTGTTCATATGGACCTGTCGTCAGACAGAACACTAAATAAAATAAATAAATATTGCGCCATACAGTCTGATAGAAACTGACAGAGTTTCAGAGGTTCTTACTGCCTCCAACTTCAGGATGATGATCAATTTCGTCGGGAAGATTGAGGCAGTAAGAACCTCTGAAACGTCGATAAAATTCTACAGGACTGCGCGGCTTAGCAACACAGCTGGCACTCATCATCGTATTTCATTCGAGGTTGAACATAGAATGTAATTGTTTACGCGGCGTTATATCCACGGACCAACGAAATTCCGGGACAGTAACTTGGCACAAACACGAATCGCTATTTTAAGTTTGTTTGAAATTTGTTACCACTGTCCTTTATGGAAATCAGCTGTGCCCTCACTCTTTGAATACTGAAGAACGCGTATCGTAATTAGTACTGAAACGGCCGTAAGTGGCTCTGGATATGACGTAGAAATCTGTCTCTGTGCGCATGCCACTTTTGGTAAGGAAGAATGACGTATTGTTTTAATCACGCGGAATTAACAAAAGTTCGTGGTGGGCGCATATTGTTTAGTGATCCCACTGCTGATGCGGTCGCCATGGCAACTGTCCAACTGGAGTCCCTGCAAAATTAAAACAAAATTCCACGAGAATAAAACTTGTTATTCCTACATCTCGCTTCTCTTTTTCTTTTTTTACGGAATTTAATTCGTTCCCTTCAATCTGCAGAAGACAGCAATCTGTTGTGTTTTGTTAGGTTGACAGTCTTTGTTCTAAAAAAAATAGGACAGAAAACTTTGTGATTCTATTTACACGAAGTCTGCTTCGGGCAGTTGAAAATGAAATTTGATCATTTTAATAGGGGATATTTATTTCGTATTAATTTCGTTAATTACTTTATTTGTATAGTATGGAATCCCATATTTGTTCACTTTCATTACCATGTAAATAACACTACGATTAATATAATTTCGTACACATACAACTTTAAAATATGTTGTCGGTGTGGTCTAAAATCAATACAATTAATTGTCAAAAGTACTGTAACAATGGTTGATTCATTAAAGCAGCAAGCTCGTATGTTAAGCATTGCCCACTGTCTGAGGTATATTTATATAGACCCAGAAGACGTTTTGGAAGTTGGCTCTCCTCCTATCTACACGCGATTGGTTCTCATTATATTGATAGCTTTTTATCAAAATTCAATAGCTAAAACTGAATTTTTGCGCATTTTAAGTATTGAATTTTTAGGCATGATATAGTAGCACAGAAGATATTGGACGGAATGGTAGTAAGCATTCCCTGAATGTAAAGTGTTCTTAATTCGTGTCGTTTCGAAAATGAGACAATCATAAAATGAAACACGAAGCCACTTGGGTTATTCATAGCGAAGCCTTCACTAAACAAGCTCAGTAAAGTGTATTTCAAAAAGATCATTATTCTACACGTGAAATGGCAATGAAATAGCTTGTTGCAGGGGTACGCGATATGACCATTCGCGTCTCCCGTCTGAGTAGTTTTGGTTGTTCAACAAACAACAAAGTCCAGGTCATTTTACTGGGAACTGCGGGGTCGGGGTATGATGGTGCTTGCATATAAACGCGTGCTAATATCCGGAACGGAACGTGAACCAACGGTGTGACCTGACACAGGATATAGACTCTAAATTCTGGGGCATGGACACAGCCCTGACAAGCAGAATAAGAACTCGGGCGGAAAAAATGTACGCTAATATACGGCGTTCTATAGTCTGGTAGGAGTTTACAGACGTTCCAGAGCTGTTTGCTATAATCCCACTGGTGACCGAAGGAGCAGAGGTTAGGAGAGGTTATAACGATGATGCGCAGAATACCTGTGCGCATGTGCAGAACCAAATGCGCAATGTACACCTTCTAATGGCCAGATCTCGTTCAGTTTCGTTGCGTTGATTTCCTTTAGGTTAAATAAGTTGAGGTTAGTTACGAAAATGAGCAAACGACCAGTGTTTTGCTTCGTTATGTTGTGTAGCTTTTGCTGCTAGGTTAATTCAGTGACGCGCATGCGCGGTGTTGCGCAATCGCAGACCAATTTTTATTGCTGAGGTCCTTTGGAGCTGATTTAGTTAAATTCGGTTAACTTGGGATATGTCGGATCAGGTCAGTGAAGAGGATTTGCAGATCGGCTTTTGCGAGGCTGGGGTATATTGGGGTGGTTGATTTTCTTTAGGTTTGGTTACTTGATGTTACGTTGTGTTAGATTGATTTAGTTTAGGTTAGGTGAGGTTAGGTTAGTTTTTGTTAGGTTAGGTTAGGTTAGGTTAGGTTAGGTGAGGTTGGTGGCACGCATGCCGTCTTCTGACTTTTAACGCCGTTTAATCTGATAGAATTTTCCCGTTCTAGAGGTACGTTCTGCCTCAATGATCATGTGTTTGATGAAGGCAGCAAGCAGCTCTGAAACGTCCATAAAGTAAGACGGTGGTACATCCCGGAAGACAACGATCTTTAACAAATTGTTGTTCCTGAAATCGTATTTGTTATGACACAACTCGGAAGTTCAACATTCAAATAAAATCTGCAGTAACAGAAATCTTACGGGATGAAATCTTGTTCTACTACAAGGAAGAAGATACATTTAATAAACATGAATGATCAAGGAAAGTCCAGTTTTGCTTTAGTTACTCAAAATCTAGAAAGTAGCTCATTTATTGGGTGACTGCTTTACACATTATTCCACTCTCACATTAAACTTGCTACAGGAATTGAGGAAAGTTCTCGTATATCGCAACAAATACTAGACGGGAAAAAAACAAAACAAGAAGAATTGGTAATGGTGTCTCGGGGTTACGTACCTAAAAGAAAATTATGCATTACCACAACCTCATCAGTAACAGCAGCTGCAAATGTTATGTATGTAAAGCCTATGTTTTCTTGGGACGTTGAACAGAGCGAACTCTTAAGAGTGGGGAACTACGAATGCAATACCAAGAACACTTCCGAAACTTTTCTACGTCTTTTCTTTTTTCTCTTTCTCTCATTTGAAATGTGCCACCCCCCCCCCCCCACGTTTCAACGCCCAGCAGTTAAGTTCTTGCTCGTACATAACCCAGTGTCTTCTGTGTCTGTCGGTGATGTGAAGGAAGTACTGAGTGTAATGTATAAGAGAGCTCGAACAGCAGCAGCTGTGATTAACAGCTTGGTAATTAATTTTCTACCAACCCTTGACTCGATTTCTAGACTCTCAGGCCCCACCAGATCCAACCGCCATCTCTTCTTCTTGTTCCATAACAAGTCGAACTAAAGGCGAGGAACAGAAGAGGTTCGTGCTAAGAGAACTGCTTTGTACAGGTTCCCAAACAAATCCGCACTTGAGAGTACGATTCCAAAACTGAATTAGCCCCGAGAAATTAAAGGTTCATAAAACCGTCTCACAATTCAGTTTCTGCCTCGTTATGAAACTAGGCCAGTTGAAAGTACAAATGATTCCTTATTTTTAAACGCTCACGCAAGAAATATACGGATCCAGTGTGATTCTTCTACTATGACATGATTTGATAAAAAAAATATTGTGTTGCCAACAACTACAAATATGGATACCTAACAATTTCCTTAGACTCATTACGTTTGGTCACTAAATGAAAGGAAACTAGCCAAGCGTTTGCCCCGTCAAACTCGACGAGAATGAAACTTCAGTAACTGTTTGTGTAATACAGATTTTTAGCACATTGTATTTAACGTGGCCCGCATTATTATGTGTACATAAATCCTTTAAATTATCTTGTATAATTTAAAGTAAGCAAGGAAACTCCCGATAGAACCAATTAAATGATAACTTATTCTTAACGGCGTTATCACGATATTCGATAACACAATTCAATAAAACGTTGCAACTCAATATCTTTCGCTGAAGTAATTACATTTACGTTAGATTGATTAGATGCGTAAAAATTAAGTCGATTAAGAGCATTAATATCACTTACCAATCAGAAATCCCGATGTTATAAATGCCTGGATTCCGCTTACCTGAAATAAAAGAAAATAATTAATAAAAAGACAACTGAAATAAAGCCGTAATAGGCTCATAACAGGATTTTGAAATCAGGCAAGATCAGAGGCCTAGCAACCAGGTGACCTTGACTCAAGTGTCATGTGGGAGGCTGGAAGATCCTATTACACGAGGGTGGACCTTCTTCTGATTTCATATCTGTATCGCAGTACGTAATGGTTTTGGGGTTGCAGTTTAAATGGTGAATACTGTATATGAATTAATGGCCAATATATAATCGTCTCTACTCCAAACGTCCTCAACCGCCTTATTCAATAATTTAACGCCAAAATTTTAGACACAGAATTACATGAATAATCTTCAGAGTGGGAAGAAATCGCGCTACTTATCGAGTCTCTGTAAATGACATTACAGGAGAATTACATAAACCTATGCTCACCTAGCGGTCTATTAAAATACACCAGCATTTTGCAAATGGCGGTGTTTCAAAATACGACAAATACCTGGGCGGAGTAATATTGAAGCCCCTACAATTCTAAGGGCAGCTTTGATAAAGTTTCTACTCCAACAGTTTCCATTAAAGATAAACATCACGGTTATATGATTGTTAAATAGAAGTTGGAATAAGTTCGCGCCTTCGTGTTCTAATGTTAACGTCCGGCCATACTGTACAACTCTGGAGTATGTGTGTACCGGATATTAAGAATATTTGGGGTGTGATATCTTAATTCTGTTTTAAATCTGCGCTCATGTGTGTGATTTTAATGTTTCTTACTGAAACAGCTTGAGGATGTGAACTCTCTTCAGTTGGTTTCAAGGTTTAGTGTGGACAGATACTCAACTTTCTATTACTTCTAAGGGCTGCGAATTTGTTGACAGTATGAGCGACTGACTAGGAGAATCTCAAAAAAGTTTGGGTTACGATATGGCTTATGTTTCATACCGATAATTATCATTTATTATCAACAAAGTTGATTGTAATCATTTCACAATCATACTGCCTCCAAATGTCGTGATTGGACATTTATAAATTTAATTTTGTCATGTACGTCATTTCAACTGCATTCACATTATTAATGTCATTTGAAAAAAATTAGAACAGTCGAAATTAACCGCTCACTGGAAGAGAGAGATGGAAAAATGCTGTGAAATTTAATTAAATCGTCACAAGTTTTTATTCAGGACATAAATCTGTATCCAGTGGCAGTGTGTTCATGTAGGAGGTTCGCTCTAAATTTTTATTCTTAGCGACCTTGTTCAGCCATAAATCATTACACGATTCACTATCTTTCATCAGCTCAGTTAATAAGGTTCACTTTCTCATTTGTTCTGCCTACGGAATAGAAACTTTAAAGCAAAATCCAAGGTAGATTTTACTAGTTCACAGTCTCCTTAGAACTCTGTAACTTAAGTCTGAATTATCCTCTTGCCCTTCGTGGTTGTGGAGTAAATGTGATGCACACTGAGTTGAAATAAAATACAGAGTTGGGGGGGAGATTCAAATCCCAGCCACGAATATTTTATAGTAAAAGAAATATCCATTTATTTATTCTCTATTTATGATGAACTATCAGGTTCTCAAGAAGTATTCTGCTCTTTGAATTGCACAGTTCTTTGATAATTAGTACACCACTCATGTGAAACACTACATCAGTAACTTACACGTAATCTATTACAAATACGACTTGCACAGATATTGACATTAGCTTTACACAGCATTACTCCTTGTTACGTATTTCTTGAACTAATTAACGCCATTCAACACTAGAGTGTCTCATAATTAAATATTCGATTTAATGTTAATGAGGTGTACAGTAGACGGCAGATACGAAACGTAATTAAATTAAATGCAAATTATCGAGTAAAACCATATTCATTGCGTCTTCACTAAGTTTTTTTTCAAAGTGTAAACAGTTTTGTTTGAATGCATGATTTTATATATTTTAGATAAATATTTCTTTTAATGATAAATTCTGCCGAACTGTACATCTCTAAATTGTCACATTAACGTCAACGTCTGGTGTGTTTAGAGTTAGCGTTGAATGATACGATGTTATGAAATATATTTGTGTAGATATTTGATCTCCGAAACTGCACCGCCCGCTGAAGACCCTCCAAACGCTAGTGACCCTCTGCGGAGTCACGTATTGGTTGTGGCTGTCGACTGCATCCAGCATCCCTTTCCCTCCCATGCATGACATGATATAGTTAAGGCTGTTTGTCATTCTGTACATAAACTAATAACCACAGAGTGAGTTAGGTAAATACAACACAGTTTATTCGTGTATTAATTGCAGCATGATATAACACTATTACAACCGTCATTCTTCATTCCTGTGCCTGTAATTGGCTTTTTGTTTTTGTGTGTCTGAATTATTTCAAGGCAAATATATACTGACATAATAAATCGATCAATAATGTACCCAAATTGTAATCCGACTATGTGAGGAATTTGCATAAGTTCACTGATGACATTATGATAGCTAGGCTGCACTTGTGTCAACAGATACGCTTTAACAATATTCAGAACTTCCGTCTGTTTTATTTTGTTCTCAGACTCGGTGGAGGAGAGTACTAGCTCATCAATATATCCATTATCGTGTTCACGTGACCCTGCATAAATCCAGTCCACCCACACAGTAAGTATTTAAGAGTCATTTTAATATTATCCTTGAATCTACTCTTTCATTTGCCAAGCTGCATATCGAGGGTCTTCGACTAAAATGTTTGTTTTTCTCAGCTTCTCGTCAATCTCTTTCAGGTAAAGCATATAAAATAAAACACCTAGTTGCGGAGAATCCGAGAATCAGTCGCATTATCGTATGTATGCGTGTGACATCGGGGTAATTGTAAATTTTTATCGAGATGCAAAAGATACATAAACATTTAATTAATTATATTGGCCTTAGTAGTTTATTGATTAACATCAAAGACTTGTTTGCAGGCACTGATTTCCTTAAAACAGAATCTAACAAACTTTAGTCACGAAGGAATCAACAGGCTAGAAGAATCTGTCCTCTGAACATACGTCAAGTGAAGGAGAGAACGATGATTCTTTGCGAGAGGTCAGTACAAAAAGGAACACAATTAGTGTCACATCGCAGAGTTCAGGGAAAGGAAATTATCATAGATATTCCAGGGTTAATTAGTTCAGTCTTGTTACAAAGGATATCTGACGTTTATTATTCCTTGATTACCTAATAAAGAGCATTTTGTGGTGGGAGGTCTGGTAGATGAAAATTTTGAGAGACATTTTAATAGAAAAGATTGTTATCTTGAAGATGAAAAACGCAGTGGAATTGTACAAGAAAAAGTGTCACAAAAATGGAAGTGGATAAGAACGAACAGAATGGAGAAAGAAGACAGAGACTACGAATTAGGAAGATAGTAGAAATAAAACCATGAAGGAAAACGAGAAAAATAAATTATGAACGAAAATAAGGGCGAAGAATTGGAAAGAAAACTAGACAGAGGGTCAGATAAGGAAAATGAAACAGATACGTTCTTCGAGTTACTTCTTTAAAAGTAAAAAAAAGGAAATCAATAAAAGATTTGATGCTTTGCTTGTGACAGAAAAAAAAACTTAGACATCTCTGATGTATATTTACGTGAATGTGTAGGTTTCCTCTACCAGTAATTCCCAACAGTAACCTATTCATTCTATTGGCCGAGCTATCTGGATATTCGTAGCCAGCTAAGTAATTAATACAATTACATTCATAAACGAGGTTCCCTGGAATACAAGTCTAATTACCACACTCCAGGGAAATTCCCTTCGATAATAGCCTTTATGTCGAATGTGCCATCATCACGAAGCTTTTAAGGAGATGTCGCGTTTGTTGGCCGGATTCAGCCACAGTTTTAAAACAGTCTGCCTTGTTGTCTTCTTACAGTAGCTCTGTACTTCACCATTAATTTTGGGAGTCTTGTCTTTCTGCGTTCCGTCTCATGAATTTAATCTCGTTATCTGAGATCCTAAATTTCTCTTTGTACCTTATTACCCAAAAGAGAAGAATCCCGTTGAATAAGGTTGTAGTGTCTGCCTCTGTTTTCGCACGGGATATCCTTAAAATAACTGCAGTGAAATTATGATATTGCTTGTTTATCATGACAGTCTCATTTTCTAGGGGGGAAGGGTAGTTGAAATTAAATTGGGAATGATTTCTTTTGCATCTTCATCCCTTATTGCATATTCCATTTTGGCTCCCATATTCTTTGCCTTCTTTCCAAAAACAATAACAATGAAGAACTCCAGTCATACTAAGCACTCTTATTTCAACCTTTTCTAAAGGCTGCCTAGTGGTAGCAGCACACGAAAAATATAACATTCTGCCATCCAGCGTCATTATTGAGAATTTGGTCAGTAATTTAGACACACACACAAACGTGGACAGTATTCTATTAGTTTGAGCTGCATTTATAACATCATTTCTTAACTTGGACATTTGAGGCAACATGTCATGATTTATACAGATCTGAGTTGGACAGCCTGAAACATCGAAGTGGGCCTCGATTTTGGCAAGCCTGCTTTAAACCCCAGTAAGACGGAAGCCTGTCTGCCACATTATTTCAAAATCCCTCTTCATACTTTTAATTACATATGTTCAATGTGTGCGTCAATGATGTCCCTCGAGTCTTAATAACACACAAAAGTGTTAATTTCATACATATTTATACGCATCATTGATAATTAGATTTGCAAACTATTTTGTATATACTCTACAATACAGGAGAGACTGGGTTCTCATCCTCGAAAACTGCGCTGGTATTTTAGCCGTCCGTGAAACTGAAACGATTCGAAATCACTGCAGGGTGTTATTTTATGGAAATTTGTAATCAATTAATCTATCATCAGTTTTGCCAGAAATAAACAACTGAACATCACACACTAAATCAGGCAAATGCTTGGATAGCTTATGAAATTGCATGCCAATAACATGAACCACAATGCTTGGTGTTTTTGGTATTCAAGAGTTTAGCCTTGTGTCTGTTGATACAAAGAAAACAAAGTTAACAAGAAGCTGATTAAACCAAACTCCACGCAACAGAGTAAACTTGAGAAGCTAAGAGTACGCTCAACTAGACATATGAATTAAAACCACACCACCAAACTCTCTTTCCCTAAGTTCCGTTTTAATATTATCCTCCCATATAGGCCTAGGTCTCCGGAGTAATCTTTTCCCTTCCTTCCAACCAGAATTTTCTACGCATTTCCAACTTCCCCATGAGCGCTACATAGCCCATTTATCTATATTTAATTCTTTTGATAATTCTGATAATATCGACGAAGAATACAAACTTTGGAGCTTGTCATTACACGGTTTTATCCAGCCTCCTATCACGCCACCCCTCTCGAGTCTAATACTCTCCTTAGCAGCCTCTTCAGAAACTACCTCAATCTGTGTTCTTCGGCCTCATTACAACAGTCAGAAAAATCATTAAGCGTCTGTTAAAACCCTCAGAAATTTTCAAATAGTGCGGAGAGAGAAATGCTTCGAACCACTTCGGTAATATTATGGTAACTTCCAAATAAACGTCATCGCAATAATATTCTGTAATTGTCTGAATAATTAAGACCTACAGAACGCGCCACAGTTATGTTACAGAATCCCTAATGTAGTTTCAGGACGTGTGGGCAATAATCCGTCCTCGAGATTTGCGAAATACATTCGTGTAACAGCATCTTAAACAACAATCAAATTATGACTTAGGTCGCTTCTGCACTGAACTGCCCATATATTTCTATGATGAAAGGAAATCAATTTCCTTTCAGAACGTGTGCATAACATTGCTTATCTTTTGAATAAAATGAAGCTTGTGAAGGAAATACATGATCACAACTCACAGCCTTCTTTATGTATAACTTATTGATTGGCGAGTTTCATATTATCGCAGACAGTGAATTCACAGAGTAAGGAAAAATATAATACATTTTCCGGATCATCAACCACATTTCTTACTTTCCATCTCGACACGAGAAATAAGGAACTGTGAAACATGCTTTTTATTATGCTATGAAGTATTCAAAGTTATGACAACGGCTAGCGGAACGCCTGCTTTGAGGCTGTGAAATTATTCATCCATCCTTCCTTCCGTGGATGTGAATAAGAAAGAAGGTTCGAAACAGGGCTATAGCTTTTACCTTCTTACCATAATGACGTAGAGGCTCATATGGAATTACTAAAGCAATACTCGTTTATATATTTACATCGTATATGTATGAATGTATTTATTTATTTATTTATTCGTCTCCATTTAATTTATTCCTTTTAGGTTTAAATGCGTCATGTTTGTGTTTTATAATTAAAATATATAATAAAATTCAGGTCAATACACAAACTTTATTTAGATGTTAAAATTTAAAATTTGCGCCATTCATCGCTACAACTATGTTACAATAGAGCGCCTTCATTCAAGGCGCTCTATTGTAACATAGTTGTAGCGATGAATGGCGCAAATTTTAAATTTTAACATCTAAATAAAGTTTGTGTATTGACCTGAATTTTATTATATATTTTAATTTAATCCATCTAAAAGTAATTAGCCTATTACTAATTCAGAAGATGAGCCGGGATAGCTCAGTCAGTATAGTGACTAGCTACGAGCTGGACGACCGGGGTTCGATACCCGACGGGGGCAGAGGATTTTTCCTCTAGCCTCTGCGTCCAGACCGGCTCTGGGGCCCACCCAGCCTCCTCTACAATGGGTACCGGGGTCCTTTCACGGGGGTAAAGCCGGCCGGGGCGTGATGCTGACCACTCACCCCCATCTAGTGCCGAGATCAAGGAAGAGAGGAGCTATACCTCCACTCACCCCAAGCGCCTACATGGCGTATAATGGGACAAACTTTACTTTTTACTAATTCAGAAGATAATTCCGTGGAATGACGAACATTCCCTTGGATTATCAACTTGTTTGAGTGATTACATGTAGCAGTTTTTCTCACAGTATTACAGTGACTGAAACGACGTAACTTCTCGAAAGTTCGGAATAATTCCGGTATTTAAAACTTTTTTGGTTTCCATAAAGCCTAAGAGTCAGGTACAGACAGCTGGTCGTGACTGCCCGGTATTTACATTCGCCTTCTGATAAACACTTTGTCTTAGATTAGATAACAATAGGAAACGTGTAGGATTGTTTACGCTTTGAGTTTCTGTCTTCTTTTTAATATTAAAGACAGTACTTATTATAATATCTCATGTATGATTTGAGGTTTTCACAGCGGTCAGTATGAAGATTTCTGGCTTCTGGGTTGTTGCGCTGTGTAGTCTGGTCGATGTTAACCAACGTTTCAGAGGTCATACTGCCTCCGTCATCAGGGCGATGAGTCTGAAGATTTCTGGCTTCTGGGTTGTTGCGCTGTGTAGTCTGGTCGATGTTAACCAACGTTTCAGAGGTCATACTGCCTCCGTCATCAGGGCGATGAGTCTGAAGATTTCTGTCTTCTGGGTTGTTGCGCTGTGTAGTCTGGTCGATGTTAACCAACGTTTCGGAGGTCATACTGCCTCTGTCATCAGGGCGATGAATTAGTATGAAGATTTGTCTTCTGGGTTGTTGCGCTGTGTAGTCTGGTCGATGTTTACCAACGTTTCGGAGGTCATACTGCCTCTGTCATCAGGGCGATGAATTAGTATGAAGATTTGTCTTCTGCGTTGTTGCGCTGTGTAGTCTGGTCGATGTTTACCGACGTTTCAGAGGTCATACTGCCTCCGTCATCAGGGCGATGAGTCTGAAGATTTCTGTCTTCTGGGTTGTTGCGCTGTGTAGTCTGGTCGATGTTAACCAACGTTTCGGAGGTCATACTGCCTCTGTCATCAGGGCGATGAATTAGTATGAAGATTTGTCTTCTGGGTTGTTGCGCTGTGTAGTCTGGTCGATGTTTACCAACGTTTCGGAGGTCATACTGCCTCTGTCATCAGGGCGATGAATTAGTATGAAGATTTGTCTTCTGCGTTGTTGCGCTGTGTAGTCTGGTCGATGTTAACCAACGTTTCGGAGGTCATACTGCCTCTGTCATCAGGGCGATGAATTAGTATGAAGATTTGTCTTCTGGGTTGTTGCGCTGTGTAGTCTGGTCGATGTTAACCAACGTTTCGGAGGTCATACTGCCTCTGTCATCAGGGCGATGAATTAGTATGAAGATTTGTCTTCTGGGTTGTTGCGCTGTGTAGTCTGGTCGATGTTTACCAACGTTTCGGAGGTCATACTGCCTCTGTCATCAGGGCGATGAATTAGTATGAAGATTTGTCTTCTGGGTTGTTGCGCTGTGTAGTCTGGTCGATGTTAACCAACGTTTCGGAGGTCATACTGCCTCTGTCATCAGGGCGATGAATTAGTATGAAGATTTGTCTTCTGGGTTGTTGCGCTGTGTAGTCTGGTCGATGTTTACCAACGTTTCGGAGGTCATACTGCCTCTGTCATCAGGGCGATGAATTAGTATGAAGATTTGTCTTCTGCGTTGTTGCGCTGTGTAGTCTGGTCGATGTTTACCGACGTTTCAGAGGTCATACTGCCTCCGTCATCAGGGCGATGAGTCTGAAGATTTCTGTCTTCTGGGTTGTTGCGCTGTGTAGTCTGGTCGATGTTAACCAACGTTTCGGAGGTCATACTGCCTCTGTCATCAGGGCGATGAATTAGTATGAAGATTTGTCTTCTGGGTTGTTGCGCTGTGTAGTCTGGTCGATGTTTACCAACGTTTCGGAGGTCATACTGCCTCTGTCATCAGGGCGATGAATTAGTATGAAGATTTGTCTTCTGCGTTGTTGCGCTGTGTAGTCTGGTCGATGTTAACCAACGTTTCGGAGGTCATACTGCCTCTGTCATCAGGGCGATGAATTAGTATGAAGATTTGTCTTCTGGGTTGTTGCGCTGTGTAGTCTGGTCGATGTTAACCAACGTTTCGGAGGTCATACTGCCTCTGTCATCAGGGCGATGAATTAGTATGAAGATTTGTCTTCTGGGTTGTTGCGCTGTGTAGTCTGGTCGATGTTTACCAACGTTTCGGAGGTCATACTGCCTCTGTCATCAGGGCGATGAATTAGTATGAAGATTTGTCTTCTGGGTTGTTGCGCTGTGTAGTCTGGTCGATGTTAACCAACGTTTCGGAGGTCATACTGCCTCTGTCATCAGGGCGATGAATTAGTATGAAGATTTGTCTTCTGGGTTGTTGCGCTGTGTAGTCTGGTCGATGTTTACCAACGTTTCGGAGGTCATACTGCCTCTGTCATCAGGGCGATGAATTAGTATGAAGATTTGTCTTCTGGGTTGTTGCGCTGTGTAGTCTGGTCGATGTTTACCGACGTTTCAGAGGTCATACTGCCTCCGTCATCATACATAACTAAAATAACAGATCTGACTAGCTGTTCCTTGAATACGAACATGTTTTTAGTTTCGTGTTATAAGAGAACTGTCCATCAAAAGCTTCACAAAATGAGGCAAATAAGAAAACTATGTTGTCTTCCTTCTCAAAGACATTAAAGCAGCTCATGAAACTCAATAAACTTGCATATCCCATTTCAACCACATTTTTATTACAAATAAAATAATTTTATAACTCAGGTAAGTTTTATCGTGTGAAGTTGGCAACATGAATCATGGATCGCTGATAACAAACAATAGAAAGGTTATATAATACATCCTTCTGCAAACAAAGCAGCTGGATCAGGGGAATTGTTTAGCTTGTTTCATATCATATGTTGGAGAACATTACTACGCCACGAGCCGGCATTAGAATGGTCTGGAATGTCATTATAAAGACTAGTCCCTTCATGTCATGGCTTGTCACTTGCTACAATGTGGCGCCTCGACACGTGCAGATAATCCTAGCAAACATATCTCAGGAATGAGCAAGTGCTCTGGTGGTTCTGAATTTCCAAATTGCTACAGCATGAAGATGGCTGTCCTCTGAGATGTTACACCGTGCACTTTGGTAGATAGCACTGAAATTTGAAAATCTGCATCTAGAATACTTGAAAGCTGATATGAAAAGGGGTTAACACATCTATTAAAGTCCATTTTATGTTCATTTTAATAATAATTATGACACAAACAGGCAATAACGAGCGACCCGTTAACGTTAACGGGTATCAAACTTCTTTATGTCGAAAAGAACACAATATATTGAATTATTATCTTCGCAAATCGCATTTAAAATGCAACATTTATGAAGTTCCCTGATAAAACAAACTAAATGTGAAGGTATCTTCACGGCGATTGAATTCAGACGCATTCAGACACCCAGCTTTGCCTCGTTTGTATTTCTTGCTACCAAAGTCGCCACCGTCAGAACTTAATTTCAGTTTCTTCGCATCGAATGAACGGCGTACTCGTCCAGTACCGAGTGAAGGCTTTCGCTATTACATGCATTAAGTATGCTAAGAGTAGAATCTACTCTACACGATATTACTTAAAAACAAAGCAACAGACGCTGTATTGTCATATTAAATCAACACAATCTGAGGCAGCCACTAAGTTCCCCTTTGAATAACAAGTAGACCTCATGTGGTGACCTCTATGACCTTACATTCACGAATGCGCAGTACACGCCCCCCCAAACACATTCACAAATAACAGGGTAATGGACGGGGTTATGTAAAAATATAATGCGAAGTTGTATAAAAAACTACATCTCCATGTTCGTGCAGACATTCGCTTTTCTCGGTGAAGTTAAAAATATCCAGTAATGAACCAATTAATGTACGCGGAAATAATATACACAGAATTAAAAAATAAAATCATCATTTTGTGCGGGGATTAGTGTTTCCACGTTAGGTCCTGTGGACATGCTCCGATAAATTTCAGTCCCTAGAACCACTTTTGATGTGTAGTATCGTCAGATAGCGTTCATTTTTAAGTTATGTACTTTAGGTTATATGGTTTTGTAATATTATGAGTTGTTTTATTTTGAGTGTGGTGTGTTGTTCTTGTTGTGCCTTATGTTTTTGGTGTCTCATTGTTTTGTTGTGTCTTATTGTTTTTATTGTGTCTTATGTCTTTTTGTCTTACTGTTTTGTTGTGTCTCATTGTTCTGTTGTTTCTTATTGTTTTTGTTGTCTTATGTTTTTTTGGGTTATTGTTTTGTTCTGTCTCATTGTTCTGTTGTTTCTTATTGTTTTTGTTGTCTTATGTTTTTTTGTGTCTTATTGTTTTGTTCTGTCTCATTGTTCTGTTGTTTCTTATTGTTTTTGTTGTCTTATTGTTTTGTTCTGTCTCATTGTTCTGTTGTTTCTTATTGTTTTTGTTGTCTTATGTTTTGTTGTGTCTTATTGTTTTGTGTCTTATTGTAGGACCACTGCCACCGGGTAAAAACCCATTTGCAGTCAAATAAATAATAATAAATAATAATAATAACTAAAGACGCTACCTGTAGACATTTTCTGTGGTTTCCTGTCTTCGAATAGTCGTATTAGCTGTGTGTGTAGACTGTCTTACTGTATGTAAATTTCACACTATTTATGGTGTGCAATGGATAAAATACATTCTAAATTCCACCTAGAGCCCCACCTTGAAGCCGTAACATGTTGTCATTGACATTAAACATAACACAACATTCATGTTACAGTAACCACAGACATTAATTAAATTAACAGCGGTTCCACACATCAAACTGTTTTTATCTGCCCGTGTCTCACTAATCCCGTGGCACAGGAGAACATATCATAATGCTTACAAAATTAGTTCTAGAACTGAGTCGTTCATGGACATTACTCTGAGAAAATACAATTACTGTTCATGAATCAAGTTTATAAAAACTAACGGAAGTCGTAGTATTTCAGACTAAAATGTAAAATTGTCTTCCGAGATAATATGAAGGCCAGTCTTGAAAACACAAGGGATATTTTTGTGTCAAATATACCGTATGCAGAATTCTCGTCATTTTTAGCGCCATCTCATGCCATTACCCTGAAATACCCCGTCGCTAATGGCTGAACTATCAACTACTAAACGCCGCTTAAGAGACAACCTAATCAAATAGCCAATAACCATCACAATTGACTGGACGAGTTCGCGGATCGTAGGACGCGGTAAAATTTAAATTAAGTTCTGACGGTGACGACTCTGGTATCGAGAACTACCAATGATACTATGGTGGTGTTATTTTATTTAGTGTTCTGTCTGACGACAGGTCCATATGAACAGGATCCTTCCATCCTTTTCTCGGACTGGGACCTGTTCATATACGTTCTTGCCAAATGATCCAGAAGTGGTTTGCCATTGCCTTCTTCTGTGTGTGAATGGAGTAATTGTTGGGATGCCACGGAGGAAAACTCCGTGTTGCCTAGACCACGGCCTTGCCCAACACAAGTTATAAATTCGGGCACCGCCGGGAATCGAACCCAAGACCCCAGGATTACAAGGCCAGCGTGTATGGCGGGATTATAAGGTGTTATTCGCTTGAGCTAGATCGAGGCGTGCACTGAAAAGGCATGCGTAAATATTCATTTAAGTCCGAAAGTAGAGACGCTGTCAAAATTACCCAAACTCCACCCAGCTCAAAACAGCTCGACATTTGGAGTGGGTGTAACATATCGAGATTGATCGAAATCGGTCGAGTAGCTCACTTCGTGTTACAAGAGGACACACGGTAAGGCATGACGAAACCAAAAGAATATTTTCCATTTCCTTTTATAAAAGCACCAAGAATGTGTTCGTGAAAATAAAAAGTAACTGCAGCATTAGAAGTAGTTACTGACTATCGATATAACCGAAGCAAGTGCCATTATCGATTATAGGTGTATCGAGTTAACCGGCAACTGGGAAGCTAATCGTGTTTGTTCTAACGAATTCCTACCTCTCCGTTTATATGGAATGGAGCGATACGAGTCCATACGCGAATACTGAACCACGATTTCTATATACGAAGCGTACAAAAACATTCCAAACTGGTTAAAACCAACTGGTTCCTTACAGCCGGAATCCTAATTTGTTCCTAATTTCAGAAATAATGTATATTCGTGGCTAGCCAAAAATTTTCAGCTCAGAGATATGTAATTTTATTCCAATTAGGCATTTACATACAAAACGTATCTAACATTTGCTGTTCTTCCAGCAAAATAATAATGTTCTACGTTACCGTTACATATGTAACTATTCTAATTGTCCTTACAGAATTTTTTATTTTTTATTCTGAGAATCGAATAATCCATCGCCCTGATGATGGAGGCAGTAAGTACGCGTCTTCTGAAATGTGCCGTGTATTCTCGTAGAAATTTATCGACGTTTCAGAGGTGCTTACTGCCTCCCAATCAACTTCCTTATGTCTGAGGTAGTGACACAGTAAGAACCTTTGGGGAAAAAACTATGTCTTTATAAAGAACTCCTTTCTTTTGCAATGAAGAATACATCAGACTCCCGATTATCCGGGTTGGTTGGGAAATATATTTTCCCAGATAACCCGCAGAATGAATTTAAAATACGCGAATGCTTCAAATACGCAAACTGATTTAGACATATACTGCTTAAATTTTTAAAGACTTACTAATAACAGAAAGTATTTTATATACAATTTAATACATAATGTACCAACTATTTAAAGAACATGATTCCAACAGATAGTAACAACGTTCTGTAGCCTAAATTTCAAAGAATTAGCATAAATTTATTAATGTTAATACTTTAAATAATGTCATTATTTCTTTCCTTTGTAAACCTTTACAACAGATTTTTTAAATTAACTTTTGATAGACCCCGGTTAATCCACCCTGGATTATAATCGGGAGTCTACTGTAACTCCACAAGGAAGAGAACTGATCTCGTTACACTTACTTTTCGCTTTATCAATGTACGCCCAATTACTAGGTAAAACTTTATCGAAACTCTTAAATATAAGGCACATTGAGAAATTCCGTTTATGAGAACACGATATTGTAGGTTCGGAAATGTGTTTGGTCAGAGACTATACAATTCGTGTTGACAATGAATATGACGATGTTCGCCATTGATTTTCTACCTTAACCATATCAGGGCTACTTTGAATTTCTGTTGTGACTTAAGAACCAAACATAATAAAGAAAGTGATGTATCGACATCTATTCTACAGCCAATGGACTGAGGGTGTCGTTATATTTAGAATTAATTCTTCTACGTACTTTCACGTTCTAGTCGCGTACAACCTTAAGAACAGTCTTGATTATCACACAGCTTAGAATACTGACGTTCAAAAGGTTTAATTTTCTAAAACATCAATCAAAGCAAAACATATTCAAGGACCTAGAACTTCAAGGGTTTTACTTCTTTTTTTCTTTTTTTTTTTGGGGGGGGGGGTCTAGTAATAAATCATATAAAACTGTGACTCACAAATTAGCTATACTGCGGGCATACATTTGCTTACTTCGTCACAAAATCTTCCTTTCTAGGGGTTGATTTTCCACGTTTCCTGTCCTGATCAGTGCGATGCAAGTGTCCGTCCTGAGAAGCTCACAAAATCGGGAATTTCATAATTTACACTGTTCACCAGATGCTAATAGCGATTAAATCAAGAAGAACTGAGATGGGTGGGACACATAGAACGCATAGGGAGATAGTAATTGTACAGAAATTTATTTAGAAACCTAAAGACAGGATACCACTTGGGAGACGGAAGATAATATTAAAATAGATTTTAAAGAAATACCGTGTGAAGGTTTGATGGGATTTATTAAACTGAGGGAAATTCCATGGCTAGCTGAGCGACTATCAGATTCTTACACCGAACTGTGATCCAATTAATGGCATCTGTTCAACAAGCGAAATCATTGAGAGATGAGGTCAGAATTTCCTTCAGTATTACCGCCTGTTACTGAAGCGAAATGTTTCGTGCGTACGTTTTTAAGAGGAAATTAAAACAATATAAAATTACTTCTTGTGTAGAAATGTTTTACAAATTCCACACGCAAAATTCATGTTACTTTGGCATTATAAACACGGCTTATTATCCGATCGGCCAGGCATATATTTGCTTATAACGCAACACGACGCTCCGCACTCTGATTTGTTTGAAGAAACAAAGGAAAGATGAGCTCATACGCCATGCTGACACGTGTTATTTGAATTTAAAACAAAAACCGCACACATCTGTGGAATTCAAAGCGCGCAACACGTTGTTTCAGTGGCAATACTAAAGTGTACTGCACACCATTCAGCGTTGCACAGGGGGTGGAGGCGGTAGATGAATTGTTAATATTTATAGTAAAACCTGACGCCCTTTGAAATACAGGAGTCGCGACATTTAGCTACACCACATAGGACATTTCCATGACTAACCCTTTCAAGCGGCAGCTCGCCTATAACATTTTAAGAATTGAGTCCGTACCGCAAAGAAAACACAACACTTTGCCATTTATTTTCCATATGAACAGGATCCTTCCATCCTTTTCTCGGACTGGGACCTGTTCATATACGTTCTTGGCAGATGATCCAGAAGTGGTTTGCCATTGCCTTCTTCTGTGTGTGAATGGAGTAATTGTTGGGATGCCACGGAGGAAAACTCCGTGTTGCCTAGACCACGGCCTTGCCCAACACAAGTTATAAATTCGGGCACCGCCGGGAATCGAACCCGAGACCCCCCAGGATTACAAGGCCAGCGTTCTAACCGCTAGACCACCTCATCTTATTGTTATTTAGTGTTCTGTCTGACGACAGGTCCATATGAACAGGATCCTTCCATCCTTTTCTCTTCTCGGACTGGGACCTGTTCATATACGTTCTTGGCAGATGATCCAGAAGTGGTTTGCCATTGCCTTCTTCTGTGTGTGAATGGAGTAATTGTTGTGATGCCACGGAGGAAAACTCTGTGTTACCTAGACCACGGCCTTGCCCAACACAAGTTATAAATCTGAGCACCACCGGGAATCGAACCCGAGACCCCAGGATTACAAGGCCAGCGTTCTAACCGCTAGACCAGGATTAAATGGGAAACGCTACTTAAATAAATAATAATTTCTTACAGTGAGAATCATATGAAACAAACAAATACAAAATGTTGCTGACTGTTAAACAGGGTGGGGCACTGACTACCACTAGAATTTGAAGGGGTAACTCTGTAAGGGTTCAGAGTCATGTTAACAAGAATTAATACATGAAGAAATCTGAAGCAGACAGAGGCTGAGATGAACCTGCCAGCACAGGGAACCTGTCAGGTACCACATGTAAAGTGATGGGTTAGAATCGAGCATCAGGTTCGGATTATGATTGGCAGAGGAGCCCCAGGGGCGAACGTCACACGATAAATGCGGTTCACGACAAAAGCACAATCAGCATGGTTCTAGGCTAATTTCCCATGTGTGTGTTTGTCTTTTAGAATAAATTCACAGATTTTAATAAAATTTAGTATGAGCATCATGTTATTAATCTAGAGACTGCTCAGATGTAAATCTGGCGTCTTTTGAAGCCGTCGCGATGGTTGGCATCGCAACGCAGAGCGTCGATTTCTTAAAGTCGCTCCCAATGGTATCCAAACTGTTTAAGTCGCTCTCCTGAGGTACTAAGATGGCGTAGCGGAGAATGGCGTCACGACGCTCGGCGTCGGTTTTTCACTTTCGTAAGGTGTCTTCTGTGGACTTATCTGCGGTAAGTTTGGCGTATTTAGAAGGCAACGCCATGATCAGCGTCGCAACTTTAAAGCACACATCACTTTTTTCACTTTTCAATTGCGTGCCATCATTAATATTAACATGGCGGCCATGCGATCTTTTGAGGTGAAAATTACAATAGGACCAAGACAGCCATCTTGTCGACACTGAAGACACTTTACGTAGGGTCTTAAATTTTCTTATGGTGACAGGTGTCTGAAATAAATGCAAGTTTTATTAAAGGAATTTTCTTTCCGTCGCGCGGAATCTACAGTTATCTTTCAGTATGATTTCGGTAACTAATGAACCTAGTAATAGACCTGTGAAATACTGTATGGAGACTATTCACAAAAATATTTATACTCGTAAATGTCGTACGGAACATCGTTTAAATGTTAACAGTTTTAAGCATGGTGACGTTTAAAAATGTAGAGGTTATATCTGACACATTTAAAGTAGTATTAACCAGCACTGATGTAAATTTTGGTCGAAAATTTGTCATTTTTTTCATAATTTCCTATTGTTCTCGCCAAAACAGATTTCCTCCTCCCAGGAAAATGTTTGTTCTAATGAAAACAGCAATTCGCTTTAAGGCATTCATTATCTGCTCGTAGTGGTGCAAATTTTACAAGTAGGGATACTTTATACTGATGGTGGGGTTGATGATAATAATAACAATAATGAAACTACGTTAATGTTACTGACGACTGTGATGGTTCCCAAAAGGTTACGACATATTTGATTTCAAGGAAATCCTTTTTAATCCCGGCACGCGTATCTATTTTCCCCAATTTTTTTTCGTGTTTCTCCTCCAAATCTCAAGGGAAACGAATTCAAAGTCTACCATTTCATCTTTCACAATCTCAACATTTTATATAAATAAGTAACCACTATCTACAAAACAGTTATTAAATATTTAAATAATCACTCGACAATCGTGGTAGATATTACACTACTAATAACATACACCAACAATTAAAAAACACTGAAATATTTACGTCTTCATTTGCGATATGAACTGATTATTAAAGCTTTGTGCACAAATCCGTTCCTTTTAGCTCCTGGACATTCGGCATTTCCATTAACAGAGAGCCCGCATTGAATCTCCAGACGTTGAAACAGCTGGAAGTACGTGTGACGAAACATCCTTCTCGAATTGTGTTCAGGAATTGTGCACACTTGGTACATGGCTATACACTTTGCTAAGCAAGGCCAGAAATCCACAAAGTTCCTCTTTTTCTGACAGCAGACAAGAGTGGTCCAGCCATCACATAATGGTAAACCGAATACTGTTTTATACTATATGTCCCTTGGGGTGCATGTTGCACCTTAATACAGGGTGTTCTATTTAAGACGGAACACAAACAGTCACGTACTACAGCACAAAAATGAAATGAGACGTGGGGCCAACCCGGCAAAAAGCTCCCCCCCCATAACCACCCTTGTTTATAACCATTTGATAACTTAAAAGCTGTGCATATGCGAACATGGTGTATTCACCAGCAGAACGCGAGTTCATTCTCGCATAGAAATCGTTTGTTGCTGTTCTTGAAGCATTCGGCAATTCGTATCCTGACAAACAATTACCGAATAGGGCAACTATACACCGACTGGTAACAAAATTTCGGGACACAGAAAGTATTTGAAGACGGATTCTTTTCGGTTGTTGTACCGTATTGTCTGGTAAATTTTTATAGCGTTTCAGAGGTGAATGCTGCTTCCATCATCAAGGTCATAGTCATACTCGTTGCCACGAGAACCTCAAATTTCACAAGTTTTATGAAGAAATAAATTTACTGTACATAAATCTTCATGTGTTGTCTGCCGATCACAGGTTCGTATAGCCTAGTATCCAGCCTGACAGGAACAGTTCAAAGAAAAGAATATATTTTCTTTCGTTAAGTTTCCTGCTTGCAGTGACTACTCTCCAGAGAACGACGCCGGTCTGTCAATCAACATTCGACGACGCTTGGTGGGTGGTGGGAGGAGAACCACTTTCGCCTTTTACGTATGTAGCACCTCAGTTTTACACCCTTTCCAATCTTATCCCTGAGAATTCAAGTACAGAAAACCGTACAGCTCTGCCCGCCCAGACCATCGACTTTTCTCAATCTTGTTTTCTCCTTTGTTCGGATTCTTTTTAGCTCTTTATATTGGACAAACAACGGGCGCATTAATTCACTCTCCCATCTCCTGTGAAGAAGTTTATTTTACCCTTGCGATATTCCGCTACTTTGGCAGTCCTGTGATTACTTGTTTATTTGTTTCACTGATTAATTTTAACATCTCAGTCTTAAACCACAAGACTTGTTCAAGCAGTTCTGCGAGCAACTAAAAATTCTGAGTAAACAGCAACTTTTTCCTTAAATTAATTAATCCAATATAATTTTTACCTTCATAATTCTTACTCTCCTCCAGTTACACATATTACTGGTTTCATAATAATATTTTATTTAGTGTTCTGTCTGACAACAGGTCCATATGAACAGGATCCTTCCATCCTTTTCTCGGACTGGGACCTGTTCATATACGTTCTTGGCAGATGATCCAGAAGTGGTTTGCCATTGCCTTCTTCTGTGTGTGAATGGAGTAATTGTTCGGATGCCACGGAGGAAAACTCCGTGTTGCCCAGACCACGGCCTTGCCCAACACAAGTTATAAATTCGGGCACAGCCGGGAATCGAACCCGAGACCCCAGGATTACAAGGCCAGCGTTCTAACCGCTAGACCACCTCATCTTATTATTATTATTTAGTGTTCTGTCTGACGACAGGTCCATATGAACAGGATCCTTCCATCCTTTTCTCGGACTGGGACCTGTTCATATACGTTCTTGGCAGATGATCCAGAAGTGGTTTGCCATTGCCTTCTTCTGTGTGTGAATGGAGTAATTGTTGGGATGCCACGGAGGAAAACTCCGTGTTGCCTAGACCACGGCCTTGCCCAACACAAGTTATAAATTCGGGCACCGCCGGTAATCGAACCCAGGATTACAAGGCCAGCGTTCTAACCGCTAGACCACCATGGCACTGGTTTCATACACGGGGGAAATTTCTAGACCATGTGAATTGATATAAAATTATCAGAAAAAACCATGCACCATCAAGTTGTTACAATACTAACGAAGAAACAGTCAAGGGCCCAAATCTAATATTTTGACCAGATAAGTTTCTGTAACGCTGTTTAAAGATACGATAGCTATTTACACTGCTCAAACCCATAAATGCGCTGTGAATAAAATACAGCGCTACTGATTATTAAAACATATGATACATACAGTTACCACTGGGCTTTAATACGTTAACATCACAAACTAATTTGGCGTGTGATTTATATGTGTATTAAACTGTTTTCCACCGAGTAAAACTTGAGATCAGTCAGGTGCTGTTGACACTGGAAAATAGCTATACCACTTTCCTTATCCTCATAGGCGAGGGCTTGCAGAAAACAAGTTTGTTCTGAGTCTTGTATTTCTCTGTGGCAAAATAAGTCATCCAGTTCAGCCCTGCGTTAATTTCTAGCGTCACAACTCTGAGGTTTTGCTTATATTCAGAAGAAAGAAACATTGTGGTAATATGTGTTCCCCGCTCCGGAATAAGATCTTGCTGGAAAAGAAGAATGTAATCTTCTTTTCTTCCTCTCAATCGAGACAAAGAACGAACTCGACGGATCAGTCTTGCTTAATAAGATGATAGTTGCTCAGCTGCTCAAGAAATTGTCCGATTTGTTGTGGAATCCAACAGTTCATAACCACATGCCCATACCGAGCCAAAAGCAAATAAGTCCACATCCTTACACACTATTTTAATGGCCAACATTAGTATTATCATCCCATCTACGCCTAGGTCTACCAAGTGGACTCTTCTCTTCATACTTTCTGACCAAAATTTTGTATAACTTCCTCATGTACCTCGTACGTGCTAATTTGTCCCTGCAGCAGCCGTTGATTTGGTAGAGATTATGTATTATGGCGAAATACTAAAGGCAAACAAATGTTGTGCCTCTAGTAGGATCAAGAATAACTTCCTGTTACGAAGTAAATAGGGGAGGTGCCCCCCTCCCCCCAATTTGCCTCTCGTGCCATGAACGCACGCAAATCGGACAGGCTCTCATATAATAATATTAACGAAATGACGCGTTCGATATTCCTTATCAGGTCACGCCAACTCATGATTCATATCTTTCCAACCTCTAAGCTTTTATAGGCTTCGTATTATTACGATTTGCGCGTCTGAACATATCGAATTTATCCGTTGCATTATGAACAGGCAACAAAGATTTTAATTTGAGGTAGTCACACGAGATAAAACATAACTTTGAAATAAGCACGTGTTTACTTTTTTACAAGAACATCTTAGATCTCATAAAATACGAAATATTTCTGTCCTAGAGCTAAGTTAAACATCCCATCATAAAGACGAGATTTTATTTAATTTATTTCAGTTGTGTGTAAAATATAATAACACCCTCCTGCATAAACCTGG
This sequence comes from Zootermopsis nevadensis, assembly GCF_977971745.1. Classification (NCBI taxonomy): domain Eukaryota; kingdom Metazoa; phylum Arthropoda; class Insecta; order Blattodea; family Termopsidae; genus Zootermopsis; species Zootermopsis nevadensis. The sequence goes on along the minus strand of NW_028259148.1, from coordinate 4,244,270 downwards.
ATTTTGTAGAATGGGCCACGTTTTAGTTGCTTGTGTATTAAATTTATAAAACTTTAACTTTAAGACCGCCACTCCCTATGACGACATTTCTAAAGTTGTTTATTTTACAGTTGAGAAATATTTGTTCGTTCATAATACGGCACACATACTTCAGCTGTCTTCTGTGCATTACTGTGGATTTACTTCGTCTGAGTTTTCGGAAGAAGATTAAAATTCAACTTTACGATACAGTTATAGGTATACAGCCTATAATTTTCAATAACACTACGGAAATTCAAAAAACGAGGACAATTTATTGTTTTTCTCTGTCGTACAAAACGTACACAAGAACAAATTCACTGTCCTCTTTCGACTTAATCCCCTAGCTCCTTCTACACGCTTCGGTCCGCGAGCTTACTGACGCCTTATGCAAAGAACGTTCTCGGTTACACGCAAAACCACGTACTGGACGCGCGTCGGTGCATGAAACTGAGCGTAATCCGTCTGTCCTCTTGGACCGGGGCATTAACACGTCCAACGATGTCCGCCGCGCGTCGAAATGGTCGAGCAGCCCCAGAGGCGTCTTCGTCGACAGCCACCTTGGAAACATTCCTCCCATTGGCGCAACTTTCTTTACGTAACGCAGTTTCCTCTCTGTTGTGCCAACATTCTTCTGTAATTCACGGAGCGCTTTATCTCTTCTGACCACAAAAATCGAATGACAGCACGTTCCTCAGCGGTGGCGCAATCCGCAAACGGGGTCTGCATGTTTGTACAACTGAAAGAGCTACACCACATACCTATACCTGATTTCACCGTATTTGAGAAGCGAGGTAAACAATAATACCCCCCACAATTCTTACTGTACTCCACGTAGTGGTGATTCTCTCCTATTCTATACATTGAAGTGACAATTGATTTTACTGTTAAAAACGAGTACCATGGTTCTCCTCTGGTAACACCCCTCTCTTACTCCACCGATGAATTGTTTACTTCGCCTCTCAAACATCGTGGAATCAGGTATAAACTTGGTTCAGTATGCATCATGCGTCATGTCTGAAATAGCTCTCTCTCTCTCATATCAAATTATCGGGATTTTACTTATTGAAATGCCATTGTGAGCGTGAATGGTCACTTTTCAAATAAAATTACACACAGCTACCAATACATCTACGGGTTCACTAAGCGGAAAACGATTTCCACAAATTTCTGACTAATATATCTTTGTGATATCTACAATTCGTTTATTTCAAAAAAAAATACCGACAGAAGGGAAAAATTCTCATAAGAAAATGGCTTAATACTATACTTATTTTGTTAATGAATGTTTATGATGAGATCACTTCCTGTTTGGAACAAATTTGTCCACGTGTTGTAAGGCTAGAACATTCTCTAACACACACATGCCTACTCTGCCTGTAGCCATAACAAATCCTTGTTATACAGCAAAGCGCTAATCCGTTTGAGCAAATAAACGGTTTCGCATTGAATTGCGGAATATGAGTACAATATAGAATGGAAGTAACATTCTGCATCCACCTTCACGGCTGGCACTTAATTAAAAATTTCTGATCGCGTTAATAAAACCACTTTCAACTTGAGCCCGCAAAGAAGGGTAAAAATGAAAAATGGCAGAATACGAAAAATGAGACAAAATCTCGTTCAGAAAATACACAGATATGTCATGAAGTAAGCCGTTAGACCCACCATAAATCTAGCAGTAGCGAGTTGCAAAAGGGACCGGTCACGTTGCATGTGACAGAACCATGGCTACTGTGGCTGAAAGCGGGTCAATATCTTAAAAACTGCGCCCCCAACCACCGAATGTGGGTGGTACAGTTCATGGCGCACGAGTGAGAACACCCTAAAAAGGGAAATAATGCAGCAGCATAGATCATTTGTGACACTTTTCATCGTTTTTCAAACTTCGATCTCTCTCTCTTTCCCCCCCCCCCCCACCTCAGCGTTCCCCACGAATTCAACTCCATTCCGTGAACAGAATATTACATAATTCTTACAACAATCTGTACTTCGTCGCCACCAACTAATCGTAATATTTCTGCAACTACAAATTTTGTACGAAACAGTTTTTTTAACGTTATATTCGGAAGTGTCATGAAGAAACTATTTTCTTTAATATCACCCCAAAGAAAAACTAACACTTCTCGCTCACTTATATATTCATTCTTTATGATAACAAATTATGTCCCGATAATAAACGTGCTCATAAGGAATCCCTCTTTGTAAAATTAAACAAGATAAACGTTTTGGCTACGCCTCTGTCTAATCCAGCAAAGACTATTTGGAAAGGTTAGCAGAACATAATTACACATACAATTTCAGGTTCTCATACCAGCTAATATAAAGATACGACCCCCTTCTTCACAGGCTGTGTACTCTACCGTTCTCCTATTGGCTGCCTTGCTCTCACCTGTTCTTTATCCTCTTCCCCATTGGCCCGGCTAAGGTACAACCTTGCCGGACCGGTCCCAGTATCTTAAACTAATTCCTTAACCTCGGCTGTCTTATCCCCCTGATAATGGAGGCAGCAATCACATCTGAAACGTCGGTAAACAACCACATTACACGGCACAGCATCCCAGACGACAATAATCCTCACAAAAAATGCATTCAGAATAAATTATACGCTAATTAAATTCGGGGAATACTTGTTACATTGTTTCAGACTTGTGTCATTTCACTAAAGATTGACTGTACTCCATGGAGTTTCGTTTAGTTAATTACTCAGTCCCTGTGTGTTAGGTAAATTGTAAATAAAATACACCTAGTAACTCAGTGAATGTACGTGGTCCTGGGGGCAGTGCCTATAATTCTGTCGGCGCGTAATGTATGACGTGCACAAACCGTTTGGAAATGTTCGTCCCAAAACTTCGAGATTCTGCTGCAACCCTCCACTTCTCTATAGAGTACAGAGTACCACTTTGCTAAAAAAAATAATCAGAGTGACGAGGAACGACTCCTTTTACTTGCTAGACCTTAATCTGGCATAGATTTTGTTTCCGTAATTTGAATTTCATCATGGTGGGATTACAACTTTGCTTACTTTCCACTTTTCATGAGCATATTACATTTCCTCGAAATTTAATTTCCCTGCGTTCTCATATGAAAATAGAAGCAGACAATTTTACCCAGTCTTCATGCAGTTATATGTTACAGAGATTCTCTCTTGTGCCGTGAAATTGAAGGATTTAATGACACTGAAGTATTCACCTGCTTCCATGATCTTGAAAAGCATTTACCGAGCACAGCATGATTAAGAAAACTAATATCGGCCACAAGTGTGGTATCAGGAGAGACACTTGTCTTCTGAAGCCACTTCCCGCCACCCCATGTTTCAGATACTGTGTTACGTTAATGTCGTTGCATATTGTGAAGGGCTTGGCAGAGTAAGAAGTCCCGAGAAGGGATGTTAGTCAAAGTAGCTGGACGCAGAAACAGCAAATGTTAATAATACAACCTCAGACATCGCCTTGCTTAGACACAGTTCACTTTTATACAATATCATCCTTATCATATGCCGCGTTCTCCAGGCCAACGTGCCTTTAAAGCCAAATGGAAACAAGATGTCCCACCATGTTCAAAAATCAATTCTTCCGTCTATTTTTATGTATTTCGCATCGTCTCCTTAAACAACATTAATCAGATGATCTTTGTGACGATAAAATGTTGTGTTTTCTTTGCGGTACGGACTAAATTCTTAAATATTATTTATACGAGCCTCGGCGTTAAAGAGTTACAGCTACACATCTAGTAATTTTTAAGTTCATATATTATTTCAAGATTTACTAGCATGCACTAATAAATGACAACTTTCCTGAACATTTTGTAAATGTGATATACGTATTCTGTCTACATCAAAGACAGCGTGTACACCGTACTCATACATCTGCTACCACGCTGAACGTAAAAAACAGCACGAAAGAGTTAAAAAGAATTGTGTTGTATCCAAATGCACCTGCCACCAATAGGCACCTCCCCTCTTTAAAAACAAGTTTTATAACCATGCGTCACACGCCATCTCCCGAAGCAATACATTGAGAATGGTCGTTCCCCGATGTAGACACGCTGTTTTTAATTTAGCAAATGATTTCGCAGTAAGTAGATCACCAAAACGTCTGTAATGACACGGCAAACCGAAGATATTCTTAACTTTAACCCCACGTGAGACCCCACCTAATGGTACCTGTACCTTGTCGTGGTGGTGGGGCTTGAGTACCTCAGTGACCCCAAGAGCTACTGGTAGGGCCTCCCTAGCTAGATTGGTCGAGGGGGAGAGGTACCCTGGTCCTCCAGGTTGGGGGTTAGTCGCAAGGCTAAGAACCTTGTACCGTAAAAAGGAAGATGTTTCGAAACGTCGATCAAAGCCTCGGACAGACGGACCTAACAGAGGACCGAATGGAAGAGGAGAATTGAGGAGGCCATGGACCGGAGAGCCATAGAAGAAGAAGAAGAACCCCACGTGAGATGGACCTCAAAAACTGCGTATCCATCTCTCCCTCATTGAGCCGATATCTCAATCTGTCTCGTAGCAGATAAAGTGAACACGTTTCTGCATTTCATTAATGAAATTTCAGTGTAGATGACATTTACTAAAACTTGCACTGAGAACTGAGTTGTGACGGCGTGTAGCCTTGTTATATATATATATATATATATATATATATATATATATATATATATATATATATTTTCATTTTGTGCATAATCGATCCACAATCACATTCATTTACAATCAGCTTCAGTACATCGTCACTGTGTGATTAACCAGAATTTCGGTTGATGGAATTAGGAAACTTGATAGCAACAAGCGATGAACAGAAACTGAACTGATATCATGTGCCTGGGAATCTCTTAATTTTACAAATCAGCCTGTAGTACGCCAGAAATAAAAAAATAAAAAATAAAAACATGCTCTCCATACAGGTCTCAAAAGATATATTCATACAACCATAACATACTACATCATTGTTTATACATCTTTTTTGGACACCTTGTATTTTCAACTCTACACTCAGCACCACTTCCAGATACACTTCTCCGCAGTTTATATTCATCCAGGTCTATTTATATTTAATTGATTTCATATTTCAGTAACAGCCATTAAACAAAATAAAATTCTCTATGATTTATTTACTACACTCTTTCCTAGCGCCCTGTTACCTTGGTCTGAAGGTCCATTCAATGTTACATACGGAGTTCTCTTATACGAAGGTGTAATTCCAACCATCATTACGCAAAATAAAGTGAGATTCATGTGTGCGGACTTTATAGCCGTAACATCAAGTGCTCTGAAGCAAGACTATTTTTGAAACACAATTAACTGACATAAATTCTCGTCAAATTGATCTCCCCCTTCTGTTCTCTTGTCCGACACAAACACGCGTCAAACACGCGAAGACTGAGAAGTAGGAAGTAATGAATCAGTGACCACGAGAAGACATAGTAAATTATACGTACAATTTCTGAACATAAGTGGCTTCATTTTGAACTTGAAACAGACTTCGTGCTTCAGCTATCAGACATATAAAAAGCCTCAGGACACCGCCATAATACTTCGTACTCGGATTGAATGTGAAGAAAATTGTCTTTTCATTTTGAATAGAGAACATATGCAATTTTTGCAGGAGTTCTCAGAATTGCTGTTGGCCAGTAAGAGATATTCATTAACTGAATCGACAACTAAAACGAGTGTTCTAGTAAGCTTATCTTTCTAGTCGTAATTCTTAATCAAGTCATTGCAGTTTCACTGTCTTCTTTGTATCAGTCGCAAGACTTCAGATGCAGTACGCCGATCGAGCGACCTTTATTGGAGGGGGGGAGGGAGAGGGAGGGAGGGAGGGGGAGAGAGAGAGAAAGTATGACCTAGTTTCTTACGGAAATTAGTCCGACTGGGTGACGAGCAGAATTTGTGAACGCACTCCGATTACGTTTTATAGTTCACGTTGTAATTTTTGGCTGTTACGAACCAAAAAGACAGTTATCTTCATGCTCGCCATCGTGATAACATCAAATCCTACTTAATAAAACTTGTTATATAATTAAAAAATTCATTTTTGTGTAAGCTTTTTCCACTAAGACGTCTACAGATTTCGACTGCGTTATAGACCATCTCAAAATGTCATATCGACGCCATCTTTACACTTACCGTATTCGAATTTTAATTCAGACTTTCTACGTACGCTTGTATGCCTCCATATAAAATATTAAAATGTGTATTCAATAGTTCCATAGTTATCGCCGTTAAATCGAACAAACGTTATTTCACGTGGTTACTCTGTGATTTTGGCACAGAATTATTTCTACCACACAAAATTTTAGACTTTTAGTAGCCGAGGCTAATAGTTGAACTAGGGTCTTTCCAGTCTCACAAGTTTGCAACACTGCAAAGCGTAATGTTTTACACCAAATTTCATATAAATCTGTAAACTAACCTAGGGATTTAGATATAAGCCCTATCTACGAATATGTTGATAAAGCAGTCTTTTCTATTTATTTAAATAAAGACATTGCAGAAGCTGTCAATACGATACTGGATTTAATATTTATTTTACCACTGGTCAACTTTCCTTGCACTTAAGTGTGAATTGAGCTAGCCTTAACATTCTCTTGCGCGTGATACAAGTCCTTAGAGACGGCAATGAACAATTATAGTCACTGTGAAAACAATCGAGTTATGAAGTTAGCCATACGTTAATACACATGTCGTGAAGTCTTTAATTTAAATTTGAACATAAGAACTTTGCATTTGCTTGTATAAATAAAACAGTACGATCAATCAACTACAGTCGAACGAGGCGGATCGATTAATCGGAAATTGCTCTGGTCGCAGAGTAAGAAGGTCAGTTCTTTAACCCCAAACAGTTACACCATGAAAAGTTCTCTTGATGTAATGGTAAAATACTGCCTCCGTCATCACCCTGATGACGGAGGCAGTATGACCTCCGAAACGTTGGTAAACATCGACCAGACTACACAGCGCAACAACCCAGAAGACAGAAATCTTCATACTCATCGCCCTGATGATGGAGGCAGTATGACCTCTGAAACGTTGGTAAACATCTACCAGTCTACACAGCGCAACAACCCAGAAGACAGAAATCTTCATCGCTCTGATGACGGAGGCAGTATGACCTCTGAAACGTCGGTAAACATCGACCAGACTACACAGCGCAACAACCCAGAAGACAGAAATCTTCATACTCATCGCCCTGATGACGGAGGCAGTAAGACCTCTGAAACGTTGGTAAACATCGACCAGTCTACACAGCGCAACAACCCAGAAGACAGAAATCTTCATCGCTCTGATGACGGAGGCAGTATGACCTCTGAAACGTCGGTAAACATCGACCAGACTACACAGCGCAACAACCCAGAAGACAGAAATCTTCATCGCCCTGATGATGGAGGCAGTATGATCTCTGAAACGTTGGTTAACATCAACCAGACTACACAGCGCAACAACCCAGAAGACAGAAATCTTCATCGCCCTGATGATGGAGGCAGTATGACCTCTGAAACGTTGGTTAACATCGACCAGACTACACAGCGCAACAACCCAGAAGACAGAAATCTTCATCGCCCTGATGATGGAGGCAGTATGACCTCTGAAACGTTGGTTAACATCGACCAGACTTCACAGCGCAAGAACCCAGAAGACGGAAATCTTCATGGATGCATATATTTTTGTCATTCATTATAACTTACTATAAATCCCATGAAACGACCATAAACTTAAAACGCTCTTACAGATCATGATTGGCAACTATATTACACCGAGCTAAGAAGTAATAATTCCAAATCAACGCATGTAACCATAAAATAGGATACGCTAGGATTCAAATCCAATCTTCGTCACACATCGCATCCAAGTTATCATATCAAATTCGTTTCTTCGTCTCGGAGTAAAACACAGTCCTACATGTAGAATACAATTTCTGCGTATCTCAGTGAACCTTATGGCTTTTATTTTCCAATCCTCAAGTTGTTGTCGGGGCTCATATCAAGTCTACGTGTCTTGGAACAACACCAAAGTCCGTGTTACAAATACCTGCATCATGTGTATATAACTTATCTGAACATGTAAAATAAATAAAAATGCAATATCGACTCTTTAGAACTCTATAATTGAACTTAGGTTTCTTAAGGGAGAGATATATTAAGTATCTGAGCGACTATCAGCTTTTCAAGAACGATTCTGCTAAGTTTACGTGATATTTCAGGTTCTAATGTCGGCGAGTATGAAGATGATGTTGCATGGTGCAGTCTGGCAAAATCAACCGACGTCACTCATCGCCCTGGTGACGGAGGCTGTAAGCACCTCTGAAACGTCGGTACATTTCTACCAGTCTACACGGCTCAACATCCCAGAAGGTAGCCATTTCAGTGAGTTAATTTACTGTTATTTATTATTATTATTATTATTTAGTGTTCTGTCTGACGACAGGTCCATATGAACAGGATCCTTCCATCCTTTTCTCGGACTGGGACCTGTTCATATACGTTCTTGGCAGATGATCCAGAAGTGGTTTGCCATTGCCTTCTTCTGTGTGTGAATGGAGTAATTGTTGGGATGCCACGGAGAAACCGGGGAAGCCCCCGGAGGAAAACTCCGTGTTGCCCAGACCACGGCCTTGCCCAACACAAGTTATAAATTCGGGCACCGCCGGGAATCGAACCCGAGACCCCAGGATTACAAGGCAAGCGTTCTAACCGCTAGACCACCTCATCTTATTATTATTTAGTGTTCCGTCTGACGACAGGTCCATATGAACAGGATCCTTCCATCCTTTTCTCGGACTGGGACCTGTTCATATACGTTCTTGGCAGATGATCCAGAAGTGGTTTGCCATTGCCTTCTTCTGTGTGTGAATGGGATGCCACGGAGAAACCGGGGAAGCAAAATGGTTTTCGGTAGTAATTACGTCCTTAGTGAACAACTGAAAGTGCCTCAAACAAAAATCCGCGTATTTTTTTGGAACTCAAAAGATATCGTGTTTTAAACAACCCGCCACTGGGCCATATTCCTTGCCACGTTCTTTCGATCCACAGGCGTATAATATTTCTTTACGATATTTTTAATACTATCTTCCCATCTCTGCCTCCAAATGGTCTCACCCCTTCAGTTTCCACGACTACAGTTTCGTATTATCCACCCAAAGGCGCAACTTGTCCTGGCCACATGATCCTACTTCATTTTATCACGCGACGCTCTGTTCAGGACGAACAAACACTGACAGGGGAGTCATATGATATTGGCTTCCTATTGGCCGAAAGTCGGGGAAGTACCTTTGAGCACGGTTCACGCCATGTTCCGCAACAGAACAAATTACCAAAGCTGGATATTAGAACCGCTGAAGTACACGGCGTGTGACAGAACTTCACGTCATTTGCCTGTCCTTTCTCCTTGTCTGCGCTCACATCCGCTCAATTCCATCCCGCACATCCAATTTGTTTCATCACGTCAATATGAACGTTAAAATGGACTACATGTGGCTGACGGATCCACTTTGCCTATACCTGATTCCATTATGTTTGAGACAAGAGGCAAACAATACTCCCCTCCCCACCCTCACTCCTGTGGTCCACTTTGTGGTCACTCTGTACTACATGTTCCAAAAACATTAGTGGATATTATTTTACTGTCATGTTTTATACTATAAGTAAAGTAAAGTTTGTCCCACTATACGCCATGTAGGCGTTTGGGGTGAGAGGAGGTATAGCTCCTCTCTTCCTTGACCTCGGCACTAGATGGGGGTGAGTGGTCAGCAACACGCCCCGGCCGGCTTTACCCCCGGGAAAGGACCCCGGTACCCATTGTAGAGGAGGCTGGGTGGGCCCCAGAGCCGGTCTGGACGCAGAGGCTAGAGGAAAAAATCCTCTGCCCCCGTCGGGGATCGAACCCCGGTCGTCCAGCCCGTAGCTAGTCACTATACTGACTGAGCTATTATACTATACTAAACATAAAGTTAATAGTAACAATTTCGGTTAATAGCTTTATTCAGCCTCCTTCCTCGCCACAAGAACTTTATAAAATACATTTCCTTATTGTAATAAATTTAAAATAATAAAAGTACTTGTATGTGTTGTGTTCCACTAACCAGCCCTCGAAATCGTTGTATCGTATACTTCGCCTCTCAAGCATCGTGAAATCAGAACTAGTTCTTATCTCAATTCGTAAAATTCTTCTCCCACCTTGAAAAACAACCCTTCTAATCCCCGTAAGCCATTTCTTTGCATGATTTTAATGGCTTTTCACCCCTCTCTGAGCGACGCTGTGGCAATAAACGATTATGAAACTTTGCCATGAACACGACGTGTTCCTGCAATCGAAGTGAACACAGGAGCAAACGATTATTTCGTATTACCGTGATTCATAAGATTTCTAACCAAACAGAAGCTTTAATAAAGGAAATTAACTTGTTTCCCAGAGTCATGTTACGTCTTCCGTAACATTTAATTAACATTTCACGGTGGATACGAATGAATTACTCCTGAAATGTCATGAAAGACGAAATTAAGTAAAGAAAATTGCCTTTTGGTAACGAAGATTGTAACTTCTATTTAGGTACGACACCAATCCAGGTGATGAAGATGATAATTAATTTCAATTCATAATAATAATAACAATAAAATTATTTAGAAAATAATTTCTTGGACTGTCAAGTGAAAAACTATGCATCTTCAATTTTACAAAATTATATAACCCAATGTTCAAACACGGCTAATACCAAAGACTGCCACAAGGACACGATCCTGGGACAGGTACATCCAGTTACCATTTTCACAACCTATTCTTTAGAAATCGATCTCAGTGTTAAAGACGTGTAGTCTGGTAGAAACTGACCGACGTTTCAGATGTGTTTACTGTCTCAATGAACAGAGTACCTCATCTAAATAATATTTAAACATTCAGTCTGCACCTCAAAGAAAACACCATTACAAAGATCAACTGGTCAATGCGGATTACGGAAATAATCGCTCTTGAATTGAAAAGTAACACAAAGATAAATTACAAAGATATCTACACGGTTTTCAGGAAAAAAATTAATGTGAATATGAGGATACAATTTTCGTAACTACAAAAAGAACTTTAATGAATTTTGTCTTTTCAGACAAATTATATTTCATACGACGTATTGAGAAATTATAAACGTGTCTATATAATTTCAATGACGTATTCTACTTCTGTAAATCGTGTTTGGAAATAAGGAAACTGCGATGAATCGCCCTGATGATGGAGGCAGTATGACCTTTGAAACGTTGGTTAACATCTACCATACCCAGAAGATAGAAATCTTCATACTCGCCGCTGTGAAAACCTCAAATCATACGAAGATTTTTTAACTGAACTATAAAAATAAGCACCCCTTGAGCTTCATATGCAATTTATTAACTTATTCTTGAATTAAATGTTAAATTTTGCCGTTCCTCCTGCTTATTTGAGTTCTGTCACAGACTCTAAGGAATCTTCCAGCTTTTAATTATAACAAGGCATTATAATTTTCATCTGGAGAATAATTTCAAGAGTTGGTAGACCTGGTACTAGGGATTAGACCAACTTACACGTGGGATATTTAGTTATTTTCAAACTCCTACCTTCCACATATTTGTTAGGACTTGCGTACGTGTGGGATATAATTAGCTTTAACAAGAAGACAGTTGCCAAAACACATCCGCCAACGCTGAGCCGTGTTTGCCAACCGAACAGGCCAACATATTAGCTCCTGTCATTGTCTCTCTATCAACACTAAACATTGTGTTTGTGACACTAACATTTACCGGGCACAATGGAACATTCGTGGGGCCCACGCTTGTAATGGCACGTAAAATGGGTTTAAGGCTTCAGTTAGAAAATAAATGTGTGAAAAACTTCGTGTGTCATTAACTCCATTCTAGTCATTAAGTAATGATTTTATTTTTTACTTTGTTCCACTTGTCAATTAAATTGTATTTTTGAAGTAATATTTAAAATAGTGTAATTGCGTCATATTGTGAATATTATATCAATTATTTATTTTAATCCGTCTGATCACAATATAATTTTATTTAAAATTTCTTATAATTAAGATAATAAAATATCATTCATGTTCCTTATCGATTGATCGATTTACATTTCGGAACATTTACACAACATGTTTCGGTTTTTATAAAACCATCATCAGGTGTAAAATATATCTAAGAACTTAAAACTCAATTTTGATTTCTGTAGTATTTTGGTGATGTTTCATTACGTTTGTTTTTCCATTTTTGGGCGAAGGTGTTGTTTATCTTAAATGTTATTAGATGTACATATCGGCCAAAGATGTAGGAGTGAGTGTCCCGATATGTCCAGAAGTACTAGTGTCTTCGAAGACACTAGTACATCGATCAATCGATAAGGAACATGAATGATATTTTATTATCTTAATTATAAGAAATTTTAAATAAAAAATTATATTGTGATCAGACGGATTAAAATAAATAAATGAATATTTAAAATGTTCCTGTCATTCTTTACGATAAATTCTCTAATATATTTATAAGTCTTATAATAAATAACGCAATTTCATTACTAAAGTACAGTTTACTTCAGTAGAAACCAGGACGAAGAACTTGGATTTTACAAGTTAATTATAACATTGGAATTCACCGTGTAAAATGACGAACCAAAAATTTGATCTCAACTCCGTGTTACATGGTTCTATATAGTAAGCTCTAAATCAGTCTCTACTTCCTGTCTTCAATGAGAACTACATTATGTGTAATCTTTGTGAAGGCAGATGAATCCTATTTCCGATAGCCAACCGGTTTATAGAATCATTGACGTTTTTCCACTAGAATTTATTGCTTTCAAGTATCCTCTAGTAACATAAATCTCTGGTGTTAACGTCGAAGTACAACCTATGACGCACGGGCTGCACCAGTGACCAACGAAGATGAAACGTAGTAAGCTTTAAGGGTGTGCTATCACCGTAATGAGTCTATTAAACCTAATACCCCGTCGGATATGATTTTAACACGATCTAGTGACATTTCCATCTAAACCACTGTCTGGTGATATACCACACATATCACACGCTTGTATCTTATTCAGATCAAAGTATGATGCAAGAGAATCTATAATACTTAATATCTATGCTTTTTGGGATTGTATACAAATATCCATGGCCTCCATTAACGCTCAGTGTTTACCGACTAGATGTGTTTGCTTATGTGTTATGTCGAACGAAACCATATGGTGTGGCAAACCACTTGATACATGAATACAAGATAAGGAAAAATACATCGCAAAGCTCATAGTATATAGTACTTCGTTTATTTCTACGTTCATATTAATTTTACATCAGGCTAAATATACAAGCAAACGAAAAAATATTGCTTTTAATAAACTGTACTGAAATGATTAAATTATTCTTCAATTAAGACAACCCTGCAAACAATCGATATTTTGTCTAACAAACATAAAATACGAAGCGTACGAGAAGAAAACATTACGACAGATCTAACGGAAATAGGCTTTGAGGGGTCGAGGGAAATGACTTAGGTCGTATCAGATGGAAGGCTATGCTAATCTTTGAGTTACGCTATCATCGTAATTCATAAAAAACATTACTTCTCTATCATGTACACGTTTGCTCATTGAGTGCACAGCTCTTATTTTGTCCTTACGTACTTTCTGCTGATAGTACTTGAAAAGCATTCAGTACAAGAGCACTAATTTATTTTATAGCCACCCTGCTCGTTATTTTACATTTTATTAAAATATAGCTAAAGTATTAATTAACAAGATATACGAAATCAATATATAATAAAAAATAATAATAATAAAATAACGTTGTAATTTAATGAAAAGCAAACAAGGTCATGTTTACTGTTTCCAAACAATTTATCTTATATTAAATTCGCTTAAACAATAACAAATACCCCTCCCCAGTTTTGTTTAGTTTTCCAATTAATGTTAATTGCTGACGCCTAAAAGAGGTTATCACGCACATATTAAATTATAAGTGGCCAAATAGATTGTGTTACACAATAAACTGGTACTCTGAACGATGTATGGATGACAAAAGTGGTCTCCATGTGTTTCCTCTGCCATTCTATGTACTTCACTCCCAATTACGTTCATTTACTGCATGTATAAATCAGTAGCTACGGAGCTAATCTCACTGAACAGCCAGATTTTGTTATATTCATTAAAGTGTGGAGTGTAAATGTAAAATTGTTTAATTTAAAAAAACCTTAGTATTCAGAAAATACAAGAAACAAATTCCTGGTTTTGCTAATTGGCATAAAACATATGGACAAGATATATGGCTGATCTACATTAATAATTTCAAGTTTTGTTTGAAACAGCTTTAAAAACAAAAACATTACGTAGCTAATGACATGTAAAATTACCAGCCTACTTCCCCTGTACCCCAGATAACGATGAATGTTCACCGGGTCTCAGTGTTAACAGCATTGTGGTCGACCTTGGAACTGCGTATTTGAAAAGTAAAAGTGGTCATTGACCTGCCGTGGCTACTAACCCAGAGAACTCCTCGTTGAATTGTCTACCACAACTGAGTTTACTACGAGGATACGGAACCCAACCGACGGTGTGTTTCAAAGTTAAGTGTTTAAGTTCGGTCTACATACATTGAGGACAGCATAAAATCTAATGGCAGTGACACTTTCTTCAACCGCATACGTCCAAGACAACATTGGACTCACGAGTTCGAATCCCACCCAAGCCATGTTCATCGTCGCACAACTCATAATACCTCCCCCAAAATTTTAGATTTAACACTTAATACACTGCTCTTAATTAACTAACTCGATGGGGAAAGTTAAATGATATTTTAATCTTTTAACAATATTATAATTGTGATTGACGGCAAATTTTTAATATATTTTTAATAACTTTATAAAGTATTCCTTCTGAGATAAACGACAGATAGCCAAGAAATTTCCCACGTTCCGTAGAAGATATCGGTGAATCACTGTTTTCACAAAAGTAGAACGGATTCAACCGGCTCAGAAGAGCGGCCAATGGCGGACTCATATGCAAATGGTAATGAGTCTTCGGGTTCGAGGTTGAAAAAATGTAAAACATACTAGCAAATAGAAACGTGGGTATCTCCACGTTATTCAGTGAAAAGTTACAGTGTCTAATAGCGTATTAAACGTCTTAAGTTGAAGCTCGTCTAAATAATATTTAAGATTTTAAGTTCCTACTTCAAAGAAAACACAACGCATCTCCACTACAAATATTCATTGGTTAATATTGTTACAGGAAATGCATAAATGCAGTCTCTGGTTCTCAAGGAGCTAAGTAGAAGTGCGAGAAATAGCAATTCTTCCAATTCAGTGTTACTGACCTGAAGTTCGTGGGCCAAACGCCATTCCGCCGATCCTTTCGGCGTGACGTAAGAACCAATTTCACAAACACGACGCTCAAAGTGGCTATATTTAAAACGGCCCAGATATTGAGATGTTAGTGGCAAACAAGCAACGCCAAGCTTCTCACCGACGCTCTCGGAAGAAAATTAAATTAACGGAAAGAAATAAGAAAAATTTTACGATAACTGCACGATAGGGTACGAGTTTCAAAATAGTTACCTCCTGCTATTAAGGATCAGGCGTGATTATCATGTACCACGGATATCCATTAAAAATATCAGTTGGTTTAATGCAGTTTACGGAAATAATTTCTGTTTATTCTGATACTCACTCTAAATCCATAAATTCACTGTTTTGACAAAATAAAGAGTATCTTCTTTATTAATAAGCCACTTTCTACACAAAAACAAATATCGTTCGCTATAATTTCCAGAAATCAAAATGAGTTTCGATTAACAAACATCACTTCTGTTGGCCAACAGTAAAGTCACAATTTGCAGTTGGCTACACGGCTTATTTAACTTCACATTCTATACAAGGAAATCTATAGAATTCTCGTGTTGAACGTGAAGTACCAACATTGTAACAAACACCCTATAACAGCGATCTTAGACTGTGGTCATAATCCGAATTCCTTAACAGCAGATTAAGATAAACATAATATTATCGGCTGGAAACTTTTCTCGTGAGGTTTTAAATCAGTCTGTGTTCATATACGTCCGAGCGTAATGTCAGTGATAATAAAATGTAAAACCATTTTAATTCTCAAGACAGGCTACAACTTACATGAGCCAGTCAGCGATTCGAACTTCTGTTACACGCGGAACCAGGAGTGGTCTATGGATAAGAATGCTTATTTTAGAATATAATAGTCACTAAGCCGCTCAAGCAATTCCTCATCTTTTATAGAATCTAGAAGTTCACCGCGGTCTTAATTAGAGCCTTAATTTGGACCCTACACAGAGCCAACTGAATCAAGTTTCATTTCATTTCATTTCGGTCACGCCTTTTAATGTCCTCCAATTTATACCTAAGGCCCCCATATGGCCATTTCCATTTTACGTTTCATAATTAAACTTGTGCGCGTACATTTCACCTCCACAATAAATATTGTAAATTGAAATACATTTCACAAGCCCAATGAGTAGAAATGTGTAATTTTTCGTTCAAATTTTTTCCAACCTTCAGTTTTCCCGCTGAGCAATGAAAGTTCAGAGGACAGCAGAATAAAAGTGTACTCTACTCGTGTCAGCAACTTCTCCATATTACATAGACACTGATAACATTTGTACTTTGGAATGAGAACAACATATAAGTAAACAAATAATAAAACCTTCTCTGATTTCATTACCAAGCAAAAAAAAATAGGTTAAATATAACAAAACAGAATATTAACAAACACGAAAATATCAATTGAAAACAGAACCAAATTTACCATTACGAAATATGATCAATTTCACAAATTTTAATCTAAAATTTCTTACTTATTAAAAACGTGGAGCCACACAGTTCAGTATAAAATATCAATAGCCTACGCTGAAGAAAATAAAACTACCAACACACTTCATAAGAGCATTTTAAATGATCTACGAAACTGTAATTAATATATTCCTACACAATTGTATTATATAAAACTCAATTTAATTGCGTTCACAGAGGCCTATAGGCTCTCAGCAATACTGCTAGTGAACAAGTATTATCTATTTTACAAGTACTGCTACCATTAGGCAGCTTTTAGGTTTAAGTCTAATATGTCTTATTGCTCTTTTAACAACAGGTTAAATCACCCGAGAAAAATACAGAGGAAAGCACACATATGTTACGGAAAAAGCCAAGAAACAATGGGGTAAAGATTAAGATACGAAATAAATCATTCCTCGTTGAATTTCAAAACTTCTTTTCCACGATTTCCCATGTAAAACTGACTTGATAAATTCGTCACTGCGTCATAAGCATTAGCACGGAAACATCTATGAACAGATCACGGATTAGGAACGTAAAATATTTGTTACTGCCACATTAAACTGTTTCAAATTACGTTATTGGCGATGTAATTTCAAGACAAGAAAAATATGGCTACTGGGTATACCCATTAAACACAACATCAGCTACATATTTTGCACCGCCGAATGGCTTCCAATAAAAGCACCTCATTTTATATTTTAATGGACACAAATTTCATTCGAATCCACATATCGCAGTTTATAACGGCCTGATCTCACGACCAACTTATTAACCCTGTGCTAATGTCAAATGTATTAGATGTCAGCTTTATCGTGCTAAAAAGACGCCAAATATTCACTTCAAGCTTCCAGCCATCCTTGCATGACTACATTCAAATACGTGTTTCAATTCCAAATCGAGATGCTAAATTTCAATGACATCACAAAAATTACTGTCGTGTTGCGTCGTGTAGTCTGTTATAAATTTACCGACGTTTAAGAGGTTCGTAGTAGCCACGGTGGTCTAGCGGTTAGAACGCTGGCCTTGTAATCCTGGGGTCTCGGGTTCGATTCCCGGCGGTGCCCGAATTTATAACTTGTGTTGGGCAAGGCCGTGGTCTAGGCAACATGGAGTTTTCCTCCGTGGCATCCCAACAATTACTCCATTCACACACAGAAGAAGGCAATGGCGAACCACTTCTGGATCATCTGCCAAGAACGTACGTATATGAACAGGTCCCAGTCCGAGAAAAGGATGGAAGGATCCTGTTCATATGGACCTGTCTTCAGACAGAACAATAAATAATAATATGAGGTGGTCTAGCGGTTAGAACGCTGGCCTTGTAATCCTGGGGTCTCGGGTTCGATTCCCGGCGGTGCCCGAATTTATAACTTGTGTTGGGCAAGGCCGTGGTCTAGGCAACACGGAGTTTTCCTCCGTGGCATCCCAACAATTACTCCATCCACACACAGAAGAAGGCAATGGCAAACCACTTCTGGATCATCTGCCAAGAACGTATATGAACAGGTCCCAGTCCGAGAAAAGGATGGAAGGATCCTGTTCATATGGACCTGTCCTCAGACAGAACACTAAATAAATAAATAATAATAATAAGAGGTTCGTACTGCCTGCATCATCAAGGTAAATACCCTAAAACACTCAATAATACAGTCATTTTCATACTCCCCGACGTGAAAATCTCATCTTTACACGATTTGTTGATCAGATGCTCCACAAAACTTTAGTTTGTGCGCCTTTTACGAACTACGGTTGGCAGTTCTGAACAGTGAAAGAAAGAAGTTGTCTGTGTTATTAACACCGTACACTAAAAACTTCTCTACTTCATTACTTCTATATAGAATTTTTAATGTTAATAATTTGAGGAAGGGAGCTGATATCGGGCTGTTGAGCGGTGATGCGTTCATAAATATCTCGTAGCACACACTGTCGTCCATGTAGCTAGAATGTACAGCAGTATTGTGCAAACAGCACTTCTATTAACCTGTTTGTAAACTACTGACAGCGTTCTTAATTTAAAAGGTTGCTGGTCGGATGAAAACGTTACGACGATGAACAAATTGGAATCGGAAAGGCTTCTCTGTCGAGGAGAATATTGAATGGTTACAACTTCACGGTTGGACGGTTAAAACATGTTCACGAAGTAAAATTTTCGTTAAAATTTAAGCAAACTACAACGGATAACTTTTCGGAAGAATGTCTGTCGGCTGGTGCTCTGAACAATATTTCCGCCATGTAATTTATTTAATTACAGCAGGACATTCATTACTTCTCATCTAAACAACCAACTCTAAAGAGCAGAGCCCTTCTCGAGAGGCTAAAAGCGCACTCAGTCAATAAATTTATAGAACCCCAAGGTATATTACCGCAATCATAAAAGTCCGCCAACGGTACCTGTCCTAAGCCACATTAACCCAATCCACACTCTCAAATTATATTTCAGTAAGCTCCATTTTAATAATATCCCCCCCATCTAAGGCTGAGTCTTTCAAATAGTATCTTCAGGCTTTCCAACCAAAATTCTGTAAGCATTTCTCACCTACTCTATGCGCGCTACATGCCCCGTCCATTTCACCCTCCTTGCTTTGAAAATTCATCTCAGTCCTGAAATTTATAACAGCTTCAAATCTCACGTTGTCTGCATTTCCACTATTCTTCTGGCATGGATCCTGCAACCACTGCAAATTACCCTATTTCCTTCTGTAAAATAATTCTGAGCATTCTTCGTTAAACCATGGTTTAAGCTGTTTTAAATAGTAATTAGCAAGACTCTCATTACATCTCATATAATATTAAAAATACAATAATGTTCCACGTTCTTATAAATTCTTTATAAACTTTCCTTCTACAGTGTCGACAAAGGAATCTCACGGCTTCAACAAGCTACGCATATCCATTTACACGGCTGTAAAGAATGCCTTCCGTACTTGTGGTTCTAAATTATTCACCCACCTCTTGCTCTAAACATATTAAATTTACTTTGGCTATGCCTGTGAAATTAATTTTAAAAAATTACAGTCTGATACCCATGTAACAGTTACTGTGTCGCTCTTAAAATCCGGGTAAAAATGAAAACTTTTATTAAAGATTCGCGGGTAATTTGCCTACAGGTTTCTCTGTCAATATTAAAATGTAACAAAAATTCTGACGTCTGCTCTAAAAAGACTTGAAGACTGCATCTACACGGTGATTTAAAATAACAAAATCTGGCAGAGTGAATGTTGAAAACAAAGAAAAAGGATATTCCTTATCGAATAACGAAGAAAAACTTTGTTTTTGCAACTGGTAAATAACAACAGTTGTACAGGCAGGGAACCTGTATATATGGTCTTGGTCTTTCAAGTACTCTTTTTCCTTCAACATTTCCAACCAGTATCTTGTATGTATTTTCCGTTCGAATTCATAATTACGTTTCGAGCTCTTCCTTACTGTAAACCGTGTTGAAAAACAGAGCATTTTCAAAGCTGACACGCATTAGTCTGAGCTACATTTGCTACTCTTAGAACTTACTTGTTGTAGGAGACATCTGAATACCTCTGGAAATACAAAGTTAGGACTGCTTACCTGTAACAAAGGATAAAGAAATAATTAAAATCTGTTCACATTGGATTATTTCATTCAACTACATCAACTGAGCAAGTTATGGTAATATAATTATGAATTATAAATCAGCTAGTTTTTTATGTTAAAGGTTGCAGGGTATTTTAATTTATGCTTCAATTTTGAAATATCGTGTGTATTTCTCATACCCTCGTCGCATGATGTGCGTTCAACCCTTCTCATCCCATGATTTGATCACGTAACAATATTTCGTGAAGTGCACATATTAAATCCTCATTATGTGATTTAAGCCACTGAAAGAAAAATCAATCTATTTGCCCAAGTACACTGAGCTGACTAATAATTATAAAAACTGAAACAAAATTGCACGCTTCAAGGTCACTTTCTTTCGCCGAAAATCTCGGAGCATGAGAACCGTCACAAACACTGGCGCGAGAGAAGGCGGAATAGTATTGCGCATGCGTACTGCGGTCTGACTGACGTCACTCATTCATCAAGCTTATTATGAGCCCAGCGTACTTCAATATCTCAACTGTCCGTGATTACAGCCAAACAGCTTTACTTGTCTGCAAGTAATGAACGAGGCCAACAAAAATAGAAAAGAAACTGACAGTGAATATATTTTTCTACTTTTGTGTGGATAAGGAAACGTCCTCAACATAAGCCTATATTAAATCCTCTTTCAGAACGTGCATTTGTGAAAATGTAAATAAATCTCTGTCGAATGTTCCGACCTGCACGTCAGGTTCAAAGGTCCGCTGTATTAATTCTGCTGAGAGGAAGAATTTAAAGAAATGTCATAGGCGTTTCTGCCTCTGTAAGACCTGTACGTTGATTTATAACAAATTCGAGCAGATGGCTAAATTATTATTGTATCGAAGTGTAAAAAATCAGTGGAGAGACGGACAGCTTCAGACACCTCTCTCTACAAGGTCTCATTTTGCACCCAAAAGCTGCAGTTAATCCCACATTACAACAAAAAATTTCAGAACGAGCTTATGGTGTCTTATTAACTAGAAAATTGCCCGTCAAGAAATACAGGAAAATCTAAAGCAGTAAACATACACGGCCATAAATATTATCTTCCATAAGGCACAAAATCCCTTAACAGCATATAATCACCAACCAACATTGCGGATTATACGGCATAGATAGAAGATAAGTACACAGTTCAGACCTAGTCGATCAGTTTCTGTGTATAATTCCCATTATTATTAATTTATACTACGTTACACGTGTCACGTATAACTTCAAAGTTCGCACCATCGCCATATTCGCAACAGCCAATGTGTAAACGACTTTCATAAGGAAATTGTTTGTATGTTATGTTTATGATCTAAACACATAATTCCACATAACTAGCTACAATTTTTCATTAATTCACTGTCCCAAGTACAAACTTCGCGCGGCCTCCACACTGTCTTCTTCCATTATGTACTAATTGTTTTAACAAATCCTGAGTTTTCTCTAACATAATTACCATACAAATATTCCCACCTCCACAGCAAACAACTATATGTCACTCTCACCTCAGACTTTCGAACGATCGGCATTTTGATATAACTAAAGGTTAAAAACTGAAAAGTATTAGTATAGAATAATCTTTTAACAACATGTTTATAACAATTACATGAAAATATGTTCATTAAAAACTTTAGAAAGACCAAATACATGTATTATAGCCAGTCTTTTTCCTGAGGAACTGTTAAAGTTGACAAAATTACAAACACCGATGTTTCCGTCAGTGATACTGAAAGTGTGCCAAACTTTATGTATACAGCATATTAGACCACATTAGCACCATCTGAAAGCATGCTCTTCGAACGACAAGATACGTGTCCATGTTAACCACTGTGTTGTTTCAAATCCGTCCATTTACAACAAGGGGTTAAGTCCCCTCAGGTGGGCTTTCGCCAAATTCGTCCTGTCCTAAAAGCAACGTCGGTAAATAAGTAGGATATTAGGTTCTCACCGACGTTTCATAGACGCTTACAGCCTCCATCATCAAAGCGACCGCCCTGATGATGGAAGCAGCAACATTGGTAAACGTCTACTACACTACACAACGTTACAACTCAGAAGACAACCTTCAAACAATAAATAAATCTTTACTGTAAGAAACTTGAGGTTTTCATGGCAGTGAGGATGATAATCGTCTGCTGCCGTGTAGATCCGGAGGTAGATTTTCGGAGGAGCATACTGTCTCCATCCTCGGGGCTGGGTCTGAATGGACGGATGAATATATTGATAATGTTTTGGATCGATACACATGAGTGGACGAATAAACTGATAAATGAATGGTTGTATAAATGTAGGCACAGTAAAAATATGTTCAAGAATTCTTTTTATTTTAAAAGGCCAATGGCGTTTAAAAAAAACGTGTCAGCAAATCACTGCAACGCGAGCCGTGGTTCAGAGACTAGAGATTTCATTTCTGCAATAAACTCGTCGAGTTGCGCCCTACAAGCCTGTCTTATGTTGCCCGCATCGCAGTCTGCATTTAGGCTTTCACCGAGTTGGCGAGCAAAGGAATCCGGTCACGTCGACCTGAAGCTCGTTTTGCGACGCTACAGTTTACAACTTACCAAATTTCTGCATGAAGTCGTGCGGCACAGAACACGAGAAACTTCGTGATTTTGTGAACACATGTTGGCGAAACAGATAGCATATTTTTAAGTTATGCGTTACATGAACTGTACGTCTACAATCATCAACAAATAACACGAAAATTTTTATGTTCGCTAGGATACGCTAGGTGGCACATAAGAAAGATAATTTTAGCTTATAGAATTCCAATCTTTGTTCCTACGCAGATATTTTTGCTTCAAAACACTAAATATTACAAAAAAAAAAAACACCAGATAATTTTATAGTATATACCTTTGAACAATTTAAAAATTTCATTCGACGTTAATATTATAAAGGTCTCTTCGTCGAATCTTGGTCCATTACAATTTGATAAAGAAATATGTAGAAAACAATCACACAGAGATAAACTTAGAAATTATTTTGACCTTAGATTAATTTAAACAAAACAAATTAATAGGCCCATGGTAAATTTAAAGTTGTACCCACTGATTAATCTCCACGCTATGCAGACGCACGAAGGAGTGGAGATGTAAAACCACGCAGCAATGCAGGATTGTCATTTCCTCTCTAAACACTTCATATTCCTAGTCATCGCTGTATTCATGAACCCACACTAAAACGTGACAAGAATCTAAGGAATCAGACAAAGACCGATTACTACAACCGTGTGGTTTACCTACAGCAGAAACCTAAGATCCTAGTACATGAAATGGTAGATAAGTGTCACTTTTAAAATTCTGAAGCACAGAGAAAAGAAGAGTTGCCGCAGACGCTACATCTAACAGGGAAAACTCGTACATTTTCGGCCATGCGGGTTCCCAGGCAGTGCCCGCTTGTCCTTCTGGTAAATGTATACTGAAGACAGGAAGTGGAGAATGCAGGGGATGGATGATACGTGGAGCAGTGAGAGAAATTAAACAACGTCTTACTGCATTAGACTGGAATCTTTGATTTGGACATTAAAATAATCTCATTAATATTTAAAAATTGAGTTTTGCCTAAAACAACTAAATTGTCTAAATTAAAAACTTGTTTAATTGTTTATTTTAACCGTCTAATCACAATAAAATGTTTTATTAAATATTACAATATTATTACTATAATTAACATTTAATATTTAAAATATTTTAAAATATATATTAAAATGATGCTCTTTCTATCGAAATGTTCGATTTACAATTAGAGCATCATTTTCACGACATGTTTCGGTTTTCAATGAACCATCTTCAGGTGTATAATCGATATAAATTCAAATGTAATATTCTAAATGCAATTCTTCGTCAGATGTCCATTAAATATCGGAAAGTTATCCTCTTCTAGATCAATTGTACTTTGTTATCACATTCAACGTTGTTTCGTAAATGTATGTCGCGTATAGCGTGATCTTGCGTGGGTGAAATGTTTGTAGTGGTTTTTTATAATCGGCCTGTAAATTAAATAATAATTTTATAAAGACTAAATGAATATTACAGTTAGAAAACAAAATAATATATTGAGGAATTTATCACCTCATAAATTAAAAACATCAACTGAAAAGTGCTGTTTGGAAAAATTATCCCTAGACGAAGATGATTGTCTTCTGGGTTGTCTGGTAGAAGTTTACTGACGTTTCGGAGGTCCTTTCTGCCTCCATCATGAGGGCGATTTTAAAAAGTTCAGAACAAATAAATTTGTTATCTTTTTCAATGTCAGTTACTGAACGCAGAGAATGTACCGCAAAATCTATGCATGCAAGTTAGTGAACTAACGTCACTCTTTGTCGAATATTGATTTTAGAAACAGTCTATGTAAATGTCAGAAGCAGTAGGCTTCGAAATTGCACGACACGATAGCTTATGATTATTTTTGAAGCACAACATGACCGACCATACTTGTTTCAAATAATATGGCATGTCAGCGTTTAGCCTGACGTTTGGCACGACCTACGAGGAGGACTCGACGTCGACGACCAGCTACCGCCCTCGTGTGTGAGCCGGAGAACAACACACTTCTATAGCTTCCAATTGAAACTTTCGCTGTAATCTCACAATTCATGAAGTATATATTTATTATCTTTTTTACAGTATTATTATTTCATACAGTAACATCCTGTAATCCTGGGATCTCGGGTTCGATTCCCGGCGGTGCCAGAATTTATTTATAACTTGTGTTGGGCAAGGCCGTGGTCTAGGCAACACGGAGTTTTCCTCCGGGGGCTTCCCCGGTTTCTCCGTGTCATCCCAACAATTACTCCATTCACACGCAGAAGAAGGCAATGGCAAACCACTTCTGGATCATCTGCCAAGAACGTATATGAACAGGTCCCAGTCCGAGAAAAAGGATGGAAGGATCCTGTTCATATGGACCTGTCGTCAGACAGAACACTAAATAATAATAAGATGAGGTGGTCTAGCGGTTAGAACGCTGGCCTTGTAATCATGGGGTCTCGGGTTCGATTCCCGGCGGTGCCCGAATTTATAACTTGTGTTGGGCAAGGCCGTGGTCTAGGCATCACGGAGTTTTCCTCCGGGGGCTTCCCCGGTTTCAATTACTCCATTCACACACAGAAGAAGGCAATGGCAAACCACTTCTGGATCATCTGCCAAGAACGTATATGAACAGGTCCCAGTCCGAGAAAAGGATGGAAGGATCCTGTTCATATGGACCTGTCGTCAGACAGAACACTAAATAATAATAACAGTAATATTTATAACAATTTAAAAAGGCGTTTAGACACAGTGGCATTCCTGACTGATGTAGGTTTGATTTTACAAAAACGTATCAGAATTAAATTTCTTCATATTTTCCTTCCGAGCCTAAATATGGGGTTCGTGTGAAATTGGAGTCGAAATTATATGATGCTACCGAATACCATGACGTCATAAACCCTTAAAATCCCTGTGGTAACTTCATGTATCACTTTCTTTAGTAATCATTATCTTTGATTTATATATTTGAAGATTTTGTATGTTTAAATGTATCCACGTGTCCTGTCACTAATATATTTCCTTTAATTACCCTAATAATATTTCATTAACATAAACCATTAGGCTCTTCGTAATGCAACTGTCACAAAACAGAACCTTCGCGCATTACACAACCCACACAAATGAGACATGTCGCCTTAGACCAAATCATTAAGCACGAGGTACCATTTGAAGTTTGTGATTCGAAAAAATATTGTAATGATTTTTTCTGTTAACCACGCGAAATTCTTATCTTCCGCACGCAAAACAGTCAGCTGAAAGAAAAATGTGCCTGACTTGAGCGACACGATCATTAATCATCTTGAATTTGACGGTGTCTAATTGCCTTCTAATTCTGTGGCTAACACGCCACGTCTTAGCGCCTCAGATAGCTTTCCTTCGACAATTTTATGTCGTCATATTTCAGCTCGAAAAGGGTGATGGTATGTCACTGCTATACGCTCTTTGCCAGATACAGAGAATGACAAATTACAGTTTTTATTTCGTATACGTCAAACATTTTCCATAAACGATACTCCTGTCTTCTGTGCACGCCTCGTATGATAGTTCCGATTTGTACTCTCAAGTGAAAAACAGCGCAGTGGATCATTACTTTGATGTTCTGCCGTGTCCAACTTTGAATTTAAATGACACCGGCTCTCCAGATAGGTTTTCGTGCGCAGAAGGTTTAGTTGTAAAAGCCAAATGCTAGCTGATGATCAATCTCCCATATCCTACTACGTACATATACTATAACACGGCACAGTTACTTATTACAACCTCGATATAAAATCATATTTGAGATCGCACTGCATTAAACCGATTTACATTGTTCAGTTAATTAAAGGATAAGTAAAGATTTCAATTTTTGTCGTACATCATCACCTAATTTAAACTTTCGTTCCTATAAAATAACTTACGGATATTCATCCTACATTTTTTGCAATTAATTCTTGTATATAAGCAAGCGTATATATATTTTTATGTTATAAAAAATTGTAATTTTTCGTCGTCGCCAACCTATTTGTAGTCAAAAATGACGTCACCAAACAAACATTTGTTTACTCGCCACTGTTGTAATACTCATAAGATATATTACGATTACGAAAACTGACTTTATGATCGATTTTAAGACGAAGATTTGCAAGGGTGGGGCTGGACGTAGAAAGTTGACTGACCAAGAACAGTTGGCCTCTCAACAGCGACGTAAAGAACTAAAACATCAGAACTATTTAACACAAGGGGAAAAAAACACTGAAAAACGAAGTATTAAATATCAACAGAAATTGATAGACGAAAGGAGCTCCGAAAGTAGCGCTTTCCGCTAGTTATTAATAAATGTTTAACCATGGCAAGTGAAAACAATGCAGTGAAACAACAGTCTCCATGTATGGCCTGATATGTACACGTGCTTCTATACAACGCAGCAAAATAGATGTTTTCGTGTTAACGCTTAGCACCTTCCGTAATTAAGCAAAGATAAACACAAGAGAGATTGAACAATCAGGTGTCCGCTCACGCTAGAGCGTAAAGAACGCTTACAAATGTAAATAATTCTCTGTGTAGAAGCATCTCGCCTTAAGAACGTGTGGGGAAGAGGATGTTAGTATGTAAGCATTCTTATCTTTGGCATTACTAAGAAGTGTGATCACCTCCGCGCTCAGGGCCTGCCGGGAATAAAACCCCGATCATCAACCCCACAAACAGTCATTACAATGACTTTACTTGTCCTGGTTCGTCTTTTGGATACAACGTAATTATCTAACGTATAAACTGTATTACATTTTACTGTTTGTTGTAAATTATATAAATCATTTGGTCCAATGCGCGCACAAAAACGCGTTTCTGGATAACCTACTCCTCCTCTAAAATGAAAAACCTTTCGCTTACGACTAACGCACTAAAACTACGAAGCAATGTTAAATAATTCGCCGAGTTCTTCACCCGCTGTAACACAAAATGTTCATCCATAACATACATCCTACCTTCCGCACTTAATGGTTTTAGTAACGTTGCGTTATAAGCGCGTCTGTCCGTCCGTCCGTCCCTCTATCTACCGTTGCCTAGTTTCTGCTTATCCACCATAATTTCCACCAACTAATAATTAATGTTGAACTATAAGTAAAATTCTCCGTTGCAGCTGGAGATTACCTGATACTCTTACTTTAATATGCTGGGAGTAATTTAGCAAGAGTTTCATACGTAACATAATTTTAAAGCAGCTTTCTATTTTCTTAAAAATACAAAAATGGCAAGACTACTCATCTACTTAGTAACATACGGTAAGACGTGTTAAGAAATAAGAGAACATACGAACATAAGAATTCCTATATCGATACAGAATTCATGATATCGATTCCCAACGTTTTGTCTGTTTTATACAATCCCAGTTCTCCCTAATATATCTTGCTTAACTTTAAGCAGCTGTGACCAACTCCACTGAGCAGGGTACTTCCTAAGAATCTGATAGTTGCTGAAGTAGTCAAAAAATGCCTCGTCTCTTACGGATCCTGAAGGTTCATCACCGTGCTCAAAACAGCCCCCGTCTTGAGCATACTTAATCCATTTCAACTTTATAACCAGTTATGCTGAAAGTAATACTTACTTCTAGTTTCATATCTCAAGAGTTACTAGCAGAATTTCCTGACGGCCGCTTGTCCTTAGGAAATCATTCATTCTGTCAGCATCTTGATATACTTGGCATCAAAACCGCAATTCTAAGGCCAGCTTTGTATGCATTTACAAAGAAAACCCACCAGGCTTCAGCGCGTTTATATCACTGTCCAATTCTTTCTCTTGCACCTGTCATGAACCAAGGATATATGGGAGCTACCATTTCCTTCCAGCTACATACGAAATGGCATTTAGACTCAGTTGCGTGCAGTCTGTTTGCCGATGTTTCAAATGTCCTCGACCATTTTTGGACCACAGGCTTGATACAAATCTCCCATCCCTTATTCATTCTTGGCTCATTCAACGATGATTTTCTGAACTGCTTAAGTTAAAAACACATTCACGTATCAGGGTGAATATTGAATCCTTTTGAATTTATGGTATGCAGTCCCGCACAACCGTTATACACTCTTACTTAAAAACATATATCTATATTTCGTACCACTGTCGGTATGATGAATCGCGCAACAACCCAGAAGACAGAAATCTTCATCGCCCTGATGATGGAGGCAGTATGACCTCTGAAACGTTGGTAAACATCTACCATACTACACAGCGCAACAACCCAGAAGACAGAAATCTTCATCGCCCTGATGACGGAGGCAGTATGACCTCTGAAACGTTGGTAAACATCGACCAGACTATACAGCGCAACAACCCAGAAGACAGAAATCTTCATCGCCCTGATGACGGAGGCAGTATGACCTCTGAAACGTTGGTAAACATCGACCAGACTACACAGCGCAACAACCCAGAAGACAGAAATCTTCATCGCCCTGATGACGGAGGCAGTATGACCTCTGAAACGTTGGTAAACATCGACCAGACTACACGGCGCAACAACCCAGAAGACAGAAATCTTCATCGCCCTGATGACGGAGGCAGTATGACCTCCGAAACGTTGGTAAACATCGACCAGACTATACAGCGCAACAACCCAGAAGACAGAAATCTTCATCGCCCTGATGACGGAGGCAGTATGACCTCTGAAACGTTGGTAAACATCGACCAGACTACACAGCGCAACAACCCAGAAGACAGAAATCTTCATCGCCCTGATGACGGAGGCAGTATGACCTCTGAAACGTTGGTAAACATCGACCAGACTACACGGCGCAACAACCCAGAAGACAGAAATCTTCATCGCCCTGATGACGGAGGCAGTATGACCTCTGAAACGTTGGTTAACATCGACCAGACTACACGGCGCAACAACCCAGAAGACAGAAATCTTCATACTCATCGCCCTGATGACGGAGGCAGTATGACCTCCGAAACGTTGGTAAACATCGACCAGACTACACAGCGCAACAACCCAGAAGACAGAAATCTTCATCGCCCTGATGACGGAGGCAGTATGACCTCCGAAACGTTGGTAAACATCGACCAGACTACACAGCGCAACAACCCAGAAGACAGAAATCTTCATACTCACCGCTGTGAAAACCTCAAATCTTACATAGGAACATATTACCTTCATCTTCAGGGCTGTCTTCTCCGAAACCCTGGTTGCCTATCTACAACCTCGCGCGGCGTTACTGCCCCGAAGAGCTACATAAAGCCTGAACATTTGCACCAGTGAACTTGCATATGCGTGTCAATGACTTGATGCCTCCCGCAGAGCTCCATGCTAGGAAGGCGTCAGACAAAGACCACCACACCCACCCCGTCCTAGACAATTAATTATTCTTCTGTCACCACATGCCAGTAACTGCCAACAAAACGCAATATATCTGTCTCCATATCACGGAGATAAGCTGCTGGTTGTCGGTACTTTACAGTGGAATTCCTCAGTCGCTGCATCCATGTACAGCTCAACATAATTTCATACCGATCTATAACTCAGCTTAATAAATGATTGATTTATTGATTAAATCCATCTAAACTGAGTGAGGAGTTCCAACAGATAACGTGAGTAAAACAAACACAGAGTTGTTTAAACTTGTTACGCCTGCGTTCGACACTGTAGGCATCACGTCGTGCATTATGTAGAAAGCCAGACGAAATTCAAAACCAAAATAATTCCATAATCTGCCTTACGATCCCTAGGCATTTTACGCAGTACTGGACTCGGTACATTGCCTGTAGAGTATGCCCTCTTAAAAGAACAGAACATCGCCATAAAGACGTAATGTGCAGTGTCTGTGTGACACGTCCCAGGCTGAACACTGAGTTCGCTTGGCTGCTGACGGGAAAGCCAACTCAGCACACAGTCGATATCTCGCCTTATCTACACGTAATTCCTATAAGGGTGCTATTATACATCCTAATAGCATAATAATTTGTGACCATTTTGACATTACAAGGAAATGAATCCACTTCGACTGTTTACCCTGATTATTTATAAGATTACAGACGCATATTTAACTTCATTCCACCTTCAAAGAAAATGTATTAAATTTGTATCTTATATGCGTCATGTTTGTGTTTGATTAAATATATTTATTTTGTTTACAGTCTATACACAAACGTTTGAAGTTTATTGGTGTTGTAAAAATTATATAATATTAAAACATTTTATTGTGTAAAATATTACTCATTCCAAGAAAATAATTAAACATTAATTCCACAGATAAATGTAACGTCTGACTACAATAAACAACTTACCATGAAAATGGAAAGCTACAAACAGAACTACGGATCATTATAATATATTGCATCAAATATCTAATAGCTTTTAAAATATTTTAAATTGATAAAAACCTGAAGACGACGGTATTACCCGTCGAAACATGTCGTTTTAATAAAAGCGCTAAAAAAATATAATGTAAAATCGTATTTACGATTAAGAGCGCTAATATAATATTTTACACAATAAAATGTTTTAATATTATATAATTTTTACAACACCAATAAACTTCAAACGTTTGTGTATAGACTGTACAAAATATATATATATAAAATGTATTAAGTATTTTTGCATTTTCGCAAACCGTAATAGGAAAATACACTCGCAAACAACGAGGCTAACATTCACTGTGTTTATTAGCTCAGGCTACTTGGCATGTACGCGATTCAAGTCTCTTCCGAGGCAATGTTTTCGTGGTTCTACTCAACCCCTCCAGGGGAATGCGGTCCTCGTCATTTCCTGTGCTGGCTTGACTACATATGTATCGTCATGCCAGCTCATCACTTCCGAAGCTAATGAGCGCTGTAGTCAACACTGCGTCATTAAATAAAACGAAGGTGTTATTCAGAATCAAGGTCAGAGATATCGTGACTTCGCAGTACTGACAACCAGCGCAACTGAAGATCGACACATCTCCAAAAGCAAATTTGTCAAGATACTATTCACACTAGCTGACATTCGCTTTCATATTTACGAACGTGTTGACATCTTGTAAACCCAAAGGAAAACAACTCCCTCGGCTAATTACAATTAGCATTTATTACAGAGGACTTTCAGACGCTGTCACAACACCTCGACCTAAGAAATTCTAACAACAACTTGCGACAACTATTTCATTCGAATGTTTCTATCTACGTGGTCAACGGTGATGAAAACCAGAATTTCAAACGGCCAACTGTCATTTATTGACACATTTCTGTGCATGATTCCTGCCAATCATTGTACAGCCACAGATGACTTCGAGTTATTTTTTTTATTTAGTGTTCTGTCTGACGACAGGTCCATATGAACAGGATCCTTCCATCCTTTTCTCGGACTGGGACCTGTTCATATACGTTCTTGGCAGATGATCCAGAAGTGGTTTGCCATTGCCTTCTTCTGTGTGTGAATGGAATAACTGTTGGGATGCCACGGAGGAAAACTCCGTGTTGCCTAGACCACGGCCTTGCCCAACACAAGTTATAAATTCGGGCACCGCCGGGAATCGAACCCGAGACCCCAGGATTACAAGGCCAGCGTTCTAACCGCTAGACCACCTCATCTTATTATTATTTAGTGTTCTGTCTGAGGACAGGTCCATGTGAACAGGATCCTTCCATCCTTTTCTCGGACTGGGACCTGTTCATATACGTTCTTGGCAGATGATCCAAAAGTGGTTTGCCATTGCCTTCTTCTGTGTGTGAATGGAGTAATTGTTGGGATGCCACGGTTAAACCGGGGAAGCCCCCGGAGGAAAACTCCGTGTTGCCTAGACCACGGCCTTGCCCAACACAAGTTATAAATTCGGGCACCGCCGGGAATCGAACCCGAGACCCCAGGATTACAAGGCCAGCATTCTAACCGCTAGACCACCGTGGCTACTTGGAGTTATTATCACATATAAAATAGTCTCATGAAAGATGGGTTGTCGCATCGTATAGTCTGGTAGAAGATTACCGACGTTTCAGAGATGCTTGCTGAACAATTGAAATCTCAGAAACAGTCTGTTATCAGGACCCGGATGGTTTAGTAGACTGTACAGTGCAGTGGGAGTGGTTGAGGGGGTGGGCGTGGCATGTCGGATCAGTGTAACGTGTTGAAACCCTGCGGTGTGACACACACATCTTTAGTGACGAAATGAGGCGAATTTCCCAGGGTACGTATAGCTAACGTGTACACGCTCGATTTCAACACATTCGTTTTTCCTTGCATGGGGAAGGGACAGACGCCATTGTTCCCAACGCCAACGTACGAAGAAACCAAGCAACCGGAAGATTATTCTGTTAAGGTTACAACGACCTGGCGGCAAACCGAACTATTTAGCCTCGAAATTAATTCTAAACACGCAACATTCTTCACAAATTCCTCACAGTAAATTCAATTCAATTAATTTATTTACGTGTTTGCCAACAGCAAGAAGCCAATAACAGGCAAACACTGATAATATATACAATAATAGTGAAATAATATTGGATAATATTACACAAACGGATTAACTAAACTTATACATGTACAGTATTAAATATAACTGCCAAGTACAGGCAAACCCAAAATAGAAACAATATTAACACAGAGCAAAAAATGAAGAAATATAAATAAAAACAAATAATCCACCTAGGGAACACTAAAATAATTGTACATCGTTAAGGAAATACAAAAAAAAAACAGATAACGAAGCTAGATCATTTCCCTTGTTGAGAACGTTCGCTCAAGGGAGACAATGTTTATGCTAAATACGTCCAAAGATTTACATACGTCATTTGCAGTGATGACGCACCTCGCTGAAGGACTATGCCTTAGTGCACTGTTCACACTAAAAGTAGAAAATTCTCTTATTTGCCTCGCCGGCACACGTAAACCAACAGTGTCCAAGATGGAATGGCAATTTATTTTGCCCTTAAATACATTAATAAGAAATAACGCATCGAGATGTCGTCGTCTGGAATAAAGTGTTCTAAAATTTAAAGTAGATAGGATCAGTTCATATTTTCGGGGGATATTAAACTGGAAAAATCGGTAATTGCATAAACTGGCAAATTTCCTTTGAATATTTTCTAATTTATTAGAATCTGTCTGTGTAAGATTATTCCAAACGACCGAGGCATACTCAAGCTTTGACCTAATTAAAGCATTATATAAAACAACAAGGCTGTCTAGAGAGGAAAAATTATAAGTAATAAAACGAATAAGCCCTAAGGTTCTTAGTGCCTGGGAAAGTAAACAGAATAAAGAAGTGATTAGTAAAAATAGTTATCACAAAACATGTTTGTCGGTTTCGTCAGTATTTGGCAGCAACACTATTTGATAATCTGTTCCGTTTAACAAGGAACGTTAGTTAAATCAGGGATTCAGCAACAGATATTTTCGTAATTATCACAGTGTCAAGTATCTCACTAATGGCTGATTTTTCACAAAACGTTGAGTAATATGTGAATCGTATTGCATCAAAGAGACTAATTTAGCAGCGTTTTAATAATATGCCACGACGTTACAATAAACTGTCCTGCAGCCCAAGGGTCAATAAGAGGGGATTAATGTAGCCCCAGGTCTAAAAGAGGTTAATTAAGCCCTCCCCTAACTCCTCGCAAGAAAACCCACTACATTACACACCACAAAAGACAGCAGATAAAAGTCCAATGGTAATTATAGGCCCCACCTACTTCAACGATCAACATTTCTTCATTTTGTATTTGTGTCTCACATGATTATCGCCTTAAAATTATATTACTTCCTTAAACAGGATTTAGCCAGTTGATCTTTGTAATGGTGAAGCTTTCTGTTTTCTTAGCGGTACGGACTGAATTCTTAAATATTATGTAGACAAGCTTTGGCTTCAAAGTGTTGGACATAACTGTGAAATAATATTGTAAAATCAGAATAGTTAATTATATCTCAAGTTTGGTAGACTTATCTCTTACAATTCTGTTCCTTTTATAATAAAGATAATCCTTTGGTAGAAAATCGTGGTATATTAACTCTACATGTCACTGCGACAGCATATTCGTTCCTTTGAGAGACTATAATGACGTCACAAGTTCGATGTGACTCAAACCCAGATGCACTTTTCACTTTACGACTTAGCCATGATTGTCTTCTCTCACATGAGTCAAAATGAAGTCGGATAGTCAATATAAGAGAAGAATAAGAAGAAAGAAAAATTAATATCGAAGACCTGTATGCAGCTTGCCTAAAGGAACGTTATGCAAACATGATTCAACTTTGATTTTCCGTTCACATTGACAAAAAAAAAAGAAGACATTCCTTTAAAGCTTTATCGGTTTAGAAAGAAAATCAAGTCTTTCTAGAAAGAACTTTTAATCCTTCGGCTCTTTCAAGCCCTACCTACAGTTTAATAGTTCTTAAAGCGCTTGACAAAAACAAAGTCTGTTCAAAAATGTAGGTATTCCACCCACTGTAACGGACAGGAACCTTGATTTTTATACAGAACTGTAGGAACCAGTACATTTACCATTAGATCATAGCAAAATGTTACACCAAATAACTGTATGAAACAAACAACAGCCCTGATGTCTGGTACTCATCTTCAGATAAAAATCTAATAACAGAAGAACATAAAATGTTCAACGCAATTCAATGGATGACGTAGCTGTTCGCCCATTGCTGACTTGGAGGATTCCCCCCTCTCTCAGCAACCATCAAGTCAACCAAGACAAATGTCGTCTGTAATTACACTGACAAAAACTCAGATAACCGTTCTCGAGTGGCTGACTTGGAGGATTCCCCATCTGTCAGCAACCATCAAGTCAACCAAGACAAATGTCGTCTGTGATTACACTGACAAAAACTCGGATAACCGTTCTCGAGTGGCTGACTTGGAGGATTCCCCATCTCTGAGCAACCATCAAGTCAACCAATACAAATGTCGTCTGTAATTACACTGAAAAGAACTCAGATAACCGTTCTCGAGTGGCTGGCTTGGAGGATTCCCCATCTCTCAGCAACCATCAAGTCAACCAAGACAAATGTCGTCTGTAATTACACTGACAAGAACTCAGATAACCGTCCTCGAGTGGCTGACTTGGAGGATTCCCCATCTCTCAGCAACCATCAAGTCAACCAAGACAAATGTCGTCTGTAATTACACTGACAAAAACTCACATAACCGTTCTCGAGTGGCTGACTTGGAGGATTCCCCATCTCTCAGCAACCATCAAGTCAACCAAGACAAATGTCGTCTGTAATTGCACTGACAAAAACTCAGATAACCGTTCTCGAGTGGCTGACTTGG
Source organism: Zootermopsis nevadensis (assembly GCF_977971745.1). Lineage (NCBI taxonomy): Eukaryota > Metazoa > Arthropoda > Insecta > Blattodea > Termopsidae > Zootermopsis > Zootermopsis nevadensis. The sequence goes on along the minus strand of NW_028259148.1, from coordinate 4,208,104 downwards.
AGTATTCCCCCCTCTCTCAGCAACCATCAAGTCAACCAAGACAAATGTCGTCTGTAATTGCACTGACAAAAACTCAGATAACCGTTCTCGAGTGGCTGACTTGGAGTATTCCCCCCTCTCTCAGCAACCATCAAGTCAACCAAGACAAATGTCGTCTGTAATTACACTGACAAAAACTCACATAACCGTTCTCGAGTGGCTGCCTTGGAGGATTCCCCATCTCTCAGCAACCATCAAGTCAACCAAGACAAATGTCTGTAATTACACTGACAAAAACTCAGATAACCGTTCACGAGTGGTTACATGTGTACAGCCGAACGGAATCTAACAGGCGTTCCGCAGGGTTGCCAACGTGCCTGGAAATAATTATTTTCTTCTGTAAAGTGGGCGTTAAAATTGTCCGATTCAAATGAAAATTTAAATTACTGCACAATTTTAGGGAACGTTATCCAGTTTCAAGGTTCATAAAAATCAGCTTATCCCTCTCATAGTTATTTCATGCAAACGGACAGACGGACGGAGAAATTTTAACAGGCGCTTCGCATTGCCTTAAAACTGCCAAAAAGTGAATTTTATCTCAAAATGTCCACTTTATTGAAAATAGTAATTTGGTGCATATCCGAAATAATTGCGAGAAGTAATGTAGGCCTATTTCGGGCTTTGGTCGAAAGGCTAATGATAAAGCTATAACAACCTAAATCGAAATTGAAATAGCATCAATGTGCCCCCTTCCACCTATGACGGTTTACGGGGAAAAAACAACAACAATCCATCACATAAGCTCGTCGCATGCAGAATTGTAATCAACCATTCACAATCAATGGACGGACAAATAGGCGTTTTAATTACGTTTCTGGAAAGCGCTGGCTATTCATTAGTTACATGCTAATGAAGCCACTATAATGTCGAGATTAAAATGTATACATTCTATGTCTTTGTCCTGCTTTCTATGCACTCCATGTTAGTGAATCCTTTGCTGTTTGTTACCTTCGTATGCATATCGGTATTGTCACGTTAATAAAATTTGGCTTAATATTTGTCAAATGCCTCTCAGCTACAAAATTCGCTGTTCGTTCTGTCTCCATTGGAAAGAAACAAAGTCGATAAGAGACAGTAATTCTTTTATCATCGGATTATTTCTTGTTTCGTAAAATCTGCATTACTCTTAAGCACGAGACGGTAAGATACTTCGGCAGGAGATCGATAGATATTTTCCTCAGTCTCTCAATTTGATAATCAATCATCTTATCATGTGATCATGGTGACGGATCTATTTTAGACCATAATTTAAAACTTTAAAATGATTAAAAGCAGGCAATTTTAAGTAATTACAACAGATCCGTGGTTATTCACAGGCTTTATTCTGCCTAGAATATTTACATGGAAGAGACTGTTCCTTCTCCTGCCAACTTACATCAAACTGTAAAAACTCTGTGGAAGACAATTGAAAGAGATTCTCACCGCACAGAAATAATTTGTTTGTGGAGACAACCCAAATACGCCTCCAGGAAGACAACTTTCAGTGAGTCGAGATTATGCAACTGGTTATAAAGATGTCTTTTATCTGGGCCAATAGGACAGTTTCTTCAAACCTTATAACAAGTTGGAGTCCAAGATACTACTCCATTTTGCGTACTTTACATTATAAAGTACTATTAATGTTCTTTCAGGCTGTTTCCGTATGGGGTACATGCTCCACGCAGTAACTTTTAAACCAGATGTTATCATCTTTTACAGACCTAGGGCCACAGACAACCTTTCTTATCGATTCCCTGGCAGAAAAGTTATAAATGAAGACTACTGAAGCTCCATGGTAACGTATTAAAATGCCACTAACTTACTAGTACAAACAGGTTCTCATATTACTCTGTAACTTTCTTTAACAAAATCAGTTGTTATTCAGATAATCAACATTATTCTTTATGTAATGTGCATAATAAATAATGCAGTGGAATAGATGCGTAGGCTACTATTCTTTAATTTGTCAGGGGCACTGAATAAAACCATGAAACCGCCTTGTAAGCTAATGTACGAGGTGCGATCGGAAAGTTTCAAGACTGTGTCAATAGAGGGCGAACCGGATGTAGTACGAGCTTCTTCCTTTAGGGGGTGCGGCCTACATTCATAGTGAATCAGTGTGCCAGCTGGCATCATCGAATTAGCAGTTGTTTCTTAGTTACGGGCGTTTTGGTAGTGCATTACACCGACCCTCCTGCGATTTCGGAATGGCGGATTTTCATGAACAAATCAAATTTTTCCAAAGACTCGCCAAAACGGCTACGGAAACCTATGAAATGCTAAAGCAAGCATTTGCGGAGTCCGCAATGGGTCGTGCACAAACTTTTGTGTGGCATTCACGTTTTAAAAATGGCCGAACCTCTGTCGATGATGACGAGCGTTCTGGACGACCATCTTCGAGCACAACGCCCGAAAATGTTACGAAGATTCGGCAGGCCATTCACGAAGACTTGTGCGACATTGTTGGGATAGGCTATGGGACCTGTCAGCTGATTCTAAAGGAAGAACTCCACATGCGACGCATCATGACAACGCGCCAGCGCACACCGCCCTCAAAGTTCGGCAGTTTTTGGCTTCAAACACCATGGCCGTCATCCCGCACCCTCCTTAGCTCCGTGTGACTTCTTCCTCTTCCCAAAGATGAAAATTCAGCTAAAGGGAAGGAGATTTGAGACGATAGAAGAGATTCAGGCAGAATCGCAGATGGTGCTTGACAGGCTGACAAAGAAAGATTTCCAGGGATGCTTCCAGGCTTGGCAGCGGCGCTGGGATCGTTGTGTTCACTCCCAGGGGAACTACTTAGAGGGTGATGGATGAATTTAATACCTGAGATAAGTGTACGGGTTTTTATACGCGCAGTCTTGAAACCTTTCGATCGCACCTAGGCTGGCTGGCAGTTGGCATATGTTTTTGTAATGGTCAACCAAGCTCGGAGATATATTTCGATAAGTATACACCACGCCGAATGGTCGCTGCCTCTGCTTAGGATGGCAAGGGTTGTAGGGTGTGGTGTGTGGTATGTATTAAGGGGGGGGGGGGAGGAGCTCAGGGTCGGTTTGGACGCAGTGGCGAAGACAAAAATTTGTACCACTACTCCGGGTCGTTCAGCCCGCTGTATCCACTGAGTTATGCTAGCTCACTGCACTAATTCAGGATGTCCCAAACAGTACCTGCCCTCTTTTAAAGATTATATCCAGAATAAAAAAACACTGTAAGAATCAGTTCACGGCATTTTGTATCCGAAATCAAGAGACATATCAGTAAATGTATTTATTTGAAAGGTAACAGTTTATTTAATGATCCTGGCGACGTGTGTAAAATGGCGGACCAACTAAAAGCAACGAGTTTGATATAATTCGACAGTGACAACTCTTTTATTCTGCGAATGTTCGCAGATTTCATTTCTGAAAACATTTCAAATGAAATCGCCCCAAGGGCACACCAATAAAACATACGTTAAAACCAGTTGATCCCGTGTATTTGTATTTACGAGTTGGACTGTCGCACTGCAATCAATCACCCTGCACCAGTGTTATTATAGCTTATTAACCCGCGTATGTACAGTTTCACGTTTTTTCTCCTTTGCGTCCCAGAAGTAAAAACGCGTTTCTAATTACCGTAATTATTAGTCGTCATCTCATACTAAGATCTGGTTGTATACACAGTATCAACGAGAAAACAACATATCAAGCAAAGCAGCTGCCAATGTATCGGAGACCGATTTCTTTCACAAGGATTCTCAATGTCGAAGTGATAAATAAATTTATGATAAATTCGATTCGACGCTTGTGAGAAGACGCCTGCTGATTCGATTTCAAATCAAAGACTAATGCCAACGAAGAAAATTCAAAGTTATTGAAAATATTAACATAATTTAATGAACAGTACTGGACTATTGTGAACTAAACTTGTACAAAAATCTGTACACTACAGCAAGCCCTTGTTTAACATATACGTCGATTACTCTTTCGATAAACCTCCCGGTACGTATAAAGCGGGAATCGAACAGGGCCCGAGTAATTATCACTACTGTTTCGTACTCTGGTAGTCCCGAGTTCGACCCAGGGATCGGTTATCCCAATGTTTCTTTGGTTTTTCTTGATCCCTCCAGACAAACTCAGGGATTTATTTATTAATCCTTAATATCCTAATTGTTACTATACGTACAACCTGCATTCACAATCAATAATCCTAAATACTGATTATGTTTCGTATCATTTTCAGAACAAACAGAGATAATTTCCTTAAACAGCGTTTACAAGCTCATCTTTGTAATGAATTGTTGTGTTTTCTTTGCGGTACAGACTGAATTCTTAAACTTATCGAGACGAGCTTCGACTTCAAAGGGCTAATCATCCAATCATTCGACGCCGTATAGTATGAGCTACTGTAAGCGTCATTAAATAAAAAAAAATCATAAATCATATAAAATGGCTATACTTTCTCAGAGATTACTGTTCCGTGTAATTACAGAGTAGGATTTTCAATATGTGGAGAATGACAATTTCACTTTTCTTGAAATCTTGCCATTTATAGCGATTCAATATTCCACTTCTGCACGCATCTGATCTGACAGTCAAACCTACTTCGGTTCTTCTACTGACGTGTATATTCTACGTGGTACACCGATGTGCCTACTCAAACTTTAACTTATTCGTACCTAATAATTATGCAACCAGCAGCAATACGGCTTTAGGCTTGACTGCTTTTAAACTCCGACCTGAGTAAAGCAGTTCAAATCGTGGTTCAGTTTCCTTCTATTTCCAGCACTAATGTTTAAAGTACATCGTGTAACAGAATGACTTGTCATTTCTAAACGAGACGTTACATCACAGAGTGTATGCGGATTAAGTCACTTTTATCTCTCATGGTTATCTATCTGTACATTTAATTTTAAAACTTTTTTAAAATATTCTCCGTCTCACACAACAGACGGCATCCGACACAATTTTTACCTTAAAAATTTACATTGTACGACAGAATTTCAAGGTCATTAGCATGTGTGGCAGACGATTTAACAATCACGATAACAAATTAACAAACAATTCGCGCGCCTGGTTCCAGGTTGTCTCGAGCCAGATGTGACCCGCGGGCCGCCACTTTGATCACGCTTCATTAACTTAGAGAACAACAAATACAAATCTATACAATATCAAACATAATAGGCCTACGTGTTAAAAGTCTGCATTCGTTTGGAAGGAGAGATGCAACGATTACACTGGGCCACCTCACACTGGTTCTGCCACATATAGGATAACGCCTGCAGTGGCGTGCAAACTACTCAGAACTTTCTTAACACCTTAATTAGAAACGTGATTCACAAAGCGAGTGATGTTGCGCTGAAATTACGAGGCGTACTAGTAATTTTCCAGTGCTGGTGTATAAGGCATATAATTTCGAGGGAGGCAAGCCTTAACATCTCAGGACGCGGAGACGATAAATAATATAAAATATGTATCACGTGACACCGTTTCGTGTGTAAAACCTAAATCTAACGACATGTAAGCATAATCCAATACCTGTTTCTTGCATTACAACAACTTTCATGTTTATAGAGTTTTGAACTGTCATCTTCAGTCTTCATTAATGATTACGTTTATTAATTATAACGTAGAAGATTAATCTAATGCAGACTTACGTCATTTCAGTACGTCACAGATTTCAGGTTCTAACTGCCGCGTGGTCTGGCAGAAGTTTACTGATGTTTCAAAGGTTCTAGCTGCCTCCATCATCACAGCTTCGAAATGTCGTGTTCTATTACCATAGTGCAATTTGTTTGGGTAGAAAAGGTTATCGCATTTTACGCCAGCATATAAAATGAATCTCAAATTTCGAATTGGAACCTACACAATTTTTTAAAACAAGAACACTCCTTGTGAAATGTAAAACTTCGGCTTTAGTGCACGTCCAATGTTGGAAGATACCTAACATTTCGGGGGGAAAAAAATTACACTTTCCATCTCCAGGGTGAATATTTTGGTTCGGCGTTTATGGAAGCCTGATACAGATCCGGAAATAGGCGACTGCAGTGTTTGCCGGAACTTTTGGATAATTTCATCATTCTCGCTTGTACTACGGTTTAAGAGTCTTATTTCACAGATTAGAGGAACCATGTTCAAGTCTCGGTCACAGAACAGGTATATTAATCGAGACTTGTAATTTCGCTTCGTTATTCCAAGTAAATGTATGTGTAATCTGCACTTTTCAAAAGCAAATGGCCTTCCCACGTAAACATTCTACCGCCTTTCACCTCCTCCTAAAATCCTTAATAAAATGTCATATTTCATCTTCAGCTGATTTTCTCTATTACCATGAATTTCCGATGACTTAGAGCTCTCTGCACACAATAAGTCACAGAACGTTGATATTCTTTGGACGGATGTGGAATGTGTGACACGCCATTTTTCCTACACTACCACATGCCACTCCATATCGCAAATGGCTCGCTCTTAGTGGGTATCTGTTGAACCACCCTCATATTTAACATCTGCAGCTGAAAGAAAGTTATCAGAAGACCCCAAGAATCGACCAATAAACGAAATAACACATTAAATATAAGAAACTCCATAGATCCAGAAACAGCGTGACTTCAAGAAAAACGTTTATTTACATTTAATTTCCCCCGACAATGGATCCTGCGTTGCAATTTCGTGGCACACAAAACACACAAACTTCAGAAATGCAAAAACAAAGATAAACTTTGCAATATTCATCTGAAACAGCGATCACTTAAAACGTTATTTTCATCTCCAGTAGCATCACAGCATTTCCATCAGATCTGAAATTTACGAACATAATCAAGACAGCAACATTAACTTTATTAGTTGATATGGCGTCATTATAGAGCCACGGTGGTCTAGCGGTTAGAACGCTGGCCTTGTAATCCTGGGGGTCTCGGGTTCGATTGCCGGCGGTGCCCGAATTTATAACTAGTGTTGGGCAAGGCCGTGGTCTAGGCAACACGGAGTTTTCCTCCGTGGCATCCCAACAATTACTCCATTCACACACAGAAGAAGGCAATGGCAAACCACTTCTGGATCATCTGCCAAGAACGTATATGAACAGGTCCCAGTCCGAGAAAAGGATGGAAGAATCCTGTTCATATGGACCTGTCGTCAGACAGAACACTAAATAAATATAAATAAAATGGCGTCATTAATTAAACCTCTGCATTGTAAACACCCGTAGCGAAGATGTGGATATACGCCACTGGACAGGGCAAGCAGTTGACGCCATCGTATAATCAAAATGCGTAGGGTCGGAACTGCTCCATTTAAAATGGGTCTAAATCCCCCCCCCCCAACCCCAACCCCCGCGGCATAGCACATACCTGTTCTAATCTTATCTGTGCATATTGCCGGCAGCGCTTGAAACTGAGCGCGCTTGCAGGGCTCAGGATCTGCACGTTTCAGCCTCCGAAGCCAGAAGAGATCGTGTTCCGCGTTTTTACGTTACCACCGGAATGAAAATTAAGCTCCGGAGCATTAACGTACAGGGTTAGCAGTTAAACGCTCACTAGCAACAGTTTCGGGTTTTGCTACAAAGCATACAGAACGGCGTTCTTCTCTTTGGGGTCTGAAACGTGATCTCTTACTTCGAAGGAACGTGTCTGGAAACAAAGTCCTCTAGAAAATATTTGCATCTACGAAGGGTGTTCCTTATTCGACAGTGCCTGGGTTCAAATCTCGACATGGGTCGTCGATTTCCTCACTCCCTCCAGAAAAATACAGGGATCGTGCCTTAAATTTCACCGCGACCATCTCCTTGTATATTTAAAGTTTAAAGTTTAAATGCGTCATGTTTGTGTTTTATAATTAAAATATATAATATAATTCAGGTCTATACACAAACTTTATTTACAGGTGTTAAAATTTAAATTTTGTAACATCGTAGTAACGATGAATAGCGCAAATTTTAAATTTTAACATCTGTAAATAAAGTTTGTGTATAGACCTGAATTATATTATATATTTTAATCCTTGTATATTTTTTAAAATTAATAATTCATTAATGAGCTCCTGACAGTGTCAATAAATAAGCCAGAAACAAATAATTTCTAAGGCAGTAACAGGTGGGAACGATGGACTGGACATTTAGATAGAATGGGCGAGACAATGAAAGCTTACATTTTCCATCGGAAACACAGGCCTCTTAAAAACATCAAATTTAAACACAAAGGAGATGGTAGATGGAATAAAACTTAAGATTAATCTTCATAGAGAAGTTGTGAGGGCGAAAGGAGGATTAAAATGGATTACTGGTGTCCTATAACAGGATTTGGGCCGTGATCAACATTTCGGTTCGGCTACCAAAATCTGATTTGATGCCGGACTTTATATTTATATTTCTCGTTCGAAAAATGTGCTGTGCTAAAAAGCGCATCCTAAACATGTTCCAAAAACCTCTTTCTATTCTCAGAATATCTTGGCTTAAAGCTCCGATACGAAGACAGTGCAGTTAACAACTTGCAACGAAAGCTCGTTTCTTGACATCGATCTCCATTTTCAAGCTGGCGGTTTGTCAAATTATTACATCACAGACGTGTTGGAACACGTTCAGAATCGAGCAGTTTCACAGCGTCGCTCGACCGAGCACTTAGCTCAGCGGTATCGCGTCTGATGCATTCGGGACATAAATGATCGTGGTAGATCTCAGTGATAGCGTCTGTTTTGTTTTTAACTAACTTAGAAAGAATTAAATAGAAAACAAGCTACCAGTTTCATCGTGTCTGTATGTCAGTAATATAACTCCACTGAACATTCGCCTACTAACCTATTCCTCTACCACGTTTTAAACTTAATCACGGCCTATTGCACTTCTACTGTAATAAATAATACAACTTACTTTAACACAGCCCAAGAGTATAACAAAATTGTCATATATTTTGATTCTTAAATTGTATGTAATTTATATACGACACTTCTCGTATACGAGTATTATCATACGAGGTGCGATCGGAAAGTTTCAAGACTGTGTCAATAGAGGGCGAACCGGATGTAGTACGAGCTTCTGCCTTTAGGGGGTGCGGCCTACATTCAGAGTGAATCAGTGTGCCAGCCGGCATCATCGAATTAGCATTTGTTTCTTAGTTACGGGCGTTTTGGTAGTGCATTACACCGACCCTCCTGCGATTTCGGAATGGCGTGTGCATCAAATTTTGCCAAAGACTCGCCAAAACGGCTACGGAAACCTATGAAATGCTAAAGCAAGCATTTGGGCAGTCCGCAATGGGTCGTGCACAAACTTTTGTGTGGCATTCACGTTTTAAAAATGGCCGAACCTCTGTCGATGATGACGAGCGTTCTGGACGACCATCTTCGAGCACAACGCCCGAAAATGTTACGAAGATTCGGCAGGCCATTCACGAAGATCGACGTCGTACCATCAACGACTTGTGCGACATTGTTGGGATAGGCTATGGGACCTGTCAGCTGATTCTAAAGGAAGAACTCCACATGCGACGCATCCTGTCTGAGGACCAGAAGCAGAATCGACTTGACTTCTCGTTTGTCAGGAGCTCAAAGATCTTGCAAGAACCGACCCCAACTTCCTTTCTAAGCTCCGTGTGACTTCTTCCTCTTCCCAAAGATGAAAATTCAGCTAAAGGGAAGGAGATTTGAGACGATAGAAGAGATTCAGGCAGAATCGCAGATGGTGCTTGACAGGCTGACAAAGAAAGATTTCCAGGGATGCTTCCAGGCTTGGCAGCGGCGCTGGGATCGTTGTGTTCACTCCCAGGGGAACTACTTCGAAGGTGATGGATGAATTTAATACCTGAGATAAGTGTACGGGTTTTTATAGGCGCAGTCTAGAAACTTTCTGATCGCACCTCGTACGTAAGTTTAATTTCTTTCAGCCCTTTAAAGACCAATGGTAACTATATGCACCACCTACTTTAAAAATCAATTAACTCTGTTTTTTACTTATGGGTTTTACTGAAAACATAAATTATTTCCTAGCTTTTTCACAATTAAATCCCCTACAAGATTCTAATCTCTGACTAAGGATACATCCTGTAGTCAGAAAGAAAATCTCATTCTAAAGATCCATTTGTTTGCTATGTGAACTTTGTTCTTTAGTTTTGGAGCGAATTTACCCAATTATTAACGAGTCTTTTGTATGTTTTTTCCTCTTGATATCATCCTTTTGATACCCCCCCCCCCCCATAGCACACCACAGGGTCTTCATGGTACAGCTCCGTCTTCACAGTAAACGGGTTCTTTTCAAGACATTTCCGAGGACGTACGAGTTGCTAATTAACCCTGTCATACTTCCTAGTGAGTTCCAGTCTTCGGTATTGATCTCTGCTAACGAGACTGCAGGGACCAAAAAAATATTATTAACTTCGTTTCTGTATTTTGCGGGGACACTTGCAACCAGCAGCGTGCGTGCCAAGACTTTTGATTACCAGAGACACAGAAATTAGGAACGCGCGAACGAGGGATCGAGTTTTAGAAACTTCATCTGTGACACTCTGACGATGGACCAGAACTATTTAATTCCCAATAAAAAATTGTAACTTTGAAATTATATTTCCTATGCCGTTTATGTTTCTAAGTTCACAAACTCATATCACTGTTGCCAACACAACGTCTCTATCCTCTTAATGCATTTTTTGTTTCTGAATTCGAGAATTAACGAATTAACTAACGTTCAGTCCCGTCTCTGAGTAAACATTTATAGTATTTGGGCTTTAGGATAAAATGGGGCGTATAACGCGAAGTTTGTCAATGCAACAGCAAAGTAAACGGCCAAATAATTTACATAATCAATTAATTACAATTAAAAAAACCATTAAACATATCAAACTTAATTTTCAGGCACAGAATCTATAATTTTCAAGACGATGTGGGTTGCACCTTGCATTTTACTTGTATACTAAAGTTCCGGAGGACATGCTGCTTCTACCTTTAGTGTGAAGTGAAGATAGTTGCAGCGTGTTCTGCCGAAACGTTCGTATAAACCCAAAACGCGGCAACAACACTGACACGTCTCATATGATCTGTTTCACAGTATTTTAATATTCATTCATTTAAAGCCGAACCGCTTCTAAATAATATTTAAGAATCCAGGCCCTACCGCAAAGAAAACACTGAACTTAACCTATACAAGGATCAACCGGTTAATGTTGTTTAAGGAAATAGTCCCTGTTTACAGTGAGAATCATATAAAAACCTATAAATACAAAGGCAGCATTAATGGCTTTTAAAATATATATATATATATATGGGCCTTAAAGGGTCTGAAGGAGTAGAATGGGGTCCTATGTTGTGACTACTCTCTCCAAATGAATGTCAGGGCAACAAATTGACTCTGACATCAACTAGACTTCAGTCACAGTTCATAACAACATTATAAACAACAGAAAAAGTGTCGGGCGAGAACAGCAAAAACAGCCAATTATATTGTAGCCGGATGGCAGTGACATCTTCATTTTAAAATGATTCGTCATCCTATTGTCGTCCTTATAAACATCTGCGTCACAATCAAAACTGGGAAATGAATACGAAGGTCAAACAATTTCATTAAACGAAAAATGAAATGTTCAGACCCCTATCTTTTTCAAAAGTATCGGGTGGCCTCAGAGGCGACTGAAATGTAATTATTTTAAAACTTTCGACGATCCGCGTATGTGTTACTCTACGGGCAATGAAAAAGTCTAACAGCAGCCACGTGTCCTTCTGCTGTCAGGCGTAAAAGATACCAGATTATTGTAAAATAGTACTGCAAAAATCAACAGACTGTCACGCAGATTTCACGATGTTTACACATAAAAAAACAAAATTTTCTTTCTTCGACATAAAAGAATCCAAATAGTTGCGGTTTTACGAAATTATAAATACAAATTATGTCGTTCCTCATTACGTAAATTTCTCCAGCCTCCAGATAAGAGTTTAAAAACGTGTTCAGATAATGAACAAGTAGGATTTAAGGTTTTCACGGCTGTCAGTACGAAGATGCCACATCGCCCTGATGATGAAGGCAGCAAGGATATCTGAAACGTTGATAAACTTCTATCTGACAACCCAGAAGACACATAATGAAATCTCAGAGACTTGTCTTCCTACGCTTTAAAACAGAGACTTTGGTTCACGAAAAGACAGGTCACCCTTGGCTCTCTCCTTACACAGCTAGATAACGTCGTACCTGCTTGGATCATCATGGCAGCTCGAAAAGTGTTAAACTGTCTTGCGCGTTCTCTGTAAACGTTCCGAAGGTCTTCCTCAGATAAACAAGTACGCAATAAACTTGGCGAAACATTTGCTGTTTAAGATTAGCGTCTGAGCGATCAGCTGAACACAGTGGACGACGGAAAAGCTTATAGTAAATCTTGGCTGTTTTCTCAGTAAAAAGTTGCGTTTACAGTGACCTCTTTACTGTTGCACAGCCTGAGGGCAGCGAAGTCCCCCAAAGCGATAGATTAATATTTTCAGTTCAAATAACGGAATTCAAATAAATGCCAAATTAACTGCGGAAGTGTACGTCTAAGCTTAAAACTTTGTACATAATATGTGAGCATGCAACTGCATTACATAACATGGTAACTGGATTTATAACCTAAACGACAGATTTATGGCTGAACGCTCTGCTTTAGGCAACTGTAATCGTTATAACAAAGGGTCTAACAAAATATTTGTAACGTGTACTCGGAACGTAGTGCACATACCGTCCAAACGTTTCCTGATAACAATTTGTACAAAACATTGACACCGATACAATTTAACTGATATATTTAAGGGGTATATTTAAAATTGTTCTGCGATTATTTGTTTTTTTATACAAAGTAATTTTAGAGATCAATTTATGGTAATCACATGACAGAGGGACTTTTATATTTATAATCTTTTTACACCACCACGTTGGTCTAGCGGTTAGAACGCTGGCCTTGTAATCCTGGGGTCTCGGGTTCGATTCCCGTCGGTGCCCGAATTTATAACTTGTGTTGGGCAAGGCCGTGGTCTAGGCAACACGGAGTTTTCCTCCGGGGGCTTCCCCGGTTTCTCCGTGGCATCCCAACAATTACTCCATTCACACACAGAAGAAGGCAATGGCAAACCACTTCTGGATCATCTGCCAAGAACGTATATGAACAGGTCCCAGTCCGAGAAAAGGATGGAAGGATCCTGTTCATATGGACCTGTCGTCAGACAGAACACTAAATAATAATAAGATGAGGTGGTATAGCGGTTAGAACGCTGGCCTTGTAATCCTGAGGTCTCGGGTTCGATTCCCAGCGGTGCCCGAATTTATAACTTGTGTTGGGCAAGGCCGTGGTCTAGGCAACACGGAGTTTTCCTCCGTGGCATCCCAACAATTACTCCATTCACACACAGAAGAAGGCAATGGCAAACCACTTCTGGATCATCTGCCAAGAACGTATATGAACAGGTCCCAGTCCGAGAAGAGGATGGAAGGATCCTGTTCATATGGACCTGTCGTCAGACAGAACACTAAATAATAATAAGATGAGGTGGTCTAGCGGTTAGAACGCTGGCCTTGTAATCCTGGGGTCTTGGGTTCGATTCCCGGCGGTGCCCGAATTTATAACTTGTGTTGGGCAAGGCCGTGGTCTAGGCAACACGGAGTTTTCCTCCGTGGCATCCCAACAATTACTCCATTCACACACAGAAGAAGGCAATGGCAAACCACTTCTGGATCATCTGCCAAGAACGTATATGAACAGGTCCCAGTCCGAGAAAAGGATGGAAGGATCCTGTTCATATGGACCTGTCGTCAGACAGAACACTAAATAAAAATAATAAATCTTTTTACAACCCTGAGCATTACAATTTAAAGAAATCAAATTGGTACAATTTTATCGTAAACTTAATGGCTTCGATACTGCTTTATTCTGGGATTCTGCGCCGTGTAGTCTGATACTGACCAAAGTTGCAGAGGAACTTACTGCCTCCATCATCAGGGCGATGAAACACTCAAATCTCACTCAATGTTATCATCCTACATTACTTTATTTCCAATGATAAAGACTAAACATGTTACTGTTAATGTTATTGCTACATGACGCAACTGTACAGAATTAACAGGATTTAAAATAAAAAAATATACTGTTTCAATGTAAATCGCCATAAAACTATCGTTAATATTACATGACCATATGACGTCCACTTAAGAAAAGCCAAATAATGCAAAGTTAGCAAGTGACAATTTTTAAAAGTGTTTCGCTGATAATCCTCCTGTTGACCCCCCCCCCCCCCCCTGCCCCCCACAATGGCTCGTCTTTCTTTCTTAAGTGTGAGTAATCAGTAAACATGTCGATTCACTGTTCTTTCAGGTTATTCTTTATAACAGAAACCACAAATCATGTCACCTGTCCATCTTACTGTCAATTTCATTAGCAGATAAAGTCATTTTAATTGAAATTGAAATAGAGCGAAATAAACACTGACGAATCCACACTGCATCGCAACATATCATTAGTTGCAGCGGTATCTGTGACACGTGTCTATCAAACTGATAGAACCGGTGACATTTATATCTGCATATGTTGACAGATTCTTGTCGAAGAACTTTCAGTTATCTAAATTAAGTTTGTCACTCACACACCATGGGTAAAAAAACATTTGGTAACAACGTAACACGGAAACACATGTGATTTATCCCATACTCTACGTATTTGTTCCGTCTGTGACTTATAATATAACCTTCATCTTCCACGGATAAGATAGCGACTGACCTGAATACGCGAACATTCAAAGAAGTCTACTATAAGCACTGAAACCGAACGTCGAGTGGTTAGCAACCTGCTTCGTATTTGGGAGGTCCCTGATTCGATTCTAGGCCCGGATACCAACTATTCCGATTAAGGCTTTTCGTGATTTTCCTCAGTCCCCAGGCCACAATCGCTTCCTTCCACATCCTTTTAAATTTATTAAATAAACTGTAAATAAATAATGCACTGATAAGAAACACTTAAACCTGAGGAGGCTAGGTAGTCTATCCTGAGTGACGTTTATGGTTTTCCTCAACCCACTGAAATTATATGATAGTGTCTTAAAATAATTTCACGTGCTCATCAATTATCTAACAACTGTCACTTACTCAAAGGGAATTCGAGAATATTTCAACCAAAGAACAAGAAAGCAACAAAATTATAGAAATTTTAAAAAATAAAATACTGTTGTCATGTAACACGAATAGTAGATACGAAAAGATCATAACAGATTTTAGTCCAAAAAAAAAACGCAACAGGAAAAGACCACTTGAGGCTTACGGGTAGAGAGGATAATATTAAAGTAGATATTAAAGAACTAGAATTCGAGAGTCAGAGATATGTTAATCTGGTTCAGGAAATTTCCTTACTTTGAATTCGGTTCCACAAAAGGCGGCAAATATCTTGACCGGCTTCTGAAGACGAATTATGCTCTACGGAGACAGACAAAAGCAGTCTGACAGCCCTAAACACGAATACGTTCATGACGTATTAGCAAGAACGTATAATCCATAAACACAACTTAAGCCAACTTGTGTGACTGTATAACGCATATCGACTTTAGGAGTTTTTAAAATGTTTTTGTGTTAGTAAATGATTATTGAATGGGAACTGCACGCCTGTAACAGAATAATGCTCGTTACTATGACGACAAAGCGACGTTACCATCTAAACAAAGCAGTGGCGTAACTTGTTTAAGTATTCATGAGTATAGCAATTGTACATCATTATTCCAGCTCAGCCGAGCCTCTGTATATTATAACACGTCCCCCAAAAGAACAGGGTCTTTTATTTCCTTCAACAGACAACTCAAGGCCGTCTTTATACAGAGACGTTATTGAACATCGATTATAAAACGAAGAACATTTTTCAATCAGAATTCGATTAAAATGATATCAGTTTTAATCGGCCATGTTTGAATTCCCCTTGCCGTTAAATGTGGTCCAACTGTTTTTAAAATGAAATAGAAAATAGTGGATTTTTAGGTTACTCAACTACTTCTGTGTTTTTAAATTAATAGCTCTCCCTTCATTTATTTGTTTTCTTGGTTAACTCGTGATTTCTACAGCTAAAAAGCCAAACAAAAACAATATTTATAAGATGAGGGACCAGTACATGTTCCCTTTAATTTGTCCTTTATTTAACGACGCTATCAGTATTAAAAACTTACTAAAACAAACTAAGAAGTCTGTAATTACATCATAGTTTGGGAAAATATAAGCACGCTGAATTAATGCTCGCGATACGTGGCCCTTAAAATCAGGGTCTTGGGAGCATTCCATTGAATAAACCAGCCTTACAGTTTTACTTCAAGGAGCTAAAATCCTTTAAATACTGACTAAATGGAAAACTATTTAAAAGTTTGAAGATGTATCATCATTTTGCCATGTATGCATTTCTCCCCAAGACTGATACATTTCTGCCGAACTGGATAAGAATTTGTTTGTCGTTCAGTGAAGGTCTAATCTAATCATGCCTGTGCCTGACAAACCAAGCGAGGCTGTATATCCGTAGTACGAGATATTTAAGTCATGTCCGATGTACCATACATAAGTAAATTTAAACTCAAAATCAGAACCAGCATGTGAACGGAAAATGAAGATCACGAACTTCAATTTTGTTGCATTTAATCATGTATATTTCGAGAGGAAATGGGATGGTATGATACGTAGAAAAGTACATGTTGGCTGCACTGATCCGCCAGTCGGAAACAAACAATGAAGGTCATGCCAGATGAATACCACATCACAGGAATAATTGTTCACAGTTTGAGTGCCACCAACCTACACTTTAATTTCAAGCAATATCAAACAGGCCTGGTTCAAAAATAATGTTCTCAACGCAAACGTTTTATCTTACTTCAACTAACTTCAAACATCAATTTGCTTTTCTTCGGAAAAAAAAAAAGATTTTTACTGCCGAGTTAACAAAGAAGACAAACCCATATTTATTCTCATCGAAATTACGACGCAGAATTCTATGTAACCTCACACGCTCAACAGACTTCAATTTCAAACGTTGATTTATACCACATCACATTTACGTGTGCCACCTTATGCTGTATCCAAAATTTCATCTGTAGAATAATGCATGTTTTATTCCAAAGGTTCTTTGATTGAATCCCACGCCTGGGTTCCATGGTTATATTCAAAGGTAAAACATAAAGGTGTCCCTGTACTTAAAAACCACACCAAAAACATGTATGGAGACATGGAGGTAACGCTCTGCACAGTCTTAACTTTGGCACAAGATGGTGAGTGGTCAGTTTCACACGCCGGTTGCACCACGGCTATCACTGGACAGGAGAGTCGGTTACCTCCAGAGAGGACGTGGAGTTGAGAAACCCGATCACGACCGTAGCATGAGTTATCTGTCCTCCGAGTTCACCGTCAAACCTACATGATGCTGATACAGTATGTGCCTTCTAAATTATTTCTCCCCCCCCCCCCCCCCCCAAGATACAGCTCACCGTGACCATCAACCTCCCACGGACGCTCGCCTCTGAGATGACACAACACCTAATTTAAAGCAAACATACAACAGACGAGTTTCTTCCAAGTTTTAATTTGTATCAACACGGACTCCCACGTTATGACGCAGTCGTCCAAACGTAGCTTCTGCGAGGCACGGCCAACTACTCCCAATGATACATCAATGACACATATTGACCAATGAACTCCCATGTACCCTACTGACGCTTTAGAATGATATCTTTCCATCCTCGATCCAGTCAAACCAAAAATTATTAATTACCTAGGAATGATTCGTAAAAATATTGGGGAAAAACTTTGCAAACGTGTGAAATTATGTGTTTAAAGTGTCTTCATGATGATCGCCGATAATTAAAAATCATCCTATGAGTTAAAATAAGTCAAGAAAGTTACACACCAAAGGAGACGAGAGGAAGATTCCATCTTACACGGATGGTAACACTCCACTACATTTCACATAAAAGACGACAATAAAGTTTCTGACATCTGAGCTTCAAGACTTCCGAAAAGAGGTTGTCTTCTAACAAGACAAGAAAGAACATGCATTTAAATGGCTCTCACAAGGGACAAAGAACCTACAAACACAGACAGTAAGTATTCTTTTACAGTACACCGTGTTTCGGCAAACCTTCTAAGAAACACTGAAAAGAGTGCATAACCTTTCTTCAGAACCGAAAATTCCGGAAATAAAACGCCGAAACCAAATTGTAAGAGGCTCGAATCCATCCGAATACAAAAAGGAAACATTGCCTTCAGAAGTTTCATTGCAAATTCGTAGAAAAATGGACGCAGCAGTGTTAAATGCTCTGTGGGTTCCATTCTTCTGGATTACATTGTGACACCGTGTAGTGTTGTTACCAAATTGCATTTCTACCCTGAATATAGAAGCGATACTTTCCTCAGAAACCTGTAAGACTACACGACGTTACAACTCCACAATTCGTAATTCACTTTAGATATTCGGCTTCAGCTTTAAGGCTTTTGAAGCCGTGTGAAAATAAAGTTTATATTCAGAGTTTCGGAGACTATCTCTGCCTTTGTTGTCAGGGTTGATGACTTTAAATTTCAGTAACTTCCAGAGTAAAATATTGGCAGCACTGTCAATGCGCGCCCTCTGTAACTCGGACCTTAAGAAGACAATTTTTCCATTGTAGTAATTTTAAAATTGGAAAAACGAGTGTTATTAAACATTTATCACAAAATACAGGCTTGTAAAAATATTAAAGTCGAATAAAGTTTATTTTCAAAATCCAATTTGAGTAAGAACTTAGGTAAAATACTTTATCGGTAATGAGAGAAATATAGATCATCTCATTTTCCTGTTACTGATTTCGCAAAATATGATACTCCTTTGGACGTTATCCTGCATAATTGCATCCACTTCTAAAATTAATTTCTAATCTCCATAAAACTGCTTGCACGTAATTAAAATACACGTGCTTTTGATATAACACGCGACAGCTGTACCATCACTGTAAGGTCATATTCCCCTCTTGCCCCCTTGACCTCAACAAACATTACAGATAAACCAAACCTGCTGCAACAGTAAGTTTATTTCCATCTGAAATGCATAACTGCATTAAAATGAAATGACCTAGTCTTCTGGCAGAACGTATTTTGTGACGGCTACTACAGAGGGAGGCATCCTCCTGTTCTATTTCACTCCACCAGCAACATTCTCTTTTAAATTCTACCGGAAAACTGGTAACACGACTTAAAACAATTTTAGTCTTTGTAATTTCTGTCGCATTCATTTTTTATCAAAATATTCTTGTTAACACATTCTTAGCACGGTGTGGGCAATAGTGTAACATTTTTTACAGCGTCTGTGCCTTTTTAAAGCGAGGATAAGAATACAGATTTAAATTAATTCGTTTAATATCTTCTTCGACTTACAATTTAGAAGATAGAAATCTCGAGAACATAATCTGTGCCCGACATTATAAACTCAAACTGTTCTTACTTATATATAAATGTAGGGTAAAATATAAAAATATGGCGGATAAAGATGTGATACAGCATCACGTAGTTCAGTGTAGGGTCCAACGTTGGGCGTCTGTTCAAAGTTTAAGGAGCCTTCGGGTCCTATAAAAGAGGGAAGCATTTGAGCGAATGAAAATATAATAAGACCACCTCTGTTAAGTTGGCTTGTTCTGTTCTGGCAACCTTTCCCGATTAGGCAGTTGAAGGATTGATTATCCTGCTGCCTCATATTTAGTCGAGAACAAGTTCTAACTTCTGAGTACAAGTCAAGAGTACAATTATACATCTAAAGGTAAAAGGTAGATAAAATAATAGGAATTAGAGGGACTTCTTGAATACGACCTTTGGAACAATCCACGGTAGCTTTTGTTAATCTTGTCAAATGCCACAGAACATCAGAAATAGTCTTTCCCTCTTAAATTCTATTTCGTTGCCTGCTTCACGAAATAATGCTAATGCAAACACAGCCAAGTTTACGTGTTCAAAATTGACAGTCTTTCCTGCATCTGATAAAAGAAACATTTGTAATCTTTAGAGGAAGAGTGGTCTTAATATCTATCGATTTCCGTATTCCTGTTCGTTGGCGATGACAGGACAAGATCGTGTACACTTCATGAACATTGTACGTCATTAAACAGAGATCAACGTTTACGAAAGTTCCAACCTGACATAAACAGGCGTGGAAAATATCTAGAAACGAGAGGCCAGTTTACCTTGCATTTCTTGTAGTGTCAGAGACAGTATTACTTCTACAAGAAATGTATCAAATCAGTTCTCAAACGTTTTCCTTTAGTTTATGCATCCTGCTGTGCTCATTACTTATATGAAACAAAAAAAAATGGTTTTGGAATGTACAGGGTTTATTATTTATTTAGTGTTCTGTCTGACGACAGGTCCATATGAACAGGATCCTTCCATCCTTTTCTCGGACTGGGACCTGTTCATATACGTTCTTGGCAGATGATCCAGAAGTGGTTTGCCATTGCCTTCTTCTGTGTGTGAAGGGAGTAATTGTTGGGATGCCACGGAGAAACCGGGGAAGCCCCCGGAGGAAAACTCCGTGTTGCCTAGACCACGGCCTTGCCCAACACAAGTTATAAATTCGGGAACCACCGGGAATCGAACCCGAGACCCCAGGATAACAAGGCCAGCGTTCTAACCGCTAGACCACCTCATCTTATTATTATTTAGTGTTCTGTCTGACGACAGGTCCATATGAACAGGATCCTTCCATCCTTTTCTCGGACTGGGACCTGTTCATATACGTTCTTGGCAGATGATCCAGAAGTGGTTTGCCATCGCCTTCTTCTGTGTGTGAATGGAGTAATTGTTGGGATGCCACGGAGAAACCGGGGAAGCCCCCGGAGGAAAACTCCGTGTTGCCTAGACCACTGCCTTGCCCAACACAAGTTATAAATTCGGCCACCGCCGGGAATCGAACCCGAGACCCCAGGATTACAAGGCCAGCGTTCTAACCGCTAGACCACCACTTAAAATGCAACCCCAAGGAAATCAAACAGTAGGGTTAAAAAGTGAAATCAGAAGCAGATCCACCCCCGCGTAATAAACAGACTGTCCCAGCTTCCTCCATGACACTCGAGTCAAGGTCACCCTTGTTACTAGGCCGCTGCTCACGCAAGTTGCGCAGAAACTGTGCAAGTGCGAACATGGTGAATCCACGAGCAGAACGCGTGTTCATTGTCGAACGTTACTTCGCATCGAAATCGTCATTTTGTGCTTTCAGTGCTATTTGCAAAAAAAAAAAAAAAAAAAAAAAAGAGATTCTGTAACAAATTGTGTTACTGTTCAACACAAAAAGAGGTTCCTTCCCGTCAATTTTGACGGTCCATACTGTAGTATTAACAAACTATAGGCGCTCTCTTCCGGGATGACGCGAGAAAGCGAGGTAAATCTTCGTCGTACGCACAAATTATATTACAGACAGAAGAAGACTCCAGAAGACTGTGCCAAATGAGTTTTAAGCTTCGACAGCGACTTGAAAGGAAATCGAAAAGAATATACAACATGAAGTGTTCGTCTCACTGAGTTCTTTAAACTTTCCTCTGAAATATCTTTCCATCCGGTTTATCGTTATCGAAATACTTTTCAAAATTATATTAGGGCATCGAAAATAGCGACATTTTTCACTGAATACAAGTCACTGTATAAAAATACTTTACAAACCTAACTATTTTATTTTCACTGGCTTTAATCATCTGTAGCACGGAGTTTCCTTAAATAGCTGAGGTGGGCTTTTGTGACCACGTATATGAACCTGCGAGTTCTATGAAAGACACGATTTCTTTGCTAACTGACATGGAAGACTCTTCTCCATTAAGTTTATTATTTCATGTAAATAATTTTTAAAACTCGAGTATCTACCTCCAATGCAAAGATCGATTGGTCGATACTCATTACAGAAATAATCGATGTACATTCTGGCAACCCTAGAAAATAAGCTGTGTGGAAAATAAGAGCTACCGAATTTTAAAGCACAGAATTTATCATTTATAAGTAACAAACAAAACGGCAAATTAAAGATAAAATTACTCTTATTAATTAAGGGCCACTCCATAAAGACGTATGGGGGGGGGGAGTGGACTTATACATTTTGTGCACTACAAAAACTTTCTCATGAGCGTCGCTTCACGAGCCAGAGATGTTAAGTCTGAAAAACATTCCACACTATATAAATATGCAAACTGAAATATCGTAGTTAAATAAACCAGTATTCAATCAATCGGAAACTACTCTCATTTGAAAGTTGGCCAGACTTTCAGGAACACTGACTGTCTATTAAAATAACCTATACGTAACATTGAAATGTCACACGAGCAATGACGGCCGATGTCTGGCAGAGTTAAGAAATTATTCAAATTTTACTTTCACAGTGTAAAGAAAATGAATTCTCAAACTTTCCAGTTAAAATACTGATGTATGCCACTTTTACACAACCACATCTACCATTAACCTGAAATTCTAATGCATATTATGTTAGGCGATGCTACATTACATCACGCGATGAATGGTACAAACCTAATTAACTTGTATATTGCAGAAACAGAATAAATACCAGACTGATAAAAATGTAAATACTTAACGTACAGATACGAATTGGAGATTAAAAAATTCAGACATGTAAATGTCTGTTAAAAATGTCAGCGATTCACTCTCAACTAGAAGGCAACCACTGTTTTCGATGGGGTTTTTTTTTCCACTCGGTCATTTCACGCAAAGGGATTTAGTAGTCTGCACCCCAGAGTCAATATTCCGGGAATATGGCTCGTTTCGTAGCCACAAATTCTATTCGGAAACCAGTTTTCTGCATTAGACTATATTAAGTCTTTAATTTAATGAAAAAAATTAAACAGAACTGCACGTCACCAGCCTTAAAGAGGAACACAAGACAGCGTGTTATTAACAGCAGTAATTTTGTTTTAAGCCAAATAGGACTTGTCAGCGAATTTCTTTTTTGTAGGATTTGAGGTTTGCGTGGTCATACGAATACAAATGGTCTTCTGGAATGTTGCGCCGTGTATCGTATTTCATATGAACTTGTTACGGGCGAAAGACTGCTTTTGCCAGTGCCATTATGCGGGACGGACCTGTGTTTCCCTAGAACAAACCGAACATTTATAGAAGCGCTTCTCAAGAACGCCCATAACAGTTAAAGAAAATATCTGTATCGATGTATCGAACGTTAATCCTCAAAAGGTGAATAAAATATAAGCTTATATCGAGGTGAAGAAATTTACAAGAGAGCCTCGTAAGTCAAGCACAACATGATAACGAAAGCGCAAGTCAATATTCACTTTTACAATAACGAAATTTGTGTTAAAACCGTTTATACGCAACTACACCCATGGCTAAAAAACATATGCACCTGTAGCGAAGACACGTTTATTGCAACAGACTATCTCCAAACCTCGGAATAATTTGCAATAAAAAGTATCCTTATATTATACAATTTGTAGGATTTGTGGTTTTCACAGCGGTGAGTCCGAAGATGGCTGTCAGGCAGCAAGGACCTCTGAAACGTCGATAAACTTCTACCAGACTACACAGCGCAACAGCCCAGAAGACAGCCATCTTCACTGTAGAAATTACCCGAAATCATGTCACACGCCAGTTTGGTTATTCCTGTACTCTACTGCCTGTCAAATTTCAAAATTCCTAAATTTTCAAAATTTGTAAGCAATTATAAAATTTTCAAATTTTTTCGAACTTCCAAAATCCAGAATTACAAATTTTATAATTCCCACATTCGAAATTCCAACAATTAAAATTAATATTTAAACATCGATCCTAACCTAAACCTCCGGATTCCACGAAACAAGCGCGATATTCTTTGACAAGCCGAGTGACAATCGACGTTTCAAAGAACACCCTGCACCACAGGGTGAGTTGAGTGAGCAATCCTAACCTTCGCTTCCTCAACCGAAGTTAAACAAAATGACTACACAGTGCAAAAGGCGAACTGCGATCCTAACACCAGCAGGGAAGAATTTTTATCATTCAACACAGCAGTTTTAATGCACGTCGTGCTTTAAAATTCCTGACCATACAGGTCAGGTTACGTACTGGTAGCTTATGTCCCGATGCTTCGCAAATAAGTGCACTCACAATTTCTAAATCCACTGAACTATGAACTGATGATATTAAACAGAAGTCTCCATTTTCGATTTGACACTCACCCAGGAACATATCAGGTTCTTATGGCGGCGAGTATACTGTCTTCTTGGATGCTGCACCGTGTAGTCTCGTAGGAGTCTGCTGACGTTTCGAAGGTCTTTGCTGCCTCCATCATCAGGGCGATGAGTACACGGTGCAACATCTCTTATTTCTCTTACATGAACAACATTTAGTAAATTTCCGCTACAAAAACTAATTTTTCGTTAAATACTCTGGAATTTTTCTGGAATTTACAGTTTACATACATTATTTAACGAACTGTTTTGCCCACTGCTAAGCTCACATCATTCTTAAATTTAAATCTCAGGTTAACAATCTGCAGCCAAATGAGTTCATGACGGTTCACGTTAAGTATCAGTAACAGAAATTACAATTACCAAACAAAAGCAGCTCCTTGTTACATTAATAGCGCATAAACGTGTCTGTACTTTTTTGACACATTTAAACCCCGATTTTGTGTTCCCACTCGTGGGATTTTGTTAGTGTGCTTTATCCAGTAGCTTATTAAAACTGCAAATAAAAAAAATCCCATTCTCCCGTCCTTGGTATGAACACTCGCCTCGCAATGTATGCAAATACACGAAAGGTGCAAAATAACTTTTTTTTTTGTTATATTCTGTACTCATAAAAAGGCACTTATGTGCTTTCAAATGCACAGAAAAATTCCTTCATAACAACGTATTGGTAAAGGTATGAGATGAGAGTCGATGTGTCGGTCATCATGATGGAAACATTTAAGTGTGTCCTTCCACAGTTTTTATTTCAGGACAAACGCCGAGGTTTTGTGATGATAAAAAATAAATATTCAAGTCGGAAAATCAGTAAAACAATTTCCAAAAACTGATTATATGTAAATATGTCAGTATATAAAGTTACTGATTACAAATTACACAGATCTGAAACTCAAAATATACTTCCGCGCCGTCTACCAGTTCAGTATACAGCGCTGGACGAACCCAAGTCCTACCGTTTCATGTGGTATTTAAAGTCGACGAAGTTACGGGGAAATCTTCCACGGATATACCCAATTTCTCCTCCCACTAACACTCCGAAGTCCATTCGATATCTTGACGCTAATTAATTACATATCAATGTCTGTCAACAGAAACCAGACAATGGATTCGACTGCTTTCATTAAGAGTGGAAATTCCCTCGCAGTTGTCGTAACTATTTTATTTAATATAATAAATAGCGTGTTCATCGGGAGAATGTGGCATGTAGGATTCAATAAGAAACACAATCCCATTCTTCGGATTAACTCGTCTCAAGTTCCAATCTTCCTCCATTGGTATCTACATCATTTTGCGGAAACCGAAGAATCATTACTGTATTCACAATAACCCGCCACTGGACCGTATCCTGAGCCGGTTTAACTCAATCCACATCCGCGAATTCTATTTCCGAGTACACGTGTTAATATTATCCTCCCATTTACGCCTCAGATTGCACGAAAATGTAACAAACTAGGCAAAGTTAGTAACAAAAGTGAACTGCAGTACTCTGTCTTCTACTCAAATCATCCAAAAAAGACTCTCCACAGCTGATTCAAATGGAACTACCAGAGAACATCTACATTCAGCTTCAAATATCAACTGTATCGCTCACAGATGTTGTAAGTAGCAATATCACACTAAAATAAAAACCCTTTCGCCTAAAAAAGAATCAAATCAACATATTTCATTTGAGGTTCACACGGTGGCGAGTATGAAGACGGCTGTCTTCTGGTATGTAACGCCGTGAAGTCTGGCAAAAGTTGCTTGGATTATCTGGTAACTCAGAAGACAGGCATCTTCCATTCCACACACGATTATCGTACAGATGTAAATTTATGAAGATTTATTGCAATTAGCGGTCAGTCAACTCCATTTGTAATGCAGAAATAATAATTAATATCTATTTTCCCATCATGCGATATTTGTATTCCCTGTTCACGCAAACAGTTGAATCGATTTCAATTGCACTCGGTCCGTGTATATTTAGAATATTATTCACCGTCAGGTCAGCGTCACCACATCAAAGATGCCACTTGAATTAGGATCTCAAATCAGTTTTGTAGAGAAACCTAATTTCTGAACTTTCCAATTCGAATTTATGAATAATTACAGCAAGCTACTAACACGAGCATTACTAAAAATAACTATTAGAAATGTGATATTATTTTACTAACATAAAATCCCACTATATATACGTATATTGTTATTGCTTATAAGGTAAATTCGTCTCCGAGCCCCTTGCTTGTAGTAATATGGACTCCTGCAGACAATAGATTGTTTAATAATTCTGTCCAACGTAAAACCACGCGATTTTATTGTTTGCTTCAAATAACACAAGTGATTCTTCATCCTGCAGCTGCTTATTTGGTATCTATTAGAATAAAATTACGAATGCACATTCCCCTTCTATATAATCCTCCATTTGGCAAATATAATACAGTATTTCCTCGATTACAAGACGCGATCTTGATTTAGTAATAGTTTTTCAGGAAAAGAAGACGTTATATCGATATTTAGATGCCATCAAATGTAAAACGATCCCTGTTTTCAGATAATTTAAAATTTGTTAAAGTCCGCCTTAAAAATGACGAAGTAAGGTATATAACAGATTTTCGTGTCCAACCGGGCAGTTAAATTTCCAGTAAAAACTCTAAAAAAAAAGTATAATTTCAACTCCTTACGAGCATCACATCTCTTGGACGTGAGTGCATTTCCATTTAACAAAAGACCAACAAATTATCAGATTTATCTTGCACACAATAAAATAAAACTGCACTACAAACGAACAGAGCTTTAAAGCATTTTCATCTAAACACAAAGACAGAAATTAATTTCCTCACGAATCCGGCCCATATACAGAGCGCCCCCAAAAATGTATACACACAAGGTTAATGTCCCATATTACAATGTGTATACATCGCTTTGGGGCACACTGTGTTTTGATCCTGAAAAGAATATTCGTACAGACTCAAATATAAAATACATGAAGAAATTTCGTCTTACCTTGCCGGTATTTTCATGAGTTCTCCTACGGTCGGGTTCTTACTCCTCTGGGAGACTGCAAAACTTGACCTCGCCAAGACGCCCTCGGAGTCCTTCCTGTTCGCATCCATGTCGCCTGCGTTGATCACGTAGTCCAACAAATCGTTGAAATCATCATGTGGTTCCTCTTCGACACCTTTCTGATGGGAAGACGTTACAACTTTTCGTCCCTCGTCACCAAGATCACTTCCACCATCTTGCTGTTGCGATGCTACGTTATTGTTACTCGTAGTAGCACCTCCCGAAGATATTTCTCTAGAACCATTGTTACTTCTTTGTAAGAAACGTTTACGGAAACTGTTATACGCAGACCCCGGTCCGTCAACACCTCCGTCACCGAATTTAACGCGTCCGTGACTAGGAACAAGATGGTGTCCAGACATTCCAAGATCCATCTGAAGGTCTATGACTAGTATCAAGGTAAACATAACAGCAACTACGC
The DNA here is from genome assembly GCF_977971745.1 of Zootermopsis nevadensis. Taxonomy (NCBI): domain Eukaryota; kingdom Metazoa; phylum Arthropoda; class Insecta; order Blattodea; family Termopsidae; genus Zootermopsis; species Zootermopsis nevadensis. Next base: position 4,180,492 of record NW_028259148.1, on the reverse strand, counting down.
TGAACCCTAGGATAAGTCTTTCTTTAAGCTTCATCATGTACGGAGCGGAGAACTTGAGACAACGTCTACTCTGGTGCTGATGTGTGGCTAACGAAGACGGATTGTGGCAAAGTCTGCTGCTGTTGTCAGCACATGACGTTGAAACAGGAGACGTGGACTTGGCGTGATTCCTGCTGTTCTTGCATTTTGTGGTTTTCGAACACTTTTCGAAAGATAACGATGGTAATGACGACGATTTGGGTCGGCGAGACGGAGGAGGGGAAGGCGGCGGTGGAGAAAACTTCTGTTTCTTCGGCGTCGTGGTCACCGCGCAGTTGTGATTCTCGGGTATTGTTTTGACGTTGATCGATGGTGATATCCGGTGGTGGATTGTTGTTTCCGCACTGCTGTTGCCAGATGGTGATTCCTGAACATGTCCTGCCGCGAGGGGCTGACCAGTCTGAGTGGTCGTCGCCCATTCGGGCAGAAAAGTCACTTGAGGCAACTTGATTTCTCTTACTAGATAGTGTCAGGCCGATTATCTATATTTGTTTTCAGGAAACTTGTCGGACTTTGATGATCACCAAACTTTGTAGTGGTTTGTCGTAATTGTGACGACTAGCAGATGCACGGGGGCAGAGGGGGGTGGGGGCGAGAGATTGGAGGTTTCTGGAGGGGGAAGAGGGGTATATATCTCTAGGGTTCAAAAGATCAACATGAGGCCATCAGCAGAGGGGGCCTGATAAGTAATGATAGTGTAACAGAGAGGGCGAAGTCGCGTAGTGTTGCTGGATAAGGCCGCGAGCTGTTCCTGGTGATTGTAGTGGTTCAGTGAAGGTTTGTGGTGGTGAATGAGTTTGGTGGCGGGGTTGAGGAAAATGGGGTAGCGAGGAGAAGGGGAAATCATCCACAGAGTGAAGAGAACTTTATCGAGGACTCCTGCGGAATGTTCGTTAGTTAACGAACTAAGTTAACTTAGTTTGTTTTACTTAACTTGATCACTGTGTGTTGGATGGAGAATGAGAAACAGAGATCTTACATAGGAGAGGCTAACCTTCACAGATAAACTCCAGTTCACTTTTTCTTGATAATTTTAGCTTTCAGTGTAACAAATATACGTCCTTCTTAGAAAATACGGGGTTTTAGGTCGAATTATCGGCTAAATCGGTAACTTATTTTTTTCCACGGCTAAAAATATGCAGTGTGCGTAGAAGTCTCTTGGCCGGAAGTGACTGCTAAAGCAACCGGAAGATGATAAAAACAGTTACTTATTCATACACTCATTGAATCTACATACATAAAGCGTTCCTCACCAAGTAGCACGTCGTTATGTAGCAGAAATGCTTACCGTTGCTTCACATTTGCACACGGTAACCTGATTTTGAAACGATTCAAGTATCTTCCTCTTATGATTGCTCCCAGTACAGTGAACTTCTGATTCGTCAGATAATAGGTTTAGAAACTGCTGCATTTACAAAGGGATTCTCTCAAAACAATGGGGATTCAGGTGTAACTTTATGTTCTGCATTCAACACCAAATCACCACGCAAGCCATAAATCGATCCAATCAATTCTATCTTCACAGGGTCCAGCTCAGGCTTGTGTTATCTCACTCTTCTGCTTTTACATCCTGGAAAAAAAAATTAATTGTGCAATTAATAGGCTTTTCAACTAAAACAAATATAAATATATATACCCACTCTCTTGTAAATGTAAGTTTTGTCTCATTTTATAGAACATGGTAAATGGGTCTAAGCTTAAAACTAATTATATGTAACATATTTTGTTCTTATCTCAAACAATACTTTTAATTAGGGTAATTCTGTCAGGTGAATAAATCGTACTTTTTTATTTATCTGATTCGGCCCTGAATTGTTCGTTGCTTGGATTTTTTTGCAAGTTTCTTTTTCGTAAAATTTATAGCTTAAAAGCAGAGGAATTAAAATTAGGCATATGAGAGAGAACTGATAAATAAGGGTCAGCTGAAAATGGAAGAAGGAAGAGAGTTCTAAAAGTAAAAGTGGGTGGAGGGCAAGCGTTAGTCTGTGAGAATAATCCCACATGTTACGTCACTGGTGGCCGGAAGTTGTGTCCTTTTTACATCCATTATTATTATTACCATTGTTGTTGCTGCCGGAATATTCTAACGAGAACTGTGTGACTCTCACTCGTAATTTATTTCATGGCTGTTGATTTATACGTCTTTATACACTGACTCAATACAGTGTCGCGATTTAAAACAAAGACGTAACGTAATAAATACGTACATGTCACCGTGGGAAATAAAAATACGTCGTCTTTTCTTTATAACCATGAGTGGGAACACAAGTCTTACATAACAGATGAATCCCTGTATTCACAAATTATGACAAGTATAAAATTATTTAATAATAGACTATTCAAACATCCCCAGATTTTCAGGTCTAATTGTCTACATTCATGTGCTCCCTGTAACTCTTTAAAGCTCATGTCCCACCAGCTTTGACGCTCAGTAACTCTTAATTTTGTGAGATAGTATAGCTGCGTCATATTGTGATATTAATTAAAATAATTATTATATTTGTTTACCGTCAAATCACAATAAAATAGTAAGTTAAGATAATTAAAATGATTAAAATATCATCTTATGTTCCATATCGAGCATTCGATTTACATCGGAACATTCACAACATGTTTCGGTTTATCAAACCGTCATCAGGTGTAAATTATAAACTTTTAAACTCAAATTACAATTATTTATAGTTTTTACAATTTTATAATTTTATCATCTTTCTCGGTATATTTTATGGAAGTTGTGTCTAGATATTATTAATATAACATTATTGTTGAGGTGGTGTTTTGATGTTTTACCAGTCATATATGAAATAGCAATCGGTTCAGATGTGTTCAGAGGAGAGATCCAGAAGTGTTACCATCTCGGAACAAGGTTCGTTATTGACTGCGGTGTTAGTGGGTGAAAGGTGGTTTGTCAGGGTTGGGGTCGAGGTACTGGAGTGCATTAAAAAAGGGGTTATTAAGAAAAATGTTATTGTCGTTTAGGCAGATGTTTTGTTTATAAGTTTGTTGTATGTGATATTTTTCTATTGTATCTCTGTATTTTGTATTCATAGGTTTCGTATGTTTCTCACTGTAAACAGCGTTAACCATTTGATCTGCGTAATGGTTAAGTCCTGTGTTTTCTTAGCGGTATGGACTGAATTCATAAATACTATTTAGACGAGCTTCCGATTCAAATGATTAAGGTACGAGCCGAGCATTTGCGTAGAGAAACTGAGGAAATCCCACAAAAAATCCTCTATCAGTAAAGCCGCTTGCCAAGCAAAGACTTTGGGTTCCATTAAATGACAAGCAACCGAGCTCATACGAGTTTCTCAACAAGGAAATTCTTGCAGAATGACCGATTATAAACTGCCAATCACGAAATTTCGGAAGAGCGGGTCATATCTATTTTAATTCCGCGTGTAAGTAGAAACATCGCTTCAAGTTCTGGTGTGCAACAGTCCCGAATGCAAAGTGTTTAGCATCGCGCGTGTACTGTGGCTAACAGATTTCTAATACAATACAGCCCGAGGTATTCTGGTACACAGTCGTCGACCAAACAGGAATTCTCAATATAGGTCTGTACGAAAGCCAAACGTACGAGCCAAAGACATCAAATACTTGGTTTTACTTGTTAACAAAACGAAGCCAAGCGTAGTTGTTGTTGTTGTTGTCTTTGCTGTAAAATTTGACTCAGTGACAGCAGGCACTGTAAAACAGTGGGGTCAGTCCGAAGTACTTTTCACCACGCTACAGAATGTGGGGCCTCAGAAAATTAATATACGTTCTAAATATTTAAATTAACTTATTTTGCAAAAAAAATTCTTCATCAGCTTCACACAGCTCTCTTTGTGTCATTGTCATAACAACGATTTCATATGTATCAGCTTCGTGTTTATTTTTAATGTTCCTTTAAATCAGAATAATAAACGAAAATTTTTGACTTCAGAATTTGGGAAGGGGGGAGGGCTCTTAAACTTGACATATCTTAAAGCCTCAGAAAGTCGAAATCCGTTATTCGTTATTATATTTCCAATACAAATATCTATTTCTGACTTGTCCTTTGGAAATTTGTACTCAAATACAAACGTTTATATTATATTTTTGACAGTACTGGATGAAATTTTAATGGCGTACATTTTTTATCGAGTATATATATATATATATATATATATATATATATATATACATGTATTAAGTAAAACACTGAACCTTTCCCATCGTAAGCCAATGTTCTTTTCTGTTGATTCTGCATTTCAGACATTCTTTACATGAATACTGGAACAGCTGTGTGATTTGTATACGAAAATAAATGCGTTGTCTGTTAACTTAAATGTGTGAGGGCGTAGCCAGGGCACTAATTTTAATTCTCCAGTGATATGAAAGCCTTGAGGTCACAGTTTCAGACAATAAAAAAGTCTTTATTTGCCAAGGCCTTGAGTTATTATGCCAAGAAACGCCACGTTAATGTTCATTTAACAACTTAATAGCTACATACAAGGATGTGCAAGGAAGCGGACATGACTTACTTTATATTATTACGTCAGAATTTGTCTGGTGCGGAACTGAGAAACCATCATCGGTCCAAGATTTGAACTTGGGACCTTCCGAACGCAAAGACATAGACTGGTCCACAATATAAACAAGACGTACTGGTAAATGTAAATTTAAATTTAAATTAATTAAACCAGCAAAAAACCTAACCTATCATAAAATTCTAGTTAGAAAAACATAAAAAATAGTCCAAAAATATTTTTTTATCTTTGTAATGGTGAAGTGCGGTGTTTTCTTTGAGGTACGAACTAAGAATCTTTTATTTTGATGCACTCGGCATCGACGGTTTAAAATAATATTTAATTAGTTCAGAAATGTACCACCAAATCGTATATTCCCTATGCATGCTTCTTCCTTGATTTATTTTTCATATCCGGCTAGAATAAAAAATAATCTGCTAACTTCTTAATTAACTACATTTTTTAAGTAGTGAGACTTCTACGTTTTAATTAAAGTTTCAAAGTGTTAAATGTCACAATACATTCTTTTCTTTTACATAAAAGAAATTAGAGAGGAAATAAATGTGACGTAGTGAGTGACCCTTTCATTGCTTTGCGAGGAAACTGTAATATCACGGTAGCTAAAATATTGTTACTGAGGTGGGATGGGGGTGGGGGGGGGGAGTAGTTACAAATGTGACAGTTGGTCTATGACACGTGACGCGAATAGCAAGATGACGTATGGGCTTATTTGTCGCACTCGGCCTTATTCAGCATGACCTCGTCTCTCAGCTTCGTTCCTTAGCTCCAGTCACGTGCCCTTCAAGAAGAACGGGGCCCCTTTTTATTCCTAATGTGTTAAATGTGAAAGGTCCCCTTTTTGTCCGCCTCCTTCCGAACTCGAATTATTATAAAAAAACAAGAAAATCGGTAAAACTTATCAGTATAAGAAAAAAATGCCTGAATTATTTCACATATTCTACCGATGTCTTACCTACTACTCGTTATAGTTCGTCCTCAATATAATGTAGATATTAAAATCACAGTCACATATCAAACACGTTAAAACATTTTTCGACATATCAATTCCGCGTTAAGTGTGTTTTAGAAAGAAAAAAAAAAGCTTTCTTCACGCAGAGATTTTCCAGTTTAAAATTACTTATTTTAACCAAACAATTTACACACAAAACACCGCGTGCAATTACGACAAACACATATATCAGTTTCACGACACCAACAAAATGTCTTACTCTTTGTTATCAAGAGGGCAGAATCCACGTCTGTATCAGACTCTCTGCAACGATAACCACATCATCACATGTCTGCCATGGACATGTACGAACACGCGGTGAAATGTGTAACAACTGACTGACGAGAACTGCACTTCAACGAGTCACTCGCCGACCGTCTCGGCACAACTGAACAGACCGCACTTGATCGTTGCTAGATATCGAGAGTTGCCAGCGCCAGGCCACGTGCACGAGCGAGACAGTACGAAGGACCGACCTCAGCAGTCTACAGGGACCATTTTCCACTGTATGTGAAGTCTAAATGGGTAGAAGGTGAATTCGATAACAGGACATCTCGTCTGTAAGGAGAAACTGACGAGAGTGTGTGACAAGACAAATGAAAGTGTACTGTTTAGCCTCCCTCATGTTTGTTATGTGTATTTATGTACATGTGTACACATGTCTGTAAAAAAAAAAAAAAGATGAACATTTCTTGGCAAATGTACTGAAACAAGGTAACACATCTCACGAGACGGAAAAACAAGACCGATTTTCTGTCTTCGTTACCTGTTACATAATTTTCGTTTGTTCATTTTAACACGCCAAAGCGTTGCCAGATGGTTACAGATGGAGTTTCGACAAAGAAATGCCCCCATTGAATAACAAGATATTTCTGGAACGCAGAGTCATTAAGCTGAGTTTTCTTGCTGGCAAAACATTGTGGACTGAGACACACACATGTTGGACGATCCTTTGAGAATTCTATGAGAATGCTCGCTACAACTCACTTTTGAATTTTTTACCTTACGGTCTAACATAAAATCCTAAAGATTAAAATACAGGCCCCAACAGAGTTATAATTTTATATTTAATCTTTGTCTCTCACACTTAAGGTAGAACACAGACTAAGGACGTTTAACAATCTGGTACCGACGAGACATTTCGACTAAAAAGACAGGGATGAACAAAATATACAGAAAATTTCATGATAAGCTTCAGGAGTTGTATTCTTCACCAGATATTATTGAAGCCTTAAATCGAGTAAAATATGTTTAAGAATTTTAAAAAATCGGTCCTCCATTAATAGTATCACCCCCTCACACACATGCGTCTGGTGAATCCCTTAATAAACTTAGTCAATACAATACAAAGAGCCCAACATTCGACTTCACTCTCGCAATAAAAGTCCCTGGTTCAATGGGGCATTATAGATCAACGAAGTATAAATGTCCAAAGCAGTGGCTTTTAAAACGTCACGTGTGACAGTAAAATATAAATGCTTTTTCGTTGGCTTTAGTTTTCCGTTTCGTAAAGTTCGAATTGAACAAAGGGAGGTTTCAACATCGCCCATTACACATCCTTTAAGTTTACATCACATTTCGTTTCGTTCATAAAACTTTGAAGTAATATGTGCACTGAAAAAAAAATAAAAGTTTGTGAACTTTTGAAAATTTTAAAGTTTCATATACGTACGTACATATCTGCATACTTAATATTAAACACTGTTTTGAAGTTACAAATTATAAAACATGGTGACAGTAAAAGTCTTTGAGGTCATGTTTAATGTATGGAAGCATAAGTTACTCGAAATTATATAAACAAAAATCACCATATATTATAATTTATCATTTACATTTGGGTAATTCAAACGAATCATAACACCTGCCAGCAACGTCACATATTAACAATTAAAATATTTTGTATATAAACGTAACTGATTTAGCACTCATAGGAATAATCAGAAATGGATACAAAATTTTTCCTGGAATACCTAAAGGAACACTTGAGAGCCCTAGGCAAAAATGAGATAAAATAGCCGGTTCCTGTAAACATTGCGGTAAACTTTTGGGTTAAAAGAAGACAGATATTTCTTGTCTGAGTGAATAGGTTTATTAGCTTCTCGAAACGTCGCCTGCCCCATATAGTTAAGATACATCAATAATCTAACCGCATTATAACATGTAGACTCAAATCTAAAACTTCTTGACGATGGTGAAGAGTCAATTGAATAAAAATTTCCTTGGATATTATCCATCGTCTAGTAAATATAAAACGTAAAAACGACGTTTCGGAGATGGGACTCTATCTCCGTCTTCAGGTTCCTACACAGTTGGGCCCACTAGATAGAGCTAGTCCGGAGATAGGGATTAGCTCTATCTAGTGGGCCCAACTGTGTAGGAACCTGAAGACGGAGATAGAGTCCCATCTCCGAAACGTCGTTTTTACGTTTTATATTTACTAGACGATGGATAATATCCAAGGAAATTTTTATTCAATTAACATGTAGACTATTTAATACGTTGCCTCCCAATTGTTTCGAGCCGTGGCCCACCGGGAGCCAACGTGTTAATGGCATACATAATCGTACACAGGTCGTCCAATAAATATTCTGACGAATTTAATGGTTTTGTTTCCCATTTTTTTTTGTAACATTCTGTATATAAAATTGAAATTGTGTGTACGTGTATGTTCGGTTATAGTTCGAGAAACGATATTCCGATTTTCATCAAACTTGGCACTTCGACCATAAAGACAATACAGGAATTCATAAGATAGTATAATTGCGTCATATTGTGAATCAAATATTAAATTAATTATTCGGTTTTGCTTTACAGGCCGATGTAGAACATCAAAAGCATTTCACTTCAAAACATTACATTTGCTCCGATATATGAAAATAATCTGGATATGAACATCACCAGAAAACATCACCAAAAACCTACACAACAGAAATTGTAATTGAGTTTTAAGTTTATTGATATAATTTTACACCTGAAGATGATTCGATGAAACCGAAACATGTTGTAAAAATGTTCCAAATGTAAATCGATTATTCGATGTGGAACATAAAATGATATTTTAATTATCTTATTTGTAAATTTTAAATATAATTGTGATTAGACGGACAAAACCGAATAATTAACAATACAGGAACATCAAAGACTCCGGAAGAAGAGTCCTGAGTTTGAGGCCCGGTTTCTGTAACTCGAAAAGTAAGCACGATAGAAGAACGGCTCCAAAGACCAGACATGTTCGTTTAGAGAACGAGATTACAGAAGCAGTGGCCAGAACCCCCCCGTCTGTCCTTGTTTCGAGTCTCGGTGAAGGTGTTCGATAAAATATGTTAGCTTTTTGTCGACTGTCCCCGTACTAACACTACAGACCTTCTGCCAGTGTGAATCTAAATGACAAGGGTGCAGTTTTGTGCCGTATGTAAATAAATCTCACTTCCAGCTTCCCTGATCCGAAACGGTCCGCCTCTCGGCCATGTCCTTTCTCCGTACAGCTCTGTTTACCTGCTCAATACTGAATCACTTTCTCGCATACAGGTGTCAAATTCATTTTAACAGGTCAGTAGGCCGCCTAAATGAGGAGAAACATAACAGGAGATAGCTGTCTTCTGGGTTGTAGCGTCGTGTAGTCTGGTAGAAGTTTATCAACGTTTCAGAGATCCTTCCTGCCTCCATCATCAGGGCGATGTCAATTACTCATCGTCCTGATGATGATGATAAACTTCTACGAGTCCACAACCCAGAAGACTACTTGTCGATTTTGTCAAAATTATCTATTAAAATCTTCTTACAACCTTTCACCTGTTCCGACTCAGAATTAAATCTTTTAAGTCAAGCCATAGAGATCCTTCGATGGGGATCAGCTAATCGCAAGGCAGTTATCACAAGACACGCCAGGAAACGAGCAAGATTCTATCTCTATAAGGTCCATCTAAAGCTTACGCAGTCAAATTCATTTCTTAAACGTCAACACAAAACAAGATTCCTTAAATGCCGATAGTTATATAAGATAATATTAAAAAAAACCCGAAGGTTCGTTAACTTATGCTTCGACATTTCGTGAATACTGACTCTTTATTTAAAGACGTGATGCACAATTTTTAATAAAGACCTTTTGCATCCGTCGAATGCCCTCGTCTGCAACAGCTGTTTCAAACTTCTGCAAAGGACAAGTGATATCACCAAGCAAGGAAGTGGTAATCAACTTACATCAAACATTCCAAAAGGAAACATGATTTCCGTTTGTTAAGTTACAATACGACCTTGTGAAGACAATGCAAATACACCTATCCCTATATTTACGAACTTCCGATTTACGAATTTTTGTTACAACAAACCATGTACATTTATAACTATTTTTTTAATTTACGAACATTATTTTCGTTGTAACGAAGAAATAATTAATTTCTTATTACTGATTATTTGTGATAGCATATTTACTACAATTAAAGTTTTAATAAACACAACTATTAATTCTCTTTTGCGTGTTCTAATGTTTTTTTTATAACTTCTGTATAATGTAAACCTTTTATGTAACACTTCAGTAGTGCTTTACAGAGTTTTAAATAAGTAATAAATATCATAAAAAATAACAGTTCTTATTTTAATGATTGTATACAATTCTAACATATGCGGGGGAAAAAATTGGGTGACCTTTTTTAATATTGTAATTATGTGGCATTTCACTTTCGTTGTTTAAAAATTTTCACCTTACGAACAGTTTCCATCGAACGAATTCCGTTCCGAATGAGCGTACTTCATCACGAAAGATTCAGAGAAGAGTCAAACTGGGTTCTTTCCGAATACAAGTCAGGCAGGAAGCAGAACGTTTACTGAAATGCTGCTTACATCACGTCTAAACTGAAATGAATCTCTCTGCTGTTTATACAGACACACGTGTACATGCGTGCAGTTTAAAAGGAAATGACGCACTGGAGTGAGGACGATTACACGCGGAGTGCAACTGAAATGAGGAGGAAACAGAAATCCAGTTTAATTGGAAATTCGAAATGTAAATAATGCGATGTTTGGTTTAAACAAGTCCCTGCTCTAGCATCTAGGTCAGTAGACGTGGTGCTGATTGGGCTATTCAAATGTGCAAATGATAATGGAAATAAAAATTAAAGGATCATGCAGTGACATTAATTGGCATTGCATGATCATTTATTATTACAGCTTCGTTGAATGGCGTTACCGGCCACAAGCTGGACGATCAGGTTTCGATCCCCGGCTCATTAGATATTCTTTTTTCACCACGTTCACAAAAGCTCGGAACATAAAATGACGTTAAGGGTCCAAGGATGGCCTCCCAACTCGATCGTCTAGTGCAGTGGTATTCAACCTTTTTTGTTCTAGCGGTTAGAACGCTGGCCTTGTAATCCTGGGGGTCTCGGGTTCGATTCCCGGCGGTGCCCGAATTTATAACTTGTGTTGGGCAAGGCCGTGGTCTAGGCAACACGGAGTTTTCCTCCGGGGGCTTCTTCCCCGGTTTCTCCGTGGCATCCCAACAATTACTCCATTCACACACAGAAGAAGGCAATGGCAAACCACTTCTGGATCATCTGCCAAGAACGTATATGAACAGGTCCCAGTACGAGAAAAGGATGTAAGGATCCTGTTCATATGGACCTGTCGTCAGACAGAACACTAAGTAGAATATATAATAATACCCCCAGATATACTTTCTCTTCAACTTTGTACCCCCAAAGTTGTTGGTGTATAATTCAAGTTATACATAGTATATAATCTACATCTAAAATAAATTAAATAAATTACATTACTGATTATTCAGTGTTTATCATAATATTTTTTAAAAAAAATTTCACGTACCCCCTAAGATGTCTTCGCGTACCCCCGGGGGTACGCGTACCCCAGGTAGAATAACACTGGTCTAGTGCCTACGTCGCTTACATGTATGGTGCTTAGACGCACATATAAATAACACATATTTTGTTATAAACATACCTCTCCTTAATGTACTTCTTGGAACGAGTACACAGACCTGGTTCCATGAGTCCTGGTTACAAATAAACGACAAGAATTTGCCTCAAACTTCGTGTCTTCCCTAACCGACCCAAGTCTTACGTCATGTGGCCAACTATTCCAACCACAACTAGCACTCATGAAGCCTCTCGCTCACAAGCCAATGAAACCACTGTTTTACACTGATAAGACCGTAAATTGAGACGTGTTATCGCTCGGTGAACACAAGTCACAGACAAATACCACCTACGTCACGATACACACTGCCAAACGATTCGAGAACAGCAGCGAACGTTTTCGACGCTCGAGAAAAAACACGTTCGCACCTGCGTAGACGTTACGTGAGCAGCGGCCTAGCAACGAGGTTGGCCTTGACTCGAGAGGCACGAGGGCGGTTGGGAGAGTCTATTAAACGGGGGTGGACCTGCTTTTGATTTCAATTTTTGGACTGTAATACGTTATCGACAGAAAATTACGGGAACATTCTGGATCCAAGCAGCCCAGGATAGAGACCAGTGGCGATCTCATATAAACACTGTAATCAACCTTTAGACTTCACATAAGGCGGGGAGTTTGTCGGATACTCGTACTATTTCTGTACTCCGTACGTTTACTTAATATTTCGACTGCAAGCATACATATTATTCTAAAGCTTTTTAACATTGGTGTACTGGTACTATTACGATACTTTGGTAGGACGTCATCCATTGCTTGTATTTAAAATTTTAAGATTTGTAATGTCTAAATAACAGACAATGGATGTCTACAAAAGTATCATAACACAAGCAAACGTCATCAGTAGCTTTAACTAAAGGCGTCCTGCCTGTGTGGTTTGGGCGATTTCAACTGACAAATAGTTCCGAGTATTAGGTCCGGAAACGTGAGATATTCCAATAAACACAGCATCCGTTTAATTGAAACCACCGAAAGTCTCTCTCTCTATCTCTCTCTCTTCTCGTGTTCCGGTATGGACAGAGTTCACACACTTCAGTTCACAAAACATAACAACATTCACAGCTAGCAAAACTTAACAAAACAATTTTAATCGGACCAATTTGTGTGTGCAAAAACAAAATTAAACCAGTAAGTGTGTCACAAAGTTTCAATTGGTTGGCTTGATTACAGAGGAGCCAATGTACTGCAAACTAAATAGAATATCTCTACACATCCCAACAATTTATTAGAGCAATTATGTAGTCTCATTTATCATGCATTTACACTGAGTGATTTCTAACGTAATAAACTTTTAACATCTGATAACAAATTTGGAAGAGTTAGTTTTAATCGTAGCTACGTATAAGCTCGTAATATGTTCAGCAGTCTGAAGACATTCAGTATTATTTAATGTAAAAATTTACGACTTATATATAGTTCATGTGCTCAATCGCCAAGCAAATGAAGACGCAGAAATTGAGAAGTGCTTACTGTCTTCATCATAATCACAGAAAATTTCCCACACATTTATTATTTGTATTAGATAAATTTTAAATCTTGTCCGTCTAATCACAATAATTCTTATTAAATATTAAATGATGTTCTCATTTAATATTTTAAATGTTAATTACTGTAATATTTTAATATTTAATAAGAATTATTGTGATTAGACGGACAAGATTTAATATATACTTATTATATCACAATATGACGCAACTTTACCATCTTATAGATAAATTTTGTTTTCTTTTAAGTACGGACCGAATTTTAAAATATTATTTATGCATGCCTTTTTCAACCTACTTTCATCAAAAAGACGAGCGGGCAGTATCTGGGAACCCCCACAGCCGAAAATTAATAGTTTTCTCCGTTAAATGTAGTCTTTCTCATTTCATCGCATTCTCCAGCTGTTTCTACTCTCATTCGTTCGTACCAATTTCGAATTTCAAGTGACACACATTCATGAAATGCCATTGCGTAGGTGTTCGTACAGTTTACGAATACGAAAATCGTCTTAATATAATTCTCCAACCGGCCGTTATAAATCCAGTGTTGTGACAAATATCACCAGCAAACTAAAACATCGAATACTAATTCAAGATCTAATGAACAGAAACTATACGTATATTAACCAAACAGCCTCATCTGAAGTCTACAATTTTAAATTATCTACGAAACAGGGCAGATTCCCACGTGCTGTGCAGACAGGACGCTGGTTGGAATAAGTTTTAATTCCAAGAATAGCCCAACTACACTCGTCGTCATGCTATGCCTGCATTAAAACCTAAACTTGGAGCAGACTTTAGATAAGATCGCACGCATGGTGTTTGTCTGCCACCTGATAGCTCTTTCTCACTCGACAAGATCATCAAAGGTCAGCCTCTTCCTGACTTATCGCCAGAGGCTCTGACTTTATCTTCTTGCTAGATCTGGCCGAGAGAAGTCTCGTTACACTTTAATATTCTAATCCCCTGTAGGCAATGTTATGACGACAGCGCACATTAATAGTGACCTTCGGTAACCTTGGTCGTAATTCGTGTTGAAATATGATTATTAAAAAAGTTTCTCTTCACGATTCATGGTACAAAACATTATATAATTCATTTCAAGGATCAGAATTATTCTTTAAAAAACTAACAGTTGCTCAGAAGTCAAGAAAAACTGACAGTTTTTTATGGAACGCTAATGTTCATTACCGCATCCACAAGAGTCCGCCACTTGGCCATATCCTGAACCAAATGAATCGAGTCCACACAATCATATCCTGTTTAATATTATCCTCTAATCTCAGTCTGAGTCTCTCATGTGATATCAGCCCTTCAAAACTTTACACAATGTTATCAGAAATCTCTCATAAAAGCACAGACGAATTTATGGAGGCTGGTAACTTTCCATACTGTAGATTTGCTTATCTATACTCAGGCTTAACGCACTGTCAAGGACAATTATATATAACCCTGAAAACGATTAATCAGTTCAAATAGTTACTTCGAAAGCGTTATTTGTCCCATCATTTAGAATGCCTTCTACATACGATAAAGACCATTTAACGGATCACATATTACAGCAGGAGTAAGTCTCTAGTGGCCACAGAGCCCCATTTGGTCTGTCGATTTCTGTGGCCCCGCGTAATTTTTTCATAGCATTACATCACTGTATAATGATAAAATAATATCTGAAAATTAAAATAATTTTAAGGGGATTAATAACTTTAAAGAAATTTGTTAAGTAATGAGTAATACATGAACACATTTGCGAGTAAGCTAATAGCATTTTTAATAACGTGCCATGGCGTCTCAATGAATGCCTGATATTTACAATCCGGCCACCAACGAGTCGGTAAGAGAAGGTGAAAGTGGTACCTGATCGTCATAATTTCAGAACCTGCATGAGTTAAATATTCGTGTGTCCTACAAACCCGTAAACGTTGTTCCCTCGTAGCCGTGTTTACAAGTTCCACATGATAAAAATCCACTACCTAGTTTACACCAATCAAATCAACGGACTCCACCGGGACAAAATTTTGCGTTTCGCCTAAACCACTAGCTTGCTGGTATAAACTACATTACTGACACAGCAAACTATAAAGTATTGCCGCTGGGAAATAATGTTTATTGTGTGGGCAGTTTATGCTCTTACTTGCTACCCCTCCCCCCCACTCTAAATAACTTGCTTTTTACTACTAACAGACGTCGAATGCACAGATTCGCCCCGACTTCAGTAATAGGTGAGACTGTCACAAAATGACTATACATATAAATCGATTGAGTACGTTAACAATGACCTCTGAATGTGCGACTGCATGCTTTCTGTAACGTCTGGGAGTACGAAGAAATTCAACTAATCTTCCTACGAGCACATACTATTTTTTTCAAAACGGCAATTGTTTGTAATTTTATTCCAAAGTGCTGGGTAAAATGACTTACGAATTTTTTTTTTCCCATGAACTATTACTATGTGTACTAATAAAGATTAGAGAACATTTAACTATATTATGACAAGAGAGACATACAGGAGTTAAATAGAAGCAGAACACTATAACACGATAAAGGCAGCGTCTTCATATCCATAACAAAGAAAAACTTTTCAATAACAAAGTTCAAAATATAGTACGTTATCATCTTCACAGAAAAAATTTAAAGCACTAAATCGAGAATTAGCAAGTAAACATATCAACTGACAAGGAAAATACTGTGCTCTTAGGTCTGTGTACAGAGTTCACACAAAAACGTGGTCTGTAATCTAACCTAAAGATGGCTGCACATCTTTTCCAAACCACAATGCAAAAACACTGATCAAACCAATTAGTACTAATTATGACTTACATCGAAAATCTTCACTGGATCGTGTTTCAGTACACTGATTACATATCTTAGACTAATAATGCAGATAACTGTGATTTTAAAATCGAAAGATGAACACTAGAAAACATACTTGTTGCTCACAAAACTTGAAAACTGCGCCGAGTCAACACGCCATCTTAAACTGGAGTCCCATAGCCAACCTAACGGCGCAAAATTTAAAACCGCCGGCCCGATACATTTGTCGATATACAGGTGTCATTTCTCCCATTTTTAGGTAACATCCTCTACTCAGCTAGTCAAGAAATTTCCCGCAATTTATGAGTTTCTTTAACGTTTACAAGAACCCTCCAAAAGTCCCTGACCCAAGCCAATTGAATTCAGACAACTCTCGGCTTATTTGTTTTATTATCCTCCCAGCCATAGCGTTCGTTCAGACACATTTTAATTACTGTCATTCTCAAGTTCTTACAATCACGAAATTTTGCTTCACATTGTTCACACGTCCTCGTCAACAGAGCCAAATGAAGGAATAAGGGATACAGAGATATCAATTACGTCCTCCTGGGAATTGAGCCCTATAATGAATGCACATTTTCTGGATATTTACACTGGTTACCAAATATTAATAGAACAGCAATATCCTGATAAACAATTTAAATTAATATGAATCCGGAAGGTCTAGCGACCAGCACACTCTTTGATTTCCGTGGTTTTACCAGTGAAAAAAACTTGATGGTAAGGTTAAACTTACCCAAGTATAGAAGCTGTAGACTGTGAATATCCAAAGACAGCTGATAGACATAACGAACTCTTCTCGGGCTATTAGCTATGTCCGGCAGTTTAATGGAAAAAAAGTACCACCACTTCAAGAACCATCTTCATCCTCGAAACAATGGTATTTTCTCCATTAAGCCACCTGGCATGGCTCGTAGACCAAAAAGATTTCATTATACTTAGTAGCCAAGAAAGCTTCAGATGATACTCCTGGAATCTGGCAGCAAGATCCGCCACAGTTCCACTGTCCACCCATCTTCGGAAGTCCCCAGAAGCCTAATTAACTCAGAGATTTGCTTTCACACACAACGGACAACTTACATACATAAACACACACTCCCAAAACAAAATAAATTAATATCATGCTGTAACCTAGAATTTGGGGGTCAAATAAAGGTAGGTAATCCAAGCTACTAACAACACATTAAATACTCAAATATTATAAACAACAATACAATAAAAAACCAAAAGATGATTCACGTATTTGACTTTTGTATAAAAAAATATTGTTGTAAAATTCTAATGTTATAAATATGGTTATACAATTTATCTACAGCCGTTATGAATAAGATACATCATGACAGTAATATTTTCTACCAAACCTTATAATAAATACTTTTATTAAAATCTTTTCTTATACCAATAAATCTGACTTTACTATACATACTCACACTGTAAAGGTATTAAAACAACAATGGTGGTGCTGAAACTCAATTTTTAAAACTATTTTAATATCATACAAACTACTGAAATTTGAAGTAAACTTAGCACTTAAATACAAAATATAATCCTATACCAAATTTAATAATTTGGTGTTGCACTTTGAATGTAATGAAATAATTAACAACTTTCAACACAAGATACACAAAACAAATGTTTTACAATTTACAGCAAAATATACATATTACATATAATATTTGAACAATACAATCAAACAAAATTATGAATGATCACACTTTAACACAGTCACTCCATATAAAACACACAAATTTGGGTATAAAAAGGCATTCGTTACAGCATAAATATTACGGAGACAAGGATATGACTCGTGTAAAAAAGTGATGCAACATAAGGAAACTGTTAATGACAGCTGTTTTTGGCAGCACGTGACAATGCCAAATATTCTTATACTGAATTACATACACATTGACATTTACATTAACAACCATCATTAAATATTCTTTGGTACGTAAACAAAATATTTGGTGAAACGCGCACACCAAGCATATTCACTTGATATTACCCCACAATGTTACCTAACCTAACCAGACCACACTTACATATTCAGAAATATGTCTTGAAATAGTAGCATCATTTCAAAAACAATCCTGTACAAGATATCTGTAAAAGAGTTCCAGAAAACACCAACTCATCACCATAATGAATATATTTTCCAAATCTGTCATTCTTAATGCACCTAACCTCAAAATGGTACAGAATGGAACATGTTACAACCGCCTACCTGCAATCTATTTGTAATATCCATTCCATTAACAGTAATTGACAAACATTACTTTAGGGCCATTATTCTGAGCTGTCTGAAACTGTATAAGCAATGACAAGAAAAAGAGGTATACTGTCATTAAGGTTGTTTCTGATGTGCAAACCCAAATTCTTGATGAACCATTTTCAAATAACAATTAACTGTATTTGATTGTAGTTTGTTCCATTTGTATAGAATGCAGCTACTTCATGAATTTCATATACAGACAACTCGTACCGATCACATTTCTGGTAGTCCAATTTTTATTTTGGAACATAATTTAATTCGGTAAACTCTTATTTCAGCATGTTTGTCAGGACAACAGATTTGCATATGATAACTTAATACGCCCTAAACATACCTAACATGTTTCAAATTGCATGAAAATTGTTTTTCGTAATGTTGTACCAATGATTTTTCAATAAGAAATAGGTTTTGGGTCTGCTATTTCTATATGGGAACAGTAATTCCTGTCTTGCGCATTTAGCAACGGAACAGTAAGCTAACCTGCAACACTGATCAAACCTACTTAAAACTGACTCCATCATAAGAATCCCCATAAACCAACACATCTGAAGCAAGGTTTTTCCATAAACCTCATGGAGGAAGTTTAGAAACAGAAATGTTTTTGAAACTTGAGTTTACTGCACAGAGACCTTGATTTTATTTTTAAATTTATAAAATAACACTTCTTGGTGTTATAATGGTTCTTAGCAACCACTTCTATCAAAATTCATTACAGAATTATAAAAGTTAGATAGGATTTTAGTTACTCAACACTTCCCCACACACAATTTTATAAATTACAAACTCTACGTTACATTAGTAACTTTCTTAAATAGCTTATAAATCAAGTCCATATTTAAACCCAATTTTTAACTTGTACTAAGTTTAAAATGTGGGAGTTTATGTAACACAATATTCTGAAAATTGCTCTTCACTCTAGAGAAAACTGTTAAGAGCTGTCAACTTCTTCAGTTTCATATACGCGAATTTCTTTTTCAGATGCGGCTGCTGTTTCTCAAAACACTAATAAAAAATCAAATCAAAACAAACTACAGTAAAAAGTGTGACAGTGAACACAATAATTTTCGTTGTAAAGATATAATGCAGCAAAATCAAGGTCTCCAGTATCATTCGGTCCATCAGCTTATCCAGACAGTTGGCACTTAGCCATATAAATGCCTGGTAATATAATTGACATTATGAAAAGTGTTACAGCCAGTTGTGACAAGCACCACAGAAATAGCTTTATCATTACCATTAACCTTCTTTTTGGTAATTAATTTCAACACAACTCAATACTGTGATGAAAAGTCCCAACTCAAGATATACGCTCACAAGCTTTGGTTCCAGCCTTTTGGCAATTTGCACAAAGAAAAGTGAAAGTATAATAAACATACCTTTCTTTCAATATTACACCATATAGTTAAGATTTTCATTTTTGCATATTTAAAATATACTCGCCATAAGAGATAATACAGACATATCTGGCCTGCAAACTGACGCAGCGAAAAGAAATGAAATTGAGACCTCCTTATTCATACATGAACTGCACAGATGGTTGTCTTTCAACATATTATTGTACTACACGATCTAATATCAGAGCTCTTTGGTGCTGACTAATATATTCCACTATGATTCACAGTTTTTCAAGATGATGGCAGTTTGCCTTTCATTAGTTGCCTTATACAAGCTAAAACTACTTGGCCGATATTATAAAGGAGGTACGACGGATGCAAGATAACTCCAGGCTTGAGCCACGTCACAGTAAGAAGGGATGGGAAGATGGAAAGGCATTTTTTAATTTTGTGAAGCAAAAAACTTCTACAGTGTAAATGTAATAATTTCACATGAACAGATCAGGTTATCTTTCTGTATGTGTTATTGCTTTGTGGTCTTTCCCCTCACTCCCACATGCATATGTAACAGTCAATGAAGCTTGGAGTTACTTTGCACCCACTGTAACTAGGCTACATGTTCATATGATATAAGAAACATTTAAAATTAGTACAAAATGTTGATTCTATATAAATTAAGAGCTTTTCTGTATGTCCCCATACAAGGAACCTCAAGTGCACTTATTTCACATTTCATTTGTTGTCGACAAAAAACACAAACTTAAATTTCATCGTTGTCAATATGCATGCGCAGTATCACCAGTGACATTTGATGCCACTCCTTCCAAAAAAAAAAAATTTTACTACCCAGAGTTTCTGTCTGTCTTTCTTCTTTCTGGTTAACAATATTTGTCCGTCAAATCACAAATTTAATTTTTAAAATACTCTGCTGCAAAAAAAGCATTTAATTTTTCTTATCTGTCCGAATATATTTTGAAAATCCTGTAACTCACTTCCTGATATTTTATTTCTGTTGCATTAAAGATCACAGAATTTACAAATTTCACTTATTTAATACTTCCTGAAACACATTTCACCTAAAAACCACTTTGCAAGTATAATAATAACGATAATAAGAACTGAGACCATAAAGTGAACTAATCTACCAAGTGACTATTAAAAAAATAACCTAGCAGATAATGCACTCTATACATTAATGACAGGCTAATGATTCATTCAGGTTCAAATCATCAGAAGAAATACAGATTGAGATATCTGATCACAAATATGTGCATATGGTGGTGGGAGCATTATCACCAATGGAGGACTCAAATTTGAAACCAGTAAATATGTGAAACTTAAAATGTGAAAGCGTAAGCAAGTCATGAAAGAGAAACTTGTTTCAAAGCGTTCGTAAAAATAATTTGAGGTTGCATTGCTGTTATGATCAATAGACAAAGAATGCAATGGAATGAATCTTAGATTTACAAATTTTCAGAGTTTAATAGTTCCATCTTAATAGCCCTCTTTAATAAAAAATGTACCAATTTTTGTAGCTTTCTACTGTTCAAAGATTAGTCACAAAATATCTTTGAACATATATCCATTTTGGATCTTACATTATTTACAGACAAAAAACTTCTACCAGATGGTAAGTGCTAAAACAAAATGAAATCTACACTAGCCACTTGACATGCTTGCATGTCTTCTGGGTTGTAGTGCCATGTCTACAGACTTACTACACAACGCTACAACCCAGAAGCGTAAACTTCTACCACACCGCACGGGCGCAAACCATGACAACCTCAAATGTTACATGACATGTAGTTTGTTCCTTTATACATGCAAGGATATCAAAGTAAAATGGGTGTACGTAAAATACATGTGAATCACAGACCCATCTGGTGAGATGAAATGTGTTTCATAAAGTCTCGACTACTTATAGTAGCAAATTAAAACATTATTGTCTCAATAAGTTGTGCCTCTTGAGCCAAAATTGAAGATTTCTGTCTTCTGGG
This sequence comes from Zootermopsis nevadensis, assembly GCF_977971745.1. Lineage (NCBI taxonomy): Eukaryota > Metazoa > Arthropoda > Insecta > Blattodea > Termopsidae > Zootermopsis > Zootermopsis nevadensis. The sequence continues at coordinate 4,159,125 of NW_028259148.1, read as the reverse complement.
TTGTTGCGCTGCGTAGTCTGGTCGATGTTAACCAACGTTTCAGAGGTCATACTGCCTCCATCATCAGGGCAATTCATGACCTCTGAAACGTTGGGAAACATCGACCAGACTACACAGCGCAACAACCCAGAAGACAGAAATCTTCATATTCACTGCCGTGAAAACCTCAAATCTTACATGAGCCAAAGTTGTATGTAAATGAGAATCAAAGGTGACGAGTCCAAAAGTTATAACATTCTGGATACCAAGTGCAACAGCCTAATATTTCAGGTATTAAAACGTCTGTCACGGTAAACTCGACATAGTGCCGACAATTTCCTCAATCCACCTCCAGACTGAATCAACACTTCGGCACCTTAAAATGTCTATGTAAAGTAATAAATTAGAGACATGCTGGTACATTATCTAAGTTACTTTTACTGGAAAGTGAAGTCAATACTGTAACTATATTAAAATTAAAGCATCGCTGCCTATTTTGATCAAATGTATGTACACTAGATACATTGCACAAAACTATATCTGCTACTCTTTTCAGTTCATCTGGGCCTTGTATGTCTGCCAAATAAATGCACATTAATATATAATGTACAGCATTTTAACACACAAAATACAAATTTATTAGCAATCTGATGTTCTGCAATGTATAATAAATACCACAAATCACTTCTTTCATCAGTAAGAATATATATATATATATGTGTGTGTATATAGATAATATTTAATTAAAATAATCCTATTTACAGTCTGGTCACATCAGTCATCATTCAGTACGTTACACATTCACACGCTCGGCTGGTGACGCTTAATTCACGGTTTCGTGAATTTTAACGGCGCACACAAGCACACATACATACAATGCTGGTACAAACCTTAAGCGGCCCATCCACGTACAAGTCTGGCTTGGCTTGGGTTCCATCGGGCCAAACTCGTTTGTGGGTGGGGTGTCACGAGCCAAGTCTGCTATGCGTGTGGTGAAATATATCCGAGCTCGGCTCACGAGTCAAGCTCGCCGAGCCAGGCTTGCAAGTCAGATTCGTACGTGGATGGGCCGCTTTAGAAACACACTATTGTTATAGTCAATATCGGTGACAGATTTCGAGACACTAACTAAGAAATGAAGTGGAAACAACAAATTAGAATCTAACGAGCAACATTTAAAAACTGGAAGATGTATGATTCAAATTCAGTGAAGTCCTGTTCTTGCGTACATTAGTTGCTATGTAATAATTAATTACAGAGTCAAATATCAAATAAATTTTAACTTTTGGAGTGGTGGTGATGGTGAGTACTTGTCTTCTGCGCTTTCTTTTTTCGAGCAGCCAGCATATCATAGAAAGGGTTATGACTGATGCTTTGCCTGTAGCAGAACACACAACTTACATCAGGATGTGCAACTTAGGAAAGATATATGATGGATGATTGAAAATATTGTGTGCAGACTAAATATAATATACAAAAATGAACAATTAGCAAAGGAATACTTCAGTGGAAATTCCTTCGTTTAATTTGTAGTTTATATTTTTTTATTTGTAGGTTCCACGGTGAGTATTAAAATAAAGCATAACTTAATATTTTTCAGATCTCAGACATAAACATTAACTTTCAGAAACCTTAATATAATACTATAAATGATTCCATTGCATTATATCAGTGTTTCTCAAACTGTATTACAGAGAACTCTACTGAAATTAGTCCTGAATGACACTTCTTTCAATACATTTTGCCAATTTATGCTCAGTTTTTCATAAAGCTGGGAGCAAAGCATAATTCTTATTTTCTTGATCACTTTTAATGGATCACTGGCTGAAAACAAGAGCTTAAATAAAATGGAAAAAACAAAGCAAGCCCCATTATATGATGACTGGAAAACAGATGGCATTTCAAATACTTCAGGTATCAAGACAAATCACTTACACAGTACTTAAACAAATTTGTCTCTGAACGCTTGTTTACAAAAAAGGGTTTCATATGATTAAAAAGAAGGGCTCACTATGATCAAGAGAAAACTGGTGAATACATTAGCAACTACAAAATCACTTACCTGACACATTTGATCCATTCATCTTTCTCTTCTGGTGTGGCGGCAGACATTCGATAAACTGTGTGTTTACCTGTAACATAACAAACCCTAATATTTACAGATACAGCAGAAAAATTATCCACGCTGTAAAATGCAGCGATAAACTTCACAGCCGTTAAAAAAATTATTTTGACAATTTAAAAAAATATTTTACATGTGTAATGAGGATAGCACCGAGAGCAGAACCATTGAACGTTGTAATTGGAAACCAACAGATGGAGAATGTGGAGCATTTCAAGTACTTGGGAAGCATAGTCACGACGGACGCCCTATGCACCAAGGAAGTAAAAGCAAGGATAGCCATGGCCAAGGCAGCTTTCGTCAAGAAGAGGATACTTCTCACTAGCAAGTTGGGCTTGGAGATGAAGAAGAAACTAGTGAAGTGTTACGTATGGAGCAGAGACTTGGACACTCAGGAAGAAGGAACAGAAATACCTGGAGAGTTTTGAAATGTGGTGTTGGAGAAGAATAGAGATCAGGTGGACGGATCGAGTGACCAACGAAGAAGTATTGAGGAGAGTTAACGAGCAAAGAAGCATTCTGCAGGCGATTACACGAAGGAAAGCTAACTGGCTGGGACATGTTATGAGAAGGAATGGGTTACTGAGTGATATCATCGAAGGCCAGGTTGAAGGAAAGCGAGGACTGGGAAGAAGATTGATACAGCTAACCGACGACCTTAAACAAGGAAAGAAGATGACGTTCCAGGAATTAAAGCGAGAAGCCGAGAATAGGGACAACTGGAGAGCTCTTTTTGGGCAGAGCAATGGACCTGTCGTAAGACAGAACACTTAATAATAATAATAGTTTCAACAGAAGACCTGATGGTCATAGGGGAAGACAATTTACTATCATTCAGAGAGTTCTGAGTCTGATCCTTAATCAGATCTATGAGTCGATATTTCTGCTCACAGCCGTAATGCTCAAGGATGAACAAACACAACCTGTGTCTGATGTAATATGCACATAATTTTTTTTACATATCATTCATTTATTCATCTCTCCCTCTCTCATATTACTAACCTTCAACCACTTTGCCTTCACTGTCTGTCTTGCAGGCTTTGATGAATTCTGAGCCACTGGCATACAGCTCGAAACAGTGGTGTTTATGTCGATCGCTTACTTCTCGAACTTGAATATTCTCTAGGGGGATAATACCTCGAGGTTCCTTGTCTGTTGTGTATTCAAAGTAGTATAGGCAGTTGTCATTCAAGATGAACCATCGCCTTTTCCAGCTCTTGTAACGTCCACCTGAAATTTACACAGGAAATCTATTAGTAGCTTAACCCAGTAGCGGGTCATCGCCGGCTCCTTTCGAAGGTTTCATTGTCTTCGAACACAGGAAATAACAACCTAAGAATGAATTATGCATCATATTAAGTATAAATTCCAACACACTTATTATTAAGCACTGTGAGGCTAGGAAAACAGTCCTTCTTGAGAAGTTGATAGTGACTCAGCTGGTAAAGAAATTTCCTGCCCTTAATGAACCAAAATGATCATATTTTCACACATGAAAATGTATTATTCTTAAATAAGATACATAAGCTTATTTTAGGACAAACAAGTGAAAAATTAGTGCAAGTGAAAGTTTTAAGTGTAACTTACCCTGTTTCCACAACCAGCCCTCTTTATCAGGATTGAAAAATGTATGCATAAGGTCATTGCCATCATCCTCTGGGATTTTGAATGGCTCAGTCTTTATACTCTCATACAAACTCTGCAAAACAGAATAATTTACATATACCACACGCCCGTAAGTTAGCGGACGATTTGAATAACTTAACGAAAAACTTATGTATATACTTCTGTGATCGCACGTGTAAAAATTTTAATGTTGTGTGGCTGTTTTTGTAGTACCAAGGTTTTTACATGGCCTTCAAGTCGTCCACGATTTATGGACACTATAAAAAAAATCGTCTTCAATATTTCATTCCAGCATCATGTTGTGGGATTGTGCACATTTTTTCCAACACATACAACAAAAAATTAATATTATATTAACATTAGTTATAATAACAGTATTTTATGTATTATGAAATGACAACCTGCTGGATGGTCATCTTCAGGCTTGTCCCACACACAATTAAAAGAAATTAAATCTGTTGTTGCTATAGTAACATCTACAAACATGTTACATAAGATAAAAGACTGGAAGAAACTTACACATTTACAGGATATATTAAAATATAAGTTGCATTATATTTCTACCTATCCAGTTTTGATTCGACACACACGAAGTAGACATTTCTTTCTGCTGTAGTTCTAGGGCGCTGAACCAGAAGCGGGAGAAAAGATCTCGCCGTTTAACTCCACCCTCTGTTTTCATGGTCAGCCAATAAGGATGAGGCATCAACAGGACTTAATGGTGTATATATCATCAGTTTTTGGCCATTCCTCACATTTACCCTGATGATGGAGACAGAGCAAGTCTCCGAGATATCGGTTCTTATCCTGACTCCGACACCACCGACCACTTAAGATGATTTTATAGAATGCTGTGATTAAGCAGGTAGTTGAAGACTGTGCCCTTGTAGTATGAAGTACTTACAACAAGCAGCTCCTGAGGCAAGTCCCCACCGTTATTGATGCCTCGATTCATAGATATAAACTGCTCTACGGTAGGCTTGTCTTTTACACTAGGGTTATGTAAACTTGTGTTCAGCATAATGATAGCAAAAGACAGTACATAGCACGTGTCTGCAACATAAAAAAAATAAAATTCACGAACTCATCAACACAGACCACCAACATCTTCACTGCTACGAGAACCTCAAGACTCGGTTAAACACTGAGATGACTGGTGGCGCCTCTTATAATGAATATCAACGCAATCTTGACAACACTTAATACATGTCCTACTCAATTACTGATAACCAGGCACAGACCATAATTATTCCAAAAAACTGTCTCTCTTAATTAATCTAATTAAAATTTTCAGTTCTAAGTTACACACCTGTATTTGTGAAAATATTAGGATTGAGCTGGCAGTATCTTTGTGCAAAACACTCCATCATACGATCTATTTTCTGGGCTTCGCCGGGCAGACGAAAACTCCATAGAAACTGACTGCAAAGATCAGATAAAAGTAAAAAAATTTTAAGCACGACCTCAATTCATATCAACAAGATACAACATCAAAGAACACTTACAGGGCAACTTCGTAAACACAGAGGTTGCTTGATCACATTATAATTATAGTAATTTAACTAAATTCTTCCTGACCTTCACCTTTACGGTTACAATTCAAACTAGCGACTTCATGATATAAGTTTACAGAAACAAAACTATTTAAAGGATAATGAAAATAAATTAAATTAATGTACCTGAGAATGAATAAGGACAAGACAGTGATAAGGCTTTTAAAAACCAAGATACAAATGTCACAAAAATTAACAAGACGCTGGTTACAGAAGTGGACAAATTTATATTGAGGAAGGTAAATATATTCACAAGGTAAAATTGATGGACAGAGAAACATAAAGATATAAAATAGATCTAATGTTATTTATTATATAATAATAATAAGGAACAGACTCCCAAAACTGAGAAGAAACAGTTTAAAAATAATATTTTAAACTGATTTTAACAACTGAAACTCAAATATAGACGCTCGGGAAAAGAAACAAAATCAAAATCTAATGGATAAGATATTTTTAGAAGTAGGGAGGAGAAAACAATAACAGACAGAATTAGAAATTACATCTGTAGAGAAGAAGTCAGAATCCAATATTTCTTATCAGAATTATAAGAGAATTTGCCACAATTATTTCGGCATATAAAGGGAGTCGGCAAAACAAGAAAACTAAGAAGGTTTTAGAATTAAAATTCAAATGAATGAAACAACCCAGCACAAGATGGTTTTTAACCAAATACTAGAAGAGGATGGTTATCTTCTGGGTTGTTCCACCACATAGTCTGGTAGAAGTTTACGGATGTTTCAGAGTTGCCTGAAGTCTTCATCAGGGCGACGACAGCAAACTTCTACCAAACTACATGGAGCAAAACATTCCAGAAGACAACCATCTTCATACTTACTGCTATGAAAAATTAAAATCAAAAGTAGAGTGAGGAGCTCGTAAGAAACTGAAAAAAAAAAAGGATGAAGAGGAAAACCCATTGGCCTGTGCAAAATGGTTATGATGCTACAAGGAGAAGAAGAAGAGGAACAAGTAACGCTTACCGTAAGGCTTGCACCAGAATGAGATCTGTGAAATCATGGAGCTCAACGAATGCTTTTAGAACTTTCTCGTTGAAGTCATTCTTCTCACCGAGGTAGTCTCCGATGGCAGTCTTGTTCAACCCTTCGCCCTTATAGAGGAACTGGGCCACGTCCTCCGCAGTACTTTTCAACAGGCCGTGCTCAATCAGGTACTCGATCCCCTTCTTTGGGTCCATGTTGAATTTCTTTCGTCCTATGGACATCTGTTTAGCCTTTGTATTGTTCTTACTGAAAGATACACAAGAAAGTAAATATTTTAAACCATGACTTAAAATGCATATCTTTTTTCTACACTGACACAGTAAAGAATAATTAAAAAATATATATATATATATATATATATATCTTCTTCTTCTTCTATGTCTCTCCGGTCCATGGCCTCCTCAATTCTCCTCTTCCATTCGGTCCTCTGTTAGGTCCGTCTGTCCGAGGCTTTGATCGACGTTTCGAAACATCTTCCTTTTTACGGTGCAAGGTTGTTAGCCTTGCGACCAACCCCCAACCTGGAGGACCATATATATATATATATATATATATATATATATATAATGATACAACAACCAAAATGGAAATAAAGAAGAATGTTGAAGCAACTTCTTTCAGATTTCTTTGTAACATTAATGGCAGCAAATTTTCAATAAAATTACTCCCACACATTTGAAGTGAAAGCAGTGAGTATATTATTTATTTTACTTCCTACTGCATTTATGTTCCTGTTTACGAGTTCAAACGCATTCTTACCCCTCATCTGCTGTATCCATATTCTCCATTTCCGCAACAACTTCACCGAGAGCATCCTTGAGTTGCTGGAACATAGAAACACCTAGTTAAAAACACATTAACAGACATTTATACCATAATTATGATCAACAAATACTGACGAACTATCAGCTACATGAAAAATGGCTTAAGGAACGTCATATTATAAAGCTGCCGATATCGTCAACTCCCACAAACAGTAGCTCTATGCCGTACGCATTTCTGTTCTGACGCAACCTTATTCCGAGAACACCAGCCATCTGCAGAAGAAAGTTGTCCAGCAACATTGCCTAACCTCCAGCAATGAAACATTTGTTTCTTGGCAACAAAAATGCAGCATGTTTGTAACATTTAAGGTACTCAACAGTTGCACATATAGCAAAAATGACATAAAATTAATGATTTGAACTGTATAGAAAAGGTTGATAAAACACATTATCCCCACGTAGACCAGAGAGAATCATCACATCAGCCTCCTGTTTATGAGTTGTATCACAGCCGATATCTTGATTGTGACATCGAGCGCTTCTGACTATTTTTCTTCGTGTCCAGTACACACCATCCAGCATGGCGTGCATTGGTGGTTAGCAGGATTCACGATCCATCAGTACATGGGTTCGATCGGGACCCCCTTTTTTGCGAGATGATGATGAAAGTGGAGTAATTGTTGGGATGCCACGAAGAAACCCCGGAGGGAAAACTCCGTGATACCTAGACCACGGCCTTGCCCAACACAAGTTGTAAATCTGAGCACCGCCGGGAATCGAACCCGGAACCCCAGTATCTAACCGCTTCTAACTATGCTGTGTGCTGAATGACCAAGGCTAGATTTCTGACACAGGCACGAACTTCTCTGTTTGACACTGCGCTCAAATTGGTTCCGGGGACCACCCGACCTCATATTCGAAGGTTTGGGGTTCTTTCCCTGGGATAAAAGCAGCAGGGGCCTTAATCCAGTGCCGAGGTACCTTCATAATGGAGTACTTAATTAACACAGGAATGAGAATGGTGATCTGATTGCAAATTCCCAGAGATGAAACAATTACATTTGTCAGCTGTTAAATGTACACGGGGTTAATGATGTTAGACAAATTGAGATAGGTAACAGCTCAGTCATTAGTAAATAAAAAGTAAAGTTTGTCCCACTATACGCCATGTAGGCGCTTGGGGTGAGTGGAGGTATAGCTCCTCTCTTCCTTGACCTCGGCACTAGATGGGGGTGAGTGGTCAGCATCACGCCCCGGCCGGCTTTACCCCCGGGAAAGGATCCCGGTACCCATTGTAGAGGAGGCTGGGTGGGCCCCAGAGCCGGTCTGGACGCAGAGGCTAGAGGAAAAATCCTCTGCCCCCGTCGGGGATCGAACCCCGGCCGTCCAGCCCGTAGTTAGTCACTATACTGACTGAGCTATCCCGGCTCCATTAGTAAATAAGCATTATTTAATATAATATTTTGTCATGTGTGATGTGCTTGAGGTGTGAATAAATCTTCCCAAAAGCTAACTACAAAATACACTCAACGACACCTAAGATACGACACAAAGGCCGTTTTATCTCACGGATTCGGAGGATTTTTATAGCGTTAGTTCCCACTTCCTCCGGGGAGAACAACTGTTTGCACATGTTTTTCCCTCCCTTACCACTCATTCCAGAACAGGAAATGAAATACATACCCCGGACGTGCAGGTTACAAATCTAGGGTCCTGTCATAACAGTACTGAGTTCAATATGGACACTTGCAGTTTCACGACTACAAGAAACTAAATACATTGTGTGATGCGTGTAACACAACAGAAAATTCCGGTTGAGATTTCAGTTTCTCGCGGCGGTAAAGATTACGATGTAATACCGTGTAGACTCAAAGCTACAGTCCACGACTGTAATCTTGAGACTTGCAAGGAATGCAGCGATGGTTATTTATTTATTTATTTAGTGTTCTGTCTGACGACAGGTCCATATGAACAGGATCCTTCCATCCTTTCCTCGGACTGGGACCTGTTCATATACGTTCTTGGCAGATGATCCAGAAGTGGTTTGCCATTGCCTTCTTCTGTGTGTGAATGGAGTAATTGTTGGGATGCCACGGAGGAAAACTCCGTGTTGCCTAGACCACGGCCTTGCCCAACACAAGTTATAAATTCGGGCACCGCCGGGAATCGAACCCGAGACCCCAGGATTACAAGGCCAGCGTTCTAACCGCTAGACCACCGTGGCGGCAGCGATGGTATCTACCCATAATTCTAAACAACGGAATAACCATGAATTAAAACATCGGCTGAAAGTTCCAGTTATTATTACCGGATTTCTGGGCATTTTCCATCGTCTAGTACTCTGAAAAGGACACGTTTCGGACACTGGACGTTACGGGGTTTGAGGTTAAGCTGGGGAATACCGACTCAGCCGGAAGGATCCTCAACTCCATGGAGGTGGTGTAAGGTCCAGTTTCCTAAATGATGGTTTTTTTCCCTTCAGAATACCAGACTCTCGACTCCAGAGTCTACAAATTACGACACATCATAGCCACAACTTTACAGAACTCAAGAAGTTGTAACTTTTCCTCGTAACTGTTACCGCCATCCTCAGATATCAGGTAATTCTAAGGTAGTATATTTGCGTCATATTGTGAATTAGGTTAATATTTTAATATTTTCCGTCAAATCACAATTTTAATAAGATAATAAAATATAAAATATTTAAAATATCATTTCACGTTCCGCATTCGATGCGGAACGTGAAATGATATTTTAAATATTTTATATTTTATTATCTTATTAAAATTGTGATTTGACGGAAAATATTAAAATATCAGGTAATTCTACTCATCCTCCAAGCTCAGAAGATCGCAAGGCCATGATGTCGGTATTACTAAGGGCAGAAAATTAATAAATGCAAAGGACGGCTGGCCACTAGTCGCATGATGTCCATACCAGTTTTCATAAAAATCCGTTACGTAGTTCTGTGGTTATCGGTGAGGCAGACACCGGGCCCGATAGCACAAGTCAAGAACAAGTTCCCGGATTTCAAGCAGGGAAGCAACCACCATTAAATAGCCTTCGCGATTTCCTGGCAAATACAGATTAAACTTCCTGTACAGACACAGCCACAAATAATCTCAAACACCAGTCACTGACGCATCAGCCAACATCTCCAATCCCTTTGAACTACCCAGATATAACACGTCAATCGTCTTTAAATCTACAGCGGCGGTCGACCAAAACAATCGATATCGCCTGAAATAACCACTCCGCTTTCAATTTGTCCATTGAACTTTCGCCTTTGGTTGTTTACGTCTGTGGAAATGAAATGGAGAATGTGCGGAACTCCGCGAAAACCTGACGCAACTCTGACGTACGCCAGGAATCAATTTCTTGTCTGCTAAGCAAACATCTCCACTCTAGCTGCTATATCTTGTACGAACCATCTGGTCTTGACCAGAACTCTTGAGAAGAAGGAAAGCCCGAGTACTGCATTTCAGTCCAACCTTTTGAATGAAGCTGAATTAATGACAGGGGAAATAAACGTTAAAGGCTATAAAGTTTCCCAGGCAGTGCCCACTCGTCCTTACGGTCTTAATGCATTCGATATTGAATTTGCCTTAGTAGGGCGGCGGTGGGGGGTACAGACTATCTTATGCTTTAAGTCCACTTTATCCGTAAAGATATTAAGTATCAGGGAAAGTAACTTCGTTCAATAAAACCTAGATACATATAACAAGAAGACAAAATGAGATTTCTGGTTCAAGGCCGGCGAATTTACCAGGTCTGTGGATACCTCAACCACGAAGGGGTCAAACACATTGCTTTTCTGTCCTCCAGCTTTCGAAACGTCGTGATTTTGTGATTTTATAAGTTAGACGATGGACAAAAGTAAAATAATAATAATAATTTTACATGTAAGATTTGAGGTTTTCAAAGCGGTGAGTATGAAGATTTCTGTCTTCTGTGTTGTTGCGCTGTGTAGTCTGGTCGATGTTTACCAACGTTTCGGAGGTCATACTGCCTCCGTCATCAGAGTATGAAGATTTCTGTCTTCTGGGTTGTTGCGCTGTGTAGTCTGGTCGATGTTTACCAACGTTTCGGAGGTCATACTGCCTCCGTCATCAGAGTATGAAGATTTCTGTCTTCTGGGTTGTTGCGCTGTGTAGTCTGGTCGATGTTTACCAACGTTTCGGAGGTCATACTGCCTCCGTCATCAGAGTATGAAGATTTCTGTCTTCTGGGTTGTTGCGCTGTGTAGTCTGGTCGATGTTTACCAACGTTTCGGAGGTCATACTGCCTCCGTCATCAGAGTATGAAGATTTCTGTCTTCTGGGTTGTTGCGCTGTGTAGTCTGGTCGATGTTTACCAACGTTTCGGAGGTCATACTGCCTCCGTCATCAGAGTATGAAGATTTCTGTCTTCTGGGTTGTTGCGCTGTGTAGTCTGGTCGATGTTTACCAACGTTTCGGAGGTCATACTGCCTCCGTCATCAGAGTATGAAGATTTCTGTCTTCTGGGTTGTTGCGCTGTGTAGTCTGGTCGATGTTTACCAACGTTTCGGAGGTCATACTGCCTCCGTCATCAGAGTATGAAGATTTCTGTCTTCTGGGTTGTTGCGCTGTGTAGTCTGGTCGATGTTTACCAACGTTTCGGAGGTCATACTGCCTCCGTCATCAGAGTATGAAGATTTCTGTCTTCTGGGTTGTTGCGCTGTGTAGTCTGGTCGATGTTAACCAACGTTTCAGAGGTCAAACTGCCTCCGTCATCAGGGCGATGAAGATTTCCGTCTTCTGAGTTGTTGCGCTGTGTAGTCTGGTCGATGTTTACCAACGTTTCGGAGGTCATACTGCCTCCGTCATCAGAGTATGAAGATTTCTGTCTTCTGGGTTGTTGCGCTGTGTAGTCTGGTCGATGTTTACCAACGTTTCGGAGGTCATACTGCCTCCGTCATCAGAGTATGAAGATTTCTGTCTTCTGGGTTGTTGCGCTGTGTAGTCTGGTCGATGTTAACCAACGTTTCAGAGGTCAAACTGCCTCCGTCATCAGGGCGATGAAGATTTCCGTCTTCTGAGTTGTTGCGCTGTGTAGTCTGGTCGATGTTAACCAACGTTTCGGAGGTCATACTGCCTCCGTCATCAGGGCGATGAAGATTTCTGTCTTCTGGGTTGTTGCGCTGTGTAGTCTGGTAGATGTTAATCAACGTTTCAGAGGTCATACTGCCTCCGTCATCAGGGCGACAACAACCCAGACGACAGAAATCTTCAATAATTTTATACCATCGTCAGAAACCTTCAAACGGGCTTCCATCATTACTCTTCTTCTATCGTCATTAAGTGAGCTGCTTATGTACTACAGAACGGGAGTCAGCTGATTAGCCCATCATCCTGTCTACGGCCGGTCTTTGTGCACACACAACGCAGGCATTTGCATTGTACAAACCAGGAGTGTCCAATCTAAAACCTGTCCATCTGCTTGGATAAAAAAAAAGTTTCTGCTTGAAACACACCGGGTCCTTTTCATTTAACTTCTCTGTGCATAATCGGATTTCGATTCGAGATACTAATACACTGCAATCGATCATCTCTATTCTCCCCCATGGAGAACTGGAAAATCGTACTCTTCAGAAGATACAAGATCGCGTCATGCCAAAGGATCTCTAAAATTCTGGGCACCCATGATGACATTGACCCATTCCTATTCGCCCCCTATTCTTATGCAGATGATGTCATACGTAATGCTGCTGCTTCTGACAGCTTTTTATGGATTACGCCTTGTGACCTCACACAATTCGCAATTACTTTCTAAATGTATTGATCCTTTTTTAGACACTCGGCACACTCGACAGCACAAGACTGAAAAGGTGAATCTTTGGAGTTCAATTAATCTGTTTAGTGACTCGAAGGTGCAGACCATACGTATACCAGTTGTAATGAATGACGAGTATGTGCGTTACGTCAACTGTCATTCAAAATATGTGAATTTAAAACGTCAAGAAATAGGACTAATCCGTAGGCACCGACAATACAAACCCAATTCAAAGCCAGAATATACGACATCCTTTGCGAACTAGGTCTGAAGCAGATTTCTGTAATGTGAAGAACGAATATCCACAACCCTTCAAAGTCCACTGGTAACTGTACTTTGCCATTCTCCTACTAGCTTAATTTTGTTTTCTTATTAATGTAGCTCAGTCAGTATAGTGACTAGCTACGGGCTGGACGGCCGGGGTTCGATCCCCGACGGGGGCAGAGGATTTTTCCTCTAGCCTCTGCGTCCAGACCGGCTCTGGGGCCCACCCAGCCTCCTCTACAATGGGTACCGGGGTCCTTTCCCGGGGGTAAAGCCGGCCTTGGCGTGATGCTGACCACTCACCCCCATCTAGTGCCGAGGTCAAGGAAGAGAGGAGCTATACCTCCACTCCCCCCAAACGCCTACATGGCGTATAGTGGGACAAACTTTACTTTACTTTAATGTACAAGGATTACATTAGCAATCTTACAAACCAAATTATTTCAGACTTCCCTACCTTCAATGGCCTCGACTGACTCAGGATAACTTCGGAGGACATGGATTCCTATTCGAAAGTTGTTCTCTCTGAGTCCCTCTATACACTCCATCAGTTTGGCACTAACATTTTGAATCACCCTGTATAATAAAGACCACTGCTCATTTACTGTCTGGTGTTGTGGGAGTCACTTGCCACAGCGGCTCAGACAGGAAACTTGAGAAATTTTTAAAATGTGTAGCAAAAAAAGTTTCCTGAGTTAAATTTATTCTCCATTTATAATTTGCAACCAAGTCACGAAAATACGCTATTCGGCAAGACGTCTCGAGCAAGCGGTAAGCGGACTATTTCGAAGTATCTTCCCGACACTGTCATTATACAGCGGGGGAAAATGAAACTCCATTGAGACTTGGAAAGAATGGATGAGTGAAACTGGTCCAGAAGATGAGATCATATGGTAATAAAAAAGACACGTCTCCTAAAAACGTCTGTAAATGGTTGTGCGCTCTAACAAACATATCTGAAGTGATTTCATTTATCATCTCGTATAAATGCGGAAATCACAGCCGGCTTAACCTCACCACCGGAAGTGATTTCATTTGTATCTCGTAGAACCGAGGAAAACCACAAAACCTCACACTTGACATGGCCATCGCCTCACCCCTGGAAGTGATTTCATTCTTACCTGACAGAACTGAGGAAAACCATGGAAACCCCCCCCCTCCCCGCCTCTGTTTAGATGTTCCTGGTGTCAAAAAGTATGCCATACACATTTTACATGTATTAACAAACTTAAAACTCACCCACGCCAATCACCACTGGCCATTGACATCAGACGAACAGCAAAAGAATGAATATTTTGATAGAGAATTACATTTCAAAGCAGGAAATTCGAACTAGGGAATAATAAGTTAGTTTTTTTTAACGTGGAACTAACGTTTTGGAAAAAAAAATTCCACTTTTCAATTACGAATATAGGCTGCATAGAAGTGAATCGTGGACACGGGGGTGCAAAGACAAACAATACCAGGTCTTTCGCATCTTCAACAGTTCATAAAACCCACCAGGATACTCTTGAGAGAACACGCACTTAACCAGGTAAAAGGACAATCGAGTGTCGAGATGGACACTTACGTTCGAATCCCACCTTTATTTATCTTGCTTTATCGCGTTATTTCTGAACGTACACTTCAACATGGAACAAAAAACTACTCTGTAATGGCGCTGACGTCAATTCTACCTGAAATAATTAAATCTCATCATGTAACAGGCGTTTTGTTGGGCGTTTGTGTTGCTGAAACGAACTATTAATACTAACATCCCATTGGATATCCTGCTGACAGAATTTCGCTGCATACAGGGAGCCCAAAAAGCAATGCAGGAATCCAATGAGAAGTCTCACTGCACGACAGAACACAGCAACTGGTCATTTCTTGGTCTGAAACAAACGCCTTCTCAGTTTCTCTCTCCTTAATCCCACTACAGACTCACGATTGGAAAACCTAACAATAAAAGCAGCCCTCCATCTTCGTTTTCAAAACATTCGCAAATTTCTGAAGTAAAACTATGAGACTTCGATTCACGACAATACAGAACGGCTAACGTGGCCTGTTTCATACAGAATGTACCAAAAAGACGCAAACACTGACGTATGTAGTTAATTAGTTTATTAAAATGTATTTATTTAATTCACTGAATGCGAGTATATATCTTTTTGGGGGCAATCTGTAGATAACATTTAGCGGTGTTCAAAGCTAACAAGACAAATTTTGAACTCAAATCCTTAAATTTCTTCTTGTGACTTCGTAGTTAATCATACACTTGACATTGTTTGTCCACGTCTAATTTCCTGACTGTAGACTGGGGTCTCGGGTTCGATTCCCGGCGGTGCCAGAATTTATAACTTGTGTTGGGCAAGGCCGTGGTCTAGGCAACACGGAGTTTTCCTCCGTGGCATCCCAACAATTACTCCACTCACACACAGAAGAAGGCAATGGCAAACCACTTCTGGATCATCTGCCAAGAACGTATATGAACAGGTCCCAGTCCGAGAAAAGGATGGAAGGATCCTGTTCATATGGACCTGTCGTCAGACAGAACAATAAATAATAATAAGATGAGGTGGTCTAGCTGTTAGAACGCTGGCCTTGTAATCCTGGGGTCTCGGGTTCGATTCCCGGTGGTGCCCGAATTTATAACTTGTGTTGGGCAAGGCCGTGGTCTAGGCAACACGGAGTTTTCCTCCGGGGGCTTCCCCGGTTTCTCCGTGGCATCCCAACAATTACTCCATTCACACACAGAAGAAGGCAATGGCAAACCACTTCTGGGTCATCTGCCAAGAACGTATATGAACAGGTCCCAGTCCGAGAAAAGGATGGAAGGATCCTGTTCATATGGACCTGTCGTCAGACAGAACACTAAATAAAATAAATAAATAGGCATGAGTCGGATAAAAATGCGGATAATTTTTCATGGAAACCCAGAAAGAAAAGAAAACAATTAAGAATACGGGTAAAAAATGAGAAATTGATTGGACCGGAACAAGATGTGAGGAAATGAACTGACTATCTGCCTGTGGGCAGGGATTAGCTTGGTGTTTGATACGACACAGAACAGGTAACAATAAACAGAAAAAATATAATAAACAAACATCCAAATAGGTAATACTAAGTAAAGTAAAGTTTGTCCCACTATACGGCATGTAGGCGCTTGGGGTAAGTGGAGGTATAGCTCCTCTCTTCCTTGACCTCGGCACTAGATGGGGGTGAGTGGTCAGCATCACGCCCCGGCCGGCTTTACCCCCGGGAAAGGACCCCCGGTACCCATTGTAGAGGAGGCTGGGTGGGCCCCAGAGCCGGTCTGGACGCAGAGGCTAGAGGAAAAATCCTCTGCCCTCGTCGGGGATCGAACCCCGGCTGTCCAGCTCGTAGCTAGTCACTATACTGACTGAGCTATCCCGGCTCATATAGGTAATACTAGTACGCGGAAATTCACCAAAAATTTCCACAGTGCAACAGAAGAAACGAGTACAAAAAGGTGAAAACACGCAGGCATTTACTCCGGGGGCCCCACGAAAACGGTTTGAACAGGACAACTTGGGGGGATTTCTGAGACGCGAATGCAATTATACAACTTACCGATCACTATACAATTCCACCACAGCCACGTTATTGGAACGATTCCAGTCAAAAACCTGTAACTCGTTATTTACGTTAAAACGTGGATAAAATTAGATGACGCGGCCTCGTCATTCAAAAATAAAACTGACATTCGCCATGTGACCACGGCGATTAAAAAAAAAATGTAAAATGCATCTCTGATATAGGAGCATGGCCAATGCAAGCCTAGAAATTCTATCGCCTTCCGTTACAAACAACAAATTAAATCATGGAATTAAAAGGAGAAGACTGGAAAATTATTAACTTGTACCGTGATGGCAACACTGAATGAAACAGCACAATTTCTTTTCAAACGACGACAACAAGCTTATCAATAGACCTTATTTAGACAGTGGCAGCTGATTACATGGCTTTAGCATCCGAACGCTATCTGTTGCGTCATTGTTCTCACAACAGAATGCGCTGATCACATACTGTTGTAAATTCTGCTGAACCTAAGATGGCTGTCTTCTGGGCTGTTCCGTCGTGTAGTCTGGTAGAAGATTACCGACGTTTCAGAGGTCTTTTCTGCCTCAAGATTGCATTGCTGGAGCCTGCAACCTCACAGGAACGTTACGGAGACTTCATGATCACGTTTTACAAATCTTATCTTTCAATGAGGGTTGTTGCAATGTCCAGTATCATGACTGCAAAATACTATTTGGTCCTGTAATTGCATTAACCTTTCTTTCAACTGCATATACTAGACCAGAAAGTTCACTGCAGCGGCTGCCAAAAATTCCTTCTTTTTTTTTTGCGATGGGGTGAGGATGTCTATGTGGAACTGTGCCGTTAATACGCGAACTTCTCAACACCCCCTACTCCACCGAGAACACAAGAGTGAATATAGAGCAGCGGTGGAATGACAATGTCAGCGGAAAACCGAAGGCGTGCGAGAAAAAACTTGTCTCAGAATAATTCCGTCCATCATAAATCCCACACGGACTAACCTAGACACGAATCTGTGTCTCCGCCGTGAAAATACGGCAAGTAACTGCCTCAGTTATGACAATGCCTAGATATCTGAACTTAGTCACATGTCCGATGCATTTACACGCCATTTTTATTTGTTTATTTTATCCTGCATTCTGGTGGCGAGTGATGTACTAATTCGTCTTTTCGATTCGTAAACAGTCCTTACATTTACGCAACAAAAATTAAATTAAATAAGTGAAATTTTACAAAATTATAGCATTTAGTAAATATATATATTTCACTACAATTCAGAACTCGGTATTAAAACTACTCGCAACCTGTAGTTGAACAATTCGACTACCACCCAATGAACTATAAGAATATTTCATGAACTCTAAAGGCATTGTGTCCACAGTGCAGAAACTAATATGGCGCGTTTGGACATAAGAAGGCGAATGAACTGTAGTTATTAATTTTCCTAAGACCCTATTTCTGATCCTGAGAAGGTGGTACTGTCTTGAAACAATAATAAAACATCCTGGA
This sequence comes from Zootermopsis nevadensis, assembly GCF_977971745.1. Lineage (NCBI taxonomy): Eukaryota > Metazoa > Arthropoda > Insecta > Blattodea > Termopsidae > Zootermopsis > Zootermopsis nevadensis. The sequence continues at coordinate 4,140,968 of NW_028259148.1, read as the reverse complement.
AATAATTACCGATCGCGACGTGGATAAATCCCATGCAGAGCGCGCCAGGAGGCGACCAGGAGCGGGAGGCAAGGACGAATTGGAACCGGAACGACCCCGGCTTCTTCTGATGGGTCGTTTCAAAGACGCAAACCATCCAGCAGCCACTGCTATTGGCGGCTGAGCCCTGTAGCCTTGTGTTCTTTCTTGCATAATTACCATTTAATTACACTTCACACTAAAACCACCACAAATCATCACCTCATTCCCCGCAAAGTTGTATCCAGACAACAGTAAGAAGTTTGTCTTAGCAACCAGGGACGTTACAAATTTGACGTCACTAAACAAACAACCTTCAGAAATACTTTAACATTAAGATTAGTTACGAAACAAATTAATTACAAAGTTAGCTTTTTGCTGCATAAAAAAAACAGTCTAACTTGTATTATAGCGCCTGATTCACGTACACACTCCTCCAGCAGTTGTCGAAGAATTGTAATAAAAGTTCGATTATTTTAAAAAAAATATTAAATTGACACGCAGATAAGAGTCTACAAGAAATATGTTAAAATGTCCTAGACACACACAACACAAAACCTAAATAACATATCCGCTATCAAATCACAGCACATCGTACAGAAGGTGTTTTCACAACAATCACAATCCAGCACAGTAATTAAATCCACTCCTTTAATTAAAAACCGCAAATCAGAACAAACTTGAACGTGGTAGGCATTAACAACAGAGCAGGAAGTCCCCTCATCGTGCATGTGTCACTACGCTGAGACGACTCTGGCCGACACAGCAAAGGAACAGGAAAGCGACCATCCGACCACACAGCTCACTCTTCACTACCAACCGACTGCCAAGCCACGAACGAGACCTTGCCACTGCCTGCTTTCGGTCGCCTCCTTCCTACAGACAGTACATTTCATTCGCAGGGTCGCGTTCAAGCCAACTGATCTCAGGTCTCAGTCACTTCGAGTCGAGCGACCAGGGCGCAAAGATCCTTTCCCAAACTTTACGTATACGATCTTCAGGACCCACCCACAAATCAGACAATTTACACATAAACTTCAGGATAACGTGAATTACGGGCATCAGGCTATGAAACAGCACTCAGATATCGTTTTTTTTATACTATGAGGATTTCATACACAATCGTAGAGAAAGCACGCATAATGTCCCCTTGTTATAACTAATGTACCACTACTGAAGAATTCCCCGACGTCTCGTTGTCATGACAACTAATGACTGTTTGTATACGACTATTAAGAAAATGGAAGCCGACTTCAAACCAGCAACACACGAGTCTCTACTGTTCCTACATCGATCAGTTTATCACAGCTACACAGCATATTCAGAAAATGTACCCAAAGTACCGAATTTCCTCGATTTTAAGTCGCACAGTGTTTCCAAATTTTGAAATTTCTGAATTCGTGGTGCGTCGTACGCTTGACGGCGTCTTATTATTAAATACTGCAATCGATGGAGACTTAAAATCGAGTAAATACAGTAACTAAACTAACGAATATTTTTTGAGGTCTAAGAAAGCAATTAGCGAAGTTTGTGAAATAGGGGTTATTCTCACAGATACGAGACCCCACATAACCCAACTATGTGCTTACAAAATATTTAAATAATCATCAAATATTATTAGGGATATAAAATCAAGAAAGATGAGATGACCGGGTATACAGCGCACATGGGCGATATAAGAAACGCGTACAAAATTTTCAGTGATAACCTGAAGGGAAGAGACCACATGAAAGATCAAGGCGTAGGTGGGAGGATAATATTAAAATCGACCTTAGGAAAATTAGGTTTCGAGGTGTGGACTGGGTTAATCTGGACCAGGACATGTGACATGATTTTGTGAACACGGTAATGAACATTCGGGTTCCATTAAGTGCGGGGAATTTCTTGTCTAGCAGTGCCTACTTTACCAACGTATCATTAAGGTCAGAGGTGGTTGCTCAGTTAATTTCTTTTTACAATATGCCTAATTTTAGTCAGAATAAATTAACTTTATTTTATACAATTAATGTTTTGGTTAACTAGTCAGTCATATTTGACTGAGAAGGACACTAGGGGTCGCAGATTTTTGCTACCAGTCTTTCCCGCCCGTCGCCAGGCGTGACTTCCGCTACGTCATATTGCAGATTGATAGCTATTATGCACGGTCACAATGGAATCTATTAAGAGAAAGAACTGCACATCACAGCGTGGCTAGAGGGATCGATTTCCAGCAACGAACCCTTCTAACCACCTACACAGGCGTTCTTTACAATCACATCAAATTGCAGGCCTACTATATTTCTCAATAAAATTTATTCTACATAAACAATTTCATATAATACGTAAAACTTATTTATAAGACGATAAAATTTGTCAATCAGTCTCCCGAAGTTCTGAATATTGTTAGTTCTACTACAAAACGCAACTCAGGACGAAAAAGTTACCGAAAGCTAACATTTCATATCCCTACTTCAATAAGACTTTGTAATAAACGTCTGGTCTCATGATCGAGATTTTTTTTTAGTCTTGTAGGTGGTCAGCAACGTTTCGGAGGAACAGATAGCTTCCATCTTCATGGTAGTCTACAACTCTGGTAAAAATGAGGCAACCATCATCCGACCGTTGGGTCGAATTGCACACACCCTACATCCAGTTGCTTATCACTGTGGAAAAGTTATTCCAACCTGAAAGTACAGAAAATACTTTCCTCCGAAACGCTGAAGACCACAACCGACATTTTAACTTTCTCTCAGATTGCACACTCGTACCAGTCTGTAATCCTGGTAGAGGTTCGAACCTGATGTCTCCTGAATACAAATCTAGTGCTACAACCTTACACGAAGCTGTTCAACGTTTCATTACTCCTACAAGCCCTGAAATTCTGGCATTTTGTTTACTAGTTACAAACTGAACATTCCTCTCACAGTGTTAATAATTAGCTATGATTTCACAGTTACTCATACCCATGCACGTCACACCTCATGCATTTCTCAACACCTCGCATACTTCAAGAATACGTGAGAATAATAAAGAGGAACTCAAGGGGAGAACCATACGATCTCACAACAACTGACTATGCATTACTGATAATGCGACCGACAGATTTCATACAGAAAAAAACCCACGCATTTCTTACATTTGAGAGAGCAGATATTAAAACATGGCTATAATTTTACTTCAACGTAATGGTAGAACAGAAACTGAGGGGCGAAGATTACACAAGGCAGCCATCTTCATACTCGCCACCGTGTGACCCTGAAATCTCACAGAGATTGAAGGTGTATAAGAAAACAGCGCTGAGGAGAATAGTATATGGATCGGAAGAAAGAAACAGGAACACTAAAACTTTCAAAGCCCGAAGCTCGTCTAAATAGCATTTAAAGATTTTGTCCGTACCTCAAAGAAAACACAACATGTCTCTCTTAAAACCGCAATGGATTATAACGAAAATCAGAGACAATGATGTGGTAAATATTCGCATCAATGTTCTGTAAAAGGTTAAGGATGAAAGAAACTGAAAACGTGTGTCACTAGACCTCTATTGGCGAAGTCTGAACTGTAGGGTTCATTAAAACGCTGGACACGCCTGGGCGTGAAAATGGGATGACTTTAGAAGTAGGGAGAACAGAAGGGGTCGCGAATGCAGTTTTATTTGTATTCTTATGGGTGAATGACATTTTGGCAAAGCACCAAAATGGTATAAGGAAGCCCTGAGATACGTATATGCACAGACGGTTACAGCCTGCCATCACTCGAGCACGCTATAAATACATAACCTAACCAGTTCTAGTAGCCTAACCTATCCTAACCTAACCTAACTTTACCTAACTCAATACGACACGCTGTTACGGCACATTCGAGGATTAATTGAGAGACGCAGGTACAATCGACGAATATTTTGTCTGATATGGTTCAGAATAAAATAGAGTAGCCGAATCCACACAGAAAATAAAATCGACGAGACATATTAATACTACAATAATACTTATATTATGCAATCTGTTTGTTACATTTTCGTTACTAGCGGAGGGTTTGCGATAGTGCTGAACCTCCAGCACATGTTGAAATGACGGAAGCCTGAGAAACAGGCTCGGAACAGATACATGTGAAGTGGTCCTGACTGTGGCGAGGGTGGATGTCCCCGACTAGCTGAACGCAGAGCTTATGATAATGTCGGAACAGGATTTCCTCTGAGAATATCTGTTTCCACTTCAGAAGGACAGCTGAAAGAAGTCTACAAGAAAGAGAACAAAGAATGTCCTGATTCAAGTAAGCCGTTGCGAGCCCCCGTTTTAATTTCTGGCTCATTATCTGAGCCTTTGGTTATAGACATAAAATATCAAATGATACAGGCGATACACCAGAATCAAAAGGGACCTTTAACCCTTTGAAGCCGAAGATCGTCTGAATATTATTTATGAATTCAGTCCGTACCGCGAAGAAAACACTACACCTCACCATTACGAAAATCAACTGGTTAACCCTTTGAAGCCGAAGCTCGTCTTCATAATATTTACGAATCCAGACCGTACCGCGAAGAAAACACTTCACTTAACCATTAGAAGTCGAATCAGGCGGTACCACATAAGATTTAACAAAAGAACATCCCGGTCAAAGCCTTAATGTTGTGTGACTGTTCTGTAGTATGTAAGCTCTTCGTATCTGATATAAACAAATAATTAGTCGCCTTAAAATCGTCCCTTACTTTACAGACACCCAAAAGTATCGGGCAGAAACAATGTTCCCTCTGATTATTTCTGCCGAACTTTATGTATCACAACACTCATGTCAGGTAGAGGTCACCGATAGATCAAGGTCATGTTAGTCACGACAGAATTAGGGTTTATCGAATAGAACCCTTTAAAATTTTCAAAGTCATTCAAAGGTAATTTTTCTCACGCTAATTTCTTCCGAACTGTACGTATCAGAATGACTATACTCATGTCAAGTTAATGTCACGGATAGGTCAAGGTCACACAACCAGGAGGTGTAAAAACACGTGAATATCTCACATCGTTCACAGAATTATATTCTAAACAGCGCACAGTTGATATATTTGTGCTACAAACGAGAGGAATGTAATGTCTGCAGATTGAGACTTCAGACACGTCCCAGCACACCTTGGCAGCCGTCGTGTCCTTCATTCTACTGCGCTTTCATAATTGCGTGATCCCACAGCTCAAAAACATAAAAAATTGTACCTTGAGCGCCTCTTCTGCATGATAGGTGCGTCCTTTGTGAGGGCACAAATATGACGTAGCTCAGAACGAGAACTTGAAGGTCACCTTTCAAAGGATATTACTTCAGGTTTCATTCAATTTGATGAAATTCTTATCAGAATAAGAAATTTTCACCAAAGAAGACATAATATATCAATAATATGGTAAGAAGTCAACACATTTATGGTTTTAAGGCATTAAATAGAGTGCTATCAGTTTAATGAGTTGCGCTACAAAGTTAATGCCATTTGCAACAGCGCTGCCCAGAGGCTGCAAAACATTTTCTTATCATGCAAACACTGATAAAAATTTAGGTGAGGAAACTCGAAAAGAAGAAATCAGTTTGGAGACCCAGACGTACGAGGTGCGATCGGAAATTTTCCAGACTATGTCAACAGAGGGCGAACCGGATGTAGTACGAGCTTCTGCCGCTAGGGGGTGCGGCCTACATTCATAGTGAATCAGTGTGCCAGCCGGCATCATCGAATTAGCATTTGTTTCTTAGTTACGGGCGTTTTGGTAGTGCATTACACCGACCCTCCTGCGATTTCGGAATGGCGTGTGCATCAAATTTTGCCAAAGACTCGCCAAAACGGCTACGGAAACCTATGAAATGCTAAAGCAAGCATTTGGGGAGTCCGCAATGGGTCGTGCACAAACTTTTGTGTGGCATTCACGTTTTAAAAATGGCCGAACCTCTGTCGATGATGACGAGCGTTCTGGACGACCATCTTCGAGCACAACGCCCGAAAATGTTACGAAAATTCGGCAGGCCATTCACGAAGATCGACGTCGTACCATCAACGACTTGTACGACATTGTTGGGATAGGCTATGGGACCTGTCAGCTGATTCTAAAGGAAGAACTCCACATGCGACGCATCATGACAACGCGCCAGCGCACACCGCCCTCAAAGTTCGGCAGTTTTTGGCCTCAAACACCATGGCCGTCATCCCGCACCCTCCTTAGCTCCGTGTGACTTCTTCCTCTTCCCAAATATGAAAATTCAGCTAAAGGGAAGGAGATTTGAGACGATAGAAGAGATTCAGGCAGAATCGCAGATGGTGCTTGACAGGCTGACAAAGAAAGATTTCCAGGGATGCTTCCAGGCTTGGCAGCGGCGCTGGGATCGTTGTGTTCACTCCCAGGGGAACTACTTCGAGGGTGATGGATGAATTTAATACCTGAGATAAGTGTACGGGTTTTTATAGGCGCAGTCTAGAAACTTTCCGATCACACCTCGTATATCTGATGTTTTATTGCCTGCACCTCGTGTACTATGAGCCATCTTTCGAGATCTGTTCGGGAGTCACAGAATTAAACACACATGCACACAGGAAAGACTTCTACCTACAGCACCTATCAAGGGTGTGATACTGTTGGACAACAAACAGCATACAGAGGCTCACCACGCAGATAACTCCAGCAGATGTCAACGAGTTTTACTGGCCAGTCTACTTTCCCCTGAAGCAGAATTCTAGCTTCCTTTCGTGACTTGCATACTAGCGTTTCGTAAGAAGATGTGCTTGAATTGAATTCAACTACGAAGAGAAATCTTACTGAAAAGTCGTCAGATATTTCAGCGAAATCCATCAGCAAAATCTGCAAATTCTTACCACCCCTCTCCTTCAGAATAATTAACGATATACAAAAGTACATCAGCAGATCAATTTGAAACGTACAATAATAGAATCTTGCCTTGATGTGTATGGTAATTTTCAAAGGAGAATCACATGAGTTACATGTATCTTCGTATCATGCCTAATCGTAGAAAAGACCACATACATAGGGGACTGCAACCACAGAGCGATTCATTAGGGTGTATGTAACACGTTGTCATTTCAGAATAATAATCATCGATAAAACTAGAAATGAACATCTGACCGAGCACAACAAAACCTCCTGAAAATGGACACAACATTTCAAAATTCTTTTATTCATGACTTATTTAACAACTCAGTCAAAATCTCTGAGTACATCAGCAACGAAAGATAGGCTGACTATTACAAAATAAATTGAAAAATTCGGAAGTAAGAGGTTGCAATCTTTGAAGGGCTGACAAACACCACGAAAGACGGTCTCCAGTCCGAAATTTAAACCTGGGACCTCTCAAATACGAAGCACGAATGCTAGCCACTCCACCGCTGGACTGTAATTCGTCTGTTTTCAAAGTAATCAGTTTGATCTCTGAAAATGGGAAATGTCTGGGGTGCCAGTCTACGTTGAAATTCAATGACTGACTACGTTAACTCCATGAAGCAGACTCCTTGAGTAGTTGTTAGCCGGTCACGAGGTAAAAAATAAATTCCGTGAGATTCTAATAAATGTTAAATGATATAGCAGACCCTCGTTGTACCTCGGATACGATCCTGTCTCCGTTGTTCCACTTCAAACAAACTGTTCTAAGTTATTTAGTTGTCTATACGATCACATTCAGGTGCAAGGACTAAAGTCCACTGTCCACTATGAGCAGACTCAATACAAGAACAATTAATAATAAATACGCGGTATGAGTGTGGCCTTGTAATCCTGGGGTCTCGGGTTCGATTCCCGGCGGTGCCCGAATTTATAACTTGTGTTGGGCAAGGCCGTGGAGTTTTCCTCCGGGGGCTTCCCCGGTTTCTCCGTGGCATCCCATCAATTACTCCATTCACACACAGAAGAAGGCAATGGCAAACCACTTCTGGATCATCTGCCAAGAACGTATATGAACAGGTCCCAGTCCGAGAAAAGGATGGAAGGATCCTGTTCACATGGACCTGTCCTCAGACAGAACACTAAATAATAATAAGATGAGGTGGTCTAGCGGTTAGAACGCTGGCCTTGTAATCCTGGGGTCTCGGGTTCGATTCCCGGCGGTGCCCGAATTTATAACTTGTGTTGGGCAAGGCCGTGGTCTAGGCAACACGGAGTTTTCCTCCGTGGCATCCCAACAATTACTCCATTCACACACAGAAGAAGGCAATGGCAAACCACTTCTGGATCATCTGCCAAGAACGTATATGAACAGGTCCCAGTCCGAGAAAAGGATGGAAGGATCCTGTTCATATGGACCTGTCGTCAGACAGAACACTAAAAAAAATGAGTCTTGAATGTCATGTACTTTATTCACTGTAATTATAAATAAAAATGGATTCTAGCATTAGATCACTTATAATGCAGGTGGCTTATAACGTCGGCCTGCTGTAAACAGTTGAAAAGACATTTGTAGAACGAAACGAGCAATGTACGCGTGCAGCTTTAAAAAAACATGATAATTATTATGACAAACAAAGCAGAATGTATGAGTACGCTCATCTTTGGCTCGAGAACAGCTACACCAATTCCGACAAAATATCTATTGATCTTATCGACTTAATGGCTCTTATTATATGGCCGTTTCCACGAACCACGGCACACGCGATGTTAGGGCAGACTCACGTACTTGCGAGCCGCCCGCCAGTCGGGGTGGATGTCCGCGAGACACACCCTCGGGCGGAAGTTCTACATGACGATGTACAAACAATTAATTACCATGAATCACCCAAGGGACAACGGAGAACTCTGTATTAGACCCACATAAATTATATTTTTATCTTATTACTATGCTTTCATGTACTTAGACGCGAGGAGTGAAATGACTTTGAGATCTTTGGCTGTTGAGTGAACAGTTTTCAAGAGCTAAGACTCCCATCTCACAGACCCGGGTTTATTATCGATAACGCCGACATGACCATGCTGGAGTTCTGAATACCATTCTTTCTAACAACGCGTCCGAATAAAATGTTTTACAGGTTATTTATTACTTTTATAGTGTCAATTAGTTACGGAATAATTTCGATAAGACGGGGGGAACAGAAAAGAAAGTCAAATTTGAAGAAATAGGACGACATATAAAAGGAAGACAGCGTTTGTCTGACGTAGGCGGCCCCGTAGGGAACTGATGTGCACAAGCGTAACCCCTATTCCTAAGTGAAAAACATGGTCTTTAGAACAAAGATCTCGCACCTGTTTGCTAATTTCCGCTGTTCGTAGCATCGTTAATCATTTATTTGATTTCTTATTATTTTTATCATTTTGAAACAGTTCCAGTGCTATCAACTTCCTACAAAGTTTATATCAAATCATAGCAAGCACGACGTTTTTTGGTTTGTTAATAACGCAGTCCAGGCTGCATACATTGCAGGTATTAACTTAACTCCAGCGGGATAGACAAACAACGAAACCGGTTAGGTAATTCATGCGACATCCCGTAGAAAACTTCATACTCCACTAGTGAGTTCAAACGTTCTAACAAACGACTTCCTCTTTTAAGCAGTTCTACGACCTTGACTCGCAGGTGAAATCGAGAGGTCACGATCACACGCAGTGCCTTAACATCCTGACCTAAACGTGACCTCTCTTCCTTCCCAAACAACGTGAGAGAAATTCGACTCACGAATCTACATCAGTTTCACTTCCAGATTCCCGCGTTAAACCGAGAGGTCAGACATAGAAAAGGTCCAGTACAGCAGTATTAAAAAAAATTCTAAGACTAAACAAGACGTTCTCAAATCCACAGATTCTAACTTCGCATCAGAATGACGTTGACATAAATGAAAAGCAGTGTTGTAACCAGCCCAAAACAGTCCAAATTCTTCAAATCTTATCTACATAATTATCAAACGTGATAGCTTGGTTGGTTGATCATTTGCTGTTAAGGTGTTCTGGGCCTTGTGGTACAATAATCACGACTGTGTGTTCATTTCTTAACGGGTAATCTACTAGTTATAACTGCGATAACGCCGCGTACTTTAATCCTAACAGTTATTCCAAGAACTGCCTTAATGTCAACATCACCAACGTAAAAAGATGTTAGTTTTAACAAAAATGTATTAAGATTACCTGAAATTTATCAATTATATAAACATACGTATGAAGAAAACTAGACCTCAATCCTACGAGATCGACCCTCCTAGCTCAACAATAAGGGTTTCTGGCCCTCAGGGTCTATATTCATCCAGGGAATCCCCGCTCTTACGTATAGTTACGTTACTGAAGACAATTCATAAAGTGAGTCGCTATTTCACATAAGCGCAATGTTATAATTGGGGGGGTTACATTCCCGAACGACTAAAAAATGACAAGAAATCATAAAAATCAAATATTTTATTGCTTGAAACAACGCGAGGAACGGAAAACAGCAAAATCTTTCAACAAGATACACAACAATACAGTGAGGAAGGCAAATCGACTCTTGAGACTTCCCGATTGACAGTCTTACTCGGCGACGCTAAACAGTAAACACTGAAGGGTAAACATGTTCTATCGACTATCAGTAATCGAGTGCCCCCCCCCCCCGAAAACCGAAGTTACACTTTGTACCTAAGTACTTAAGTTTAACACAGGAGGAAGGCATGTCCTCGATGGCCGATGAATGTAGATGTTCCCAAGCAACAGAAACAGCGCTGGAAACAGATTTGTCTCCCACCACAAAGACAGACTGTGATCGCCTTGCAATTACATTCCTTCCGACTTCTCTAGAATTTTACTGCCAGCTGTTTCAGGTGGTCATGAGTCTGAATTCCACGCTGAGTCAGTGTTATTACAGGTACCTTTCCACCCGACCTTGATGACGTGTTTCATTCAGCAATCTCAGGTGAATCACTACAGCGGATGTAAATGTTTCTCTGTGAAATAAAACTTAACGTGGCGTTCTTAATGCATTACCGACATGGCAACGCTGACGGTAATGAAGGAGTATTTCAGTCACCCCAAGTTATTAATTTTCAAAACAAATATTTCCGATAAAAACTGCAGAGATGTTAAATTTAATTCTTATATTTAAATCGTGCAATGGTTCAGTAATTATCTCAGGCACAAATAAGGCCTACATTTCTCCAAATAGCCAAGACGCATCTCAAATTTCAATAAAATGTTTCTCTAAATAGGCATAACTTGTGTTGGGCAAGGCCGTGGTCTAGGCAACACGGAGTTTTCCTCCGGGGGCTTCCCCGGTTTCTCCGTGGCATCCCAACAATTACTCCATTCACACACAGAAGAAGGCAATGGCAAACCACTTCTGGATCATCTGCCAAGAACGTATATGAACAGGTCCCAGTCCGAGAAAAGGATGGAAGGATCCTGTTCATATGGACCTGTCGTCAGACAGAACACTAAATAATAATAATAATAAATAGGCATTATCGTCAAAAAGACCAATATTAATCCATTAAAAACCAGTGTAAACCACATTTAAATCCGGCTATAACAATAATTAACTCTGCATTTTTCCAAATGGTGTATTTATAGTTTTCGTAGCTGGGCCCTTTATAAATCATGCCATAATCACAAATTTTATATAACCCGAAACTTGAGGCCTTAATTATAAGCCTAAAAAAAGTTAGAAAATGCAAACACGACGTAACTCGCTCGCCAGCAGAGCCATTTTATTTCCTGAAGTTAACAACGTACGCATGGACAGCCTCTATGTTGCCTGTTTCGCGGCGCTACCGCGGAGGATTCCCCCCACGTTGTGGGGCTGACTTTAAATTCTCTAGGAGGGGAATCCCCACCAACTCATCTGTAGATCTACATTGTGACCGTTATTGTTGTTCGATTCCGATCAAAATTGGTGCAAAACAAATTTTTGTAAAACTCCCAAATACTTAATCGGAACCAGTTTAGCCGTTCTCGGGTGAAAGGACAGGGTGCTCGGCGTGTTGAGAATACACTGAAGGGGCACTTAAAAAAAGTTTCATCAATCTCCGCGGTCGACCTTACATACTTAACTCACGATTATTTGCCGTCTTGGTAAGTAAACCTTCGAACAATGAAAATTCCTCATTCCTATTGACGCAGGCCAAGGAAATATTGGAATGAAGGTTGTTCGCTGTATCCCACTAGTGACACCAGGGCTAAAAAGTTGGCTCGAACCAAACCTACATGCGTGAACTATGTGAAAGTGTGACGCCTCATTTTGCAAGGAACACGAACAAGCGCTCTGCTTTGCATTCGAAAGTGGCTGGATCAAATCCACGAGGCGACACACTGAAATACTTCCTGGCTCTCCTTACTCCATTAAAAAAAAGACAGTATTTATTTTAAATATAGCCAACGTAGACGCCACGGTGGTCTAGCGGTTAGAACGCTGGCCTTGTAATCCTGGGGGTCTCGGGTTCGATTCCCGGCGGTGCCCGAATTTATAACTTGTGTTGGGCAAGGCCGTGGTCTAGACAACACGGAGTTTTCCTCCGTGGCATCCCAACAATTACTCCATTCACACACAGAAGAAGGCAATGGCAAACCACTTCTGGATCATCTGCCAAGAACGTATATGAACAGGTCCCAGTCCGAGAAAAGGATGGAAGGATCCTGTTCGTATGGACCTGTCGTTAGACAGAACACTAAATAAATAATAAATAGCCAACGTCCACCACGCTTGATCGTGCGATACGAGAAGACCCGAAATTAAGCTCTGACGGTGGGGACTCTGGTAGCATGAAATGGTGGGGTTTGGTAGAGTCTGTCTGGGTGTATTTTGGAGTCGCGTGAAGATATATTCACGTTACATTTACTTCTTTTAATCAACTGAATAACTTTTGTAGTTCAGATATAACGATAATGCTGTAATAAACTATATTATATCGAAGATTTCTGTCTTCTGGGATACTGCCTCCGTCATCAGGGCGATTCGGGTCTAGTACATAGCTTTTTCCAGAAGGTTACGGAGAAGCATTTCATTTACACTCACGATTAGTATTCATATATTCAACCAACAAAGCGGGTGGCTGTTAGCTGTCACGTGATAGAGTTTAACCAATCAGCGTCAATCACTCTCCGTCACTGCTAATGAACGCGTATAGATTAAAAGAAACCTATTTTTTTTATGTTGTTAATGGTGGATAACATGTTTATGACAACTATTTTAACTACCAGGAATAAGCAATTAGAGAAAGAACTTCGCGAAGTAGAGTCAAACTTGAGATGCTGATGGTCATTCATGTGGTGTTTACAACATCCCGCTACCCTGCGAGTCTGATAAATGCATACCACAACTTTTAATATTAGCCTACCATCTAGGTCTAGGTCGCCCAAGTGATATCTTCCCTTCATGTTTACGATTGAAATTTGTATCTTTATCTCCCCACTCCCACATGACTTGAAAATCCTAATAATATTTGATGGAAAGAATAAATTTTTCGTCTCTCGTTATTAAACTGTTCCATCTTCCTGTTGCTTCATCTATTCTCCTCAGTACTTTGTTTTCAAACACCAACATTTACGCAACAGGTGACGTCATATGAAGGTCAACCAAACAACCAAATCCAATTAAATGTCGTTTAACAAATCCAAACCGATTCAACTCGAGGTAGCTTTAACGCTGGTAGTAACGTCCAGATCTAGCAAAGACGTTTTCAGAAGCACGAAGTCTTTCTCGTCACAACGTTTGCGTGACAGAACGCGCACATACCACAACATTCACCCGACAGCAACACAGCAGCTGCTAGTGATAATGACGGCGATCAAGTGTGGGTTAACGTGCGCTCCACAAGAAGTACGTCGGATGCCCTCATAAGCGCAACGGGCATCCGACGAGGACTGAGGAAAACTACGATAATCCAAAGTCACGACAGTCGGTCTCCGGGTCGAGATTTGAAGGAATGCTTAGCACTCGGACACGACCTTCGGTTAAAGAGGATTCTCGGGCATATTCATAACATTTTCAACGTACGCAAGAGTAAATTAATTAATTAATTAATTAATTAGTGTTCTGTCTGACGACAGGTCCATATGAACAGGATCCTTCCATCCTTTTCTCGGACTGGGACCTGTTCATATACGTTCTTGGCAGATGATCCAGAAGTGGTTTGCCATTGCCTTCTTCTGTGTGTGAATGGAGTAATTGTTGGGATGCCATGGAGAAACCGGGGAAGCCCCCGGAGGAAAACTCCGTGTTGCCTAGACCACGGCCTTGCCTAACACAAGTTATAAATTCGGGCACCGCCGGGAATCGAACCCGGGACCCCCAGGATTACAAGGCCAGCGTTCTGACCGCTAGACCACCGTGGCAAAAGAGTAAATAAGCGACATTATTATTTTAACACTATTTATTTTAAGACAAACCACGGCGAATGAGAAGAAAAATAAACAGCCTGCTTTTATTTAAATACTTAAAACGTCAAGACGACAGCGAAACTTATAAATTTGTAATTACGCAACTGTGACCTGTACTGCGCAAAACTCCATTCGAAATTGTAAAACTTATTCGTTAATATTGTTCCAGCAGCCATATCTATAATTTTAAACACAAATATCTAACATACAAAGCATTTAGACCCATTTGTCACTAGCATACCAAATTCCACACGCTAAGCTAAATTGGCTCATCAGTTATCTCCATCAATATAATGAAAACGAATAGTTCGCCTGGCCGCCATGTTCTTACTTTACACTTTGTATATAAATAGCAGTGGCTAAATATAAACAGGCACTATATTTTAATTACTTCCCACTCTGGAGCCTCAAAGAATGGCGCTGTATTTCAAATGTTCGTCGCAAGAAAACGACGATCACCCTGGACAGGTCCTATCAACACACACGCCGAATCTCATTATCAGTGCAAGATAGAAACACACACATGACATCGCAGACTTCTGTTTCCTTATTCGATAAGGAATGTCGGCTCTTAGTGAGGTTATGCCTACAATTTTGGCTTCTGAGCGCCAAGGGTCTTGCCCGCCTTACAACATACGACGTTATTTCCTACTCCTTCTAGTAGTAAGTAGGTTAGACTAGGTTAGGTTAGGTTAGGTTACGTTAGACTAGGTTAGGTTAGGTTACGTTAGACTAGGTTAGGTTACGTTAGACTAGGTTAGGTTAGGTTACGTTAGACTAGGTTAGGTTAGGTTACGTTGGACTAGGTTAGGGTAGGTTAGGTTACGTTAGACTAGGTTAGGTTAGGTTACGTTAGACTAGGTTAGGGTAGGTTAGGTTACGTTAGACTAGGTTAGGTTAGGTTACGTTAGACTAGGTTAGGTTAGGTTACGTTAGACTAGGTTAGGTTAGGTTACGTTAGACTAGGTTAGGTTAGGTTACGTTAGACTAGGTTAGGTTAGGTTACGTTACGTTAGACTAGGTTAGGTTAGGTTACGTTAGACTAGGTTAGGTTAGGCTACGTTAGACTAGGTTAGGTTAGGCTACGTTAGACTAGGTTAGGTTAGGTTACGTTAGACTAGGTTAGGTTAGGTTACGTTAGACTAGGTTAGGTTAGGTTACGTTAGACTAGGTTAGGTTAGTTACGTTAGACTAGGTTAGGTTAGGTTACGTTAGACTAGGTTAGGTTAGGTTACGTTAGACTAGGTTAGGTTAGGTTACGTTAGACTAGGTTAGGTTAGGTTACGTTACGTTAGACTAGGTTAGGTTAGGTTACGTTAGACTAGGTTAGGCTACGTTAGACTAGGTTAGGTTAGGTTACGTTAGACTAGGTTAGGTTAGGTTAGGTTACGTTAGACTAGGTTAGGTTAGGTTACGTTAGACTAGGTTAGGTTAGGTTACGTTAGGTAGGATGACAGTAAACATAACGACAAGCTGCAGAAGGGACAACTTTACATTGATACAAATGCAGAAACTCCAGTGCACCTAAAATTTAGATGAAGAGCTGACAATTCAAACATGAGACTGATAAAAAAAGCCTTCTTTGGGAACTTTCCAAAGAAATGTCTAAGTCTGGTTACGTCACTTTAACGTGGACTTAAAATGACGTCGGAGGCAGGGGGGGGGGGAATATACCATAGTCAGAACGTGAGTTATTTGTACGTACGAAGGGTACGGTTGTTGATATTTTTGCTGTCACAAATTACATTGAATCTGGAACTGATTACACTGGAATCTCTTATAACCAGTTGTAATAACATCAAATAAAAAAAGCAAATACAAGTACTAAGGACCAAACATTTGAATTTCCAAGCGCGTGTGTGTGTACAGGTTGGGGGAAAATTCAGGACACACACCGGCAAAATGTGTCTTCATTAAAGAGTGTCCAGATTTTTGCACCATCCTGTATGTTTATATAGGCCCGTACTAGAAAAAAAATCTCTGATTGTAATTCTGCGGCAAAGCGTAAGAAACTAAAAGTTAATGTGGGTCAACTAGATAGCATTTTAAAATCGCCGCGTGTTACAGTAAATTTCCTAGAGTCGCTTTCTACCCATCCCGAGACAAGATTGTCGGCGTAAATCCACTTTTTGCCCCACTGGCCGTAACCTTGTGTGGTTTTACAAGGACTGCAAAATAGCGTACTCCGTAATAAGCAACGTGTTTCAATCACTAACGTCTATCAAACGTTCTTGAACGAGCAATTCAAAGTTCAAAACCAACACGCATTAACATACGACCTTGTAAAAATTGCAATTTTGCTCCTACCAAAAACTAGTCTTACGACAGCCTTGTAAGACCTTCGTGATGTGTATTAGCAAAGAGCAGAAACAGATATTCAAAACCTATTATGACGCAAATACTATGCATACATATTATCCTGGAGGTACAGGACACACTCTTCACGCTTCGTACTGAAACAGTGTAAAAATGTTTATGCTGAAACACGCTAGCCAAATTATTGATGGTTTAAAGTCCAAGCTCGTCTAAATAATATTTAATAATTCAGTCCCTACCGAAAAGAAAACGTGTCTCCATTACATAGAGCAATTAGTCGATGCTATTTGCGAAAATAATCGCTGCTTACTCAGAAAACCATGAAAATCCACAACAAAATCTGCGGGAAGAATACAGAGCTACTGATTATTAAAGCATGTATTACTGTTACTGCAGCCGAGACCAAACCGTGCGCTTCGCGTACGTCACAAGCGGGATTTTGTGAACATGTCACTAAGTGGACCTACAGCACCGTTGTTTGGTTCATCACGAAACCCGACAAAAACTACCAGGTCCAATCTCTCAAATCCGGCTTCAATTTCCACTTTGGACACACGTGTGATGTTAAATCTTCTCTTGCTGCCGAGAAACGAACCCCGGTCTCCCCGTCCATATCAGCTTTCTTTCGCGTCTTAGCTATCCCCGACTCATATTTAACACGCAGAGGTTAAAATTACATCACACAACACCGCGGAAAGTACTTCGTTGATGCGTGTACAGACTGCAGCACCTACCACGAGAAAATTACGTCATAGAATTTAATTACGATTTTCCTTCAAAAAACAACTTCTTTTAATGAAATTCTTGGGTCAAAATAATCGAGCGCTGGGTACATTGTGGATAAGGCAAAGTAAACCATTTCTTACGTGCAATAAGTAAGCACAAGTACTATAAAGTACTCACTTGTAAAATACACGCAAAGAGAACATTCTTTTTCATTACCAATGGGGCCAAACGGCATGTCAGTAAAAGACTTGTATAATGCCGGTGGCATTCTTTCCGATTCCAAACTGCAGCTGTTACATTAAGGATTTGATTATAAACATTTTTTAACATGGTAAGATTTCAAATTCTCAAACTGCATTCTGGAATGTTGAACCATGTAGTCTGGTAGACCGGACTGAAGGCGGTAAGCACATCTTGAACATCAGTCAATATCTACCAGATCACATGGTCCCAGAAGACAGTCATCTCCTTTTAACTTCTTAGTTGTCGCACAAAAATAAAATGCAATGCCATTTCTACCTACTGTAATAAATACATACGATGACATAAATTACTCTTCCAGGTAAGTTGTGTTGTTGTGCAAGGAATTAGACCATATAAAAAACGTTTACAGCAAATTAAAAAAAACCTTTACTGAAGCAGGTGCTGGTTGTCATGAGGGCTTGTGGCATGCAAACAACCAGCAAGCAGGTGCACCAACATTCTACACAAGCTTGAGTTCATGAACTTTGAAACATTAGCTCAAAGCATGTAGAGGAGATAGTTTGGTTCAAAAATAGTGGACCTACAGAAAGGGCCACATACACAAATCTACCAATACTGCATGCGAGTTAAATGACATCTCTGAAACCCGAAGAGAATGGTCTAGAAATGAATGCAGCTAAAGGTACAAAGGTCTGTGGTAGCTTTACACCCAAGGTGGTCCATATGTCATTGGAAACAGAAAAAATCCCACATCTATCAGAATTTCACTGCCACGGTGGTCTAGCAGTTAGAACGCTGGCCTTGTAATCCTGGGGTCCCGGGTTCGATTCCCGGCGGTGCCCGAATTTATAACTTGTGTTGGGTAAGTTTTCCTCCGGGGCTTCCCCGGTTTCTCCGTGGCATCCCAACAATTACTCCATTCACACACAGAAGAAGGCAATGGCAAACCACCTCTGTATCACCTGCCTAAAAACATATATGAACAGGTCCCAGTCCAAGAAAAGGATGGAAGGATCCTGTTCATAAAATGTCGCCAACCTCCTGTAAACGAGCCGGCATAATAAAGAAGAAGATCAGAATTTCAATCTGTCATTCAGCCTGTAGCCAGGCCACTTTGCTGACTGAGCTATGTTCATTCCCTGATAGAGAAGTAAATACAGTTAAATGAAGAAAGAAGGGGCGTTAAAAGTTAAGAGGGAATTTTATTACAAATTTTGATAATGTTTATAGCATGGTAGAAATGAAATCTTCTCGATGTAATCGTAGCATCCTCTGTATTTGCTGGAAAACTGACAGCAGCATATCATGAACCAAGCGGGAGGAAATGTTACAGCAACAATGTCCACACCTGTGCATTCGCTGTTATGGCAAAATGTGCAAGTGTGGGCCCATCTTTACAGTCAATGGCCATCCACAATGAGGACCATCAACAACACTGATCCTCACTTTTAAAATCTTTTTTACCCAATCACTACGTTCCTCTAGTTTATACAGCTACCGAGAAATTTAGTTTTCAAATTCTCTGACCACAAAAATCAAATTATTCATTGACTTATTCTTTGGTACATTAAGTCAATGTAGCAACAATGTTAAACCTGGCACAATATTATCATTTCACGAAAGACAATGAAAATCAAGGGTGTCAACATTCTACATTGTTTAAACCTGCCACCATTTTCAGTGTTGCTAACATCACTTCTGTGGTAAACTAAAGGCATTACTTATTCACTTACTTATTCCATCATGCCAGAAGTTTGAACACTATTTGTGATAAAAGGTAAATAAATTGTATTAAATTTCTTAATGTGATTACTACAAATTTTTTTCTAGAAGCAAACAAATAAATTCTACAAGAGTCAAAATATCAAACACATCTAGTCCATTAAATAACCAATGTGATGACATTGTATTTTAGTACATGCACAACAGTGAACACCAGGCCACTTTGACAACCAAAAATTTTACTCAAATTGACGATCAAAAAAGAAACAGACATACAGATACATGCGTGTGTCTGAATTATGTATTACAGTCTTTTCCCATTTTTCACTTTTTTTGTGTCAGATTATAAAGATATATTTTTAAACTTATCAAAAATCAGGCTATGCTTGATTAAAATTCAGTTTATGCAGGGATCAGTGACCATGAGAATGGGTGAATGATACAGATGTTCATTTCATAGTCACCACACAGTATAGTTCCATGATTTTTTAAATACATAAATTTAGAGTACTGAAGCAAGTGGTAGCAAAATATTAGCAGGTTCTATAATAATAAAAATAAAATAACATATCAGTGAGAAGATAATAGGGAAGTAGTATAAAAATGTATCCTTGCATCAATGCTTCTTACACTGCAGATTCTGACAGCAAAACATCAGTATCAGTCAACATTGAACACTCTTATAAGGTGTAAATGGCAAGCATTTCAGAATAATGATTTATAATACAAAAGATGTTCAAAGCAGCTGTCCTACCTGAATTTCAAGTAACAGCTCTGTTTTCCGCCTACGTATGTCTATCAACATCTTTTGCTGCTCTGGTGTTAGTTCTGTAAAAGATAAAACATACACCCTTACATTGAGGCTTCACTGATGAAGATCAGTTGTACAGTTCTAGTAACTTCCTTCTTTGAAGCAAGCATATGCTGCTTCAAAACAATAATGGAAACAGCATTATATAGAGCATCATTCACAATACTTTTATTACATAAAATACCAGACTCTAATTATATTGAATGATTATTAGACACAGAAGTTACATTGTGAATAACCGTAACAAAACATGGGTATTGTTCTCAATCAACACTACCAAACTGCCTTCCTATAATTTTAATTAGTATGACTCATATGTCAGTGACCGTACTACACTTGAGGTGTATACAAATAAGCACCATGACTTCCTACTGTTCCCGAATTAAATCCATTAAATGTTTTTAACTGAGCAATGAAAACCATTTTAATTTACATTCTACCAACATATTATTAACTAGTTGTGTTTATACCGTAATGAGGGCAATCGATTGCAAAATATGTGAAATGGGTTACAACGATCTTACTTGCATGCTGTTAATTGTTACCAAAATGACTTACCCGTCAAGTTAAATGTGTCTGAACTATGTGACGAGGTACTCATTTTATTTCCCGTTATAATGTCAAATTCGTTCCACATGAGGAAAAGAAAGCACACGAAAAAAGTACCCTTATGTGACCATTTGCAACATTCTGTCCTACACCTACATATACAATTAAGTATGGCCAACATAACGCAAAACAGAACAGCAACTAAATGTTATTACGAACAAATATTACACCTATATACAATATTGCTTTAAAAATAGTTCATCAGTATTACCTCATAATAACTAGAATAACATTTCATAAGAAATGTATACTAAATGTAATATTATTAATATTTATGCTTGTTTTGTTGGTCACAGGTAAAATCATTTCGATACCATCTCATGCTAAGACTATCGATAGCTGCTGGCAGAGGTTGAAGAACACAGTAATGGCACAGAGAAAGCGCTCCAAGTAGCTAATGTTCGAACTGGAAGCTACGCAAGGCTGAAGAGGGCAGCGCGACCGGTGGTAGAATTTTGCTTCAGTTCCAGGCTACAAAAAGCATACGACGTGCAGCGCGACGGGTGGTACAACTTGAATTCAATTCCAAACATACGGGCTGTCCCCAACCCCAAGAGTAATTTATTTACAAAATGCCAACGTTGCAAGAGAGAGAGCAAGACTGCAATAAGTCTCTCTGAGCATAGAGAGTGTAACTGAAAGCATTTCCCCCACCTTTAATTAACATCGACACAGTCAGTGGCATTTTGTTGAACTGACTTTGACGTGACACTGTTATTTTTTTTGTTAACTCTGTTAAACAGATTTCGATCAAATTTAGCACAGTGTTTAATTTCGATTAATATCCGTTTATGTTATAACATACAATTTTACACGAAGCCCCTATCAAACCGTATCAGAGACTTCAGAAAACCCGCTCGCCGTATAAAATAAATGGTACAGAATATATATATCTCATATATTTAACAAGATTTTAAAAAGATACTTCTTTAACGAAATACAAAGAAAGTATCACCGGCAGCACTGAAAATAAAAAAGTCGTAAACGTTGATGAAACAAATAACATATTTCGGAAGGTTCTCAGAAATCAAGTTTAATAATTTTACAATTATACATAATATGATAGCACAATTTAAAAACGAATTTGAGGTTCAAGTGAAAGCTCTTCTTAACTACAAGTAATACCATTTAAAGGCTATAAATTAGCTATCATACTTCTGATAAAATTTTCTGGGCTTGTAATCCATTGCCCTGACACCAGCAACATAGTCAGTGTGTCACCAGAAATTTTAATCTGCTGTACAAATTTTGAATCTGAAATAAAAAATCAGTAGCAACGTGGAATAAAAATTCCAACGAAAGCTCTTGGGAGAAAAATTCCGACTCTGAATTAGAGGACACCTTTCCAATATTTCCAAAAGACCCTACTAATGACGTAAGCACAATCATTTTGAACAGCATTTATAATATCTTGAAACAGAGTGCGTAAATAAATCACTTCGTAAAAGAAATGAAAAATGTCATGTCGATGGGACTCTGCAAGATGGCAGCCTGGACCGACTGCTGTATTGATTCCTGCGATTTCGCCAACCCCGAGCAAGGAAAGCAGAGCGATAGAACGGGGCATCGCTTTCATCCCAGTTCTGAGATGCAGCGTAACTACATCTGGTAGTGCTGCTTTCCACCCCTGAGTTCAGAATCTTTCTCAAATATAAAAACGTAAATATCAAAATACACATAAAAACTTTTGTTTTATATGAGTGACAGATTGATCGAGTTTGAGAACAGACCCAAGGCAGAAAAGTAAGAGGATAGAGACAATTACATACTGAGGAACTTCAGTATTTGTACGCATCATAAAATATTAATAGGGCGACAAAATATATTTCGCACCTCAACCTAGTTTTCAGGGATCCATTTTTAATATTATCTGCCATGTCTCGCAATCTGGCTCCCATCTTTTGTACATCAAACAACTTTGTATGTGCCTGCTCTATCATCAGGCAGTAAGCTCCTCTAAAACATCTTTCAACAAATATCATACTCGGCGATGCTGGATTCTAGAAGACGGCTATCCTCAAATTCATGAAAACCTCAAATTTCATCTAAAAAATGTCTGCATACCTTTTTTTATCGAAAACTCGATAAAAATTCACGTATTTCAGACAGTATCGTAACAAAAAGGAATAATTCCAAAAAAACTTTCATTATCTTCCGAGTAAATGTTGAATGATTTAGTTAACTTTATTATTATTATTATTATTATTATTAGTGTTCTGCCTGACGACAGGTCCAAATGAACAGGATCCTTTTCTCGGACTGGGACCTGTTCATATACGTTCTTGGCAGATGATCCAGAAGTGGTTTGCCATTGCCTTCTTCTGTGTGTGAATGGAGTAATTGTTGGGATGCCACGGAGGAAAACTCCGTGTTGCCTAGACCACGGCCTTGCCCAACACAAGTTATAAATTCGGGCACCGCCGGGAATCGAACCCGAGACCCCAGGATTACAAGGTCAGCGTTCTAACCGCTGGACCGCCGTGGCTAGGTAGTTAACTACACACCTATAATGCAAAGAAACGCCATTTTGGGGCAACGTCCCTCTTTGCAAGCTGCATCCGTTAACCAGATGTTAAGGTATTTTTGAATTTCATCCAATCGGGTAGCACGTCCCTACGCTGTCACAGGATAAGAAATTAACATTTCCAGAACCAGTGGTGGTATTTGCAATGATAAAGAGTTGTGTTTTCTTTAAGGTAAGGACTGAATACTTAAATATTAATTCGACGCGGTTAATTTACATCTGACCACGTGGCTTGTCATTAGCAATACTTCACAAATAAGTCAAAGGCCTTCTCAGGAATACGTTGCCATGTTAGTTTCTCGGGCTGTTACGTAGCTTTTCGTTTGCAGAAGAGAATATATATGACGTCACAGTTCTCACTTTCACCTCAACTTCAGACAGTCGTTCAACATATTTAGGCTACAGAACAAATCTCGTGTCATCGACTTGTTCAGGCTTCTGAATTTATATCACGTGACAACATGGCGCGGTCTGCACTGAAGGAGAGAGAATGTTTAACCCCTTAAAGCCCAAACTCGTCTATCTATACCACAAAGAAAACACTACGCTTAACGACCAAATGGTTAATGGTCTTCAAGGAAATAATCAGTTTAAATTGAGAATCATACAAAACCCATAACTCAGATTTACTTACTGACAAAACTGAAAATACATTTAGGGCTTTAAAAGTTTGACGACGTTGTTTCAACTGCAGAGGCCACTGAGCAGAGACCTTGTTGAGAAGCTGATAGTAGTTCAGTTAATCAAGAAATTTTACAACACGTAACTGAAAATGTTCTTTACCGAGATTACAAGTCGCCGTCGGACCCTACCCTTTAGCCAGACGAATCCAACCAACATCATCCATCTTAATAAACTTTAATCATCCCATCTACGCCCAGGCGTCTATTTATTTTCAGGTTTTCCAATTAAATATTGTATGCATTTATCTCTGCTCGTTATGATTCTCAAGGTTCACACTATACTCACAAGAGCCCGCCAATGGAGTCCATTCTGAGCCACATGAATCCACTCTACATAATCGTAGCATATATTTAGGCGCATCTGCATTCCTCCGAAGAGAATACTTAAATCGTGCATCCGTGCACGTAAGACTTAACGGCTAATTAAATTTTAGCGGTTAGAACGCTGGCCTTGTAATCCTGGGGCCTCGGGTTCGATTCCCGGCGGTGCCCGAATTTATAACTTGTGTTGGGCAAGGCCGTGGTCTAGGCAACACGGAGTTTTCCTCCGGGGGCTTCCCCGGTTTCTCCGTGGCATCCCAACAATTACTCCATTCACACACAGAAGAAGGCAATGGCAAACCACTTCTGGATCATCTGCCAAGAACGTATATGAACAGGTCCCAGTCCGAGAAAAGGATGGAAGGATCCTGTTCATATGGACCTGTCGTCAGACAGAACACTAAATAATAATAATATGATGAGGTGGTCTAGCGGTTAGAACGCTGGCCTTGTAATCCTGGGGTCTCGGGTTCGATTCCCGGCGGTGCCCGAATTTATAACTTGTGTTGGGCAAGGCCGTGGTCTAGGCAACACGGAGTTTTCCTCCGTGGCATCCCAACAATTACTCCATTCACACACAGAAGAAGGCAATGGCAAACCGCTTCTGGATCATCTGCCAAGAACGTATATGAACAGGTCCCAGTCCGAGAAAAGGATGGAAGGATCCTGTTCATATGGACCTGTCGTCAGACAGAACACTAAATAAATAAATAATAAACCCTAACGGGCATTTATATGAACAACTGTAGGTCTAGTACACGGTCTCTTTTTTCTCGTTGACATTTACAGCCTATAAGCTTGTTGAGTGTCGTCCTGATGATAAAAGCAGCAGGTACCTTTGAAAGCCGGTAAACTACACAGCGCAACATTCAGAGGACAGTCATTTCATCTGTAGAGCAAATATGTTTAGGTGCAGTTTGGGTGGAAGGTTTTATGACTGAACTTTTGTCCAGCGATTCTGAGGCACTTATTATGAGTCACCAAACAACGCTCTCTGCATTATCTACGATTTGCACTGACGAAGCAACCAATACGCTGAAGTGTTGATATCAGAAAGTTATTCAACCTTCAACGCTCTTGCAAGCGGTTTCGACCAGTCGGTGCAAACAGGGGCTTAGCTAAATAATTATTTTTATTACGGCGATCAAATTAAGGAGGATAAGATGTAACACGTATGCAGATGTGAAATAGTTACAAAATACCATCTGAGAGATCTACGTACAAACGGGTGAATAACGTATTATTACAAATTATTCGAGGAAGTGGAATGGATTCAAATAGCTTAAAATCAGGATAATAAGCCTTCAAGTTCCATAAAAGACGTGACATTTCTTGAGCAGTTGAACAACTACCGGTTTATTAAAGAGTAAGCTACAGGGAGTTACTTATCAGAATTATCAACACTTACGGACATAATTTTCCACCATAAGCAGCCGCGCGCTACTTTTCAAATCTTCTGGGTAACATTTTCATGGTTTATCTCCCATGACTAGTCCACATTGGTTGGCCAAGTACATACTATTTTTATTAGGGGTTAAGACGGCCTCAACGTCAAACAAAATAACCTCGAAATAGCGAAGAAGTGCAAATTCTAAAATGAATATTCATGATACGACCTTAAGGATACGTTTAAATTTATGCATTACAAAAAGTACGAGGTAAACCTTTTGTTGTGGGTTACGTTCACAGATAGTGAACTATTCCTGAATTCTGCATTAAATGAATTTGCTGCAAAATCAATAAAGCCGTCTACCTTTTGCGTCGTAAGGGGATTCGCGAACTTTTGAGGGGCTTCAGAAGGGACGTGCCTCAGGAAAGAACAAATGAAGTCCTTCATCATTACAAATATCAAATGGTTAACGCTGTTGAAGTAAATATTTGTTGTTACTTTCGAGAATGAATCATACGAAGTCCATTAGTACAAAATGTAGATTTACTGATCGCTGAATCAGGTGGTAAACATAGCTCCCAGTGGGCTTAAAACGGTTAAATACTCTTGCTTAATGAGTAGATCGCTGAGGCAAGCAACTATGGCCCCTGGTCCACGAGTTCTCTGTTTCACTGTACCGAGAATTGTGGGCGCAAATAACAAGTAATATCGATGTCTTAACCGACATTTCTCTGCCTTCAACATCGTTCCTTTCGAGATACAAACGTCGTAAATACGCAATAAAAATAGGACGTAACAAAAGGATGTTGACTTAGACGGAAAACCGGAAGGGCACACTTGCGATAAATGGATTAATATGGAGCAATGACAGGCCGTTGTGAGTACGTTAACGGAACTTAAGAGTTCCATAGACGACAGACAATTTATTGACCATCTGATCAGAATATTACCTTCTCAATGAGGAGTCTATGGTGTTACAGCTGCAAAGGGCATATTAATTTATTTTTAGACTAGCGGGAGGACAGTTGCAGGCCTTTCAAAAAGCATAACAAACTTTTAACTGAAGCTTTGACCACTGCAATAATAAATAACTTTTCGCATGTGCCGAAATGATTTTTCTCCGAGTCTCATGGTAACATTGTCCTTAAGAAACAAAACTGGCCTTGGTCTCAACTCTGCATTCGGGGCGTGGTGGAATTCATAACAATATAGTCAAATATCTAACAGAAAATCTATTTGTGGCATAAGATTGACGAAACAGGCTAATATACCCCGTAGTGAGAACTGTAATAAAGCAATGGTGACCTATACCAATGATAAGAACGCCTTAAAACGTTAAGCAAAGTCTTCCTGTTGGATGGTATTCCTGGATCTATGCACGTGTTCAGTTGTTTGTATAAAATGTTATCCTCGAGATTTTCGATATTAAAGCCATCATACTTCCTAAAACCAATGTTCACAACTTCTCAGATTAAAATCCCAAGGTTTTCTTAAAAAATTCGTATTCTGCTGACAAAAACATAAAAAATAATTTGCAGGACAAACGAAACATGAAGGTTTAATCTAAAGTTTTAAACACATCTGATCAATGCAATAAACTCGCCTCCTGAATGGAACAATTAAATGCTATTATTTTTACGATAAACAGAAAACTAGCATATTTCAACATGATTATTCCAATATTAACTTCCCAAGCAATGTTTAATTTACCGATCGTTGAAAGTACATACATATTTTATAAACACAACATCCTACAATTCTTAATTTTATCGCTGAAACTGATCAGGACAAGAGTCCAATTTCTTTTTTGGCTTAGAGCAAATCTAGTCCATAGAAGTTAACGATTACAAAATGTCTCATTTATCATCATTTTGTGCGTCTTATATTGTACCCCAAACACCCTGCATAATTTTCCTTAAACAGTTTAATAAAATGTTCCTACTGAACGTGTTTGAAGGATTGCTTCAATTTTTTGGGTCCTAACACACATTAAGGTCACTGCCATTGATGCAATGTCAGTAGGTCCACACACATAAACCATTAAATTCCAACAAATTTAACATTTCAACGCAGTAATAATAAATTATAACAAAATTCTTCCAATCAAAACTTCAAATTAAAATTCATCATCATTTAATAACAAAATCATTAAATATTTCTAGATTACTGGTACACGTCACCTTTAGTGTATTGTACCGTACAATATAAAAAAAAAATATGGGCAATTACGAGGAAGAGATATATACCGTTTTCATATAAAAATGTATCGGCGACTTCTTATAAAACTGTCATCCAATTATAAAATGATATTATATTACGCATCATGAACCGCATTATAGATTATACTTGTAAATAATTCTGAAACGTGTTGCAGTTTATTCTCAAAATGGTGGTCCATGTAATTATTCACCCCCATAGTAACATATCTTTCAAAATACAACATATATTAACAATGTACTCTTCTAGCACCTTTTAGATGAACACCCAATAAAGCCTTTATTACGTATACAAAGAGTAGTTCTTGGAACTAGTTAAAGGAATGCGATGAAAGGAGATCACAGATAAAACACATTTTGACATATCCTTTTTCAAGAACAAACTCTCACTAATAAATTGGCAGTCAAAAAAGATCAACTCGTGTGGGTTCCATACCGCAAGATTAACACATTCACTTCCGAACGCGTCGTCCAACGTCATTCTCCTTACCTCACGCCGCCAGTGCCACGCGGGTCCATCAAAATTTTGGTGCTGATGTACGGATAGACTTACCTCATGTTCACAGACGATGAAGGAAGTTTTGACGTTTCAATTTACGTATTTATAAGCGAAATCCTCCGGCATTACAACTTACCATTCCTTTGTATAAAGATGACTGATGCAAAGTGTCGTAAGATTAAATGTTCGTATGAAAGTGAACACATTACAACCTAAATCAATATTAAATGGTAACCTGAAAATTGCGTGCATTTACATCTGGTTTTTTTTCTTCTATCCATGTTAAAAACATCCCAGCGTCGATAAACGCTTAGCACAAGGTATTTAAATCCACACCGGAAATAATGGCAGTGAATGTGTTAAAGCAAACACCACAGTCCTTAAAAAAAAAAATGGTCGCGATATTATAACACGTGAAAATATCTTTCCTGATTACGTGTTTTCACTTCACTCTTTCTTAGACACTCCCAAACAAAACATTCCATGAAAAAAATTGGTCTACATGACGAGAACAAGCTCGTGACAATCAATCATTAAAGAAACAATTTGAAAATTAAATTATATATAAATAATCCATAATATGAGCAAGTCACCAATAATTAGGATGGTCAAATTAAGTAAGGAGGGAGGAACAACACATGTAGCATGCATGGCACAGATGAAAATTCGTAGAAAAAAAACCTGAAAGCAAGTGACCACTTGGAAGATCTAGATATAAACGGAAGCATAATATTAAGACCGATATTGAGGCTAGTGTTTGAATAAATCTAGCTCTGGGTAGAATCCAGTGGTGGGTTCTTGTAAACATGGCACTCAACCTTTGGGTTACAATTAATTAATTACTTATTTACGTACGAATCTTGATTTGGAACATAACACCGTGACATACTACATGCAATGTTAAAGTGCTCTTTCTGCTGTCAATATGAAGCATCTGTGGTACCACGTGAACACCATGACAAGAAGCACAGTTCTTCCTATTCACACCAGCTCCTTTGAAGAACCGGCTCAAAAATGCAACCTCTTTTAAAGAACCGGCTCAAATATTCAAGCTCTTTTAAAGAACCGGCTAAAATATTCAAGTTCTTTTAAAGAACCGGCTCAAATATTCAAGCTCTTTTAAAGAACCGGCTCAAATATTCAAGCTCTTTTAAAGAACCGGCTCAAATATTCAAGCTCTTTTAAAGAACCGGCTCAAATATTCAAGCTCTTTTAAAGAACCGGCTCAAATATTCAAGCTCTTTTAAAGAACCGGCTCAAATATTCAAGCTCTTTTAAAGAACCGGCTCAAATATTCAAGCTCTTTTAAAGAACCGGCTCAAATATTCAAGCTCTTTTAAAGAACCGGCCCAAATATTCAAGCTCTTTTAAAGAACCGGCTCAAATATTCAAGCTCTTTTAAAGAACCGGCTCAAATATTCAAGCTCTTTTAAAGAACCGGCTCAAATATTCAAGCTCTTTTAAAGAACCGGCTAAAATATTCAAGTTCTTTTAAAGAACCGGCTCAAATATTCAAGCTCTTTTAAAAAACCGGTTAAAAATTTCAAGCTCTTTTAAAGAACCAGCTCAAATATTCAAGCTCTTTTAAAGAACCGGTTCAAAAATTTCAAGCTCTTTTAAAGAACCGGTTCAAAAATTTCAAGCTCTTTTAAAGAACCAGCTCAAATATTCAAGCTCTTTTAAAGAACCGGCTCAAATATTCAAGCTCTTTTAAAGAACCGGCTCAAAAATTTCAAGCTCTTTTAAAGAACCGGCTCAAAAATTTCAAGCTATTTTAAAGAACCAGCTCAAATATTCAAGCTCTTTTAAAGAACCGGCTCAAAAATATCCAAAGTTTTGCACATTCACTTTTCTTGTTTTTGAATGTCCAGTGAAGGAAGAGATACATATTAATTATTAATGACTAGCTAATATCAATTCACACCAGGCAAAATTGGTTTCCATTCTGTTAAAACTATAATTACTAATTTCAAATATTTTCCTTTTCTGAGATCAATGTTTCACCAGAATAACATTCTTACTTCTCAAGAAGCGAAACTTTCAAACTCGGTATATCATGCCATTTTACTTCCAACTTGCAAATAATTTTATACAATTATGGGTGCCCTGGAGTGTTTACAAAACAACACAAACTGGATTACAGTTCTTCTCAATGGTGTCAAATTTGGATTAAAATTTATTATTCTGTTTCTCGAACCCTACAACATTCAGCATCGTCAAATCAGTGAAAATTTACAAAATAAACCTTTGTATCACATTTGTATTCTATATTTCTCAAAACAAGAATAATTTCTTATAACAGTAATAATCTATTTACATGTTCGTTGTGTCATTATAATTAAATATAAATAACGAAATTCGTTCTTGCCTTCCTTTGTAAGTGTCGTGATTATCCAGAAAGTTCATAAATCATTGCTGTAGTCCAAGACACAGAATAACATTCTTTTGTTCCGAGTATGAATCCCAACTAATGTACAGGAATGTTTGTTTTGGTTTTATCATCATTATTCCATTCTTCTACCAACCTAACAGTTAAATCAATCAAATGTACCTGGAACAAATGCGTAAGGAGCTTCAGTAATGTCAGAAGTACAATACAATGAGCAAACAAGAATCTCTCATGTAGGCACGATTATTATTGAACTCCGATAAGAACTGGAAGCGAAATGGCATGTTTGCAACGAAATTTCCTGTTTTCGTAACAATAATACAAATGAGGTAAAAAAATTTTTTTACAGAAATGTCTTTTCTCATAAGATACGGAGTCTGTTTCCATTATAACAACAATGTACCTGGTTCGACAGGAACAAATAAGCACTGTCAGTACACCTCAAGTAGTCCGCTGGGAGTGGGGTTACGATGAACGGCTACGCTAGACACTTCCATAGCGCATGCGTCGACCCCCAATCCCCGCAGACACACTCTTCGTTTTCACAATGTACTGCATTACTTGAGTACGTCTTTGGAATGGGGAAACGGCGAAGTGCGCATGCGCTGTAAGATCAACCCACCCCCTCGTACTCTTCACCATTGATTTCCCATAGCATGCGCACGCGCGATGAAAAATTGCACAGCAGACCGAACTGCTGACTTGTCTCAAAAAATTGGTCCACAATGGGAGTACACTTTGGGGCAGAATTCTTGTGCAATGAGTCCATATGGCTGCCTGGAACCAACGGTGACGTTCTTGGTGGCGCTGAATTTATTCCAAACGTGGATGGCAATGCTGTTCTTCAACCGGGCCATCGTTTTTGCACTTGCTGATTCGTCGAAGTACAGCTTCCACTGCCTCCACGGAATCGGGTAGAAGGCGGTCGGTGGGTGAACGACAAACCCACGACACCGCTCAGGAGTCATGTCTCGCACCTGGCACAAGTCGGCACAGGATTAGTTCAGCACCCGGACACACGTGGGCAAATGAGGGTTTTTTTGGATTTGAGGTTCTCACAACGGTGAAGACGTCGATGTTGGTCATCGGTTGTAAAACCGCGTGGACTTGCAGATAGACAGTCTCCATCTTGAGCTCTGATGACATTTCGGCGAAATATACTGGCTCCATTTTCAACCCGGAAGATGGAGAAAGCATGTTCCTCCTAAACGTTGGTATCTGCCCTTTTTGTCCACACGGCGTCACAACCCCGAAGATCCAACATCCAAGGTAGTGGGAATTTCAGAGTAACTATGCGAACCACAAGGTGTGGGACATACATAAAGAATGTTACGTGCAGCTGCAGGAGTCCGGTGACGTCACAAAGCATTGCATTTTGATACGCTCCAGTTCTTGGTGTTCACTAACACTGGTTTCAAGACGCTTTAATATATCGTGTGTGTTACTCGGCGTAAAATGATAGGTATGTTATGGAAGTGAAAGGTGAAACTCACGCGAAACAAAATTACATTTATGATTCATTTCCCCGGTGGCCCAAGACGACAGTAACCATTTCATCGTCTCGAAGTTTCCCACAAAAGAACGACCCTCCCTTGCAGCTGAAAATATCGATGGCCAAGTGTCATTATTTCGCGTTTGTTATTCTAATTCAAAAGAACAAGGGACCTTCTTGAGACGCTAATCACTCAAGCGTTAAATAGTATCTCGTTCAGTTCCAATTGTCTGTTTTCTTTCGCCTTCCCATGGCCTAGCAAAATTAAAAAGAAACTGTGACAAAGCATCCCCTTGTTTCCGACCATTCTGAATAGGAAAATGATCAGACAAATATTTACCTTTTCAGGCTTCACTTTGGTTCCGAGATTCATAAAAGTAGGATGATTATAAGAGTGGGAGGGGTAGCAGATAAGAAAGCATGTACTCTCCGTACTATAAACATTATTTCCCAGAAGTAATACCTTGTATCTCAGTCTCAGATCCTGTGTACGTAATGTTTTTTGTTTGTATAGTATGTGCGTTTGTTTTCCTTTTAACCGCAAGCTAGTGGTGACGCGGGCGAAAGGCACAATTCGCCCCGAATACGGCACCAGGAAAAGTACGATTTATAACGCTTAATTTAATCGTCGAGAAAACAATGCCCTGAAGCTGTTCTGAGATACTCAACCGGATCCAAGGTTTCTTTGTTACTACGAAGCAAACTAAACGTTCCAAAGAACAAACTAATGCTGTTACTAGGCTTGTCCTTGAGTGCATTACGCAATTGTTTGTATTGCTTCCAGACACACTCGTGGCTACAGAAGACACACAGCAGTCATCTGACCACGCTGTGCACTGCTACAAGGCGTTTCAAAAGTATAGAGAGGGACACGCACTAAAACAGTCGACCCACCGAAGGTAAATCGAATTCGCTATTCGTA
This sequence comes from Zootermopsis nevadensis, assembly GCF_977971745.1. NCBI lineage: Eukaryota > Metazoa > Arthropoda > Insecta > Blattodea > Termopsidae > Zootermopsis > Zootermopsis nevadensis. The sequence goes on along the minus strand of NW_028259148.1, from coordinate 4,107,853 downwards.
TAACAGCATCTTTGAAGATATCCGTCTTCTGGGTTGTTGCGCTGTGTAGTCTGGTCGATGTTTACCAACGTTTCGGAGGTCATACTGCCTCCGTCATCAGGGCGATGAGTATGAAGATTTCTGTCTTCTGGGTTGTTGCGCTGTGTAGTCTGGTCGATGTTAACCAACGTTTCAGAGGTCATACTGCCTCCGTCATCAGGGCGATGAATATGAATATCGCCCTGATGACGGAGGCAGTATGACCTCTGAAACGTTGGTAAACATCGACCAGACTACACAGCGCAACAACCCAGAAGACAGAAATCTTCATACTCACCGCTGTGATAACCTCAAGTCTTACAACAGCATCTTTGTTTTATTTTACGTAGAAAACATGAACTGAAGATACCACTTACGAGACCGAAAGCGTAGATGGGAGGATAATATTAAAGTGGTGTTATTACAAGAAAAATCTCACCTTTTCGAGAATCCTAACACCGGTTGTAGCCTAATCACGATAATCGCTGTGCTACTGGGGCTGTGCGAAATTTCTACGCGTAAACCAAAGCCATTCGGGGTTAAAGAAATGTGACGTCACCGTAAGCTGGGTGAACCTGTGGCTTGTCGTGGGTCTATGTGCCAGGAACGGGTAACTGACAATCCAAGGAAGAGGCACCACTGAACACTCTATTTACCGGTTCGAACAAAGGCCAGGGGGATCAGCGGTCACGCGGGGGGGGGGGGGGAAACAAACGAAGGCCACTACGCGCATCGCACTGCAGGGGCGCCAACGTTTAAAAAAACATTCTACCGAAACCGCTTCTAACTCCACCGTGACTTCATGTTACTTTCCAGGTGGATGGGACTGCACAATTATTAAAGGTTTCGTTGCTGTTGTGTTTCGTGTGGCCTGGCACAGAGCAGTAAACAAGTTATTAGCACAGAACGAGAAATCAGGTCAATTGGAAGTGCTAAGTCACACTTCATACACACAACAGCGCACATCTGGATGGTGGTTACTGACCTTCTGCGCTCCACACAGCTTCTTGAGGACCCTCGTAATAACCCCGGGGCCATTGTTTCCCCAGTCGTCACCACGAAATTCGCTTTGCAGGTTATCTAAGCAAGCCTCGGCCATCTCATGTCCCAGGCCTTCTGAATCGAAGTTGAGAACTCCAGCTGCAACATCGGTGTTGGATTCTGCACCGGCAAAATTGTTGAGGCCGGAGAAGGACCTTTGTACAAGACACAAGATTCAGAAATACATGAGGGATGCAGCCAACAGACGTTGCTGAAGGACGAGGGGTAAAGTGGACTGATGTAAATGATCAGTATTACCAACGCGAGCTGTTAAAGTAACATCTGACACACGCTTGTACATCATAACATACCAATAACGAATTTCTAGGGTGTTCCGAATGAATTTTCTCTCGTAATTGGATCCTAGCCCATTTCTAATTAAATCAAACACGCCCAACGTAGTACACGTCGACGTTCTTCTTGGGTGATGCGGCCGTGAACACTCGCCAGGAGATGCCAACGTTTCGATTAAACATTGTCTCCATCTTCAGCCCCGAGTCTACATGGCACTAAAATCCAACAGATCAAGAACTTCACCACCGTAAAACCCTCAAATCTCTCGTGTTACATGTCGGGGAAATATTAAAAAAAAATGTCGAAAATTACGATTAAAAATTTCACGTACGTTTGCTGGCATTGCTGGTCACAGCTCTGTAGAGTCATACGACTTCTATTTCTGGACTGATATCATCCGTCCTTTACAGACAAATACATTATTAACGTTGCCAAGAAAGTCTGGAACGAATCGCCAGGCAGTCTCGACGTGAATTTTGAGTTTGTTTCCTACGACACTCCATTGAAAATACCCGCTGGTTACTGCTCGCTCGCTTAACAGGAGAACCCGTCAACAAACCCCCTCCCCCCCCCAACCCCACACCGTATAATGAAAACACGTTTTGTTAAAAGTCATCAGTATCTGTTGATCACCTGTCTCTGTGAGAAACTATTTATTCGGTTTTATTACGAACATCAAATCAAGAACCAAGACGCGTCATAATAATTAAGACGCGGATGGATACATAAGAATTACAACAACAAAAAACAACATGATACTGAAAGATTACTGTAGCAAAAAATAATTTCAATTTTCTTACTCACAAAGTACCAAACTGATGACAAAAAAATTATTAAATAAAGCCTCAGAACCGAGTTTAGTAAGAATGGTTAACTTACAGCATCTGCAATCAAATCTCTTAACACTGCTTTACCGGCACGATCCAGTTACGAAGGGGGGGAAGAGGGGGGTACTAGCGTGAATATTTCCCCAAAATTATTATCTTTCCCCCTTAACTTTAATGTACCTGGTGACGATGACGTCGAGGTCGAGATATGTTCCGCCGTACTTCCAAAGAGTCAGAAAGCGTAGGGCATCACTAGCGTGGGACCGAGGCCACCTGCTGGCTTTGAGAGCCCCTCCTTTGTACCACTTCTCCAATGGCGACCCCATAAAATATTTTTCAAAATGAAGATGTCTAACGTGGATATTCGGATATGATAACAACTGAGTAACAATCTTGTTCTTCAGTGTAGAATTTCGTAAATTAATGGGCGCTGTAAATAGTAAATAAACTTCCAAGTCTGGATTCATTTTGGCGGCAGATTCAACAGCGCATGCCTGTCTCGCTGTCAATACGATGCCATCTTGAGTACTAGACCCACAAGAAGTTTCGTGAAAGAATATACTCTTCCCTTTCGTCGGAGGCGGGGATACAGACGAAGTAATTTCCTCGACGGTGTTGCTAGCTTCGTCATCGTAACAAGAGATGCCGTTAGTATTAGCATCGCTTAGGTTACTGGTGCTCCCTAGGGTTAAGACAGGTGCAGCAATACGGTAGAGAAAACTGCCGCCGATGATACTCCCTGTGTCATCCGTTACGGTCACCCACAGCATTACAACAAACAGCGCGCACACTGCAGTCAAACAAAGAGTAAAATTCCAGCGACGCATTCTTCTTTTCATAACACAACTTCTACGTTTTAAGACAAACTCCCTCTTTCTTCTAAAGTCACTCGTCACAATTTACACATTTTGTGGGCATGTTTTGGCGCTTACAAAAAAGGGGGGGGGCTTAATGCAGGTGAAGGACTTCGTATAGCTTTCGAATCTTGAAAAAACAAAAAATTTTGTTGAGCAAACAAACATGTTTCAAAACGTACCGACTGGATAATATAATAACAACAATAATATGTCAGACAAAGACCAAAAGAGAGCATCTTATAAGGAATTTAAACGCACTCAGTCCACCTGCTGCACTACATATTAAAAATAGCAATGTCACTTGCTTCAAATGTGATGTTATATGATGGCAAAATATAACGATATCTGTAAGGCACTGCGTGGCACATCTTTTAGTCAGCTGTTCACTTCTATGTCGACTCACGTTCATCCTGTAGAACACACCTTTCAACACACTTGTACGCTGGAAGCCTGCACATCATCGCCACATGACCTCAAAACAAGACAGAGCACTTCACTTGGTGTACACACCCAACAGATACACGGATTTCGTGGTCTTGGCTGTACAAATCAGCATCCACAAACACTGCCATTACCTCAACGACAAACCATCTCACCCTCCCGTTTGCTAGCTAGCATCTGAGTGTTCTGCACCGCTTTGTTACACGCGCATGCGCAGTGTGTTGCATTCTCGTCGTCGTCCTCCGCGTACGTCACAAACGGGTTGTATAAAATGTTTTAATTATTACCGAACAGCTTCAGAACTTGTTATGGTGATTTTTCGTCGACAACAATGTAAAAGAAAGTAAAAGAAAGCCAACTGAGATCATTAAACCACGCTGTTTTCGAGGAGAGAAGAAATTGGTCGCTTTCTGAACGCTTATGATGATTTAGTTAGGAGTGCCTCTGCCTTTATTTGAGATCGCTGACAAGTATGTTATCACAGACCGTTATCTATCGACGAATATGGTCTTATTTGCCTTTCTCCTTGAGATTTGTTATGTAGCTAGACAGATAGTTACGTAAATCTATAGGTCTGCAAATCCGTGTACCTCTCCGATTCTTTTACGAGTCTAAACAAATCGATGGTTATGTAAAAACTAATATTACCGGATGTAGCATGGGATGATTATTAGTAATGAATCGAGAAAGACACCCGACTCCATGTAGCAGAGACAATTTCTCTTATCTCTTCACCATTCGTAATCATTTCCAGTCTATTTCTCATAAAAAAAAACAATCACAAGCAGTTGACGAAGCGTTGGAGATATGTAAGGACTTATTCACTACAAATTACGTTCTACTTAATCCCTTCTTACCGAGAAACATTTCCAGAAAGGCCTGGGGACAGTCGTCAAGCAGTTTTGACACGAATTTCGGTGACTTTAAAAAAAATACTCCACTAAGACTACCCACCCTGTTTCATGTCCGTAAATAGAGGTTCTTAATCCGCAGCCCGACGATGTGTTTTAAGCGGCCAGCGTATGCTTTTTAATAATATCATCTTATATGATTAAAGCTGTTGCCTGGTAGAAATATGCTGTGTCCCAAATAACTAGATGATAGGAGTTCTGAGTAATGGCGGAATGATGTACTGTAGCAGATAACACGAAATAACGACTTTCTAGAATACAATCTCGTATTCAAGATAAGATAAACAAACAGAACATTAAATCTGTCAAACATCCAGGACTATCAAAGATACGGCAATCAATGGCTGTCATCTGTTCTATGCAGCATTTCGACATGTGATATTACATACTCTCGTTTGTCTTCAAGTCTCCTACAAGATGGCGCTGATGATTTTATCAGAGTTTTTGCGTCCGTTAAAAAATATGACGTGTACAAACATGCACTACAGAGTAAACATCCGTGATTGTTAACAACAACAACACAAAGGCACTTTTACGAGTCTTCACCAGCGTACGAGTAATATAACCCGTTTCAGTTGCACAGACGCACGGACTCACCACTGTGAAAATATCGAAACCTACTTAAGAAACTTTGTGTATTTAACAACAATGCAGTTTATCAGAGCATTACAACACTGTGCATTCAAGCAAGACTTTCCTGGCCCGATAGTGTAATCTTGTAGGCAATCAACCAATTCCGGTGAGATATTTTGACCACATATATAACATGCACTCGAAACTTTCGTGCAAAGCTAATCAACATGGGGACGCTCTGCGATGACGTAACATTTTCAAGTTCAATACAAAATTTATTCAATGGAAATTCATAACACTGGACGTTTTCCTCCGTGGTACATTAATCATTTGTGTCAATGTTTTATATTTTAACATTACATTTTTACGCTTTCTTCCGTACTCTATTTACAGATGGAATCTTCTGAAGAAAGTATTACATCATAAATACTCGTATCCCCGCAGAAGCGAGGTCGAATCGTAGAGACAACGCACGTATGAACTGGAGACGAGAATCATCCGATGGCCATTCTGACTTCATTTCCTCAAAATTTTCCAAAATACGAACCCCTTCTTATCAGCTTTCGCTGTTAATGTATTCGTAACTGCGTTCAAATATACAAACTCCTGCGGAAAGTGGAAGACGGAGGTGTGAGACGATGGTATTATGGCTGGAGGGTGTGTCCGACATCTGACGTCGGAAGGGTGACGGGGTTTAACTTGTCAATCCAACGGACTGGCTGGAGCTGTCGGTACCCAGGAGAAAGAGGACTCTTAAAGGACCTTGCCGGAACGAGCCAGGTGCACTGTCCACATACAAAGCAGAATGGTTTCGAACCCCGTGTCTTCAGAAACTGTTCCTGTTGGGGGTGAGTGAAAACTGTACAAACAGCATCCAGTTAATGTTAAGAGGAGTAAAGATGCTATACGAGGAGCTGAGAAATTTTACGACAAACCGTAGGCCAAAATATGGAAATAGTGGAATATGTTTAAAGTGAGAGTTCAGTGCCTTTGAATTCTTTATACTGTAAAGTCCCGCACGTTTAATTATTTAAGCCTCATCATTTACACTCACCGGTCACTCATAAAGATGAGCATTCAATAGAGGGCGAACCGGATGTAGTACGAGCTTCTGCCGCTAGGGGGTGCGGCCTACATTCATAGTGAATCAGTGTGCCAGCCGGCATCATCCAATTAGCATTTGTTTCTTAGTTACGGGCGTTTTGGTAGTGCATTACACCGACCCTCCTGCGATTTCGGAATGGCGTGTGCATCAAATTTTGCCAAAGACTCGCCAAAACGGCTACGGAAACCTATGAAATGCTAAAGCAAGCATTTGGGGAGTCCGCAATGGGTCGTGCACAAACTTTTGTGTGGCATTCACGTTTTAAAAATGGCCGAACCTCTGTCGATGATGACGAGCGTTCTGGACGACCATCTTCGAGCACAACGCCCGAAAATGTTACGAAGATCGACGTCGTACCATCAACGACTTGTGCGACATTGTTGGGATAGGCTATGGGACCTGTCAGCTGATTCTAAAGGAAGAACTCCACATGCGACGCATCCTGTCTGAGGACCAGAAGCAGAATCGACTTCTCGTTTGTCAGGAGCTCAAAGATCTTGCAAGAACCGACCCCAACTTCCTTTCTAAGCTCCGTGTGACTTCTTCCTCTTCCCAAAGATGAAAATTCAGCTAAAGGGAAGGAGATTTGAGACGATAGAAGAGATTCAGGCAGAATCGCAGATGGTGCTTGACAGGCTGACAAAGAAAGATTTCCAGGGATGCTTCCAGGCTTGGCAGCGGCGCTGGGATCGTTGTGTTCACTCCCAGGGGAACTACTTCGAGGGTGATGGATGAATTTAATACCTGAGATAAGTGTACGGGTTTTTATACGCGCAGTCTGGAAACCTTTCGATCGCACCTCGTAGGTAGATACCGACGTTTCGGAGAAACATAATGCCTCCATCCTAAAGGCACGGCGTCACAACCCAGAACAACAGCACAATTCTTACCAGCGTGACAACCTTTCTTTCGCGTACAATTTTTAGACCAATGATCATTCACTTCCCTGAGCCTTGAAGTAGGTGGAGAGCGAGCAATAAAACAGAACGCAATTTTATTATAAGGCCTTGAATCTAACCGCATTTATGCCGAATATAAATTCAAATCTCTAAACTAACGACGTCTGAACCAGCGAGTTCTTAAGAACCGGTTCAAACTGATACATAAATGCCCCAATGTGTGAGTTCTGATACTTTGATATATGCTTTTGAATGTGTTCCTTCGACGTCAGTCGAATGTTGAGTTTTTTTTACATTTTGGTCAAACAATGCAGTTGCCATCTTCAGGGTGAAGATGGCCGAAGTTTCACACTGAATTCCAACAGCAAACACTAAAGGACAAGAATTATGCCTTTGAGGTTAGATACAATGAGATGATAATGTTGCGTCATATTGTGATAAATATATATTTTTTTTAAATCTTGTCAGTCTGATCACAATAAAATTCCTATTAAACATTAAAATATTACTATAATTAACATTTAAATATTTAAAATAAATTAAAATGATGTTCTCTATCGAAATGTTCGATTTACATTAGAACATCACTTTTTACACGACATGTTTAAATTCTAAAAGAACCATCTTCAGGTGTATAAAATTATATAAACTTAAATATAATTTCTTAAATGCAACTTTTAGTCAGATATTTATCGGATATCAAATGATGATCTCTAATGTAAATCGAACATTTCGATAGAGAACATCATTTTAATATATTTTAAATATTTAAATGTTAATTATAGTAATATTTTAATATTTGATAGGAATTTTATTGTGATCAGACTGACAAGATTTAAACAAATAAAACAAAATTAAACAAATATGTTAGATACAATATAAAACGCATTTAATACAACACCTTGGACGTAAACAGCCACAGGCTTCAATAACTTCTATGTCATATCTAAGCCGCAGGTGTTCTAGAAACACTGCAAAACGAGGTATCATTTGCAAACGTGCTTCTTTCCGACATATTTAAACGGGTCACGGTCGCTGTTATCAGTAACAACTTATTTGTTTAAAGGAAAAGGATTTGGAGTTCATGCTACCATTTTCATCAACATAATCGTGACTACAATCGATCCACATAAAGTACAAACATCTTGGGAAGAATAGAAGTGTTCACTTCGTCTCTGCTTTAACGAGTGCAAGTAAGTTAAACAATCTGTCAGTTGATAACAAAGTGATTGGTAGGCTGTTAAAAGTATTTAGACCATACATAATGTCTATTTTTCTATTCATTAGTAACAAAACTTTAAATGTTTCAATTCAGGCAGAGTATGGGGAAACGTTTGTGTCTACTCGTATCGTAACGAAATGTATGAGTGTACACACTGGGTAGACTAACCATCAAATTGGAAATTAACTACCGCTTTTAACCATTAGGCCTACACACTTAAAAATCATTACAGTCCACCGACAATTTAGATAAAAACAGCATCATCTAAGAACCGAAACATGTAGTGAGAAAGTGATGTTCCAAATGTAAATCGAATGTTTCGATAAGGAGCATCACATGGTATTTTAATTATCTTAATTTTAAATTTTAAATTGTGATTAGACGGACAAGATTAATTAATTAAATATATATTTTCACAATATGACGCAACTCTATCATCTTAGCAATCCGTTTCGATTGATACAATCCATAAAGTGGATTACGATTGGCATGGATTCCTCTTCTATGATCGGATGAGACTACGTCCTTGTTGAAATGCAGCCGTTAACGGATCCACTGTCCATCCTAGAGCTCATGAGTGAATCTGGAACATCCGCTGAATTATACTGACAGGAGAAAGTCCTCGGAGAGAGAAAAATGTCTTCGTGCCACTCTGTACACCACAAATCCCCACATGGACTGCCCTGGGGGGCCTCCGCGGTGAGATGCAAGCGATTAATCGACTGTGAAATGTCGAGGCCTACGGATTCATCTTGAAAATAGCTCTTAACGCCCCAGTTTCGAAGAGAAATTCTCTTACCACAGCAGTGCACATGTTTCAGCACATGGAATGTTGTGTGTATGTTGATTAAAGTTTGTCTGTGACACAATACTAATTCTAATGCGTTCTGCAGTGGTCAGGATATCGTGTTACCTAATTTTAGAAACAAACAATCTAAAAAAAATTAAAAACACAGTTTAAGTGCCAATGTAAAACCAGTCTAGTGTTCATTGTTTAGAGTTTCTTGTGCAGTAATTTTGAGATCAGTCTCTTACTTCAATTTGTGAAACGGATTCAACCAGTTAAAATCAGTTACATAACGTTTTAAACTTGGTAATCTGCGAGCTGATTATGAGTGTCAATAAACGACACATCCTTTGGCTATTGATCTGGTGGCGGTATCTATGAGCGATCCGTGGAAATAAGTGGAACAGTGAAACTCTTTAAAACGGACATAAAACTTCATTCTCTTAATATTTCCACTTTGTAATTGCACTGCGAAAGGTTAAAAATTGGGCCCATTGGAAACCTAAATATCAAAAACTTTGGATGGGACACGTTTGTGACCTTCAGCCATGCAATTTAGTGACGGCTAATACAGTTGGCTGACCACTTAACAACGAAATTGAGGCAGAATTTTTATTTTTTTAAGTGTTAACCGGGCTAACACGATTGACACAAACGCTCCGGCCCCGCTGGTGTCCCAGTTTACAAAACACGTCTTCCTGTCAGACAACGCCGTTCTGCGGTTCAGTCGCTGAGGATAACGACATAACTGTGTGACGATTTCACCGGTATCAATTGCCAGGTGCAGGGTTCATGTTAGTAAAATGCTTGCAAGTTGAGGCAGAAGGTGCTTGAACGCTCAACTATCATTACTTGATGTTAGACGCCGAAAGGCATGGACGGCTTCGTAATCCGGAAGGTCACACAGTACATTTGAGGTACGTAAATCAATAATGAAATGATTGGATGGACATGTAACTTATGTGACGGAAACAAGAAATACATACAAAATTTCGACTGTGAAACGGCTATCAGGAAAGCCGATAAGAATGTGAGATTAATAAGTATCTTACGGGCGCAGATTACGAAGATGTGCAGTAGAAATAACTTTGATTCATCAATTAACAATTTATCTGCCTCAGATTATCTTCATCTATCAGTACTTTTACTTCCTAATATTACATTTAACCTACATAGACGTACGGAAAATACGTTGACGCTGCCATCTCGCTGGTCGTACTGCATTATTATCTTATCTTATTATCTTATCACCGCCACGGTGGTCTAGCGGTTAGAACGCTAGCCTTGTAATCCTGGGGTCTCGGGTTCGATTCCCGGCGGTGCCCGAATTTATAACTTGTGTTGGGCAAGGCCGTGGTCTAGGCAACACGGAGTTTTCCTCCGTGGCATCCCAACAATTACTCCATTCACACACAGAAGAAGGCAATGGCAAACCACTTCTGGATCATCTGCCAAGAACGTATATGAACAGGTCCCAGTCCGAGAAAAGGATGGAAGGATCCTGTTCATATGGACCTGTCGTCAGACAGAACACTAAATAAAATAAATTATCGTATCTTATTATCTTTAATTGGTCATCTGGCTGTTGATGCAACAAACTAATATTAAATAAGTGCATGTAATTGGCTAATCATCCTTATGGAAGGAACTATGCCAAGAAAACACAATTGTCAGTTTAGTTTCAAGAATGGTAACTATATGTACCACCTGCTTCAACAACCCGTGACTAATAATTTTGTACTAAAGTGTTTCATATGATTCTCACTGTAAACAATCATTATTTCTTCAAACAGCGATAAGTAGTTGAGGTTTGCATTAGTGAATATTTTGTGTTTTCTTTGTGGTACGAGCTTCGGTTTCAAAGGGTTAATCTGCTCATGCTTCATCATATCGCAACGTAATAAACTTATCTTATCGGATTTATCATAACATTCTAGCATTTCTGGTCAGTTATCATCACACACCATCAGTTGAGGATCGCCAATTGATCACGTGAATATAGATTTCACTGCCGTCAGAGCCACTGGAGTGGCATAAGGTTCTTAGTCAGGTTGAAAACCGCGATACGAAATTTATGCCCGGCAAAACTGGTTTGGATGTCACGGGTTAATCATAACCGTTTGGACCGTCGTCACTGAAATGACTGGTACATACCGGCACAGCTAACAATTATTTCTCTCTGTGACATAATCCACTTTGCATCTGAAGAAATGCTTTATTTAATTCAACAATTCACATTTTACCGTAATTTGTTGAAGCAGTACGTGACTGACTTTTTGCATAAAACACTTTCATTAGTGACAGGAATCCATTTATTACATGTTCTACCAACAGTGGTGAATTCTGGTCTGTATTATTACCCCCTCCCCCAAAGACACGTGAGTATTCACAGCCCTGATGATGGAGGCGGCAAACACCTCTGAAACGCCAGTCAAATTCTACGAGACTAAACGGCACAATTCCTCACAAACTGCCACCTTTACACTTCCTACATTCTTTCTTCAGAATAAATTTTAATATTATCCTCCCATCTACGCCAACACATTCCAAGCTGTCTCCGGATCCGCTCTGGGGTCCACCCCCCAGCCTCCTATCCAATGGGTACCGGGGTTAAAGTGTGGCAAGGATAAGGCTGATCACTCACCCCACCAAGCGCCTCCATGGCGTATAGTGAGACGACTTTCCCTGATAGCATACGAGAAAACAAAACGATAGACCAGCGAAGGTCTACGGAACACAATTCCGGTGACCACACATCCTGGCAAAACAAACCGAAAGTCTGGCCACTCTTTCCGTCGTCTGTCGCCCATCGGAGACCACACTGAGCCCGCGGAAACCATTGCCACGATTTGACAACTTCCACAACACCCTCGAGCACCAGCGTTCAACCCGGTATTCCGCTCCATCTGTTCAATCACTTATGCATAAAGCTGTACCTGCCTAACGCCACGTTTTTGCAGACTCCCTCTCACTAATTTGTTTGAAAAACATCTGACTTCGCAAATATTTCCAATATTCATTAATCGTACAACTTTCGTTCAATGCATTATTCTCTTATAAACCACTTCATCGTCACGAACAAGCTATTTCCTACTCAAAAAAACTGTCCCTTCCACTCTCCCATCGACTATGTACTATAATTAAAAGACTTTTTTTTATAAATGTCGCATTTATTATAAACTTATAATATCGATGATTTCTCGCACCGGTTAAAGAAATCTTCACGTGGCACACAGGGGACGCGGCCCCCACAGTGAGAAACACTGACGCAGAGCACAAAATTATTCATGAAATTATTTCTTCCATACGCACAAGTTAGCAGGGATCATAACCGGTTTCATGATAAAAAAATATATCAGTGTCCACCAGCTGTTTCCTGCGTGGCAACAATTTTAATTCATAGAACTGCCGCTATGCGGCGCCACAGGGAAAAAGTATTCAACGAAAATAATATTCACACGACTTACAACAAGCGATTTCGTGTTATTATCTGATTTAATTTATGTAAAACCGGAGAAGACGAGGTATTTTCGTTAATAACTTTAATACAATCAGAAAATAAGTTCGACTTGTGGTTTTGACAGTGGTGAGGATTTTAAAGTTGACTCTCACTGAGAGGGAACGACGCACACCACAGCATCGACTCGTTATCAGAGCCGTGATGTCTGGACTAAAACGCGATTGGTATGACCACAGATTAGAGAGACCATCGGTGGGCTACAGCAGAGCAAAGCCTGTGGAATCCATCGTCTAAAGCTAAAAAATCTTGTACGTATGAGATAAGAAATTTATAATAAGAGACTTTATTATCATTCAATGCGAGATAAAGAAGCCATAACGAGAACCTCGTCAATAATTCATATGCCAACGACGTTCAATTGCAATTCTGCTTGTGTATGGAATGTCAGTTACTACTTCCAAGAAACTTTCAAGAAACACGTACTACATTCGCTGGATATAAGGTATGTTCAACATACTAACATCCCTCCGCTTTTAATGAGCTCTTTGTGCCATCAAATTGTCAGTCAAGTTCCTCATACATTTCGTCACATCTGTAAGTGTAAAACATTCAAATTCAAACACTCTTAAGTGAGAGATAGATTTCCTATTGCGGTATACGAGCTTGGATCTTCTGTATCCTACACGAACGTCTTAAACACTTATTCAAGTCAACTCTGCCCTTTATAGAACGACCTTCAGAACAATTTTAATTACTTCGTTAACAAGAAGGCGTAATTAAAACTCAATAAAGCTTGAGTTCCACAAATACATTCACAAATAATCTGTCTTTCATATCAGGAGAACGCGACAAGAAATGTAGGTGTCCCAAAAATATGTATACAATAATAACTGTGTTATACATCTTTTTGGAACATCCTGTTATTCGATGTTGTTCTTATTCATTGGTTTCAAATATGCCCTGTTGAAGAAATGTACAGCAAACCCTCATCCAAATGCAGAGATCTTTCAACCCCTTTTCGTCTCTCAAACTCTGTAATGAATCAAAGAAAAACTTTGAGGTTATGACATCAAATTAGAAATATTCTATATCAGTTGTGCGACGCACTAGGAGTTGGCCTAACATCCCGTTTATGTTTTACTGATGCTTCTATCCGATTTATTTTTTTTCAAACAGTTTCTTCACAAACAAATACCATTACATAAAAATAATTTTATACACTTTAAATTTTCAAGGTCGCGTTCCCGTATCCCCATTAATCCCATACAAAATTAAGTTCGTTCAACACGGATTCACCGAACGGAAGATGACATGCTTATTTCGCAATCACGTGACGACCCTTTGATGCTAGTGAGCCTTCGTGAGCTTAATAGAATTAGGCTCAGAGCGGAAGCGAAGTCCAGGACCGACCTCGAACTACTTCCCGTGCTCTGGGTTAAAAACACATTCGTTGCTACACCGAAATATGAACGCGATCCCTATCGCTAACTGCAACAATTTCTGTTGGGAATTTCCGAAAAGGAAGTTGTAAGGAGGGGGCCGGAAGCGAATGATGACACTGTGATTGTGGATGTTTGCAGTCTGTCCACACTTTATTTAATCCTAACTTACAGATTATCGTATCCTTCCGCATTGCATTAAGGTTATTCGTCCTCCAAGTACAGAAGTACTCACCAAATTATTTTCACGATAAACGTGTAGTCAGAGCCAATTTGGAAAATTGGTTGATGATCATTTGCTGTTAAGGGTTTTTGGACCTAGGATAATAATATTTAGGGCTGTGCGTTTCCTTCATTAGATTTTCCCGTCATAAATTACGGGCAATTTACTGGAACAGAGTACGATGTTCAAAACATAACTGAAACATTACAATATAAGATTACTAATCTGGAGTCTTCAACAAATAATCTATTATTTGGGTGATCGTGGAGGATGGTATTAGCGGAAGATTACCATACCTGGGGTAAGGAAGAAATTGTAAAAAAAAAATGTTAATGAGATGATAAAGTTGCGTCATATTGTGATAAATATATATTTGTTTAAATCTTGTCAGTCTGATCACAATAAAATTCCTATTGAATATTAAAATATTACTATAATTAACATTTAAATATTTAAATGTTAATTATAATAATATTTTAATATTTAAATGTTAATTATAGTAATATTTTAATATTTAATAGGAATTTTATTGTGATCAGACTGACAAGATTTAAACAAATAAAAAAATGTTAATTTAAAAACATGAACGGAATAGACCGCTTCGGATATCTATGAGGATAGGATAATATTAAAATAAATCTTTAAGAAACATGATGTTAGGATGTAGACTGGATTGATCTTGCTTAGGCTAGGTCCCAGTGGCGGTCTATCGTGAATCCGAAAACATGTCTTTGGTAGTAATTACTTGACTGAGCGACTATCCGTTTCACGGAGCAAATTCAAGACTTAAAATATCTCAGCAGGCAGCTTCAGGCCCGCGAGCCATAATTTGCAAACCCGCCGTCTTGGAGGGGGGGGGGGGCATAGACTACAACGGATATTAAGGAAACCACGACTGCTATAAGTTACGACATTTCTCAAGCTGTTCACGGGGAAAACTTTCCTTGTGCGAGCGGCTCCAGTGAATGGTTTATCACGACAGTAGAGTAGTGACACTCCAACTATCACTTGGGAAAGACGTCTAGTTCTGCGCACAAATGGCTGCCTCGCGTAAACACGACACCGTGAATGTACTGTATATAAAAGAAATTAAGTGAACTTTAAAAAGGTAATTCTGATATCTCATCTTCTTTTGTCAGTTTCGCACTGCACAGCTGAAGCATTATTATAATAAGAACTCTGAAGGAGGGTGTTTGCCAAACTGGTACGTGTTTACAATTTGTTTTAGTCAGAATAATTTACGCCGATAACTGAAGCAGCACGGTCTAAAATCCGCACTGATTTGTACAGTTTAGATACTGGGTTCGAATTTCGCTTTGGACATACAGTTTTGCCAGGAGTTTTCTGTGTTGTATGCAGATAAGAAGACTTACAAGCCAACGACATGTCGGAATGTCTAACGCATTCATTTTTTTTCAGTTTCA
The DNA here is from genome assembly GCF_977971745.1 of Zootermopsis nevadensis. Taxonomy (NCBI): domain Eukaryota; kingdom Metazoa; phylum Arthropoda; class Insecta; order Blattodea; family Termopsidae; genus Zootermopsis; species Zootermopsis nevadensis. The sequence continues at coordinate 4,092,332 of NW_028259148.1, read as the reverse complement.
CTGTTTACGTCAAAAATTAAAAAAAATCCGTCATTAGACTCTGATTCAATAATGGATTATATACAATATACTGATTATAATGCTGTCTTTTAGACCTGACATTTAAAAAAAGTAGGAGTCAGATTTATATGGTCAGTGTGTCTCTGTGAGCCTTCGTTTGACGTGCTGAAAATAACGGGAATTTTTGGGTGTTTTATACAAATACATTTATAGTTTAGATGCGTCATGTTTGTGTTTTCAATTCATACATATATTTATTCTTCAAGTCTATACACAAACTATATTAATATTGATGTTAAAAATTAAAATTGATATAAATATTTCGCTCTATTCATCGTTTCCTCGATGTTACAATTTGCGCTATATATTACAACATGTTTCGATGTCTCAGCATCGTCTTCAGGTTTTATTTTTAAAACTATTCAATTTTTTTTTAATGCACGCTTTTCAGTATTTGTAGATTGTAGGTTTATAGTGAACTTTTATAACAATATCCAAACTCATTTACATATAAATAATATTAATAATGTTAATTATATTGTTGATAATTTCACAGAAATAATGAACAAATAACATAATACGCCACATAATATGCAAAAGAATCAGAAAAAAAAAGGAACATCCCCAACTACAACCTACAATCTACAAATACTGAAAAGCGTGCATTAAAAAAAATATTGAATAGTTTTAAAAATAAAACCTGAAGATGAAGCTGAGACATCGAAACATATTGTAATATATAGCGCAAATTGTAACATCGAGGAAACGATGAATAGCGCGAAATATTTATATCAATTTTAATTTTTAACATCAATATTAATATAGTTTGTGTATAGACTTGAAGAATAAATATATGTACAAATACATTACTTCCAAACATTTTACGTGTAATCAGATTTTTCCATACATTAATTTCTAATTAATATATTTTTTTTAAAAAATTTAAAATCGTAGTCACTCACAGTTTTTATGTTCGCATATCAATTCAAAATTCATGTATTTCGGTTCATGATCTTATGAACTTAATAAATCTGTTGCGTGGAAGTTCCTCTCAGAACGTTACTTAAAGTTTTTGGATCATACAAAAAATACATTGGCTCAGTAAGCATACTAACCTACTAATAATTTATTTTCATTTTGTTGTATTAACTTTTACATCGAGAGCAAACGAGACATTACAAAGTATGTCAGTACCATTGTCCGACAGTTCGTTTTTCTTACCGTACGATTAAACTGCATTGAAAGTTGTTCCCTTCACCCTGAACGAGGCCTTCTGGTGATATCTTTTCTAGATCAACGCCACAAATATCACATTTTTCCTGGGTTTACTTTCATTAGATTATATAAGAAACAAGAAATTGCTTGCAAAAGAGTGAATACATGTCAGAAGGGCGTGATGAAGGGAAACTTGACGGGAGAGCACACTGTCGCCATGGGAGGATAATATTAAAACGGATCTCATGGCAACGGTTGTGGACTGTATTCATATTACTCAGGATAGCGTCCAGTGGCGGGCTGTTGTGAACACTGCGATGAACATTCGAGCTCAATAAAATATGGGTATATCTTCAAAACTTCAGCAACAATTTGCTTGAGGAAAACTCTGGTGAATGAAGTTCGATTTTTTTTCCGTGTCTATCCTAGGCCAAAACATAACGAACTTGGTTTACTGATATACATGCAAACTTAGATATACAATACCAAGCTTGATCGAAATTCGTCACGTAATTTAAGGACGGTTACTTGCGAACGCATGTACATGTGACGAAATTAACACCTGGAATTCTAAATGTTATTTCTGCAAGGTGTGAAGTTGCGCGAAGTGATGTATTATTGCTATTCTCACAACCAGCTGATAAGTTTACTCGTTTAACATGCTGACACAAAAGATAAGGAAAAAACAGATTATCCACGCTTGTGGCTTATGTAATAAATGTGGGTTCTTGTAGACTGCAGAGTAAAAAATGCATTCGTTCGAATATTTTCCAACACACAGGCCATTCAGAATGAACTGTTTCGTGATTTTCTTTCAAACATCCCAGGTGAATGTGCTGACATTTTACAATAAAGAATTTATATTTTTTTTTTAGGATTCTGAAAAAATTATTCTGTGGCCATTTAAACGACGTTGTTTAAGCTACGGGTTTTACGTGGCGTCGAATCACATCAAAAGACAACCACAAACCAAACACAACTTAACAATATATTCATCAACATCAGTATCATTTAAAATCGTTCGTTCTGAACTTTGATCATAGTCTGAATTATAAAATTGCGTTTCAAAATCTGATTCAGGTCCGCCAGACGGTCCAAGAGATTGGTTTTCTGTCCTCTTCTCCCCCCTTACCTGATGACAAAATCACCACTTAACCACCTTCTCTAATTTATTTTACAGATTTCGTATTATAATAAAATATCAATGACGTAATTTCTCTCGTATTTTCAAACGCATTCTATCGTTCAATTTCACTTCATCTTTAATATTTTCTTTACATATCCTATCCGCACTAGTCCCACAACCAATTCCGTGAAACAATCGCAAATCAACTTATCGCTTTGACAAATACATTTTCTGTTCCAGGTCAAAGCTGGAGCGATTCGGATATGGGCAAACTGTCTGCACTGGCTGTGATAACATTAATGTCACTCTTCATGTTTTTGTGGTATCAAGAATATATTCAGAGTGTATGTGTCAGTACGATGCTATGTAGCGGATATACCCAAGCCGATGAGATTGGGATACTTCACACACAAGACACAAACATACATCACCTCAACAATTCTGGGACAATCTTCCAAAATAAATCCATACAGCATTTGGACAACACATCGAAAACAGTGCCAGATAATGTAAATACTAAAGAACACGTAAGTGAAAACTATATTCAGACCAGGATAATACCACGCAGTGAAACAAATACAAGTGGAGGAATGTTAAAAAGGATTCGGCCTGAAGAGGACCCAAATAAAATACAGGACCTCTTTAAAGCCACACACAGACCCAGTCCCGTGAGAAATATCACCGTCCCAAAAATGACCTCTATCGAAATTGAACCTACTGCCGGAGACAAACACATTATTTTCATCGAAACGCGGTGTTTATTAGACGAGTCACAAAGTCGTAGTGACCCGGGTCTTTCGTTACATAAACGACAAGCTTGCGTCATAGAATCAGCTGCTAAGATGAACCCTGATTATAAAGTGTATCTCTTGTATTCCTGTCCGATAAGTGGGAGACTCGATGATTCAAGCGAATACGTTAAAACAATTTTTACATACCCTAACGTGAAACTATGGAAACTTAACATAGCAAGACATTTCTCGGAAACGCCTCTGGAGAAATGGGACTTCCGGGCAGCGATTAAGTCATCAGAGTGGCCAAACGAACACTCCAGTGACGTGCTTCGGTTCCTGACACTCTGGAAATATGGAGGCACTTATCTTGACCTGGACGTCGTCATTCTCAAGTACGTACCAACATATCCAGGCGGTTTACGTCTGTTAAATTGAAATCAGTGTAATAAAAATAAGTACTGTTCTGTGGCATCTCCACAAAAGAAACGGGTTCACTTTTTAACCGGGATCACACAAATTATATTTCATTGTCATATTACAGTTTTCCGAGAGAAAAGTCTTAACAGTCTGCATCCCTTCTCCAAATCTTCCATCCGTCATGCAACAATTTCAGTAAAGAACACACACACTTCACCCGTATGAAATTCAGGCTTACGTTGGAGAGCTGTGTAATGATAAATGTAGTGTAATACAGGTAGCCCTCGATTTGCGCCGATTCAGAATAACGCCGATTTTGAAACCACCAAGTCAAAAATGAAAAAAAAAATACTATTATTTATAATGTTTTACAATGTTTCTCGTACTGTTTCTTATATTAAATCGTAATTCTTACATCGATGAGCCGGGATAGCTCAGTCAGTATAGTGACTAGCTACAGGCTGGACGACCGGGGTTCGATCCCCGACGGGGGCAGAGGATTTTTCCTCTAGCCTCTGCGTCCAGACCGGCTCTGGGGCCCACCCAGCCTCCTATCCAATGGGTACCGGGGTCCTTTCCCGGGGGTAAAGCCGGCCGGGGCGTGATGCCGACCACTCACCCCCATCTAGTGCCGAGGTCAAGGAAGGTAGGAGCTATACCTCCTCTCACCCCAAACGCCTACATGGCGTATAGTGGGACAAACTTTACTTTACTAATTCTTACATCGCTGATTTTGAAGAAAAATTATAAATACTGTCATCTCTGCAATTACGTATGTTTCATTAACGCGAATTTGCTCCAATGAGATCGATCAATCAATCGGTAAAAGCTGTTTTTGAAATGCAAACTTTTGCATATGCGAGTTTCCTCTTGTGCTACAGCGAAGAGAAGTGTTATGGCGTCCATGAGGCCTTATCGTGAAATTTTGAAAGAAAGAAAGAAGAAATCACATCAGTCCACACTATATACCTTCTTTAAAAATCATGACGATCCTCAACCAGGGACTTCGTCAGAGAACTAACTCCGCTTCATCACGCCCTCGCCGATTGTAAGTGTATAAAATATATTTATTAAATTCCAATTATTTTATTTACTTTATTTCAGAGCTTTAAATGTAATCCCATTATATTACTCATCAATGTTTGGGTGCTGGGAACGCATGTCATTGACTTAACATTGATTTACGTTATAAAATCGTTCCAATTTACGCCGGTTCGTCCAGGAACGCAAACCCGGCGTAAATCGAAGGCTACCTGTATTAACATTAACAGTAGCATAACGTCTCGGCCAAGTGATTAACACTACCGGTAACCCTGCTTTGTGTTCGGAAGGTCCCATGTTGAAATCTCGGCCCTGAGATTGGCGGTTTCTCGCAGTGTCTCGACCCCCACGGCTAAGGCTTACTAACGCGTAGTTTGATTAAAACAGGTCGCTGGATAAACTGGGCACCGACTACGTAGGCGTGGAATCACAGGACTCGATAGCAAGCTGTGTCCTGAGTTTTGCATCCAGCGGTATCGGACACGCAGTAGCAGAGAGATGCGTGGATGAGCTTCTGACGAACTTCAGGGGAAACATCTGGACCCACAACGGCCCTGGGCTCATCACCAGAGTGCTCTTGAAGATGTGTCACAGTCAAATCGTAAGTCGGCGGTCATTAAACGAACTGTTCACAATTTCAGATATATTTGCGTGTGTACCGACATCCATTGAACTTTCACATTATATTTTACCTGTAAGAAACTTTAACACAACATTAAAAAAAAAATATTATCTAGCCACTTGAATCCAGTCGTTATCTTCGCATCGTTTATTTAAGATGGATTTCTGCGTACAAATTTATTTCTGACTTTCCGACTAAAATGTTGTGCGCATTAATTTCAGAGCGTGATAAGATACATATTCCGGCAAGCCTTTTCACTGATTAGATAAACGTATTAATTATCAGTTTAGTGCACTCCTTACCACATTCATCCCAACTTGAGACAGTCTGTGTTTTTGAAGCATGAGTAACTTACAGTTACTTCGTAAGTAAAAATTTACTGAAGTTATTACATATTTTTTCAGGTTCCACAGCTGTCTACCAGTAGGTGTAAAGGATTCAGGATTCTGTCCGATAAGGAATTTTTCCCAATTCCGTATCAGAATTGGGAGCTATTCTTCAACAGCTCTGCAAGTGATGAAACTATGGAAATAATAAAGGACAGTTTCGGTGTTCATGTATGGAACAAGTTGAGTAAAAACAGTGAAATTATTGTTGGGTCAAATCAACCCTACAGCCTCATGGCTGCCAGGGCATGTCCACGAATGTATTCCGTAGCTGGTCATGACTTCTGACCTCATGGCTCGAGCATCAAATACTACAGACTGACCACAAACGAAATTTTAAAGGACGTATTACTTTTTATTCAGGCCACACATTGGAAAATGAATTTCCCGTGACGGTGGCCCAGCATTCACGTTTTTGTTCATAAGTGTTCGACGTGGAATCCACAGCGTATCTACACCGATACTCATCACAGCATCACGGATTCTTTCTCGCAATTCTGGACCTTCGTCAAGGACAGAATTTTTAGGATTTCAGATTATCACGGCGGTGAGTCTGAAGATGGCGATCGCCCTGATGATGGAGGCAGCAAAGACCTCTGAAACGTCGGTAAACTCTACCAGACTACACGGCGCAACAATCTAGAAGATAGCCAGCAATCTTCAGATAAAATCTGTGTAACTCCGATGCTGCATTTCTTAAGGGAACAGCAGAACATACGACGAGACTGCATTCGGATGGGACGCGTGCCACATCGCCGTGGACACTACGACGAGCGTCTGTAAACAAAAACTTAAATGTCGAGGCACTTTGAGGCGCAAACCGTTTTCCACTGTCGGTATATAACTCGAATAAAAAACTGATATGCATTTTAAATTTTACTTTAAATTGTTGTCAGTCTGTATAACCAAGGGAAGTGTTGTGAAGTGTAACAGCAAGAATTAAGGACACGAACAGAAGGACGGTATGAGAAAAGCTGTGACACCGTGTTAATTAATTAGGCAACGAAAATGTTGCTTTTACAGACCAAGCTATGAGGAGCTGCAGATATTTTAAAATTGAACATAATTTCATAAGAAGCCAATGATTTCCTGTCAGCCGCCTCTTATCCAACGACGTGAGGAAATATATTCCGGATGAAAAAGCTTAGCGCCGAGGTTAAAAACTAGAACTTTACTTCAGCTCGCTTGTCATGACGTGTTGCTTATTTCAGCACAACCTAACACTTCAGGGACAACTTAACACTTTTATCACCACTGACAAAGGTCTCAGGGGTGTACATGGCAGTGGTACACTCACAGTAAATTATCAGTCAGTGATAACCGTATCAGTAAATCCCCGCATGCAAGTTACACCCAGTTTCCTGCTATTTAAACCTGTAAGTGGTTAGCGTGCTCGCCACTGGACCTAAGGTTCGCGGGTTCAAACCCGGCCGAGGTCGATGGATTTTTAAGGGTGATAAACTTCCTTCGGAGGGAAAGTAAAACCGGTGGTCTCATATCGTAGATTTATTTATTTATTTAGTGTTCTGTCTGACGAAAGGTCCATATGAACAGGATCCTTCGATCCTTTTCTCGGACTGGGACCTGTTCATATACGTTCTTGGCAGATGATCCAGAAGTGGTTTGCCATTGCCTTCTTCTGTGTGTGAATGGAGTAATTGTTGGGATGCCACGGAGAAACTGGGGGAGCCTAGACCACGGCCTTGCCCAACACAAGTTATAAATCTGAGCACCACTGGGAATTGAACCTGGGACCCCAGGATTACAAGGCTAGTGTTCTGACCGCTAGACCACCGTGGCGATCGTATATTTACGGCACGTAAAAGAACATTAGGATAATGATACGAGATGTTTCGTAAGCAAAATTCAGCGGCCATTTCTCACCCAAGTCTCTACTGATTCTCTACTAGATGGCTCTAGCAAAACAAATCAGGATTGAGTAGAAATTGTGCAGAGGCAGTGGGCTTGTCACTCACTACTCAAGTGCACCCTACAAGACTAATAAGGACAAGTTGGCTTGAGAAACCGTCCCGGAACTGGTCAATAGACGAAATCCTTGTAGTAGTTGATGATGATGAGGTACAAAGATAACTAGAAGTGGATGAGACTCCGTAACAGAGGTAAAGACGTGAATTCAACTACCGGAGGAATCAACCTCGATAAAATCCACTGCCCTTTAGGGCCGTTTCACACTGGCGACCAGTCGCTGAACAACCACCAGGTAGAAAAGCATAGTACGAGCTTACACACGAGGGCGACCGCGACCAATGGCCGCCGTCGACCAATTTGCAGTGAGCGACGCACAGGAGACCAACGACCACGAGATACATAGATGGCAATCACGCGTTCACCTTGCGGGCGACTCAGTCAGCGACCAGAGCTCAGAGAGGTGACATATCCATTGTTTCTTCTTTTCGCCCGTCGTGTTCATGTCACTCAAGTGATCAGTATATCATGAGTTTTGATACTGAAAGATTTATTTCGGCCGTAGAGTCACGAAGAGCCATTTGGGACCTTGCAAGTCCCGATTATACAAACAGGGAGTTGAAAAAAGGGTGCACCCAATGTTTTCTACTCCTTTTTTGACGTAAATACGTCTATATTTTAGGGTCAGTGTTATTCGGCAAAAATGTGTTACGAAAAAGTGTAACTTCATTGTTATGTTACTTAGGAAACCTCATCTGTTTACTCAGCATTGTTGTTACCTAGGAAACAATATATGAACTTCCTTTCCGTATAGACGTATTTACGTCAAATTCTCCGGAACCGTGGTTCCACTATCACTTTTTTCCTGTTTCTATTAGTGGAACGATTTTTTATCGTTATAGTGATCTCCTCGACGTCCGTACTGCTTGACTGCTTCCAAAGTACTGAGGCTGAGGTCTCTGTCTGCGCTCGTTGCCCTGCTGATGGTTTTGGTCGTTCAGCGACTGGGTCGACAGTGTGAAACGGCCCTCAAGCTGATGACTGCACGCCAGAGTGGTAATTCTTTCAGATAAAATGCGTCTGACACGAACTTATCAATGGACTTTTACAAGATTAATATAACAGAATAAGATCAGGCAGGAAGAGTGAAAACGATCTGGGATGAAGGCTACGGAACAAGTAGCAACCTGAAATATGAAGATTTCTGTCTTCTGGGTTGTTGCGCTGTGTAGTCTGGTCGATGTTAACCAACGTTTCTGAGGTCATACTGCCTCCGTCATCAGGGCGATGAAGATTTCTGTCTTCTGGGTTGTTGCGCTGTTTAGTCTGGTCGATGTTAACCAACGTTTCTGAGGTCATACTGCCTCCGTCATCAGGGCGATGAAGATTTCTGTCTTCTGGGTTGTTGCGCTGTGTAGTCTGGTCGATGTTTACCAACGTTTCGGAGGTCATACTGCCTCCGTCATCAGGGCGATGAAGATTTCTGTCTTCTGGGTTATTGCGCTGTGTAGTCTGGTCGATGTTTACCAACGTTTCGGAGGTCATACTGCCTCCGTCATCAGGGCGATGAAGATTTCTGTCTTCTGGGTTCTTGCGCTGTGTAGTCTGGTCGATGTTAACCAACGTTTCTGAGGTCATACTGCCTCCGTCATCAGGGCGATGAAGATTTCTGTCTTCTGGGTTGTTGCGCTGTGTAGTCTGGTCGATGTTTACCAACGTTTCGGAGGTCATACTGCCTCCGTCATCAGGGCGATGAAGATTTCTGTCTTCTGGGTTATTGCGCTGTGTAGTCTGGTCGATGTTTACCAACGTTTCGGAGGTCATACTGCCTCCGTCATCAGGGCGATGAAGATTTCTGTCTTCTGGGTTATTGCGCTGTGTAGTCTGGTCGATGTTAACCAACGTTTCGGAGGTCATACTGCCTCCGTCATCAGGGCGATGAAGATTTCTGTCTTCTGGGTTGTTGCGCTGTGTAGTCTGGTCGATGTTTACCAACGTTTCGGAGGTCATACTGCCTCCGTCATCAGGGCGATGAAGATTTCTGTCTTCTGGGTTGTTGCGCTGTGTAGTCTGGTCGATGTTAACCAACGTTTCTGAGGTCATACTGCCTCCGTCATCAGGGCGATGAAGATTTCTGTCTTCTGGGTTGTTGCGCTGTGTAGTCTGGTCGATGTTTACAAACGTTTCGGAGGTCATACTGCCTCCGTCATCAGGGCGATGAGTATGAAGATTTCTGTCATCTGGGTTGTTGCGCTGTGTAGTCTGGTCGATGTTAACCAACGTTTCTGAGGTCATACTGCCTCCGTCATCAGGGCGATGAAGATTTCTGTCTTCTGGGTTGTTGCGCTGTGTAGTCTGGTCGATGTTTACCAACGTTTCGGAGGTCATACTGCCTCCGTCATCAGGGCGATGAAGATTTCTGTCTTCTGGGTTGTTGCGCTGTGTAGTCTGGTCGATGTTAACCAACGTTTCTGAGGTCATACTGCCTCCGTCATCAGGGCGATGAAGATTTCTGTCTTCTGGGTTGTTGCGCTGTGTAGTCTGGTCGATGTTTACAAACGTTTCGGAGGTCATACTGCCTCCGTCATCAGGGCGATGAGTATGAAGATTTCTGTCATCTGGGTTGTTGCGCTGTGTAGTCTGGTCGATGTTAACCAACGTTTCTGAGGTCATACTGCCTCCGTCATCAGGGCGATGAAGATTTCTGTCTTCTGGGTTGTTGCGCTGTGTAGTCTGGTCGATGTTTACAAACGTTTCGGAGGTCATACTGCCTCCGTCATCAGGGCGATGAGTATGAAGATTTCTGTCTTCTGGGTTGTTGCGCTGTTTAGTCTGGTCGATGTTAACCAACGTTTCAGAGGTCATACTGCCTCCGTCATCAGGGCGATGAGTATGAAGATTTCTGTCATCTGGGTTGTTGCGCTGTGTAGTCTGGTCGATGTTAACCAACGTTTCTGAGGTCATACTGCCTCCGTCATCAGGGCGATGAAGATTTCTGTCTTCTGGGTTGTTGCGCTGTTTAGTCTGGTCGATGTTAACCAACGTTTCTGAGGTCATACTGCCTCCGTCATCAGGGCGATGAAGATTTCTGTCTTCTGGGTTATTGCGCTGTGTAGTCTGGTCGATGTTAACCAACGTTTCTGAGGTCATACTGCCTCCGTCATCAGGGCGATGAAGATTTCTGTCTTCTGGGTTGTTGCGCTGTGTAGTCTGGTCGATGTTTACAAACGTTTCGGAGGTCATACTGCCTCCGTCATCAGGGCGATGAGTATGAAGATTTCTGTCTTCTGGGTTGTTGCGCTGTTTAGTCTGGTCGATGTTAACCAACGTTTCAGAGGTCATACTGCCTCCGTCATCAGGGCGATGAGTATGAAGATTTCTGTCATCTGGGTTGTTGCGCTGTGTAGTCTGGTCGATGTTAACCAACGTTTCTGAGGTCATACTGCCTCCGTCATCAGGGCGATGAAGATTTCTGTCTTCTGGGTTGTTGCGCTGTTTAGTCTGGTCGATGTTAACCAACGTTTCTGAGGTCATACTGCCTCCGTCATCAGGGCGATGAAGATTTCTGTCTTCTGGGTTATTGCGCTGTGTAGTCTGGTCGATGTTAACCAACGTTTCTGAGGTCATACTGCCTCCGTCATCAGGGCGATGAAGATTTCTGTCTTCTGGGTTGTTGCGCTGTTTAGTCTGGTCGATGTTAACCAACGTTTCAGAGGTCATACTGCCTCCGTCATCAGGGCGATGAGTATGAAGATTTCTGTCATCTGGGTTGTTGCGCTGTGTAGTCTGGTCGATGTTAACCAACGTTTCTGAGGTCATACTGCCTCCGTCATCAGGGCGATGAAGATTTCTGTCTTCTGGGTTGTTGCGCTGTTTAGTCTGGTCGATGTTAACCAACGTTTCAGAGGTCATACTGCCTCCGTCATCAGGGCGATGAGTATGAAGATTTCTGTCATCTGGGTTGTTGCGCTGTGTAGTCTGGTCGATGTTAACCAACGTTTCAGAGGTCATACTGCCTCCGTCATCAGGGCGATGAAGATTTCTGTCTTCTGGGTTGTTGCGCTGTTTAGTCTGGTCGATGTTAACCAACGTTTCAGAGGTCATACTGCCTCCGTCATCAGGGCGATGAGTATGAAGATTTCTGTCATCTGGGTTGTTGCGCTGTGTAGTCTGGTCGATGTTAACCAACGTTTCTGAGGTCATACTGCCTCCGTCATCAGGGCGATGAAGATTTCTGTCTTCTGGGTTGTTGCGCTGTTTAGTCTGGTCGATGTTAACCAACGTTTCAGAGGTCATACTGCCTCCGTCATCAGGGCGATGAGTATGAAGATTTCTGTCTTCTGGGTTCTTGCGCTGTGTAGTCTGGTCGATGTTTACCAACGTTTCTGAGGTCATACTGCCTCCGTCATCAGGGCGATGAAGATTTCTGTCTTCTGGGTTGTTGCGCTGTTTAGTCTGGTCGATGTTAACCAACGTTTCAGAGGTCATACTGCCTCCGTCATCAGGGCGATGAGTATGAAGATTTCTGTCATCTGGGTTGTTGCGCTGTGTAGTCTGGTCGATGTTAACCAACGTTTCAGAGGTCATACTGCCTCCATCATCAGGGCGATGAGTATGAAGATTTCTGTCTTCTGGGTTGTTGCGCTGTGTAGTCTGGTCGATGTTTACCAACGTTTCTGAGGTCATACTGCCTCCGTCATCAGGGCGATGAAGATTTCTGTCTTCTGGGTTGTTGCGCTGTGTAGTCTGGTCGATGTTAACCAACGTTTCAGAGGTCATACTGCCTCCGTCATCAGGGCGATGAGTATGAAGATTTCTGTCTTCTGGGTTCTTGCGCTGTGTAGTCTGGTCGATGTTTACCAACGTTTCTGAGGTCATACTGCCTCCGTCATCAGGGCGATGAAGATTTCTGTCTTCTGGGTTGTTGCGCTGTGTAGTCTGGTCGATGTTAACCAACGTTTCAGAGGTCATACTGCCTCCGTCATCAGGGCGATGAAGATTTCTGTCTTCTGGGTTGTTGCGCTGTGTAGTCTGGTAGATGTTTACCAACGTTTCGGAGGCCATACTGCCTCCGTCATCAGGGCGATGAAGATTTCTGTCTTCTGGGTTGTTGCGCTGTGTAGTCTGGTCGATGTTAACCAACGTTTCAGAGGTCATACTGCCTCCGTCATCAGGGCGATGAGTATGAAGATTTCTGTCTTCTGGGTTGTTGCACTGTGGTCTGGTCGATGTTTACCAACGTTTCAGAGGTCATACTGCCTCCGTCATCAGGGCGATGAGTATGAAGAGTTCTGTCTTCTGGGTTGTTGCGCTGTGTAGTCTGGTCGATGTTAACCAACGTTTCAGAGGTCATACTGCCTCCGTCATCAGGGCGATGAGTATGAAGATATCCGTCTTCTGGGTTGTTGCGCTGTGTAGTCTGGTCGATGTTTACCAACGTTTCAGAGGTCATACTGCCTCCGTCATCAGGGCGATTCTTAGTATGAAGATTTCTGTCTTCTGGGTTCTTGCGCCGTGTAGTCTGGTCGATGTTAACCAACGTTTCAGAGGTCATACTGCCTCCGTCATCAGGGCGATGAATATGCCAATAGGGTGTGAGGAGTTGGATTTTTTGGCAGGGAAGTGAAAGGTGTAGCCTGCCCCGAGCCAATGGGAGCCGGTATGGGAGTGGACCAATGGTAGCACGTGGGCGAGGGAGAGAAAGTAGAGAGAGAAAGGTGAGTGTAGTTGTATGGATAAAGGCCCTGAAAGGGGCCGAGTTAGTGGTCTGGTTGGTTCTGGCGGCGCACTTTTGCTCGTTCTCGGAGTCCTCGGAGTGTGTGGATCAGAGGCTTCCAGGACCGGCTCAGGTGAAGTCCATCTTCCCTGTTAAAGTTATCAGGATGAAGTTCGATCTCGATGGCTTCCCTGATTAACCGGTCCATGTAGCCGGTTTTTGAGGAGAGGATAGAAGTGTCCTCTAGCTGTATCTTGTGCTCCAAGTTGAAGCGGTGAAATATCACAGGTTTTGGAAATGTAGAAATATAACTCGATAACGAATTTAAGCGAAGGAAAGTAAATAAATAAATAAATCAGTAGCAACAACAGAAAAAACGGCTTAAAGAGACGGAGGATACAGAAGACAGACCATGTTTCTAAAATCTTTTTGATACGACAGCGTTAAAATCCTTCCTGATGTAATGTCCGCTCTTTCTCCCTTGTCTTTCTGACGAAGCGTATCTGTTTATGCAATTGGAATATACGTGCTAATAACACACAGTACCGTCAAATTAGTTTAGCCTTCAACAAGCTTAAAATGTCATTCCCTAAGAAAGCTTCCACACTGTGGGACATGACGAACAAACTCCATCCTTTCGTAAAACGAACCAAATTATCAATCGTAAAGGACGGGAAACGTAGATTAGTTCTTGAAAGTTGAGCAGGGATAGCTCAGTCGGTAAACCGACTGAGCTATAGGCTAGACCACCGGAGTTCAGTTACCAACGGAAGCAGAAATTCGCCACTGCATCCAGATCGGTTCTACAGCTCACCCAGTCTCCTTCCCAATTATTATCCCGACTCATTTCCCGGGGAATAAAATGACCGTCCAGTGCCGAAGCCAACAATACGTGGAGTTTTTGCTCATAATTCTCCATACGCTTCGAGGGCAATTATTTTGAAAGCTTGAGGACATTACTTTATCTTTAACAGGACAAAATTGCCTTAAGGTTGTCTCAAACCACCGCAGTAGCGGTTCGGTAGGATACGATATAAACTTTTCTCAGCGTTAAATACTGACGTGCACACGGAATGCTCAATTCCCCTGTATTTGACGTTGTGTAGCTGTGAACTGCTGTATCGTACCGCGTTGGTCTGACAACCAGTATTTCTTCTAAGTGAGTTCGATATATGAAATGCTTTCAAAGAAATACATTCACTCGACTAAGAATGGAGTAAACCGAAATTCTGATACGTAATTTGTGTTTCAATCTTCCGACTTAACTCATATCTGGAAATCAGCAACATTTCGAGAGATTAGTGTCCAGTGTTCTCTTGAATCTTTCAGTCTTATAACACTTAATTTATCTTATCTAGCATCCTGTTATTAGCAAACGTACAAAGGGAGTCGGACCGAAAGGGACACAAATATTCCTTAGAACTCATGACATCTCATGCAACCAAAGTAAAAATTAACCATATGGAGTATAATTATCATCAAACCGTTTAAAAATCCGATTGGGTCGTTACCAAAATCCAAAATATGTCGCGTCGTCTGGTAAACTTAAGGTGAAGGCTTTGAGTACGTTAACCCAATATGTATGACTAAAATATCGAAATTAATTAAGGTTAAACAGAGTCTGTAGGGAACAGATCTTGAACGAAAATGACACACAGCAGTGTTCCACAACCTCCTTTCTCACCCGTGGCACAACTTATTTACCAAAGACACAAGACGGCACACTGCAAAATCTCGTCTCACGAAGATGATCTATGAAATTATACACGACCAAAAAAAAATGGATCTGCATATCAAAATGTAAGTATATGAACACAAAACAACACACATGAGACAGAGTTATGAATTATATTTTACGAAAGGCAAGGTACTGCCTAATTACAATATACAATTTCTTACAAAACATTTGTGGCACACCAGTTACGTAATAATGATACATCCATAGGAATCGCTTCTATCACATGTCACCTTACATGCAGCCAGCATTGTTTATTGTATTAATAGAAAGTTAATTCACACTTGAAGGTTGAAAAATACGTCTATGGTAACAGAATGCAATAGCAAGTCATGATAAACCATTCTTTATAGAGAACACACATAAAAACTGACATTTCAGTAACCGCTTCAAACACATTTATACTTCCGCATACCATTTTAATAGCAAAGTGATTAACTCAATGGAGTAGAGCAGCCCTGCCCACGAAGCTAGTCGCTTAGCTGGTTACGCAATCCCACACCTTTTATAAGAAACCCGAAGACCCGTCACCCACTCCATTCCCGGACCACATTCGAAAATCGACGGATGTGTGTAGTTCGATCTTAACATTTAGTCACAAAGCTGAATCATATCCCCCCCTCGTAATTTATTCTTAACCATGACATTTCAAACAAATTTTGCAAGATTAGATTGGAAGGATTACAAAAATCAGCCAAGTACCTGGTGCTACCTTATCATCACTGTTTTCTGTGTCATACACATGTATCAATACATCAAAATCAGAACTCAGATTACGGATACTAAATTTCGTCTGTTAACACTCAGTTCTAACTTTCTATATAAACAGGTTTCAACACTTTCTCATGAAACTCATCACGAGCTGTCTCGTAGACCACAAAGTTCATAAGTCGACGGCGGAATTAGCTTAGTTTCCACTCACGGCGGTGTTTAACACATCGAATACCGTATTAAGGTGCTACAGTGTGCTTTGACTTCAACGCAACTGTCACATCCTGGCTGGAACTGCATGACCCAACGCAAAGCACAACAAGATTTTCCCGATACGAGTCAAGAATCTCTCCACAAAAACAATAAAATCATCTTCTTCTCTGATAGGCCCGTTTCACACATACGAGGCGACCGTCCAAACGGCTCCGTTTACACGGTTAAAGGTCGAAGATTATACGAGAGCTTTCACACGCACCGGTGCCGTCTATACGGTAACGGTCTCCGTGAAGTCGCCGTGTCTTCCCACTACAAAACCCGGTGCCGTGACCGTCCTAACGGCGCACTACTTGGTAGTCTAGTGAACAGTTGAATGGCTTCCTTCACACGTGCCGTGTGTGATGCCCGGTTCCGTGATTTATGTACCAACCTTGTGAAGTAATAATCAGTGAATGTGAATTTATTAAACTTTCTACAATGAAATGAATTATGAATTGTTCTACAATTAAATATAGGTATAGTAATAAAAATATGATTAACGTTCATGAAATTAAATCTTTGAAAGCTGCCATTTCAGAGATCCACTACTTCTTCACCACGTATTTTATCAAGTCCTGTGATTGTCAATGTATCCTCTGCCTCGTAGCCGTCTATCTCCCGAACAAAGTTGTATAAAACAACATAAGCCTTGACAATGTCTACAGCAAAATCAGGTTGCAAGTTTATAGCTCGATGAAAGATCCTCCATTTATTACTTAATATTCCAAACGAGCATTCTATGTACCTTCGGGCTCTAGAGAGACGATAACTTAAAATTTTTTGTTTTACTGTCAAGTTATGTTGGCAACAAACAACACAATAACCGGCTCCGGGTATGATCGGTTGTGTGTGAAGTTTTCACCGTTCCGTGTAAACGGTGCCGTTTGGACGGTCGCCGTATATTTGTGAAACGAGCCTTTAACTTTATCAGTCAATGCTCGCCCCCCTACTCTCTCCCTCTCCCTCCCCCCCCCTCCCGTAGCTTTTATATGAACACCTGCGTGTCCAACAATGCAAGAAAAGTTTCGGAATTTATAAATCACACCTGCAACAATATTGACATAACGATTAGAATTGTTACGTCATAGTTTTCGTTGCCATTGTTGTATTTCATTAGTATATATTGCCGTCAACAATCAGCTTTTACTTAGTCTGAAAAGAACTGAGCTGTGAATCGCTTATAGAAGAAGTGCGTCTTAGACAAAATACTTTTGTGCTATTGAATTTTGTTATTAATTCGATTGTTTGTTGCTGGTGGACATCTAGTTCCCTTCCCTTGAACGAAGAGATAGGTAATGAATTTTTCTTATTTTATTGTTATTATTATTTATCAACATATTTATATTTGTTTGTTAATACTTATGAACACTTGCCAGAAAATTAAGCTAGTTTCTTTCTTTCTAACACAATTTAAGATACTTTCAAAGACTTTTGTTATTTACGGCAAAAATTGATTGAAATTTACTATTCCAGTAAACAATTAGAAATTCGAATGCTTAAAACGACAAGGCGTGTTTAGTAGCCGAAAATCTTGATGAAACAGTTGGAACCCTTAAAAGTTCAGCTGTGTTGAACTTCGTAGAGCAGCTCAATTTAGAGTTTAGAGTGGTCACGGGCTCTATCGCTGTATGGTTTACACGACGAGAGCCGATCGCAGATATCTTTGTTTAGACTTTAGACTAAGGAAAGTACCTGCACTCGCGACCGTTTATACGCAGGTATGACTATGATCCCTGACTGTGTTCTACAAACCCTCGCCGTGTAAACGTAGCATTACGATATTTACTAACGCTTTCCGTCGTATTCTTCAGTCCTTCCAGTCAAATTCCGGGGATTATCTTAAATCAGGCCACGACCATTTAATTACATATACTTTTCAATTAATTATTAAGTAATAGTCTAAGCATTCGACGTCATGTAGAATAACCTACTAACAACGTTGTAAAATAAACCGCAGATAAATAGACACATTAAATAATACGATAAATTTACCTACGTGTGACGTAAACGCCATAGTACATTTATGTGAAATCGTTTCTGGAAATCTAATAGTCGTTCATCAAGACATTTAGACACATTAAACCATTCTTTAACACCAATTTTAATAATATTCTCCCACACAAGCCTAAGCCATCCATTTTGAATCCATACCTATCAATTTTTGTACAATAAGCCAGATTTGAAGCCACGGTGGTCTAGCGGTTAGAACGCTGGCCTTGTAATCCTGCGTTCTCGGGTTCGATTCCCGGCGGTGCCCGAATTTATAACTTGTGTTGGGCAAGGCCGTGGTCTAGGCAACACCGTGGCATCCCAACAATTACTCCATTCACACACAGAAGAAGGCAATGGCAAACCACTTCTGGATCATCTGCCAAGAACGTATATGAACAGGTCCCAGTCCGAGAAAAGGATGGAAGGATCCTGTTCATATGGACCTGTCGTCAGACAGAACACTAAATAAATAAATAATAAGCCAGATTTAAAGAACATAAAATAAGTTTGATCTGAGCACCACGTAAAGGGTAATGTGGGATAAAAACGTTAAAAAAATACACTTCTCTTCGCTGAAACCTGTTGAGTAACACAGATCATTGGTTCCTACCACCACTTAAAAATTGTTAAGGGCCTGGCGGACCACGTAATGATCAAAGATGGCTGATCAAACATCTTTAATGATTTGTAAGTTGATATAATTGCGTCATATTGTGAATTAAAATTTAATTATTCGTGTTTTTTTTCGTCTAATCACAATTGTATATAAATAAAAAATTTATACATAAGATATTAAAATATCATTTACATATTTGATACATCTTTTTACTACATGTTTCGGTTACATCGAACCATCTTCAGGTGTAAAGTTAAAAGTTAAAAATTATAATCTTATAAACTAAAACTTAATTACTGTTGTTGTGTAACTTCTGATGATGTTTACTTCCAAATTCATTGGAGTGAGGGTATATTTTGAAGTGATAGTGGTTCAACATTGGCCTGTAACGCAAATAATTTAAAATATTTTTTTAATATTACTGAACGAGTATAGAAGACAAAATGTAATAAGGTAAAAATAAATAATGGAAAGTAAAAATGACCATACCGAGGAAGAGCGTAGATATCTTAAATCTTTAATGATATTTGTTTAACAATTGTAATGCACTATCGTATAAATTCTGAAGACGAGTATATGAAAATTGGGACGGTACTTTATTTATTTCACAAGCAGACTGTATCGTCCGACTTCGGTACCTTATCTGTATTGTTTCATGTTATTTCGCAAATCCTACCTGTTCCACGAACCACCTGAATCAATCTCGAGACTAGTTTACGAGATAAAGCGTGCAGCCAGTGCGGCTCGTGGCAACCTCAAACAATATCAAACCAGCAGCGGAAACCAAAGGACAGGATGTTTCGTTAATGTGCACTGCGTAACAAATGTGACTAAAAATTCAACGACGCACGGTGTATTGAAAGAACTATTTCAGTGTGTGTGCCACCCCAAGGCGTTACACTCCTGTGAACATATGACAGCGCTGTTAGGAGTTCACTATGAGGGTGAGTGTTCCTTCATACATACAGGCTTCGTAATCTCGGTACAGAGATCTGCCATCCTGAATGAGATTTTAGCCTCTCGAAATAAGTAGTTGATTATTGTGTGTTCAGTGTACGATGCAGATAAATGTGAATGGTGAATCCAAAAGAATAAAATTCTAAGTGACAGAAACGTCCGAATGTATCAATATCCTTGTACACTATTTCGTAGCATATGAGCTGGTGTTTTGAGTTCGGGAGTAGATGGTCACATGATCGAGTTCTGCTCGGGTCAGGTGCTTTTATTATTTCTTGCGTTTGTAATGTCACAGAACGATACTATTATCAGCAGCTTAGAATACTCTTTGCAATGATTTTGTCATCTTTAGTCACCATTTGCTTACCCTTAGGCATATCCTAAAGTAGATGGTATTACTTCAGCTATAAATAATCATGTTTCTTTCTTTGATTTCAATTATTAACCTGTTTGTTTGCTAGTAATTTAATAATTATTATTATTTAAGTAATATAATTGAATTATATTACTTAGGTATCGTATTTAGCCCATTCACTTATGAAATATTATTCAATAAATGAATTGAATTATCATTATTATTATTAATATGGTACATTTATATATTTAGTTTTGTTTGTTTGTTTGTTCTTGTATTTGTAATGTTTTACTTTCATTATTATTGAATTTAATTTAATTATTTATTATATCTTATCCTGTACTCTGGTTTAGTGCTTGGCTGTTATTGGCCTTATTTGGCTGTTGCCAATCACTTAAATTAATGAATTGAATTGAATTATTGAATGAATTGAATTGAATTTACTTTATTTTCTTTGTGCTGTATCTGTAATTGGCCATCTGGCTGTTGATTCAGCACTCTAATAAAAGAGAATTGAATTATATCATATATTATGGAACACATTACTATGTACAGATTATAAGTTAAATTTGTTGGATAACCTCAGAGTTCCAAACGTCGTCATATTTGTAAATGTTGATTTATACAAGGAATATCGGACGCTTTGATTGCAGATATGTTTATAATATCTCTATAAAATAAATTTCATATAAAATTTCACACGCCCAGCTACAATGGTTCGTTAGTTTTTGAAGTCAATCTGAAAACCAAAGAAATCCTCGCATCAAAGGTTAATAAGGTAGTATATTTGCGTCATATTGTGAATTAAGTTAATATTTTAATATTTTCCGTCAAATCACAATTTTTAATAATAAGATAATAAAATATAAATTTACAAATCGATCATTCGATGCGGAACGTGGAATGATATTTTAAATATTTTATATTTTATTATCTTATTATTAAAAATTGTGATTTGACGGAAAATATTAAAATATTAATCAAAGGTTAAGTTTAAATAAATGTCAAATTATTTTCTCTGTTCCAGAAAGCGAAGATGACTCGAATAATCATCCTGGCGGCCTTTTCATTCACGCTTCTTTACACATTTGCGTGTCATTATCACACAACGGTAACTGGGCACTTTGGCAAAAGCGGTTTCTTAACTAATTTACTCACAAGGAATGGCACGGATAATAAATCTCAAACAAACAGCGAAATAATAGAACTCGGATACACGAATGAACTAAGAGAAGGAAGTCACGATGAATCAGAATTAAAAATAAACGCAAAAGAAATAAATCCAGAAAAACTCACAGAAACCAATCGGGTCAACATCATTGAAAATACATCTGACCAATCACAACCATCAAAAATGACTTCAATTAACGAGACTACACCCGTACCAGCTACTCAAACTACTTTCCCGGAAGAAAATCACGGTGCAGCTAGATGTCAATATAATTTAGAATGGACAGATGTTCATACGGAACCAGTTCGTGGGGACAACCACATTATATTTCTTGAAACACGATGCGTGTTAAATGACTCGAGGACTATCAATCAATCAGGTCTGATTATACATCAACGTGGAGCTTGTGCTGTTGAATCAGCTGCTAAGATGAATCCAAATACAAAGATATATCTAATTTATACCTGTTCGATAAATGGCAGACTTGAGGATTCACCAGAATACGTGAAACAGATGTTGTCGTATTCAAATGTGAGGTTATGGAAACTAGATATTTCAGACTACGTTAAAGACACGCCAATGGAAAACTGGGATTTTACTGGCAAAGTTAAATCATCGAAATGGCCACTATTTCATTCCAGTGACATACTGAGGTACCTAACCCTCTGGAAATATGGTGGCACATACCTCGATCAGGATTTTGTAATTTTAAAGTGAGTATAATATTAGTGATCTTAAAACTTTGCATACCGTGTAGTGTATTAGAATATTATAATATTAGTGATTGATACAAACAATGTCATTAGAAACGGTTCATTTCCCCGTGGAACATTTTGTGATCAGAGTCTGAAACCTATAAATTGCAGGTACTGTATAGTGTATATTGTTACGTTTATTTTGCAATATGTGAAACAAATAAAAGCATACAGGACTGATCATGTCTGTCCGTCCATCTGTTTGTCTTCATGAATCAAGGCGATAATGGTTGGAAATATTTTGATGAAATTTGCTACAAACGTTATGATATTCGAGGGTACCAAAAACACGTACTTCTTAATTTTCTATAACCGTTAATTCCTATATGGCGGATACACACGTGATTTTTAAAGGTACAAATGACAATTGTGTAAGAATACTTCTGTCTAAAATCAACAGGTCAAAGTATTTATACATCCTCCTATGTGGTGTATATTGCATCACTTAATAGAATTAAGTCGAGGCCCTGTGTTTCACAAAATAAAATTGAGTAACATACATTTGCGTAAATTTCTGTAGTTTTGTATATCAGCTAGACGCATTCAGAGTGCAAAGTACACATGTGGAAACTGTGTTCCAGTTGCCACATTTCACCTTAATAATTTTGTTTAGACATTGTGGATTTAGAAATAAGAATATGAAGATTATAATGCCAACAATTTATTTCTTTGTAGTCGTAATATTACTGAGAATTTGTAGTGAAGTACTCATGACAAGCTCTCACATAAAAGTGTCAAAATATATAATTCTGCTTCCCAAAATTTAAAAACAATCGTGACTGACATCTCGCCCAAAAATTTTCGTTTGTTTCGTCAACATCAGGTCGCTGGACGCCCTGGGAAGAAATTACGTTGGGGCACAGTCTCCGGGATACATCGCCAGTGGAGCCTTGGATTTCGCCATGGACACTCCCGGTCGAACAGTAGCCCACTTGTGCCTCCGTGATATTCTAAGGAACTTCCAGGGGCAATCATGGGCCCAAAACGGCCCAGCAGTTATCACAAGAGTTCTTGAACTCATTTGTGGAACCAAAACTGTAAGTGTTCGTGTTAACACGAGAATATCAATGTCTCCAATCTGTCATCTTCTGTCAGATCACTATCCGATAACATCGATAAACAGAATTGCAAGACGTCTCATTTCTTGTTCATGTTACGACATCTTACACGTAATTTACACTCAGGAAGATGATAAGATGGTTATAAATGACACATTAAGTTCGTGGAAAAATGCTCTAGTAGCCTATTTGAAGTACTGAACACGCATTCTCACTTTAAAAATTTGTGAATTGTCGTTGTCATCAACCAATTTGTCGTCAAAAAATGACGTCATCAAACAATGTTACGTTATGTTTGTTTACTCGGCATTGTTGTACCAACACAACAATGCCGAGTGAACAAATGACTTGAGTAAGACACTAAGCTAACCCCCCCCCCCCCCCGATGGGGGGGGGGGTTAGTTTAGTGTCTTACTCAAGGTTTTACAACGCAACCAACTCCCCTGAAGAGGGGGCTGGTCTGGTGTTTTAACCCCCCATTCGGGGGGGGTTGGTTTAGTTTCTTACTCAAGATTTTAAAACGCAACCAACTCCCCCCAAAGGGGAGGTTGGTTGCGTTTTAAAAACTTGACCAACCCCCCCGAAGAGCTCCGATAGGAGCGCTCTGCTCTAGTTTACTTACATTTTGTGAACATTTCTATAACCGTATCTTAAGCAGCATTTCTTAAACAACATAGATTGTATAGCACGATATGGTAGAATAATCTCGAAAGGAAGGAGTCATGGCGTATTTAAATTACGAGCATACAGCCCAGCCTTTTCGGAATTATGACGAGGACGCGAAAATAAAAGTCTGTCAATAAATGGCGCTGAAACAAACAAATTACCGACATCACGCTGTGTTCAACTTCCTTCTTTACAAGGATGTGCTGAATAGATGGAAGTATTTACGTGTGAAATATAATATAAAATTCTGGGACATGCTAGTTCAAATAACCGCATTAAACTGCGAAAAAGCCGCGTAAATAATTAAGAAAATAAAATTATAAAAAATATAATAAGCCTTTTATGCCACGCACTAAACATGTATTCTTTCAACAGATAAATGAAATGACCAGGAAGGAATGTTTAGGATTCGCCGTATATCCACAAAACGTATTCTACACCATTCCTTATCAGTCTTGGGCATTATTATTTGATGAATCACGGACCAGCGATACCATGAAGAAGGTGGAAGGCAGTTACGGAGTACATGTCTGGAACAAGATGAACAGCGAAAAGAATATCGATGTAGGATCGAAGTCAGCGTACAGTCTGTTGGCAGAGAAACACTGCCCCCGGGTGTACTGGAACTGTGGACCTACATTCTGATTTCTCTTTAACTCACTGTCCTTTGTACCTTAATATGAAACATTTTAAATAAACAATTTCTAATTTATAATTCTCACTCGATGTTATTATTTTTATTGTAAGAAGCAATTACATATTTGATATTTTAGGTTCTCACAGTGGTTAGGATATCGATTTTTAATCTTGCGCTGACAAATTTTCCTACGAAATCTTATTAGATAGGTTTAAATGGTTTGGTGAGCTAGCTCACGGGACTCAGGGTCGAGTGATGTCAGAAAGCAATGGTCTGTGCGGAGTCGAAGAATTGGAAAAGGACCGAAGAGTTGTGAAGAAGATAATATTATCCAATACTCTCTGCTGTGTTAATTTTCTAGTGATGTGCAGTGTAGTGAAATCAACTTTCCTGTGTTGCATACTGTGGTGATATTTTATTTGAAGTGTACTGTACCCGGTCTGCTGCCATCCCTTCCAGCAAACTTGTCGTAAGTGACTCGCTCCGAGGTTCCAATTCACAAAGGTCAGCGGCCAAAAACGCTGGAGCGCAGTATAACCCCACAGTCTACGTTATAAACAAAAGACAAGAACATGTCCCTCTATATTATTATTATTCAGTGTTCTGTCTTACGACAGGTCCATTGCTCTGCCCAAAAAGAGCTCTCCAGTTGTCCCTATTCTCGGCTTCTCGCTTTAATTCCTGGAACGTCATCTTCTTTCCTTGTTTAAGGTCGTCGGTTAGCTGTATCAATCTTCTTCCCAGTCCTCGCTTTCCTTCAACCTGGCCTTCGATGATATCACTCAGTAACCCATTCCTTCTCATAACATGTCCCAGCCAGTTAGCTTTCCTTCGTGTAATCGCCTGCAGAATGTTTCTTTGCTCGTTGACTCTCCTCAATACTTCTTCGTTGGTCACTCGATCCGTCCACCTGATCTTCTCTATTCTTCTCCAACACCACATTTCAAAACTCTCCAGGTATTTCTGTTCCTTCTTCCTGAGTGTCCAAGTCTCTGCTCCATACGTAACACTTCACTAGTTTCTTCTTCAACTCCAAGCCCAACTTGCTAGTGAGAAGTATCCTCTTCTTGACGAAAGCTGCCTTGGCCATGGCTATCCTTGCTTTTACTTCCTTGGTGCATAGGGCGTCCGTCGTGACTATGCTTCCCAAGTACTTGAAATGCTCCACATTCTCCATCTGTTGGTTTCCAATTACAACGTTCAATGGTTCTGCTCTCGGTGCTATCCTCTATATATTGGTCACAAATTTTATAATCCCAAGAAGTCCGTTAATTTCGGCACAAACGAAAGTGAGTGACTTTGGCCTTGCGTGTAACCTTACCCTGACCACTCAATATAATCTATATTGTTCTGAACGCATTTTACTTCCCTGTCTCGGCTACTTTACAAAGAACTGTAACTTTACATGACACGTCAGTAATAACGGGAAATCCACATTGGAATCTAAGCAGCGCCTTCCTTCTTATCGGCGATATTCGGATTTTAAAAAATATCTTAAGCCGTGTCATCTAATCATCCGGTGTACTGATTACCGTCTACAAGTTCATGTAGCAATATCCTGTAAGATAAGACAATGAGACAACTTAGTAATTTATTAATTAAGTTCGAACCAAATATACAGCGACTGATGATAACCCCAAGGGGTTGAAACGCGCTTGGTAAATAAATAAATGCTAGTCTACTGACAAAAATAGTTGGTTTGTGGTGTGATTATCAATAATTGTAAGCTAGTGACGTCTTTCCATTTCATCTGGTTGCTCAATATCTCTATAATGGACGCAAAATATCTGCGAGCCTCAGCTGCGTCACAGTAAGAGACTAAAGGAATATATAAAGAGCACGGGGACAAGATTTTTGTGGACTACGGTATCCCCTCGCTCCCCGTACCTCGGCTGGCTTAGCCGATAACGTATTTGTAAATGTCTATAAGGATTCGGGTTCGATGTTTTTCTTGGCATCTTGTTTTAGACATGTGCACATGACTATACCATATTCAACTTTCAGTGGCTTCATTATGCTACATTTGGAACCAACACTTCTGTTCCATGAGGTCAAATGCTTCTCATTACCTTTTATACTATGTACTTAAAACGCCACGGTGGTCTAGCGGTTAGAACGCTGGGGTCTCGGGTTCGATTCCCGGCGGTGCCCGAATTTATAACTTGTGTTGGGCAAGGCCGTGGTCTAGGCAACACGGAGGGTTCCTCCGGGGGCTTCCCCGGTTTCTCCGTGGCATCCCAACAATTACTCCATTCACACACAGAAGAAGGCAATGGCAAACCACTTCTGGATCATCTGCCAAGAACGTATATGAACAGGTCCCAGTCCGAGAAAAGGATGGAAGGATCCTGTTCATATGGACCTGTCGTCAGACAGAACACTAAATAAATAAATTATGGCCACGGTGGTCTAGCGGTTAGAACGCTGGCCTTGTAATCCTGGGCCCTCGGGTTCGATTCCCGGCGGTTCCCGAATTTGTAACTTGTGTTGGGCAAGGCCGTGGTCTAGGCAACACGGAGGGTTCCTCCGGGGGCTTCCCCGGTTTCTCCGTGGCATCCCAACAATTACTCCATTCACACACAGAAGAAGGCAATGGCAAACCACTTCTGGATTATCTGCCAAGAACGTATATGAACAGGTCCCAGTCCGAGAAAAGGATGGAAGGATCCTGTTCATATGGACCGGTCGTCAGACAGAACACTAAATAATATTAAAAATAATTTTAAGATATTTTTGCTATTTTCCGTCACTATGAAACCGAACGCACCTGATCTTACGTTCTTGACTAGAGCCATCTTTGGATAGAACTCCCAAAATACTATAACAGCATAAACTCCTATATCAGCTTCCAGGTCTTTTTGAATCAACGTGTTTTTTGTGTCTTTTAGCAGAAACAAAACTAAAATGAAGTTAAAAGCTTTAAAAACAAAACTGTTTTTTAAAAGCAGTTTTAAAGATACGAAATCTTGACGTTCCACTGTTAACAAGAAGAGGTAGATCGATAGCGTGTTCTCGATTACCAGTTGCCAAGCAGCAGTGAACGTGTCGAGTGCAGTGGTGAGTGTGTCTACCAACTTCGATTTAATACTCGAATGGTCGCGTTTGGTCTTACGCGTCGGAAAATATCCTTCGCCGTACCTTTCAAGCCTCTTTTTATAAACGTCATATTATGTTTCAGAGTTTATCCCAGTATCAAATTTTCCGAAATATTAGATATCGTTTTACACATCTGGTTGTGATAGCATGCTTAGTGGTCCTCGTATTCTTCTCGACGACTCACTTTCTTTCAGAATACCGAAACTCTATTCTGAAAACAAACTTTAACTACAGAAATAAAGACAAATATGACCTTGAAAATATCGAAATGGAACCTGTTCGTGGAAAAAAGAATATAATTTTTTTAGAGACCATGTGCTCAATACAACCGAATGAAATTGACGATACAGGTTTACTTTTAACGAAACGACAAGCCTGTTCCATTGAGTCTGCAGCCAAAATTAACTCCGATGCGTCAGTTCATCTGTTGTACACATGCTCTATGAATGGCGGAATTAAGACATCTCCTGAATACGTGAAGAGGTTATTCAAATATCCGAATATTAAAATATGGAAACTGGATATACCAGAATTCCTATCAGGAACGCCACTACAAGACTGGAACTTCAAGGAATATCTTGAGACGTCCAACTGGCCAGTGGAACATTCCAGTGACATACTTCGCTACGTGTCTTTGTTAAAGTACGGCGGTACTTATCTTGATTTGGATGTCGTCATTAGGAAGTGAGTACACTTGGTGGGGCATTTGTGCACTAAAATGTTTGGTTGAGGTAAGTAATGTGAGATGATAAAGTTGCGTCATATTGTGATAAATATATATTTGTTTAAATCTTGTCAGTCTAATCACAATAAAATTCCTATTAAATATTAAAATATTACTATAATTAACATTTAAATATTTAAAATATATTATATGATGATGTCTATCGAAATGTTCGATTTACATTAGATCATCACTTTTTACACGACATGTTTCAATTCTAAAAGAACCATCTTCAGGTGTATAAAATTATATAAACTTAAATATAATTTCTTAAATGCAACTTTTAGTCAGATGTTTATCAGATTTCAAATGATGTTTTCTTCCAGATTTTAATGTATTTTAATATCGTATTCGAAGTTGTTCTGCATGTTAAGCACGACGTACATATACAGAACAACTTCGAATACGATATTAAAATACAATAAAAATCTGGAAGAAAACATCATTTGAAATCTGATAAACATCTGACTAAAAGTTGCATTTAAGAAATTATATTTAAGTTTATATAATTTTATACACCTGAAGATGGTTCTTTTAGAATTGAAACATGTCGTGTAAAAAGTGATGATCTAATGTAAATCGAACATTTCGATAGAGAATATCATTTAATATATTTTAAATATTTAAATGTTAATTATAGTGATATTTTAATATTTAATAGGAATTTTATTGTGATTAGACTGACAAGATTTAAACAAATAAGTAATGTGTACAAAAACTTTAATCAGAAAAATTTAATGGATGAAATTAAATCGGAGACAGATGACCGGATGGTGAGATCAAAACCACTCTTAAAAAAGCTGGTATATAGGCGAGTAAAGACAACTCTCGATATCGCGCGTGGCTACCCGCAGTTTTATTTCAGTGTTATAAGCAGCATCAGTACCCTATCCGCGGCCACCGTAGAAGCCTCCGCGCAGGTCCACTGAGTTACGAGTTCAATTTCACTGATTCACTCCACCATTTTGACTCCGGGGATTATAAATTAATGCTTCTCATAGTAAAAAGTAAAGTTTGTCCCACTATACGCCATGTAGGCGTTTGGGGTGAGTGGAGGTATAGCTCCTCTCTTCCTTGACCTCGGCACTAGATGGGGGTGAGTGGTCAGCATCACGCCCCGGCCGGCTTTACCCCCGGGAAAGGACCCCGGTACCCTTTGTAGAGGAGGCTGGGTGGGCCCCAGAGCCGGTCTGGACGCAGAGGCTAGAGGAAAAATCCTCTGCCCCCGTCGGGGATCGAACCCCGGTCGTCCAGCCCGTAGCTAGTCACTATACTGACTGAGCTATCCCGGCTCATAATGCTTCTCATAGTACATCGCTTATAAAATCCGCGGGAAAGTTTAATGTCCCTCGTTTTACAAGTTTTCGATGTATGATTCGTCTGAGTCTGTAGTCCCCACTGGCATGGGTTTGTGATCTTCGAGTTCCATAAGAGACGGAGAATTTCATAACTGTCTGATTCTCAAAAAGGGATGTGATCCGAGGGGTTGGTGAATTACTGTCGTTACTACGTGACATTTTTTTTTACTTTACCAGATCGAAAAGAGTAAGAAGTGTTTTAGGTCTAGCCTCCTAAAGCATTTTCCCAAATCGTGTTGCAAACACTGAAATGACATTCTGTTTTGCAGATCACTCGAGAAGCTGGGGACCAACTACCTGGGGAAAGAGAGTTCAGACTCGTTATCAACCTGCGTATTGAATTTTGCATCCGAAGGAATCGGCCGCAACGTATCTGAAATGTGTGTTAACGAGATTCTCAACAACTTCTGGGGAGAATCCTGGAACCACAACGGCCCTGATCTAGTCACCAGGGTTCTTAAGAAACTCTGTGGCGTAGAAACGGTCAGTATAACAATTCCTAAGAAACATTTCTTAACGTTTGTAGCATACGCCTCCTTAAAGAATTATTGCTATCGGAAAACATGAAAATTAAAATATGGGTGTGAAACTTAGTTTCTCACATTAAATAAAAAACAAAGATTAAGGATGTTAGAGATCAGGGTATTTAAGAAACTATTTGGACATAAGAAGAATGAAGTGAAAGGAGATCGAGAAAAAAACTGTCCTGTTCTCCAAATATTATTAAGTCGATCATATCAATAACGATTGAATGGGTGTGGCATGTATCACGCAAGGACACGAGAAATGTGTACGCATTGTGACTCAGCTATGATGGCTGTAAAATATGACCACTAGACAAACAAAATAACTGGAAATAAATTTAGTTTCCACATACAAACTTGTAATCCTGGGGTCTCGGGTTCGATTCCCGGCGGTGCCCGAATTTATAACTTGTGTTGGGCAAGGCCGTGGTCTAGGCAACACGGAGTTTTCCTCCGTGGCATCCCATTCACACACAGAAGAAGGCAATGGCAAACCACTTCTGGATCATCTGCCAAGAACGTATATGAACAGGTCCCAGTCCGAGAAAAGGATGGAAGGATCCTGTTCATATGGACCTGTCGTCAGACAGAACACTAAATAATAATATACAAACTTCAGGAAAACTTCAAGATATTTATCATGAAAATATACAACTGATACTGAACTGTGATTTTTATTAGACAAAATCAAGTACTGTCCGTCTGAGCTGAGAATTTACTGGTAGTTTGGTAGAAATTTATCAACGTTTCAGAATTGCTTGCTGCCTCCATCATCAGAGCGATAACTCATTTCGTTTACGTCAGTAAACATCTACCAGACTAAAGGCACAATCGCCCAGAAGGCAGTGAACTTCATATTCGTCACCATGAGAACCTAAATCTCACTATGTGAAAACAAGTTACATGTCAAGGAATGCAAAATGTCTGGTGATAGCAAGCTGATGGCGTGTACGACTAACGAGGGGATCAGAAACATTCACATGGCAAGTGACAAACGCGATAATAACAAAGAACCCACAAGTAACACGTGTCAATTTAATGACACGCAAACTGGCACGTGTTTTTCTCGCCTTCTAAAGGTCTGTTGCGCAATCCAACCCACTTTCACTAAGCCGTTATGCGTTCTTAGCACGATAAGCGTAACATGAACTCAAGCAGGGCCGGCCGTGTCTGTCTGTCCGTGTCCCCGCGAAATTCGAAAAACGCCAGACGGATTTCGATCAGATTTGGTATGCGCATTATGGCACTGGAGGCTCCCCTAAACCCGTACTTCTTAATTCCCGGCAATGGTTAATACCAACATGGCGGCTGCACAAACGTGTTAAGTGGAAGGAAAACCAGGGTCGCCTACTGCAATGTTCTGAAATGATGGAGGGCAACAGACCTTTGAAAAAATCCAACATCCGTACAGATAATCCTTGTAGAATATAAAACCATATATTTCCGTTCGTCGTTCCATGCTCTGAGAAGTTTTGAAGATAATCGTTAAAAATTTAAAGTATTATATATTGTTTAAATCTTGTCCGTCTAATCACAATAAATTCTTATTAAATATTAAAATATTACAATAATTAACATTTAAAATATTTGAAATATTAAATGATGTTATTTATCGAAATATTCGATTTACATTAGACCATCATTTTTCACGACATGTTTCAGTTCCTAAAAGAACTATCTTCAGGTGTATATAATTATATAAAGATTCAAATCAATAATAACTTAAATACAATTTCTATATATTATTTTAGCGTACATTAAAATATTATGTTTGATGAGATTAATATTTACTTCCTGTGCTGACTGCATCTTATTTTGTGGTATTTAATTTTGTAAGGTTTTTTCTGTTTTTTTATTGTTTAATGTTTTTATTTGGTATTATTGAATTGAATTATATTACTTAGGTATCGTATTTAGCCCATTTACTTGTGAAATATTATTCAATAAATGAATTGAATTATTATTATTATTATTAATATGGTACATTTATATATTTAGTTTCATTTGTTTGTTTTTGTATTTGTAATATTTTACTTTTATTTTTATTGAAATGAATTTAATTATATAAGTATTTTATTTTGGAGTGGCTGTTGGCTGTTGTCAAGCACTTAAATAAATGAACTGAATTGAATTAATAACATCTTCAGCATAAAACATTATATTTAAAAATGTAGCCCTATTTAACATTGCTTATGTGTTTATTAGATGTATATGTTAAGATGTTCATCACATATAGCCGACTTCTAACAGCTAGTAGCATTCCGAATTAAAAATTTGCAAGGAACTCGTGTGGAAACTGTGTATTCGGGTGTGGATTTCACATTTCCAGTCTCGTTCAGACCTGCCCAAATATGACTTCGACTTCGTGTCTGCTGATAAGTTACTTGTGTCTGGTGTTACGAAACATAAGCTGGTCCCTTCATTAATTAACAAACTAGCTCCTAAAACGAACGACGGAACTCATATCGCACAAATGTTCTCAGACTTGTATGCGTGTCTGTTTTGTAGGTCATGCTTTCTATCAACGCCCAGTTGATAGCGAAGATAATCTATTATATTATTATTTACAATTATTTTAAACCTTCTTATCTTTCTATCTATTTTAGGTCAACATATTTTTAGCTGTATAAAAAGTCAAACTATATGTTGAGGTAGCTTTAGGTAATTATTACAGAAGTATTTTTTTTATTATTTTTTTTAGAGAAACTTCTGACGCAGTCTTAACAAATTTGATCACTCGAGTTTAATTGTATTTATTTTCGTGACAGGTTGAAGAGATGAACCCAGACCGATGTAGCGGCCTGAAAGTTTTGCCTGAGATCAACTTCGCCCCGTTCAGTTACCCTCAGTGGAAGTCTTTGTTCTCATCAACAGATGTCTATGAAATTATGAACCAGATGAACTCTAGCTTCGGAGTTCATGTGTGGAACAAACTTAGTAAGGACGAGAATATTAATCTGTTGAGCACGCAACCTTACGGTCTCCTAGCGTTGCAATTCTGCCCGAACGTGCATGACCACAGCGACATAAACTTCTGATTACAAACAACAAAAACAATTGTGCGGATAATCTCAGCCACCAACAAATATTTATAACCATACTATAGTTGTCTTATGCTATTACTATTATAGTAATTTCTCTTAGTGGTGTTTAATATGATCTGTTCTAAGTTTATTTGATTCCAGATTGAGATTTAAACTTCAGATGAAATGAGCTTAGTTGTGGACTGTAGCTGTGCGAATAAACAGTTCGGAAAATAATATACATAAACTGTAAATGCCAGAAATATTTCAGAGTATTTCTGTGGTGGTAGTTCTCAATTGTCACTCATGTAAGATATAATAAGGATTCAGGTCGGTTCTCGACTCCTGAATTCCGGATGAACCATTAAGATGATTGTCTTCTGGGAGGTTGCATCTTGTCTTCGTCGGCCTGTTACCTGGCATTTTAAACTCTGCTGTAGATTATTCTGAATAAATAAGTTTTTGGTTGGATCTTCAGATGCCATGTTGGCAATGCTGATTGTCCATCGCCACTTTCAGCCCTGAAGATTGAGACACTATGTTCTTCATTAAAAGTTTGTATCTGCAGTCACAGTCCAGAACATCATCTTCAAGCAATCAAGACGGTCATTTCAGTATCACGATGCTGTATAAAATAAAAAAATAATGTTTACCGAGAATCTATTAAATACTTTTGCAGGATTATGAATAAGATTACTGGAGAAATGATAGCGGTTTATTCGGAGCTGATGCGTTGACTGTGGTTTACGGCTGTGTTAATGTGTCCCGGCCTTTACGCACTCTCGGTCACACGCGTTAAGACGCTCTCAAATCAGATTTCACAGAATCTGAAAACCTTTGATCAAGGGCAGGCACATTGCCTAATCGTCACTGACAAGCAATAACATCTTCAAGGGTTACCAACTCCTCACACGAAAGAGTAATTCCGATTCTCCAAACTCCATCTCAGCAGTTGGCCTACAGACAACGATTTCTTCTAAATTTACTATTTTATTTCAAGTCTAATGAAGACACGATAACAATTTCCGTTCCCAATTGCCTAAATTCCTACTATACTTGTGGGATGTTGCGCTGTGTAGACTGGTAAAAACTTCACCGACGTTTCAGATTATCGGCTCCATCATCATGGCGATAAATTCGCTGCGCAGAGAAATTGGTTTGAGATATGGTGACGGTCGGTTCCACTTCTCAAATCAATGGCTCTATGCTGTTTTATAGTTAAAAACGTGATTTATTTAAAATGTTATAAGGACTTCAAGCAAACAGACTACTTTTAATGGGAGCATTTGTAATCAATAAACCATGGAATCATTTCTGTATCAATAACTATGTCATCTGATTCGTCAGATTAGTTTCCCCGATTTAATTCTATTTCGTTCAGGATTTATTCAATCACTGCCACAATTTATCGTATTAAAACTTCTATATTGAAATTCCTTGTCTTTTTCCGACAAGCTCGTAACCAAACATATTACTGACTGCATGTAATTGGAATTTCATTACTGTAGTTACTGGTAGATTCATTTATAAACATTCAGAGTTTAAGTTAAAGTCCATGCTTTAATTTTTATAAATCAGTCCGATGGCATAAATAACACGACGCACTTGATACAAGAGTTTCTGAAGGCACTAAATACTTCATTGATAAGAGTATCCTCCAGTCATTGCGAAACAGCACGTCCTCAGTTTGCAAATGGAGTAGAAGTGCGAAATATCTAATTAAGAATTTATAGTTTAGATGCGTCATGTTTGTGTTTTCAATTCATACATATATTTATTCTTCAAGTCTATACACAAACTATTTTAATATTGATGTTAAAAATTAAAATTGATATAAATATTTCGCGCTATTCATCGTTTACTCGATGTTACAATCTGCGCTATATATTACAACATGTTTCGATGTCTCAGCATCATCTTCAGGTTTTATTTTTATTTACAAATACTGAAAAGCGTGCATTAAAAAATATAGAATTGTTTTAAAAATAAAACCTGAAGATGATGCTGAGACATCGAAACATGTAATATATAGCGCAGATTGTAACATCGAGTAAACGATGAATAGCGCGAAATATTTATATCAATTTTAATTTTTAACATCAATATTAAAATAGTTTGTGTATAGACTTGAAGAATAAATATATGTACTAATTAAGAAGTTGCGAACAGCTGACAAGGGGGGGTCCTCTAACTCGGTCGTTGGGGTTGCATGTTATGAAATGTCACACTTGGACGAGGTCTTCGAGAATTTATGTGTGAATTTCTAAACGCAATTCACCTTACTCTTGTGAACACAATAACGAACCTTTGGGTTTCTTAGAAGTCGGGGTATTTTTGCCAAACTGAGTGACTATCAGCCCCTCGACAAGAACTGCACTCCACACAATTAAACTAATTATTACAAGTCTTTTTTTTAAATGCAGCGTGTTTTTTAGGCGTTATCGCCGTGAAACAGCGGAAATTATTCATAACCTTGAACACTCACATTAGAAAATATTCTTAGAATAATTTACAGTGCAGCCAGGATCGAGCAGGTTAACACAACGGTAATATCTTTTTATTTGGAACAGGATATGACCGCAATGTTCAGAATTTCCTTCCTATCCATCATTCATTCATTCATCTTTCCTAAAATAACGAAATAAACGGATATTACGAATGAGGAAAGGTGGAGATGTGACAGACATTAATCCACGTTCAATTTAAACGGGTTTTTTATTAGTTACAATTTCTATACGAGCATCTGTAATCTCTAGTGACCCTTAAAAATATACACTTTGACCCTCGGGAAATAAAAGTCCACTCTGTATCTGGAACACGAGATAACACGAAGATCACAAACAACGCTGCAGAAAGATTTCTTTAGTAGAAAATGGAGTCTCAGTACTGTGTCAGCAGTGAGTGGTAATGAGCGTAATATTACTTAGAAATGGTTCCAAGTAACGTTTCTTAACCACCACCAGGTTAACCACGAATTGAAAAAAAAGACAAAAACTTGTGAAACAATTCTGCGAAAAGTACAAGGAAAAATTTTCACCAGTGTTTGTGGTGTTACGACAAAATAATGAAGAGAAGACAGATCTAGTCTAGAAACTGGTTAATGATAATATGGTATATATGTAAGTATAATATATCAGATAATTTCATAGTTCTAAGAAATTAATTCCACAGTCCAAAGTCCTTCATAAACTAATAGTTGTTCGACTGGACAAGGAATTACTCACCTTCGTGGAACCATAATATTAATTACCGTATTCACAATAGCCCACAGCCCGCTTTTGAACCATATCCTGAGTCA
Source organism: Zootermopsis nevadensis (assembly GCF_977971745.1). NCBI lineage: Eukaryota > Metazoa > Arthropoda > Insecta > Blattodea > Termopsidae > Zootermopsis > Zootermopsis nevadensis. The sequence goes on along the minus strand of NW_028259148.1, from coordinate 4,056,218 downwards.
GATAAATTCAATTCACACCCTTACAGCCTATTTCTTTAAGATACATTTTAATATTATCCTCTAATCTACGCTTAGGCATTTTATTTTCAGCTTTTCCCGTCAACATTTTGTTTCCTTGTCTTGCGTGCTATTTTCACAATTATAAAAATATTTCCGAAGTCCCGTTTTCGTCATATTACAAAAAAATCTAAAGCTGGAGGTTTTGTGATGATGACGTATTAGAAAAGCAACAAATTTGCTCCATATTATACACCGTCATCGTCATAAATGTTTAAATTATTAACGACGTTTCGGTCTGCGGATAAAGTAAATGACGGAACGGTTCGTGACGTCACCGATGTCACTTCGCGAAATTTTCGATGGTGGAATTCCTAGCTTGATTATTTTCTCAGGAGTCCACAAATGTTTTTGGTGGAAGACATCACAAATACTTCGACTAAAACACAGGCCGCTAAATCGTTTCGTTCTACGTAAACGTCTAAATTTTGAGAGATTCTTTGATACAGCGAGTAAAAGACGCCTGAGGATCTCACAGCATAGCAAATATCGATTGTGCTCTTATCGTTTACGCCGCGGTATGCTTCTTATCCTGAAGATGGAGGTGATACGTTCCTCCGAAACGCTGTTAACTAACTACGAGACTAGACAGAATACCACAATCGATAGAAGAATCATAAGCTCCACTCAGAATATCTTATTGCTTATTAAAATGTGATTGCTATGGCTACCCACTGAAAAATTCTTGAATAGAAACAGATTTAAAAAAAAAATAAAAAATTGTGCGCATATTATGCCAACCAAAAGAACTTTCGTCGGAATATCTGACGAAAAGAATTGGAAGACCTGGTGGGAGGATAATATTAAAACGTTTCTTGAGGAAACAGGTTTAAAGGTGTAGACTGAATTAAACTTATCCAGGACAGGGTCCCGTGGTGGGCACTTATGAACACAGTGATCAACTTTCAAATTCCTTACAAGAAGAGGAATTTTTGACCAGGTATCTACTCCGTGGACCCCACCTAATGGTACATACACCTTGTCGTAGTGATGGGGCTTGAGTACCTCAGTGATCCCAAGAGCTACTGGTAGGGCCTCCCTAGCCAGATTGGTCGAGGGGGAGAGGTACCCTGGTCCTCCAGGTTGGGGGTTGGTCGCAAGGCTAACAACTTTGCACCGTAAAAAGGAAGATGTTTCGAAACGTCGATCAAAGCCTCGGACAGACGGACCTAACAGAGGACTGAATGGAAGAGGAGAAATGAGGAGGCCATGGACCGGAGAGCCATAGAAGAAGAAGATCTACTCCGTGGAATTAGTTATTAGATCTGAAACGACAGTCAATTTCTGTTGTACACAACATCATCATAAAGAGGCTGTAATACAAAACTGAAGACACTTCTCATTCTCGGATGACTAATCCAAGACAAGGCCAACGATCATGGTACAAATTCCAGATGAGATGTCTATTGTGTTGTTTATTTCCTAAGTCAGTCCTGTCCATACTCTTCAGAAACATTCGAACGTACCAGTCGAAGGGGTTGTGGTGTGTTTTACGACAAATGAACATATTAACTGCAGACTGGCAGAGCAGTTTAACAGCACAGAAGGTGAGGTGTTATTTTATTAATATTTAGCACGCACAGAGAAATAACAAAATAAAATAAAACGTGTCTGGAAACACTCATGAGAAAACTTACTTCGGTGTCGTGAGCTCAGATAAATAATGTACCTTAGAGACACAGAGTGTAAGTACTTGAAATGGTGTGTTAACTACTTCAGGGTCCAAGGCGGTTTTCTCTGAAAGCGGAAATTAATTTTAGGTGCGTATAAAATCAGCATTTTTTGGGTGATTACATGAATCTCAAAACAGATTAAGTAGTACAGTGTCTCAGCTGTTCGGAGATACGAAACAAGATTTGAAAGGCGTGTTCTGTGGAATACAGACTCATTCCACACGTAGCTCGTTGTTGAGTACCCCCGTAGGAACAATGACCAATAATGGAGGTCGGGTATTCCCATACAAATGACCCCAGGTCACGTATGTTGAGCACCACGGTCCCATGCTAGAGAGTGAAGAACATCCAAAAGTCAAAGACTCTATTAATATAGTCACACGGTGGTCTAAAATAATCCAATTTAAAATCTGTATACCCTGAAAACGAGTGAGACTTAAGTGAGATGTGAGGTTCTCACGGCAACGACTATGAAGATGGCTGTCTGCTAGGATGCAGCGTCGTGTAGTCTGGTAGGTACTGACCGAGCGACCTTCTGAATCAATATCTACCAGACTACAAGGCCCGTGCATCCTAGCAGACAGCCCAGACATCTTCACAGTCAGTCCTTGGTAAATTAATTAAAATTGTATATAAAAGCAACTTATACTTGTGCTGGTCGAGAAAAACATTTGTCTGATGCGTTCCTGAAGGCAACTTCGCAAGTATTACACATCCAAGTGTCTCTGGGTAACCCAATTCCTACACAAGTGTTGTAACGCAGGTACAGAAGTGGAAGACGACTCACAGGAACCCGGTCACAGCTGCGTGAGATGGTTTCAAGAGGACACTGGCTTCTCCGCCAAGTGGAGGAGTTTATGGATCTAGCCAACCATATGTACACCTTCCTCGCCTTCACGGCAGGATGCTGCCTCGTGCCTGGTGCCATCGCTTTATGCATTGGTAAATATGTTTCATACATAGGAACACTATACTACCCATAAACAATATCAACTCTTTCCACGCTACGTACGAGTGAGTATGTTCGAAATTTTTTACAAGAAGGTTACAGAAGATGGAGGCAGGTTTGTAATAAAGAAACATGGGCAAAATTTGATTTGTTCATGAAAATCCGCCATTCCGAAATCGCAGGAGGGTCGGTGTAATGCACTACCAAAACGCCCGTAACTAAGAAACAAATGCTAATTCGATGATGCCGGCTGGCACACTGATTCACTATGAATGTAGGCCGCACCCCCTAGCGGCAGAAGCTCGTACTACATCCGGTTCGCCCTCTATTGACACAGTCTTGAAACTTTCCGATCGCACCTCGTATATGGTCTTCTGGCTTGTGATACCGTGTCGCCTTGTAGGTTTCTAACGTTTCGGAGAAATTTATCGATTCCATCTTCATGGTAAAGTTTCTCTGAATCGTTGGTAACCACCTGCAAGTAAACACAATGAAGAAGACCACAAATAAGCTGTTTCTATCCTCATAGCTGTGACCAGTGCTAGACGATTCTGGCTGGGACTCCTGAAGAGAAGGTTTCCGAGCTTAGAGTTCGTAAGAAACATGACGCTCCGTACCGCGACGGACACCATGAGGAACCAAGGCATCGTCACGCTGCTCCTGACGGTCAAGGGGAAGTTCGAACTGGCGCTGATTAAGCAAAGGCTGGAGGTAAGGCATCTCCACACAGAACACTGTCACTATAACACAATTGGTCTGGACGAAACAGTCCACGTCAGTTGGAAATAAAAGACGAGGGGGGCCAGAGTGGAAATCAGGCAAAGAAGAATATACTGTCCAAGTCCCAGTTATTCGATATTCCGTTGTTCTGTCTTGCCGTGCAAAAAGTCATTACCAATTTCTTAAAACTCTTTCATTTACAAATTTACATTATGTTAAATACTGTTTTTCGTTTGTGACTTTTTTTTCCATTTGATACTCTACTGTATTTCTTTCGTAATTAAATAATATCGTAAATTCGATTAATATTTACCCTAGTCGTTTTCATCAGTATACCAAAAATCAGACATTTTCGATTATGCGACCGACCTTAGGTCCAGTTTAGGTCTGATAATAATCGGCACTCTACTGTACCTCATATCTTAAGGAATCATACCAACACAGCAACTGGCAATATATGACATAATCGTACTGTCTTGTCACAGGAAAATATACTAAACAGAAGAGATAATGAAGGGAAATTAATGTTCCCCCACCTACAGACAGCACTGACAACCCGGTGGGGCCGCTACGCATGGGAAAAACCGTCTTCATTTTCCTTAGACAATCATCTGGTTGTAGGCAGCGCTCTTTTCCGTGGCAGAAGTGTTAACGACTGGAATATACAGGTGAGACATAACACTTCCTCAACCGTCATGCGAAAAATGCAATACGACTTGGATACCGAGTCTCGGTCTTGTAAAAATTGCAAAAGAAAATAGTTTATCTCCTCCAGAATACTTCATAATAACCCTAGTCATTTGTTTGAAATTGTATCAGTTTTCATCTACTCTGGCGTTTGCATCACGTAAGTTTCTGTTGCACACATCACAAGCTGCGTATCTTATTTACTGAAACGTCTCTGAAACGTCAATTTATACACGACACAACATCTCAGAAGGTGGTAATCATTTTTTCACCTGTGGACAGTTTCCAAAACTTTGTGTTCGAGAGAAACTTACGACGATGAACTATAAATAAATTTATCACTCGTGTTGATTAAAACGCACCATCGAGCAGAACCTATGGACTGAATCAAATCCGTGTTTAAGAGCTCCTTTTTTCCCCCCACAGGAATGCGTTAGCGACATTGTGTCGAAGTACCTTCCTCACGAGCTGTCGCCCTGGCAGATAACAATCATTCCCTCCAACGCCGGCACCGAAGACCGCTTCTACCTGTTGGTCCGAATCCATCACTTGTTGTTGTCAGAGGATTGTCTTGGGCTGGGTGACCTTCTGCTGCTCGAACCCGAACGACCTACCATATTCAAGAGACGGCTTGGCGAAGATGATGAAAATCCCACAGACGACGAGCCAACCAGCAGTAACAGCCCGCTCACAGGACTGTCCCCGACACCCGTCGCGATCCCCAGATTATACAACATCGTCCGTGATTTAATTACGCACCGCTGGACCCAGATAGTAGCGACGTACGACCCCGCACAAAACCCCCAGATACTAAAATCTCCACCGGGAATCCAAACGTGCACCATTCTCATTTTTATAACGGCGGTGTCCATCTTCAAGGAATTGCTGTTTCTCGCGAAAAAGACAGACATGTCACTCTACAGGAAGATCTTAAACATAAATTCGACGATTCTAACTGAAGTAGAGAAACGTCAGTGCACTCCAAAATTCCTCAGCGTTGGTATAATTAATTCACTGAGGCCAAAACAACTGTTCTTTTCGTGGTTGAGTGTTTTCTGGCGCACTGGTTATATCTGCGCAGTAACAGTGCCTCTGTTTGCAATCACAGAATTCTGGGCTCTTGTATCTAGGAAAACAAATTATAGTTTCTCTGAAACTACTGCAGAAAGTTCATTTAATTACTGGTCTTTGTTTCTAGCGTCCATCAAGGAAGCGGTTTGTATAATGACCATCATCTACACAGCCCCAAGAATGCTGATACAAGAACTCATAATATCCCATCACGGTCCGAAACACCAGCTTCAAACAGTCTCACTATGCGGACGGAAAGTAGTTGCATGGTCAGATCCGATTTCTCTTGATATTATCCGTAAAATCAGCTCGTCTGTTGGGGCCTCAACAACTGAAATCTTAGTAAGTGCAATTTCCGGTGCACTGAGGGAGTATTTCAGACAGTTCTGTTTACCAGTTCCAGAATCGGTACTCACTACAGCTAGGTTCTTTCCATTGGAAGGGTTGATGAGACATTCGCGAGTTGACGACAGACCGCCGATACCATCGGGCAGAGGCTTAATATGCTTGCCGCTGCCCACCTCTCCGGTTTACGACGATCCTAGAGAGAGTGTTCAAGAAATACAGAGGATAATAAGCGAGGCTCGGCAGAAGCAGCCTGCGATCTACCAGGCGTCCCTCTGGCAGCTAGACGGGGGTTACATCACGAGGATACTGCCCTCACTGGCAGTTCGACTCGTTCTTAACCACCTATCCAGGAGATATGCTGTAGCTCTCACCCAGGTAGCTCCGGAAATGTCTGACGAATCTCGTAACAGACTGATCTGGGGACAGGAGGTTGAGAGCGCACTATACTGGAGACCGCCACAGTCAAACATATGTGAGTACATTAACGAAAGCTTCGTGATTACCCTTTAAAACTGAAACGATATATTCCAGGAGACACCTTGACGAAAACGAAAGGACTTCGAGAATAAGTTACAAACCGTCTTAAAACCGCCGAGCACTTGGCTCCCGTGTTCAAATCCCGAACGTGTTCATGTTTTCCCATATGGTCAGAAACTTTGGGCCCGGTCGATCCACCAAACGAAATTAAATAAAATCCTCTAACAAAATATCGACGTCTAAACTGTATTTCCGTTCAAACACTGTTCCAGGGGCAATTATCAGTGTTACAACGACACAAAGGTTTTGGAAACAATGTTTCTCGTTATGAAAATAAGATATAATATGAAGATTTCGGTCTTCTGGGTTGTTGTGATGAATATCACCCTGATGACGGAGGCAGTATGACCTCTGAAACGTTGGTAAACATCGACCAGACTACACAGCGCAACAACCCAGAAGACAGAAATCTTCATACTCATCGCCCTGATGACGGAGGCAGTATGACCTCCGAAACGTTGGTTAACATCGACCAGACTACACAGCGCAACAACCCAGAAGACGGAAATCTTCATACTCATCGCCCTGATGACGGAGGCAGTATGACCTCCGAAACGTTGGTTAACATCGACCAGACTACACAGCGCAACAACCCAGAAGACGGAAATCTTCATACTCACCGCTGTGAGAACCTCAAGTCTTACAAGATATAATATAAAACGCCACATTTCAATTGTTTTTTTTTTTAATCTGTGAAGTTAACTAGAACACAACATACGTGCCTCCAAAACTACGCAAATTATGTTACATAATGGCAAATAGTGATACTGTTTTCAGGTTCCTGGCAGAACCACTTCGTAGCCCGGCCAAACAGCAGCTGCAGAGCTTAACTGTTCACCCTGTTGACAGGTTTGTCCCTGACGCTGATGAAGTATGGTGATACGGTGCGTCTGGGCGTCATGGTCGACTCTATGATAGCGCCTCAGCACACCGTCATGGCGTCGGGATTCCTCCAGCAGGTGTACCAACTGGCAGCACTGGCTGGAGTACCAAGGGACCGAACCAGCCTTTCCACCTCCTCGCACGTTTACCAACCTAATATTCCTCCAGAAGGAATCACGAGCGCGCATGGATCGAACACCTCCGTGTCTTCAGCGTCAGAAGAACTCTTGCGTTTGGCTGCAAGTTCTCCAGATCTCAACATTTCTACATCTTCTGGTACGACTCGATCTAACAGTCCGGAATCAAGCCTTAATTCACGCCTACTGAACGAAGAAATCATATTCCCTTTTACGGATTAATTCACTGCTTTCAATGGGAGGAGAATCTACACTGGCTTTCTAGAAGAGGTGTTTCTTAGCATTAAATGCTGTCTTATGTTTCATCTCGTAATTGGTATGACCATAAAGAGAAGAAGAAGTTTTCTTTTTACGGAACTGAGTTGATTCTTTGACTCCAAATATCGACGTCCTCAGTCACGATTTGATAAAACGTCAACATTTCTTCCTTGCAGGAAAATACATAAGGAAGTCCTGAAGGACTCTCTCCACGTAAATAATGAGAATAAATGTTTAGGATAGAGCCAAACAGGTGTGCATCTGGAAGAAAGTTAAGAGCAGTCTTTAAAACACTGCACCAGATGTGCGCTCATTTCTAGGTGCTTATTCCTGGGACAATTTCAAACGTAGGGAATCAGCAACAGTGACAGAAAAATCCTGAGAAATGTGGCCTCGAATTCTACAACATTTTTCTTCAATTGGTATTTAGAATTATAAATGATACTGGGTCTTGCCAGAGAGTGAACTGTCAAAATTGAATTGCCAACAACGTTGAAAGAGGTAGCATGTAGTTTAGGTCATTCTGTGTAAGTTACATTGTGAAATATAATATGGCGTCGGAACTAAACGTATATTTACTCTTTTGCACCAGAGTTAAGAATACACAATTTTAAATAATGACACACTAAAAAGTATGTACACATTTTGCATGGTACAGTTAATATGCAACCCGCCCGATATTTGCCAGTTATAAGAACGTATTAAGTTCTTAACTAAATTCAAGGAACATTTAAATAAAATTTTTATTCTCAATTATCTTTCCAAAAACGTATTTCGGTCCGTTTATTTACCAGAGACTTACGCGCTCTCATGACAAGAAAACCAATGATCTTTGTTGAGACATATTCCATATTACAAAACTTATTTAAAACAATTTAATTTATTTCAGGACGATTTCAGTAGCTCAGACTTTATAACATGGAATGAGGATAGTAAATTAAGTGGTAGTGGCCAAATCTGAAGCACTATCCCGGCATTCCCGTAGGGACTCAAGGAAACTGTCAGGATAAGCCTCTCCGGGCAGAGATTTTAACCCGAAACCTCGCGAATAAGAATCTGGAGTACAAACCACTTTAAGACAATGTTCAGATTTATAAAGTGATAGTGGAACCACGGTTCCGGAGAATTAGACGTAAATACGTCTATACGGAAAGGAAGTTTATATATTGGCTTTATTCTAAATATTTCCTTTATACATGCTTTACAATTGAGTAAAGTTTGATTAAGACTTTGCTTAATCAACTTGAATTAGTTACGCTTAAGATGGGTCTGTGGTAGCTGAATGTTATTTTTTTTTAGTGTTCTGTCTGACGACAGGTCCATATGAACAGGATCCTTCCATCCTTTTCTCGGACTGGGACCTGTTCATATACGTTCTTGGCAGATGATCCAGAAGTGGTTTGCCATTGCCTTCTTCTGTGTGTGAATGGAGTAATTGTTGGGATGCCACGGAGAAACCGGGGAAGCCCCCGGAGGAAAACTCCGTGTTGCCTAGACCACGGCCTTGCCCAACACAAGTTATAAATTCGGGCACCGCCGGGAATCGAACCCAAGACCCCAGGATTACAAGGCCAGCGTTCTGACCGCTAATGTAATGAAGTGTAATGTAAGGTAAGGTAATGTAATGTTTTATAGGTAACAACAATACCGAGTAAACAGATGACGTTTTCTAGGTAACATAACAATGCAGTTACACTTTTTCGTAACACATTTTTGCCGAATGACACTGACCCTAAAATATAGACGTATTTACGTCAAAAAATGGAAATGTGTCACTGTGGCCATGCTCAAAGCCACGACAGCGTTTGCAGACAGTGGAAGTCAACATCCACGCATTCTAAAGCACGGAACAGAAGTAGGCGTATGACCGCGTTCCGCTCCAATTCCTTCGCACTAGATGAACATAGAGAGAGAGCTCGTTGTTCCCTCTGAATGGGACTCTGAGTCATTGACAACGTGTTGACGAAGAGAGAAAAATACGCTACCGTTACAATTCGAACTTCAGTCGTTCACTCCACAGCCAACCATTTCACACTTTGTATAAGTTTACAGACATTTCAGAGGTCCCTTCTGTCTCCATCATCAGTGCGATGTAGGTTGTGGATCTCGTCAAAACACGTTACTTAAGATTTATTTCCTGGATATATAACAAAAAATATATGCTGATTCGAATTTAATTTTGTCAATCTCTTGACATTATTTTGTATAATTTGATGTTATCATGGCGGCAAGGACGACAGCCATGATGATGGAGGCAGCAAGTACCTCTGAAACGACGGTGAACTTCGACAACACTACACAGCGCTAAAACCCAAAATGGTTACTGTCTGCGTTACACAAAAGTGAACCACTGACGAACTAAAATCTAACGTGGACAACAGCGTCCTTACATGAAGCAGCGGGGATTATGAATTTAAAGATGCGAACGAGGAGTACTACTTTTACCGACTGAACAGCCGTGTCTGTACGATTTGAAACACGGCGCTACTTCACACGAGCATTCATGAATCTCGTGGCTTCTGCTGCCATCTACTGTTCCATTTATTATAACTCATATATTCTAGAGATACATTAAAAATACTGTACGTAAAACATGGCAACACTGATGCTTTAAAACTCTTTTCTGCAAAAGAAAGATCATAGAACATACTATCTTTTATCCGTACCAAATAAAAACTAAAATTTTACTACAGGTCCCACCGAGATTTGAACTCGGATCGCTGGATTCAGAGTCCAGAGTGCTAACCATTACACCATGGGACCACATCCCTTATTTCTTCGTTCTTTATGCTATTATTATCCTAGTTTCATCCCGCTCCGCCTATTACAAATAATGTTTCATGGCATATAAAAGTAAAAAAAGAAACTCCACATCAGCAAAACACCCTGAAAATTGCAACTAATATGAATGCCGAAACATCATTTTTAACACTCGACGCTGCTCAACCCCGAAAAACGAAGTTTTACGTTTGCATTGCCGCATTCCGTTATTATAATTATGAATGAAATTACTGTTTTAATTAATGCGAGAATAATAGTGTGGTGACGTAGCCCGTGGACCAGCAAGGCGTCTAATTCCTAGACGCCTATAAACCTCCGAGGCAACCACATCTGCGAGAAACTCACCGGAAAGCAATGAGGATGCTTCAAACAGTGAACGCCCACATTAAATGTCGTGACATTAGTAATAATTAAAATGTGCTTTACTTTTCTCAAACAAAGTAACGTCCACAGAAAATTCACGGAAATTCGTCCCGTCATTCTTGAGTGTTTTAATGCGTGACGATGGATATGACCGATGAAGCGGTCATGTTTACGTCAAGTTGTGTTAGGTTAGGTACGCGCATGCGCAGAGGATCATGGACAATTACGTCATCACCATTCACGTCACGAATTCAAGCAACCGTCACGTTCGTATTACCAACCGGAGAAGTTATAAATTATGTATCTGGAGCAGTCACTGTGAAGTATGGTATCTACCAGATTTTATTGAAAAAGGTAATTATTAAACGCGAAAAATGAACATAACACCTGAATGTTTGGTCAGTGATGCGCCTGTGCAGAGTAACATGTGTCATGACGTCATCATTCTACCTAACGATTTTAAGGGATCGTCGTAATATCGAGTGTACGGAATTTATGAATAGGAATATTGAATAATCACCTATATGTCACAACGTCCACGTTAAAATGTTATGCAAATCTTTGTATATATCGTATACTTAAAAAAAAAAGAGAGAAAACTGGGATATCTTTTCTTTTTATATTATTAATAAATTCGGTAACTAAATGCTTTTCTCTCATACTTTAGAACATCTGCACAAATCATTTAAAACGGAACCAGGTCAGGGTTCTCAATAAATCAGTCCACTAAAACTGATGCTGCACCGACCCAATTTCTCCGTTTATTGTTTTACAAAATTAGCTTCTATGCAACTGCCCACGCTTTCTGATCAAATCGTAAAAGGGTTTAACCCCAATGACGTGTACGCTCCATCTGTATACACTGGCACAGGTCGACACGTCTGTGACGTAATGGAATTTTACAGTTGGTAGAGTTCAGTGATCCTTTTTTATCAGTTTATAAAACACTACAGTAATACAGGGAGTGGCAAAACAATTATCACGGCACGACTTTCAAGTTTTGGGAGACTGGCTGTAGAAGCTGGTTATCTGGGGATGACCTTTCAAGGAAATACGTAGACAAATTATTTAAGAAGACGCAAATATAAGACAACCACGATGAGCGAATGTCACGACGCCATTAATATACAAAGGGCAAACGGAGAACGCTCGTGTGGGACAAATAATTAAGAAATCTGTCACAAAACCAACACAATAAACAAGAATTATTCGAAATAAAAGGCAATAATAGGATGATTCTTCAGATGAAGAAGGTAAACTAACATAGAATAAAAATAAAAGAATAAATATCATAGATCCTGAAGATGGAGGCAGTATATTCATCCGAAACGTTTGTATCCACTAATACGTGGCAAGTGTTTAGAATGACGCGTCGGGCCTGTTTCAAAGCACGACACACAGCATTTGCGAGGAGGAAATGATGCTCATAAAATTCTTCAATCGAAAAAAAAAAAGTCTCCGAACCAGTATTAGAGCCAGGAACCTCCCGAATGCAAAGGAGTACAGTACGTCCTCGTTTTTACGAAATTTCACTCTCACGAACTTTCATAATGAACCTTCCGCTTACTCGTCATTCGAAATCTTGCGACTGTTTGAGAAACTTGGACCCTCCAAATCAAAATCGCCACCAAAATGCCCTTCCAAGTACCCACCCTCCTATCTTACATTGATGGTGAGGACCCCGCAATCTCATTAACATCGTCTTTCTTTCAATCCCATGAAATCGATATCTCGTTTCCATAACTGAAATCGATATTTCAGAAAGGCCTCGACTACCTTACGGACGAGGTCTTGCCGAAAAATATATGGCGTCCAAAAATAAAAAAGGTAAGAATATACCCCAACACTTTCCATCACGACTAATTTCTGAACGAAAATATGTGCTGGCAATTATGAACACAAATACGACACATAATTAGATGTTATTGAGTCTGTTCGCCCTGAAAGCCTCAAAATATATACATCGGGTAATTAGACTAATACCAGGGCGGTTATCTCTATAACAAAATCTAATCAGTAATTAATTTTGGTAGCTGTAGGAAGGAAACGCCTTTATTGACAACCAAAAATAAGCACGACATCGAAATTAGGACACAGACACTTCCTACACACCATATTTATAATATGTATTTATTTATTTATTTAACAACGCTGCCTAGAGGTCGGACTATATAGCGTCGTATGATAGGATTATTAATTCAGGAGGCAATTGTAGGCTAATTTGAGGTACAATAGCATGTGTACGAAAAGCAGTATGACTCTTTTTTGACGTAAATACGTCTATATTTTAGGGTCAGTGTTATTCGGCAAAAATGTGTTACGAAAAATTATTACGAAATAGTGTTACGAAAAAGTGTTACGAAAAAGGGAAACGAAAAAGTGTAACTTCATTGTTATGTTACTTAGGAAACCTCATCTGTTTACTCAGCATTGTTGTTACCTAGGAAACAAAATATAAACTTCCTTTCCGTATAGACGTATTTACGTCAAATTCTCCGGAACCGTGGTTCCACTATCACTTTTTAACCCTTAAGAGCAGGAAAAATGAATGTGTTTGTAGTAACAAACCAACATAATTTTCTCGAGCTGGTTACAAGTGGTCTCGGGCCGGATACGACCGGCGACCGGGTCACTTTTACGACGCGTAAGTTGAGCCGGATGAAAGAATGATACGTGAAAGAAGAATCTGGAATAACGCGGTGCACCTGCATGTACGGCAAGCCGAACGAGGCACGTTCGTTTCAGTTTTGTAACAACCAGAGAATTTAACACGCGTATTGTAATAACAATCTGACGCTGCAAAAGACATATTTGCACATGTGACACAGCATTATTCCCGACAGACCTACAAAATAATCATCTCGCTATAACTGGAAACTGCTGGAGCAACGATCACGCTACGAAACAGAAGAAATCTTAATTCCTCATTCCTCTCAGTCAGTTTTCAGTACATCGTTTTATGGTCAAAACGAGTTCATTTCTGTTCAATAAAAAGTGATAGTGGAACCACGGTTCCGGAGAATCTGACGTAAATACGTCTATACGGAAAGGAAGTTTATATATTGGCTTTATTCTAAATATTTCCTTTATACATGCTTTACAATTGAGATAAGTTTGATTAAGACAGTGCTTATATTATTATTTAGTGTTCTGTCTGACGACAGGTCCATATGAACAGGATCCTTCCATCCTTTTCTCGGACTGGGACCTGTTCATATACGTTCTTGGCAGATGATCCAGAAGTGGTTTGCCATTGCCTTCTTCTGTGTGTGAATGGAGTAATTGTTGGGATGGCACGGAGGAAAACTCCGTGTTGCCTAGACCACGGCCTTGCCCAACACAAGTTATAAATTCGGGCACCGCCGGGAATCAAACCCGAGACCCCTGGATTACAAGGCCAGCGTTCTAACCGCTAGACCACCGTGGCTGTAGACATTGCTTATTTAATTTGAATTAGTTACGCTTAAGATGGGTCTGTGGTAGCTGAATGTAATGTAATGTAAAGTAAGGTAATGTAATGAAATGTAACGTTTCCTAGGTAACAACAATGCCGAGTAAACACGACGTTTCCTAGGTAACCAGGTTACACTTTTTTGTCGAATGACCCTTCCTTATAGACGTATTTACGTCAAAAGTCTGATGGCCAGTGCCTGAGCATTGCGGGTCCCAACTTTACGTTGGCTTGATCAATAGACATTCGGTAGGACTCCTTGGATGAGGGATCGGCCCGTCGCAAGGCCTCCACCCGTACACAGGACAACACAACACAGAAAAACGCGGACAAACATCCATGGCTTGAGTAGGATTCGAACCAAGCGGCACAAGGCCCACGCCTCAGACCGCGCGGACCCCCCGATGGCCAGACGGAATCTTTAAAAAAAAAACGTGCCACTGGCGGTGGAAAAGTCGGGAACCAGTAAACTTGAGGTTCTTTTCCCAAGCGAGTAGCAGAGAATGGCGACTACTCGTATGTACAGTGTTGCGAAATCGCAAGAAAGCGCCTGACGTATTCGGTGTCGGCCTTACGACCCTTACAGCTGTCTCTTTTAACATTCATACTTGAGTTTTACAATAGAAGTCGCTGGAAAACAAAGACTGACCATCCTTACGTCTATAAAATTCTTCATAAATCAATAAATTCTCGGAAATTACAACACTCGCTACCGTAATAATAGTTAATAATAACAGTGAGGGCGAAACAACTGTGAAAATAATTCGCGGAAATCATAAACAACTTTACTTGTCATAAATGCAAAGTTTCCTTTCGACGTTTTTGTCATCTGATTGGATAAATAAAGACATCATATGGAAGAGATGCCCGGAAACACCAACTCGGTGGTCTAGCGGTTAGAACGCTGGAGTTGTAATCCTGGGGTCTCGGGTTCGATTCCCGGCGGTGCCCGAATTTATAACTTGTGTTGGGCAAGGCCGTGGTCTAGGCAACACGGAGTTTTCCTCCGTGGCATCCCAACAATTACTCCATTCACACACAGAAGAAGGCAATGGCAAACCACTTCTGGATCATCTGCCAAGAACGTATATGAACAGGTCCCAGTCCGAGAAAAGGATGGAAGGATCCTGTTCATATGGACCTGTCGCCAGACAGAACACTAAATAAATAAATAAGATGGGAAGATAGTATTAATATGCATTTCAAGGGACGAAGAAGTAACAATTTTACAAAGCACATGAAATTATAGCATATCAATATTGTAATCCCAGAACAAAGAATACATTCTTTCATACACACACAACTTAGGTTAGGTTGGGTTTTCTTTTTTAACCTATTTATTTCTTGTGCACCTACAAATCTGAGGGAGGGGCCTGCACCACTAGAAAGATGTTTAAGCAAGTAACAGCTGTTTATAAAAAAATATTTAAAAAATAGTGTCTCAGAATAAAGAATTACTTATCGCCAAGTTGAACATGACTGTTTTCTGTGATGTAGCTCGGTTTCGTCAGACAGACAAATGACCGACGTTTCACTAATGGAAGCAGTAAGTTCTGAAACGTCCGTCTATATATATTTCAGACTACTCTGGGCTAAATCGCAGAAGCTCTCCACATTCGTCACCGCAGAAACCTTTAATCTGTTACCAGGTTTAAGAAATAGTCTCCGTTTCATACGCAGCTGTTCAATATTTCCAGTTGTGTTTCCCTCAATCCGTTCAATATGACGGCCGAATTAAGCCGAAGCTGCGCGCTAGTGGTTTGGTTGACTACACCAGCCCCAGCACTTCGTCCGCTGGCTCGGTCGCAGCGGCGGCTAAACCAGACTGAACCAGTGTGTACTGCCTGCATCCCGCTGTCGACCGGCCAAGCGTTTCGTCTTAAAATTGAACGTACGGAACATCAATACCCAGCGCAAGTCTGCCCAGCACGCTTGCCTGCGAGTCACTGCATGTTGTCATTTCTAATTGACATCGAAAGGTAAAAGCTACAGATCGGAACCAGGATTCTTCAAGCCCGAACTAAACCCAACGACTCAATAAAATCTTCTTGAGTCAGTTGCGGACTTCTGTATTCGCCGTGAAAGCTGCAAGTCAATTGATAATTAATTATTTATTTTAACGTGATAACTCAACAGTTACAGGAGCCAATTACAGAGTCAGAACAACACAAAACAAGTAAAAGAAATTAGTCTTAAAGAAATATGGTTATGGACTGCAACCACGTAGGTTAGGCGTAAGCTCTGTGGTGGGCTCTTTAGAACACAGTAAAAAAAAACCTTGTGGTTCCTTAAAAGATTGTGCCCACGCGCGCGTTTGTGTGGGGTTCTTGACCAGCTAATCTGCTATCAGCTTAATTATGATAAATCTGTAATAAAATTACTGCGTAACTGTAAATGGCATTTTGTTCAGGTCTTAAAACAGATTGCTATCACAGCTCAAGTAATAATAAATGTAGATATATACACATACAGAAGTCCCCTAAAAAAATTGTCAGTGGAACCACGGTTCTGGAGAATCTGACGTAAATACGTCTATACGGAAAGGAAGTTTATATATTGGCTTTATTATAAATATTTCCTTTAGACATACTTCACAATTGAGTAAAGTTTGACAATGCCGAGTAAACAGATGACGTTTCCTAGGTAACATAACAATGCACGCAAGCTGACCATTGTTGTCGATCCATATTTACACATTGTTGATATGGATCTTACATGTTTCCCTAGGTAACAACAATGCCGAGTAAACACGACGTTCCATAGGTAACCATTGTTGTCGATTTGTTGATACGGATCTTACACACTTTCGTTTCACGTTTTCGATACACATTTTTCGTTCCACGTTTTCGTTACACATTTTTCGTTCCACGTTTTCGTTACACATTTTTCGTTCCACGTTTTCGTTACACATTTTCGTTCCACGTTTTCCTTTCACTTTTTTGCCGAATGACCCTTCCGTATAGACGTATTTACGTCAAAAATATTTATACGCGTTATAATACGGAATATTAACCTAGTTATCGATTTCCGTTTGCTGTGGAACCAAGTGTGGTCTACACTAAACTGTCTACACTAGACTCTCTACTTCATCAAGTGCCAATTCTGCCGTGTAAATCGGTTTAGTTTAAAAATATCTTTATTTCATTCACTGAATGCGTGTATACATATTTTTGGGACTCCTGTATTCTTTTCCGTGTCTGCTTCTAGAGGAATAACCTCGTGAGTCTACACATAAATTAACCCGAAGAACAATATAAGCCGCCATGATTAAAATATAAAAAAAATGTACACAACATTTCAACACGTGACTTCCATCTTTTGTAATTTTTATAAACTTGGCGTGTTCGAGTGATCTTCATCGACAATGAAGACGAAATTATATCGAACTTTGAGAGTCACACGCCAGCAAATAACTAAACACGTATCTTTAGCAGTTACGTGTATAAATTTTTGGTAATCCATTTAATGAAACACTTGTCCATTTGTGGCCTATAATGGCATCTATTGAGAACAAACGGAGTTAACACAACAACAAACAAAAGACTGTCGTGACATTATCATCGGTTTCTTTCCTTTGGAAATTTAACTAAATTCACTGATTGGCGTAATCAGTGGATCCATCCCTCCGAAATGTGTCGGTTACAACCGGATTGGCCCGACCTTCATTAAACTGGAAGGATAATTAAATGTGGAAACAAGGCCCTAATTCGAACAAATAACACCAGAGCATATTTGTTCAAGAACTTGCAGCTGGGTATCTCAAGCGTCTGAGATAAATTCAGCACGATATCTTGGGCTATTTAATTACGCAATTGGTATAATTTTATTGCATTTGCACACGAAACTAGACAAATATAAAAAATTCTATTCTTTTCTGAAAGTACAGATTTTGTTACTAATTTAATTAACGCTGGATTAGGCCTAAGCCAGCGAAACGTGTTCTCACAATAAGGCAATTACATAGGCTCAGAGTGTTTGAGAACGAATTCCTGATGATAATATATGGATCTGAGACGAAAAAAGCAACAGAAGGTTGATTAAATCGCAACATGAAAAGCTTAATAATTTTACTGCTCTGATCAAGGAGGACATTTCGTACATATTGGGGAAAATTACAAAACTACATACAAAATAATAGCTTCCATTTTAATCTTTATCGTCCAGGATGGGTAAGTATTCAAAAGCGAATGGCAGCAAACTATCTGAGAAATTTAATCTGCACGTAATTTCGTTGAGAATTAAATTCTAATTTGTAAGAGTTGAGGTTTTCACAGCGCCCTGATGACGGAGGCAGTATGACCTCCGAAACGTTTGTAAACATCGACCAGACTACACAGCGCAACAACCCAGAAGACAGAAATCTTCATCGCCCTGATGACGGAGGCAGTATGACCTCCGAAACGTTGGTAAACATCGACCAGACTACACAGCGCAACAACCCAGAAGACAGAAATCTTCATCGCCCTGATGACGGAGGCAGTATGACCTCCGAAACGTTGGTTAACATCAACCAGACTACACAGCGCAACAACCCAGAAGACAGAAATCTTCATACTCATCGTTCTGATGACGGAGGCAGTATGACCTCCGAAACGTTGGTAAACATCGACCAGACTACACAGCGCAACAACCCAGAAGACAGAAATCTTCATCGCCCTGATGACGGAGGCAGTATGACCTCCGAAACGTTGGTTAACATCAACCAGACTACACAGCGCAACAACCCAGAAGACAGAAATCTTCATCGCCCTGATGACGGAGGCAGTATGACCTCCGAAACGTTGGTTAACATCGACCAGACTACACAGTGCAACAACCCAGAAGACAGAAATCTTCAAATTCTAATTTCTTTCCGTTGTTTCCAAACTAATCTTAATTTATTTTTGGTTGAATTTGGACAACTCTACTCAATCAGTGGGGCAGTTTTACTTTTTCCTTTACGGATGACCAATGGCAGACATACCTTCTGGGACCATAATAGCATAAGTTAACGATAAGATACAGTAAGTTCCGTCATTTCGAAATCATTATGGTTCTTCTAATTAATTCAAATTTATAATTTTTATAATTTATTGGCCATCACGAACATGAAAAACCTCTGCTAAGCAACGTTCCATCCACTTCTAACAAGCACTAACATCACATTAGAACTTGTGTATTCTGCTTTAAATCAGACGAATTTCACGCGGCCCGCGGGCTGAGAACCTTCATGACGCCAGGGCCTGAGGTGGTAACATAGTTGCCTCAGATGTGGTATGCGTCTAGCCGAAGGAGACATGGAGGTTACTCTCCATCCTCCAGGTCAGCGAGGAAGACGACCTAGGTACAAGACAACTCGAGTCCTTAAACTTCCCCCTAGATTGAGTGCTAATTAATACTCGCTAACTAATATGGCGCTAAACAGAAGGCCTCCTTACACACCAACAATTTATTAACTCAATTACGATTCATTTATAATTTCTGTAATTGAAATGTTTCCAAACCTGTTCTCCGCGAACCTCTATAGCGGTTGGGATAAGAATCTTTTAATATTCTTTACGCAAGACAAGTGTTCATTTTGCATCAACTTCATCAGAAAAATTAGATTTCAAATAGGGGGAATGCACTAGTCCAGCAAGCAGTTAGCCGTCCGACCTCTAAAACTTGAGGAATATAAAAGAAATATTCGCTACGTAGCATAACAGCAGCATATTATTAATATTATTATTACTAAATATCTTATTACTGTAGTACGATTATTGGGGGGTGGGATTAATGACTGCATTTCTGCAAGATCTGACTCCTAGATCAAAATTCATCATGCTTGAAGTCACGTGAAAGGAATGAATTAGATTGAGGAAGGTGTCAGAAAAGAATGCTTGCGGATGAAGAAATCTGCATGAACAAAGGCTTAATATTACGCAGTGTTCATCAGACCAAGGAGAATGAGATTGGTGGTACATGTAACACGCGTGGAAGAGATGAGTAGACCATAAAAATTCCAGTCTGAAAACAAACTACACCCCTTGGGAGACTAAGAAAATATCAAAACGGATCTTTTTTAAAAAAAAAAATAGGGCGACAAAGTGTGGACTGGATTCATCTGGTTCAGGTAGGATTCCGCGGTGGGCTTTTTTAAACATAATAATAATGGACCTTGAAGGACCCTACCGGATGTCGATAGTATGGGGCGAGAGCACCAGCGCCAAAATACCTCTTCCTTCGAATGGCGTGGTATTTGTAAAGTAGATATTTTGTAGTGGAACATGGCTTACTGTTAGAGCAGAGGAAACTCATAACAAATTGTACAATAATTCTGTAGAATTACGGAATGCAGCGAAGATTTCTGACGATGGTACGTTTTTGTCTGTAAAATTGTTCTCTTGGAATTCGTCCTTCGTCTGAATTACAAAATAATAATTCAATTCAATTCAATTCATTTATTTAAGTGCTTGACAACAGCCAAATAAGGCCAACAACAGCCAAGCACTAAACCAGGGTACAGGATAAAATATAATAAATAATTCATTTAAAAATGATAAATACTTAATAAAAGTAAAACATTACAAATACAAGAACAAACAAACAAACAAACAAAACTAAATATATAAATGTACCATATTAATAATAATAATAATTCAATTCATTTATTGAATAATATTTCACAAGTGAATGGGCTAAATAAGATACCTAATTCAATTAATAATACTAAATAAAACATTAAACAATAAAAAACAGAAAAAACTTATAAAATTAAAACCACAAAATAAGATGCAGTCAGCACAGCAAGTAAATAAACAATAAAAACAATGATTATTGTTTAATAATAATACATGTAACACGTATTAAAAACAAAATGTATTTCGGAAATAGTTGCTGCACTATGTACCTCAGGGGCAAGGTTTGTCTCGGGTACATAGAAGTAAGTATCCTATAAAGTGGGGAATAGATTTAATAATAATAATATAATAATAAAGTACGTTTTCGAAGTTGGATCCTGCTTCCGTCTTCAAGTAAAAAAAAAATACGAGAGGACATAAACACTAACTCTTGGGCCCCCTGATTGAGCTAACTTCAGAAATGCTCTGAGAATAGTTTTACAGGACAGAATAAAATATAACTGGAAAAGGGGAAGGGGTAAAAGATTTATATCAATTATTGATTGATTTATTACAAATAAAATATTTCCGTACATGTGTGTATATTTATTTATATATGTACACATGTGAGTGAATGCTTTTTATAGATGTTTTGATCATAGTATCAACTGCAGGCATTCCATAATGGCAGGAGTTTATTTCTGTCAGGATAAAAACCTACGTAAGACAACGGTGTTACACACCAAACAAAAGTCAACAACGTGCGCATGCGTTGATTCAATATGCACTACCTATAAGGGAAAATGAAGCAATACGCGTGCAGTAGGGCGGCCGCATCGCAGTTCAGCTAAAACCGTCAATAACTTTCAGTTGCCAACTGAAGCCGCTGGCGTGCGCTAGTAGACGTTGTGTCGCGTTGTAAATTACACATTTCGAGGAATCTGACTTATCTCCGTAATATCCTGCACGTGCTTTTGGCTGTCATTTAGCTTTTCGTCAAGCTGCATTATATTCATATAAATGCTGTGTTGGAGAACTCTGGAATTAAAGGATTACATTATCGTTCACGAAAAATACAAGTAGCCTGAGCAACACAGTGTTCTTGACCTTGCGGTGGTGTTTGGCAACTAAAGACACTTAAGAGGCCTATTATATAAGGCTAAATCAGGGAAGATTCTCACTGTCTGTGACGAAGATAAACATGTTGTGACAGTTTCCACATCTGGATCTTCTCGTGGGATATAAAGCACACAAGCGTAAGTAAATCACAGCATTTTAGTCGTAGGTGTTGATAGCAGCACTTCACGTACATTTAATGGATTGTTGTACAGTGCACCAGACATGATACTAGAAATAATGAAAGTATTTTTTTTTAAACTACAGTGTGATGTGTCAGTATCCGAAGTGAAATAAATTTGTGTATCTGAAGAGGGCAATTTAATTTCTCGCACAGGATGACTGTTTTAAAGACGTTTCGAATCAGTTACCCAAGAAAGCTAAACAAGAGGCTCTTAATACAGTGTCGTATTTTTGTCAGAAATCATCATTCATTCAAATACGCACCAGAAACTGTCGCAACATTATTTTCTGATTTAATAATATCAGTATAGTAAATCCATCTTAAATGACGCTAGGTTAATGGTAATACCACTGGTACTTGTACACACCACACCATGAAGACGGATTGGGCGTGGAATAAAGGACAACTTCCTTTTCGACCTCGAATCTTGTAGGAGGGGAGTGGATAGCTTCATGTCCAGACCGCCTTATCTCCAGGCAACGATACACCGGTATTCATTGGATAGGAGACTGTCCCGTCTTGACGTGACAGTTAAGAGAAATATCTCTCCCTCCTGCCGGCAATCGAACACCCTGTAGCCTAGAAATGTTTAAACTCCCTTGTTCTTAACCGAAAAAATACGCAAACACGACAAAATGGCCGTCACAATAGTCACTAAATGTTAAATTGCAGCTGATGAATGTTAGGAAAAATTGCATAAATGAGCTCTATAATTTTTTACGCTTTACCCAATATCGTTAGGGCGATCGAGTCAAAGAGGATGGATGAGAGAATGCGAACAAAATTTTGGCTGGGAAGTCTGAAAGGAAGAGACAACTCGGAAGATCTAGGCGCAGATGGTAGGATCTTATCAATATTTATCTTGGTCGAATGGTGTTTGTGGGCGTGTATTGAATTCAGCTGGCACAGGATAGGGTCAAAGTGATAATTAACCTTTGGGTTCCATAAAAAGCAGGAAACTTCTTCATTAGCTGAACGTACAACAGCATGGTAAGGACAGTAGAAAGGGAGGAAGGAGATGAAAGTACGAATGGGAAAAAGTTATCTGGTAATTCGTAAGAAATCATTCCTCATTTAATTCCTTTGGGGGTTTTTCCGCTAGTTGCACAGCGCGTTCACTAATAAAACAGAACGGAACTGTCGCTTCTCAGCTCTGGGCTGGAACTGCATGACTCACCGCCAAGAGCTACAAGGTTTTCCTGGTACGAATATCGCTCTACAGAAACAATTCCTGCCGAAAGCCGGGAAGCGGCGATACCTGCGTTAAACTTTATCAATGACCACGCTGTAATTTACATTCCAGATTTTGATACATCTTTAGAGCGTTCTAACCTCCTCTATGCGCTGTTTACAGTAAATTCAGAAGTTAACTAATTTTATAAATACTTCACCGGATTCCTCCTCCTCCAAAATTATTCTTAATTTATTGTATATCTGTGTCACAGTTCGTCTTGTTGCTCAGACACCAAAAAACGTTGTGATAAATTAATTCGTAATTTGTTCTTAAGTTAAATATTTTAATTGGACATTGGAATGCTATTTCCGTATGAGTGATTGAAGTAACATCATGGAAGAATTGAATAAAAATTACTGTAAGGACATGTTGGGTGGGTTATTGGCCAGGATCAAGGAAGCTCATGGTGGTAATTGTGGAAGGTAAGGATTTCATTAACAGATGAGTGCTATAATGAATGACTGTTTACATTTGTCACTACGAGTCTGGTTAATGCCTTTAGTTACACCAATAATGTGATTATGTAACAGCAAACACGTGTAAAAACGTTTATTAACTCGCGTGTCGGACAGCCAGATTGTCCAATGACAACAGATTCTGATGAAATTTCATTCTGGGGATGCTTTACAAAAACTCATTCGCGTTATAAACCGGTTGACATCTTTATAGTTCGTTATCTTTATATATATAAATATTTGTAGCCAGTAACTTACAAATGATTATATATAATTAACATAAACAAAAAATAAAAACTTTGCTCGGGTTTATTTCGTTACAAACGTAATCGAAATATTGCTGAATAAAATTATAGAGATTAATACCATAACTCCATGTTTCACCGTGTGCGTACGCACTTCCGAGTACCAACACATGTTCTTGAAATTTCTCAAGGAACTTTTAATCATCCTGTATAAAGTCATATGGTAAGATATTTTTTCGTCCGCCCCCAACAAATCGCGGGGGCCAACTGCTGTGAACTTCAACGTGTGAATGCAGATAATTTACATAATCTTCTGTAATCAAGGTGGTTTACTGTCTACATGTTTAGGCTGTAGGTTTGTCGGCTCCGCTATCAGTCCGAATATCCGCGGACAGACCCGACTGTAGGAGCGTCCGATTGTATGGTATGGGAATCGATTAGTTGGACGATAAAAAAAATATCTCACTGTACATCACATGAGGCCCGCCGCTGAACATTTCTTTTGGAAAATATCAAAAATATGTGTGAAAATTTAAAGATGAAAGTTGAATTTAGAGACGAATTAGGCGGCTTATTGGTTTAGTTTCTCAAAACAGTTTCCATTTGGTCTAGTTACGTGCGTGTAACCAGAATTCGTTAAGTTGGGAATCGGCAATAGAGAAGACTATTCAGATCATAAACACACAAACAAATGATACGAAACACTTTTTTGCGTTAAAAACTGGGGGGAAAAACAGTAATGTCATGATACACTGGAGCTCACTATCATTATAAGACTGTAGGAAACAGTGTAAAAAAATTAAAATAATGTACAAAAAATTATTTATTATTATTTAGTGTTCTGTCTGACGACAGGTCCATATGAACAGGATCCTTCCATCCTTTTCTCGGACTGGGACCTGTTCATATACGTTCTTGGCAGATGATCCAGAAGTGGTTTGCCATTGCCTTCTTCTGTGTGTGAATGGAGTAATTGTTGGGATGCCACGGAGGAAAACTCCGTGTTGCCTAGACCACGGCCTTGCCCAACACAAGTTATAAATTCGGACACCGCCGGGAATCGAACCCGAGACCCCAAGATTACAAGGCCAGCGTTCTAACCGCTAGACCACCTCATATTATTATTATTTAGTGTTCTGTCTGACGACAGGTCCATATGAACAGGATCCTTCCATCCTTTTCTCGGACTGGGACCTGTTCATATACGTTCTTGGCAGATGATCCAGAAGTGGTTTGCCATTGCCTTCTTCTGTGTGTGAATGGAGTAATTGTTGGGATGCCACGGAGGAAAACTCCGTGTTGCCTAGACCACGGCCTTGCCCAACACAAGTTACAAATTCTGGCACCGCCGGGAATCGAACCCGAGACCCCAGGATTACAAGGCCAGCGTTCTAACCGCTAGACCACCGTAGCTTTAGAAAATTATAACAACGATTAACTTATAATTTGTGATGGTTTAAAGATGTAAGCATTTAAAAGTAACGCAGAGCAGCGTAAGAATGTTTCCGGTTATTCATGTTGCCATAGTTTCTCGCGTGGGAGGATGATGGAATTCTTATGTTTGTTCTCGGTCATCCAACGCGTTTATTTTTATCACAGTGATAACGAACTGTTACAGCAGACTCACCATGTCCTTTCTGGAGACTCAAAGAGTTAAGTTCGGAGCGGGGCAGCTTCACGGTAAATCACTGACAGTTTTGTAAGATTTCATGGCGGTTTGTGAGGTTCTCACGGCAGTGAATTTGAATATGTCTTCTGGGATGTTACGCTGTGTAGTCTGGCATAAGTATACCGACGTTTCAGAGGTGCTAGGTGCTCTGATTATGGAGGCAACATCTTCAATGAAGAACCCTGGCTCCAAAGCGCTAATTTGGGGTTTTCTTAAAAAAACAGCGAAGTTAGCAAACTTTCTAGATCCGGTTGGTCTGATTACTGAATGAAGTTTCGTTAAATTTGGCGGCTTAGTACAAACGTTATCAGCGAGACGGACAAAACTATTGGAATTCTAAGGCTTCTACTAGTGTAAAATTCTCGTACTACTTTATATTACATCTTTAAATTAGTTCGTTTAAACTGCTGCATATTTATGTGGGGGGAAATCAACAGACCAGACGATGTTTTCTTCGTAACAATATCACAAATTTGTTAATTAACCTAACTATATTATGGACCTTCTGCGAATGGACGGAAGTATCGTACGTATGTAATGGCGCCTGATACGTGAATAAATTTCCGTTTCGACACCGATACCAGAAACACAACTTAATTAAACCAAGATGGTTGTCTTCTGGGTAGACGTTCACCGACGTTTCAGAGGTCATTGCGAGTGCCCGGCCATCCGGGGTAGGGGGTGTGAGGGGTGCGATAGCGCATAAAGTCTCCCCTTCGACCTCTTACTGTGACGTAACTCAGTCTCGCATATATTTTGCGTCCAGTACACTTGACTGATGCGTCCAATGAGAAGACAATTAGTGAATAGTGAGCTGAGATGATGTTGAAATATCTGCCCCGAGACCTGCTGCCCTAGTGGAAGGAAGCGGCCGTGGCCTAACTTAAGGGTCTATCCCGGAATCTGACTCGAGGGAGTGAGGAATAGTACATGTCAGTCATTTTAGCCGGTCTCCAGGCCGAGATTTGAACCCGATACATCCAGAGCATGAGTGCTAACTCCTCCTTTGCGATGTTGGGTGATACCGTGGATTTACAAGGAAACTATCGAGAGGAATTTAATTTCCTCGGCGTCTAGAGAACTTTATAGAGCGTCCATATTACTTCTCGCTGTGCAGTGTTCTCACAATATAGGCGTTACGACGCCTGGCGCCGAAGTGACCTACAAAGGAAGCGACAACCCCATGGAGAGACGACGGATTCACGGCTATGCGGTGTTGCAGAAGTATGTTCCTATCGGGGAAATTGTTCACTACGCTACGCATCTCTTAGTCAATGATGAACAATGGGTAACCTTAACATTGAAAGTCTAATGATAGTTTATAGCTTCATCATGCAGAAGAATCTTCAAAATCTGATAGTCGCTCAGTTGGTACCCCTCGTTTTATGGAGCCCAAAGGTTGACAAAGATACCGCGCACTGGACATGAACTTGAGTCAGCTGAGCCCAGTAACATCCTGATAAATATTAATTATTTACGATCTGAGATGGTAAAGTTGCGTCATATTGTGATATAATGAATATATATTATCAAAATTAAAAATGATGGTCTAATGTAAATCGAATATTTCGATAAAGAACATCATTTAATATTTTAAATGTTAATTATTGTAATATTTTAATATTTAATAAGAATTTATTGTGATTAGACGGACAAGATTTAAATAATATATATTTACGATCTGTTTTCTGTTTTAAACAGATCAAATTTTTCTTTTGCTACATATTTTTAGATCTTTCTTAAGAATTTTCAAGTTACAGATGGATCCAATGAACTTTTCCGATTTCTTTCTGTTAAAGTTTACAAAGACAACGATTTGTAAATATGAGGAATACAACACCGGCATTGTTGTTGGGAGGTCTGGGGTTCATCATTCTTACGATGTCCCTACCTCAGAAGTATACCGTTAGATCTTAATGCCACCAGTTTTGTTTAACGTTGTTAAAATGAAATACACACAACTGACGACACGTGATCTAGATTTGTTGAGTGATTTCTGAGATGAAACATTCTGACGGACACTTCTTTTAAGAAACCCAGTAACTGACCACTAGTGGACGCTCAGTAGGTCAAACGAACCTTCAAGATAGGAACCATGATCACCTAAGTAGTTCAGCGTGAATAGGAGCCCTCACAAGTTGAAGACGAAACGCCCCAAGAAACCTGAGTCACATGAGAAGCGTTTTCCTGAAGTCATTTCATTCTGGTTGACAGAGCCATTTTTCTCCCATCAAAATAACAGCAGTAAGTAAAGTTTGTCCCACTATACGCCATGTAGGCGTTTGGGGTGAGAGGAGGTATAGCTCCTCCCTTCCTTGACCTCGGCACTAGATGGGGGTGAGTGGTCAGCATCACGCCCCGGCCGGCTTTACCCCCGGGAAAGGACCCCGGTACCCATTAGATAGGAGGCTGGGTGGGCCCCAGAGCCGGTCTGGACGCAGAGGCTAGAGGAAAAATCCTCTGCCCCCGTCGGGGATCGAACCCCGGTCGTCCAGCCCGTAGCTAGTCACTATACCGACTGAAAATTCCATTGACGTTTTCAAAGGAAAGTCAAGGCTGTCTTTGGATAGACTTCCTAGATACATCATTTCGGCTGTAACTTATCACCCTTCCACGTCGTAAGTTTACAAAATAATGTTTCGTGTCCTTTCTAGTGATGGCATTCGCCAAGACATGAAGAGTTACAATTTAATCGAGAATTATTTCTTCTCGTCTCTAATCCAAAATCCTAACTACTGAAATACACAAAACTATAATATTATGTAAGATTTGGGTGTCGTTTATGGAACTCACAAGAATGTGTGGATGTTGCTACAGACCAGGAAAAGATGGAGAAACTGTGTTTTAGAAACTTCTGTTGTTGAGGATAGTAATGAAACTGGATTTAACCGACCATGATTCAAGTTCTATGCTGTCACCGGTGGTAAACCTTGAGAGTCAGTTAATTTTAACTTCTAAGAAACCCCGCAAGTTCTGTCCACCACGGATTTAAACTTCAGCGTCTGGACCTTTCCCGATTGTGATCTGTATGACAGACTGCGTGTTCAATGTTCCAAGAAAACTTTCAGTCAAGTTATCTAGAATCTCGCGCTGTATTATTAATTTTACGAATACGAAGAAACAGAAATGATAAGAGCGTGACGCTATCCCAATCACAGCGAGCGTTATGCAATACATCACCAGAACAATCCTGTTACCAAGGACAATACCAACATCACCAACATTGTGGTACTTTTCCTCAGGATAACATCACCGGCACAAAGGATATCTGAACTAAAGCAATAATAAATATCCCATGGTATGAAGATCACGTATTGCAAGTACTGATGTTGAGTTCGATATATCGAGAGCAATGTGGTACTTTTTCACAAAGGATTTTACATCAAGAAGGCTGTGCTACTGTTCCTCAACATATTAGCATCACATTTTAAAGAGATGTCGCAAATACTGCAGTACTTTTCCTTAGGTTTCCTTCCTGGGGTCTCGGGTTCGATTCCCGGCGGTGCCCGAATTTATAACTTGTGTTGGGCAAGGCTGTGGTCTAGGCAACACGGAGGTTTCCTCCGGGGGCTTCCCCGGTTTCTCCGTGGCATCCCCGGTTTCTCCGTGGCATCCCAACAATTACTCCATTCACACACAGAAGAAGGCAATGGCAAACCACTTCTGGATCATCTGCCAAGAACGTATATGAACAGGTCCCAGTCCGAGAAGAGGATGGAAGGATCCTGTTCATATGGACCTGTCGTCACACAGAACACTAAAAAAAAAGGAACGCAACCCCCGTTTATAACGAGAAGCGCATTCAACCGATCCCGAAGGAAACTACTTGATGCTGCAGTGGACACATTGCGACGGGCTAGACTTTAAACACTTCAAACAGTTCTCGAGTGGTCGGATTAAAAGTACATCAGTCTGTTAAAAAACCGAAACGGGTCCATATTATTTCAGATTTGTGACTACACGCGGTGGCAGATGAAGGTTTGGTTTCGTCAGACTAGTCGGAGGGAGTACGGGCCCCTAGGATTCTGTCGGAACCACTTCCAGTGTGACTACAGCCGCCTATTTTATCGACACTTCACCTGTCGACAGACCCCCCCACCCCAAAGCTCGTCCAAGTTACCATATATATAGTATGACAGCAAAGGACCCTGACGTCGAAGAAAGGGCGTCTTGAATATTTATATCTGTAATAAGGTCTAGGCATCACGGAGTTTTCCTCCGGGGGCTTCTTCCCCGGTTTCTCCGTGGCATCCCAACAATTACTCCATTCACACACAGAAGAAGGCAATGGCAAACCACTTCTGGATCATCTGCCAAGAACGTATATGAACAGGTCCCAGTCCGAGAAAAGGATGGAAGGATCCTGTTCATATGGACCTGTCGTCAGACAGAACACTACAAAAAAAAAAAAAAAAAAAAAGGACCATTCGGAAAAAACTATTTTTGTGGACAGACTTCAATATACATCTATTTAGATGAGAATTAAAACAAATGTATCAATATAAAACCTGAAGTGTTATGCGAACAGAATAATAACATCCACCAGTCACAAAGCGATATCACATCACATGTCAGGAACTGAAAGGCGTGACATCACATTCCTTTGCCCCCGTCCAAATGCTCGCGTCTCAACAACGTTACAGGCCCCAGACCACGCCCTGCCACTTCGTCATATGGAATTGATCTACGAAGTTCATCTTGTTCCACTTTCTTTGTGAAAAACAACTGAGAGGGAGAGAAGGCTTTCTGAATCTTCTGTCTTCAGAGGCCCTTGCTGCCGCCTACATCGCCCTGATGATGGAGGCAGCAAGGTCCTCTGAAACGCTGGAAACTTCTACCAGACGCAACAACCCAGAAGACTGCCATCTTCGTACTAGCAGCTGTAAGAACGCCATATCCTACTAAACAAAATATTAAATAAACAGAAATGATGATGGAAAGAAAAAATTGAAGTAAAGAAACTGACGAGTCCTCAACTTCCCGGACGCGCTCAGTTGACCAAAAACAGAAACCTCAGAGGCGTGTAATCTGAGTGCGCTGCAGAAAAGCGGGCGGCGGCAGGAGACTGACTTTGGCGATGAATAAACTGACGTTCCGATTACATGAATTAACACATTTAAATCAAACGATCAGCTCGTCGGATTGGTTCCACTTTAATTCACATGTGACTGTGAAGTGTTCGGGTATAAAAGATATTTAAACCATCGAAACCTGCATACACACGAGACCACGGGATTAGCAGGGTTTGGGGAAACAAGATGCACTTCAAAGTTTATGACGTACGGGGTGTGGGTCCCCAGACCTAGTAACTTCACTGAACCCAAAAGGCTCTAAGGAAAACCTCGCCGCTTTCACAAAGGCCCAGGAACCAGTCACACCGAGACAGAGTGAAACAGTGGAGCCATATGAACACAAAACATAACACATGTTGAACAAAAAACTAAGTAAGATTAACCTGTGTGTATATATTACATAATCTAATCACGAAAGATAAGATATTGTCATTGCTTAACTATAAAGCGCGAATATGCTATTTCATAAAAGAATATGCAACGCACTTGAAACCTCATATCGGTAAAATGGTTTAATAAACACTTGAAATACGAGTGAAGGAACTGAATAGAACCACGATAAACATCTCAGAATGGCCGATTCCCCTGCCGATATCTACAGAATGTAAATTAGACGCGACACGGTTGAACTTGGCTGCTGAGAGAATACAGTTGACTTAGTTTTACGCGCTTTCGCTAACCGCGGTTTTGTATATCCAAATTTGTATTTCTATCCACCGCCTAAATTTTGAAGTCTGCTTCTAACCTTATCTTGGCTTATCACGGAATGTGATGTAGATGACAAGCTAAGCATCTGGCGTCAGTTTCACATCAAAAGGCGATTATGAAATTTCCTCTTTTTTGTTATATACACGGCAAATAGCAGGAACGCGACCTGAGCGTATATCGAGATTCACCTGTATATTACAAACGTCATATTTCTTGCTGATATTATTTTGATCAAACGATGTTTCAAACTCTGACCTCCTCTATATGATGTGTATTTTTAGACACTTGGCATTCAATTCTGGCTTTCTTTCATCAATGCTCTGTGTCGTTGGCAGCAATGAAGCAACGTTTACGTACCACGTGATTAACTGGCACTATGAATAATTCAATTCAATTCAATTAATTTATTTACGTGTTTGCCAACAGCAAGAAGCTAATAACAGGCAAACACTGATGATACATACAATAATAATGAAATAATAATGGATAATAGTAAACAAACGGATTAACTAAACTTATACATGTACAGTATTACATGTAACTGCCAAGTACAGGCAAACCCAAAATAGAAACAATATTAACACAGAGCAAAAAATGAAGAAATATAAATAAAAACAAATAATCCACCTAGGGAACACTAATATAATTGTAAAACGTTAAAGAAACATAAAAAACAGATAACGAAGCTAGTTCATCTACAAGACAACCTATCTAGATCATTTCACTTGTTGAGAACGTGCCCTCAAGGGAGACAATGTTTACGCTAAATACGTCCAAAAATTTACATACGTCATTTGCAGCGATGACGCACCTGGTTATTAAAAATTATAGCCGAGCAGGTTAAGTTAGCACAGCGGTCAGGCATACGATTTACATTCCTGAGTTTCTCGGTTCGAATCCGAGCCTGAGAAAATACTAATCTGGCCTTTTTCCATGGGGTTCCTCATGACATGCTGTAATTATATATTACGAGAAATCAAAGCTCATCTGACGCTAAACTGAAACAGCGTTATTAAACATTTAACCTAAAACATATGTTAATGGGTTCTAGTCTGATAAAGTCTGTATTCCACGGGTGTCGATGAACAGACTCCACTTTGCGAAGTATTAAATCAAAAGTTGTGGAAAATTTGTCGTACGTAGTTCAACAATTGCATGTCGCCTCGGCTGGCCAACAGACGCACTGGCATATCGTATAGAACTGTGATGCAGATGGCCAACAGAACATTAACATTTTCTACAAAACTGGTTTGAACCAGAGAAAACCGCTCATCCCTTGGCGTGGCTTGGGAACGGGAGAAAACCTTGAAGCCGCCGACATTTTGTAATTGTTTCGAAGAATTATAATCTCATTACGATATCAGTGGGTAATGTTATGCGAAGTGTATTCGTGATCTTACCTTGAAACGCTTGGCGGGAAAGCAGCCAGGCCATTTCACAACCCAGCGTGATATATGCGCCAATCTGAAAATGAAAAAACAAAACAAAGACGTAAGATTAGGCAACTTCACTCTTCCGCTGAACAGCGCTAGTCAACAGACAGTATCTCCTGCAATAGGGCAGCGGGCCCCAGA
This sequence comes from Zootermopsis nevadensis, assembly GCF_977971745.1. Classification (NCBI taxonomy): domain Eukaryota; kingdom Metazoa; phylum Arthropoda; class Insecta; order Blattodea; family Termopsidae; genus Zootermopsis; species Zootermopsis nevadensis. The sequence continues at coordinate 4,023,469 of NW_028259148.1, read as the reverse complement.
AGCTCTGTTGACGGACGCAGTCCTTTGTATTAGATAACTTAAAATTTAACAATGTTATCTACGCATCGTCACTAGACTGCAGGACGTAGACAAAAGTCCTTCAGAAGTGTGGCAAATTTAAAATGTTTATGAAAGACAATAAGAAATCCGAGTTCGAAACCCACTCGGAGCCTGGATTTATATTAACGAGCTTCCGTCTTGTTAAAGCCATGAGATGGATATCCCGTCCAAGGACTTGTAACAAATGTCATAACAGACTTGAATATGACTGTTTTCTGGTATTTTGCGCCGAGTAGTCTAGTACAGTGGTATTCAACCTGGGGTACGCGAAGACATCTTAGGGGGTACGTGAAATTTAAAAAATGTATATCATTTTATGATGAACACTGAATAATCAGTAATTTAATTTATTTTAAATGTAGATTATATACTATGATTATATACTATAACTTGAATTATACACCAACAACTTTGGGGGTACAAAGTTGAAGATAAATTATATCTGGGGGTACGTGAAATTTTAAAAAAAAATATTATTTTATGATAAACACTGAATAATCAGTAATGTAATTTATTTAATTTATTTTAAATGTAATTATATACTATGTATAACTTGAATTATACACCAACAACTTTGGGGGTACAAAGTTGAAGATAAATTATATCTGGGGGTACGTGAAATTGTAAAAAAAAAAAAAATATTTTATGATAAACACTGAATAATCAGTAATTTAATTTATTTAATTTATTTTAAATGTAATTATATACTATGTATAACTTGAATTATACACCAACAACTTTGGGGGTACAAAGTTGAAGAGAAATTATATCTGGGGGTACGTGAAATTTTAAAAAAATATATTATTTTATGATAAACGCTGAATAATCAGTAATGTAATTTGTTTAATTTATTTTAAATGTAATTATATACTATGTATAACTTTAATTATACACCAACAACTTTGGGGGTACAAAGTTGAAGAGAAATTATATCTGGGGGTACGCGAACAAAAAAGGTTGAATACCACTGGTCTAGTAGAATCTGACCTGTTTCAAAGCTTCTTAATGCCTCCATCATCACCGATGGAAACAATAAGCACTTCTGAAATGTCGGCCAATTTTCTGCGAGACTGCACGGCACAATGCTTGGGCTTATTTATTACTCGAAGAGTGCCTGGAGAGTACCGCAGGAACATCAGACATAGTTTCCTTCGGCATTGTCGCATTAGTTTGTATTGGCGTCAACAATCCGCTTTCGTCATTATGGAAAGAGCTGAGCTGTGAATCGCTCGTAGACGAGATACTTTTGTGCTTTTGAAAGTCTTTCAGTAAAAGTACTTAACTTCTGTGAATTACTAAGAAATTCTTGACACTGTCCTTCACTCTCTCCATTTTATTTTGCGGGTGGAAGTAAGAGTGACTTAAGTGCATCCTATTTATTATTATTATTGCTTATAACATTTAGGGTTTTCATTTGCATTTGTGAACTCTTGGAAGAGAATTAAGCTTGTCTTCTTTCTAATACAAATTCAATTTTTGACGTAAATACGTCTATACGGAAGGGTCATTCTGCAAAACAACATTACGAAGATGTGTAAGATCCATATCAACAATGTGTAAATATGGACCGACAACAGCGGTCAGCTTGCGTGCATTGTTATGTTACCTAGGAAACTAATTGCGTCATATGTTTACTCGGCATTTTTGTGTTACAATCCGCTTTCGTTATTGCGGAAAGAGCTTGTAGACGAAGTGCGTCGTAGAGTAGATAATTATGTGCTCGTAAAAACGTTTTAGAATATCACAGGTACTTTATCTTATATAAGAATTATTAAAAATGTAAGATTTGAGGTTTTCACAGCGATGAGTATGAAGATTTTTGTCTTCTGGGTTGTTGCGCTGTGTAGTCTGGTCGATGTTAACCAACGTTTCGGAGGTCATACTGCCTCCGTCATCAGGGCGATGAGTATGAAGATTTCTGTCTTCTGGGTTGTTGCGCTGTGTAGTCTGGTCGATGTTAACCAACGTTTCAGAGGTCATACTGCCTCCGTCATCAGGGCGATGAAGATTTCTGTCTTCTGGGTTGTTGCGCTGTGTAGTCTGGTCGATGTTAACCAACGTTTCAGAGGTCATACTGCCTCCGTCATCAGGGCGATGAAGATTTCTGTCTTCTGGGTTGTTGCGCTGTGTAGTCTGGTCGATGTTTACCAACGTTTCGGAGGTCATACTGCCTCCATCATCAGGGCGATGAAGATTTCTGTCTTCTGGGTTGTTGCGCTGTGTAGTCTGGTCGATGTTTACCAACGTTTCGGAGGCCATACTGCCTCCGTCATCAGGGCGATGAGTATGAAGATTTCTGTCTTCTGGGTTGTTGCGCTGTGTAGTCTGGTCGATGTTTACCAACGTTTTAGAGGTCATACTGCCTCCGTCATCAGGGCGATGAAGATTCCTGTCTTCTGGGTTGTTGCGCTGTGTAAAGTAAAGTAAAGTTTGTCCCACTATACGCCATGTAGGCGTTTGGGGTGAGTGGAGGTATAGCTCCTCTCTTCCTTGACCTCAGCACTAGATGGGGGTGAGTGGTCAGCGTCACGCCCCGGCCGGCTTTACCCCCGGGAAAGGACCCCCGGTACCCATTGTAGAGGAGGCTGGGTGGGCCCCAGAGCCGGTCTGGACGCAGACGCTAGAGGAAAAATCCTCTGCCCCCGTTGGGGATCGAACCCCGGTCGTCCAGCCCGTAGCTAGTTACTATACTGACTGAGCTATCCCGGCTCATTGTTGCGCTGTGTAGTCTGGTCGATGTTTATCAACGTTTCAGAGGTCATACTGCCTCCATCATCAGGGCGATGAGTATGAAGATTTCTGTCTTCTGGGTTGTTGCGCTGTGTAGTCTGGTCGATGTTTACCAACGTTTCAGAGGTCATACTGCCTCCGTCATCAGGGCGATGAAGATTCCTGTCTTCTGGGTTGTTGCGCTGTGTAAAGTAAAGTAAAGTTTGTCCCACTATACGCCATGTAGGCGTTTGGGGTGAGTGGAGGTATAGCTCCTCTCTTCCTTGACCTCAGCACTAGATGGGGGTGAGTGGTCAGCGTCACGCCCCGGCCGGCTTTACCCCCGGGAAAGGACCCCCGGTACCCATTGTAGAGGAGGCTGGGTGGGCCCCAGAGCCGGTCTGGACGCAGACGCTAGAGGAAAAATCCTCTGCCCCCGTTGGGGATCGAACCCCGGTCGTCCAGCCCGTAGCTAGTTACTATACTGACTGAGCTATCCCGGCTCATTGTTGCGCTGTGTAGTCTGGTCGATGTTTATCAACGTTTCAGAGGTCATACTGCCTCCATCATCAGGGCGATGAGTATGAAGATTTCTGTCTTCTGGGTTGTTGCGCTGTGTAGTCTGGTCGATGTTAACCAACGTTTCAGAGGTCATACTGCCTCCGTCATCAGGGCGATGAAGATTTCTGTCTTCTGGGTTGTTGCGCTGTGTAGTCTGGTCGATGTTTACCAACGTTTCGGAGGTCATACTGCCTCCGTCATCAGGGCGATTTTTAAATGTACGTTCGAATTTTGATCAATTTTTTCGCACCCTTGCACAGCGTATCAGCAGCTGAAATTTTGTGTACAATCATTACTAGACGGGCTCTGTAGACGAGCAAAGTTTCGGGTGATGTTTCGACACGACCAACCGGGCCATTCCCTTGAATCGCATTTGATAGGACTCCTTGGACGGGGGATCGGTGAGGTTCTCGAATATTTTCTGGTCGCTCGATGTGCAATAATAATTTTACCCGCCGATCACAGTGGATATGCGGTGCAATACACAACAGTACACGGATTCGAATCCCGTATGAGAACACACGTTTTCGTGTGGTCTGTTGTCCTGTGTGAGTAGAGAGGTATTTCGATGGCCTGATAATACATCTAGGGTGTCAACAGGCCAGATGGCCTCTGATTCATGGAAAACGAAGAAGGATTTTACCTGCTGTTTTCTATGGCTGCGAAAAGATATCTGTTATTCAAGAAAATGTATAACCTCACACGTCCTTGAAAACAAAAAGTGAAAGTACAAAAATGCGAACATGAGTACAGTGTAGAATAGGCCTATATAAATAACTTACTACTAGAGAATTTTACATATCAGGTACGGGCCGATAAGATACTCCGAAGGAAAATGTAATTTTGACGAAAATAAAATTTAAATGCGGCCAAAAACAAGATGGAGATAAGAAAATAACTAACACCATGGAACACATTCCATAAAAATGTATTAGGTATATATATTTTAATACTTTTTCTTGGTACCTTCATTGTATTAGAATTATTGTTTCGTTTCTAAAACACGTTTGTGTTATCTACAATAATATTTTAAACTCTTTTCCGTGTTATAAGGCCCACCTTTACTATTTGAGTGAGAGGTATATTAAAGTACATTCCTGTTGGCTTCTCTAAAAAATCCTGTTGTTCCTCATTTGTTCTCTAAATTTATCTTCTTATTCCATTTCCTGATGTCTAACAGACTATAATAGAATCTTTTTTTTTAATTAACCTGGGGTCAGTTCAGACCATTTCATACCACAACGTATTTCTCCAAGATAAATATTAATATTATCTCCCACAAATTAGTACCCTTAAATTAATGGCATGAATCAAATTAGAAGAAGACAATTAATGTGATATAATTTTTTATGCTGTTCTCCATTCTACAAGCATAATAATCTGTAAAGATGAAAGGTCGTGCGGAACTGCTGTGGGACTTTAAACAAAAGCTCCATAAAAGCTATTTGCATTGGATTTGTTGAGGAAATATACTCGAAAAGGTGACACGTAAAGGTTAGATTGTACAAATGCTTTACTCTGTAGGCGAGGTTAGAGACGCGAGGGATGCGGGATTTGCAAGATCAATACAGGTCATCACAACAGGGTGTCCATGCACCGCGTACACATCAGTCTGGCGACTGCTGGATGAGTGAAGACGGCTCAGAACTAGCAGCGTAGCAAAGCTAGCTGTTCAAAGTCCTTCCATGAGCTTGAATCATTGAAAACGCTTCGCCATGCTTTCGTTGCCAATTGTAAAAGTTGTTTTATACGTTTAAAACAAAACAAAAATTAAACTCCATTCACATGTTCAAAATAATAAGGAAAACTAACGCTTATAATCTTCCACAAACAATACTTAATGTACGGGCAAGAAATATTCATAGTAAAATGTTGGTTATTTCGAAAATCTAAGTTGAATAAGATACAAACACTTAATAAAAATGTAACTTTACGCAACTTGTTTATTTTGGCAACAAGGTTACGTAGTCATAGCAACGCACTGACGTAATAAGGTCGCCCTTGATATTGACTGTTGGCGTCTAAGGTCCTATAAGAATAACGCCACTGAGACAACACTCACGGTGTAGAAAACTTGGCATTAATTCTTGTTTGTTTGTTTGTTTGTTTGTTTGTTTGTTTCTTCTGCATCGTACTTACAGGGTTAAAGCATTTGCTTGTTCAAAGTTTGTGGTAACTGAAAACTCGTTCGTTATCTGTATACGTGTAAAATTTAATCATAAATTTCGCTCAAACACATTTTAATTAGCACATTCAATTTTCTTGGTATTTCAAATTAAATTAGAAAACCGTAAGAAAAACTCCACTAACCTAAGTTCATGGTGGCCTACAAATATAACTAACTATGACTCTGTACGTCTATTTTTCTTTAATATGTGGCGAATACAGGTTCCTACCGATTAAGTTATTACGCCAAAATCATCGTTGAAAATACCAAAGATTTCGACATCGTAACTTTGACATTTAAAATAGTCAGACTCGGTTATAAAAAGTACTAACCGATGAAGGGATTAAATCATATTTCAAAAAGAAATATATATGATAATTTCGTACAGCACCAAAATTCACTTTAAATATAAACCAGATCTTATTTTCCATGCAATTTGAATTGTGGAATTACGTAAACCAAACTCCCAGCACACATCAACTTTCTTATTTCCACTCTCAGTTTGTTTTATCACATTAACTTATCCTCAACACTTAGCAATTTTATTTTCAATGCACCTTCAGCCATCTGTCAGTTTTCGAAGCCTGTTACTTAAGCTACTGTACTTTTTCCATACATTTTCCGAGGGTGCCCGAATTTATAACTTGTGTTGGGCAAGGCCGTGGTCTAGGCAACACGGAGTTTTCCTCCGTGGCATCCCAACAATTATTCCATTCACACACAGAAGAAGGCAATGGCAAACCACTTCTGGATCATCTGCCAAGAACGTATATGAACAGGTCCCAGTCCGAGAAAAGGATGGAAGGATCCTGTTCATATGGACCTGTCGTCAGACAGAACACTAAATAATAATAAGATGAGGTGGTCTAGCGGTTAGAACGCTGGCCTTGTAATCCTGGGGTCTCGGGTTCGATTCCCGGCGGTGCCCGAATTTATAACTTGTGTTGGGCAAGGCCGTGGTCTAGGCAACACGGAGTTTTCCTCCGTGGCATCCCAAAAATTACTCCATTCACACACAGAAGAAGGCAATGGCAAACCACTTCTGGATCATCTGCCAAGAACGTATATGAACAGGTCCCAGTCCGAGAAAAGGATGGAAGGATCCTGTTCATATGGACCTGTCGTCAGACAGAACACTAAATAAAATATATAATTGAGAAGTTACAGTAATCAAAGTCACTCGGTATTGTTTAAAAAGGGTCGTTCACACCGAGAGTAGGAGAAAGTCCCATTAAAATCTTCGCAGTTGGGTGAGAACAGGGTGCCAGATGTCGTTAAAATCGAACTGGTTATTCGATGCATGTCTTTGTAAGAGAAAAAGAAAAACATGTGTTTACGGGCATTTATTTAGTAAACGCCATAGCCAAGGTTTCGCTTCATTCGAGGTCGCTATGACGAAGTTCGCGTGTTGGTCTACCGATCGAGTCACGGATGTATGCCAGCGTTTTTATGGCTGTTATGTTGTCCTGTAATGTGTACCTAACGGGGAAAATCGGTTTATGCACGAAAACAAAACCTGGCCCAGAGTCACTCTGTCCATCATCGACTAACCTGGGCGCGAACGCAAGCCTCCACGGTGAGAAACCGGTGACTAACTGCGTGCACTATGGCAAGGCACTTTATGTCCGTAAACAAACGTTGCATAACGCACCGGGCAGTGCTAATTTCTGGGGAAAAAACTACTGCAGATCTTGAACCCATATTTTTTATATGCGGCCGTGTTCTGTACTGTGAGACTCGCTGTGTCCGTCCATAACGGATACCTTGTGACGCAGATCGGCATGAATGTGACGTAAGAATTACGTCACAGGCTATTCCATTAGATACACGATTCACCGCCATTTGTTCCAAAAGAAATAAAATATATACGTACACACCGGCATACATCTGTTTTGGACCTGACAGAGGAAATAATTACAGAATGAAGAAAGATACATGATGGGGAACTTGTAATTTGTGCTGTTCGCCAAATAATATTAATATATTAAAATTGTAAAAAATTGTAATTGAGTTTTAAATTTATTAATATAATTTTACACCTGATGATGGTTTAATAAAACCGAAACATGTTGTAAATGTTCCAATTGTAAATCGATTATTCGATATGGAACACAGAATGATATTTTAATTATTTTAATTATCTTATTTTAAATACATTGTGATTTGACGGAAAAACCAAATAATTAATTTTAATTTAATAAGTCACAATATGACGCAACTACACTATATTATTAATATTAATATAAATCGATTAAAACTGAGATTAACTGGGCATGAAGCACGTATCAGTGAGATGAGAAATACATATTAAATGCTGACTTAAAATCTGAATAAAGGACATTACTTAAGAGACTTGAACGTGTGAGAGGATAATATTAAAATAGATATTAAGGAAACAGTGGTATGAGTTGTGGACCGGATTCATGTGGCTCAAGATATATCCGGAGGCTTAGGCTTATACTAGGAGTGCTCAAACTTTTCCAGACGCCTTTGCGTATCGACTCGCGGCCCACGAGGTTACGTATGCTTAGTTTCGTGAATGTTCATGGCAGTTTATGAAAATGGTACTCATTATTACTAACAGGTTCACATATCAATCAATAATATCTTCAAAATAGTCGGTCACCTGTGAGCTACTGACGTAAGGTCCATCAGTAAGACGCGTCCAAGTTCTTGATCTGGCTTTTTTTTTCAACGAGCTGAACAGTTGCTCACACCGATATTGACGAGTAACGATACGCAACTATTTCTCATCAGACATTGTCACACAATATCGCAGAAAATGTTTGAAGGCAGCACAAAATGCATTGGCGGGACTTCGCCCCTCCGAATCAGAACCGTTGTCACCCAGGATAAAAGTAACTTTTGACAGTAAGCGGATTCCGCGATATCTGTCCGTCACTAACAGAATTATCGAGTGAGACTTCAGGTTCTACTGTGACGAGCATGAAGATGGTTATCTTCTGGGTAGTCAGGAAGGAGTTTACCGACGTTTCAGATATCCTTGCTCTCTCCATCAGGACCCTCATCGCCTTCATGATAAAGACAGTACACATCTCTGAAATAAGCTTGCAATTGTCTTTAGCGCGGAACTCTGGCCTATTCCTCGAGAAACAGTCCCCCCCAATTTATTATTGCCCACTGAAAGTAATTAAAATCTTCCTCTTGTTTCAGGAAACATACTTTGACGTATGGTGTGTTCGTGGTATAACACATCCATTGCCGCAGCCGTCCTCCTATCGCAGGGGACACAAGAATCGACTGATCTCCAAAACTATATCAACTGTCCTCCAGATATTGTGTCAGCCTCAAGAAACGACATCCACTGCCACGACTACAATCACAAGGCTACAAAAACTGAAGAAACATCCCATCTGTTGTTTTTGTTTTCGTCGTCCCATTTGTTTCAACGCTTCAACCGGTCATTGATGAGAAATTTCGGTGTCGTACGTTCTGATACACTTTGTGAGCATCCGTATAATCACTACTGTCATCTTCATAATATTACCTCAAGAAGTTTCAGTTTAACTGTTGACTCTGATACCGCGAGAGAGAGTTCGAACACTCTGAACCACCTGAACCGATATCATCATCAGTTCCCATTAGATCTTCAAGGTTGGCCACGAAGATGGACTCAGACTGTATTATTTCCCCACATTAGTGCTGTAATTTAGAGACTGTAACAAATTATTTGAATAATGAGCATAGTACAACAAAATTAATGAAGTGTAAACGATTAATTATCTATTGTCCATTTCGCCACTTAGGAACATCTTAATTGTTTCGGTTATTTTAATTTTCTGTCGAAACTGATCACCGCAGAAGACAATTCTCGTAATACACCCTAAATGCTTTTCAATATACAAACTAATATTTAATTTCACATTAACGGATCAGACTGTGACCAAGAGACTGACCTAACAAAGCAGAGAAATCTTTCGAAAATAGAAAAGGGTCCGGATTTTTTTTAATTTCTAGAAATGGAACCACTGCCACATAGAAAGAGCGGAGGTATGGCACCAATCTTGGGCTGGAGTAATGACTCGCCAAGTTTAAGTCCAGCGCTTACGCCAAAGACACCTGCCACCACAGACGAAGCACCAACCTCACCTCCAAACAAATCAGTAACCAGCAGCGGTATTGGTCAGGATGTTCCTTCCAGAACCGTGAGTTTCAGCTCCAACGATTTCTCCCCGACCTTATCCAGCATCGGTTGCGAACCGCCAGCCTTGTGCCCGTCGACGCCATCGGCAGAACTTCGACGAATTCCCAGACAACAAAACACCGGCTTTAATCCTCCTCCACCTACCGAGAACGGAAACGTCCTTTCCGCCGACAAACCTCCCCTAAGAACTGTTATAACGGAAAATCCTATCTACGATGGCGCTGTTATCAAATTTCAAGACGATAACGACGTTGAAAATGAAGTAGATTCCATATTCAGCAGCAGCGACTCATGTAGTGAAGAAGAAGAAGAAGAAGAAGGTGGTCGTAATAAAGTACCTGATGGCGGCTGGGGATGGGTCGTTGTCTTATCATCGTTGGTAATCAGTATGGTCGCTGATGGCATTAGCTTTTCCTTCGGTTTGCTCTACATCGAATTTCTTGAGTATTTCGGTGAAAGCAAGAGTAAAACTGCTTGGATCGGAAGTCTTTTCATGGCTGTGCCACTACTGTCAGGCCCTATTGGCAGCGCGCTGGTTGACCGTTATGGCTGCAGAACCATGACAATTATAGGCGGGATCATTTCCGGAATTGGCTTCACCATGAGCGCCTTCGTTAACTCCATCGAACTCTTGTACACTACATTCGGGCTCATAGCAGGATTGGGTTTAGGGCTATGTTACGTCACTGCGGTGGTGAGCATCGCTTACTGGTTTGACAAGAAGAGGGCTCTAGCTACCGGGCTCGGGGCCTGCGGGACAGGTATAGGTACCTTTGTGTATGCACCGATGACACAATTCTTCATCGAAGAATATGGCTGGCGAGGGACAGTTCTCCTACTGGCAGGGACCTTCTTCAACATGTGCGTGTGTGGCGCAGTGATGAGAGACCCTGAGTGGTGGATTCAAGAACAGAAGAAGTCAGCTAGGCTAGCAGCTGGCAATAAATCTACCAGAGGAACGTCTTCGTGTGGATCAATCTCTGGAAGAAGTGGGGTTGACAGTGACTTCCCAGGAGTAGATGAAATCCGGAAGATGCTCAAGAGTGGTCAGGCACCGGAGTATCTGCTCACAGTACTTGCTGGTAACACCACTTTGCCATCACAAGATGAACCACATGCTGGTGTTCAACGGGTTGCTTCGTCCAGATCAGTCGTAAACCTTCCCACTTATATAAATCAGAAAGAGAAGGTGAGTTTGTCGCTCCATCAACAATTACTCGTATGTGATCCTTAAGGTAAATAAATTATTAGGGTTCGATAAATGGTTTAAAAAAAAATTAAGCTACAAGTTGGTCGATTGAATTTAAAAATGTTCTACATGATGATGCAAATACGAAACTTACACACACACACAATAACCCACAAAGATATTTTCACGTTCCCAGCAGTTCGATGCAAACCAATTAGTACGAACCTAAAAGAAAACGAGTGTCATAACAAAACTCTGCGACCTGGATGGAATACGGTCTGCAAGCACATACTATCTGTAGTACAGCGAAACATTTTTATTCGTACGTATTTCATTCAATACATTTGCGTTCAATTGGCGCTGTGTCGTGGAAAAGTGGGCGTGACCTATAAAGTTGACAGACTCAGTGGCACGACTTTTGCCAAACACGGTGCCTTCTGGTTGTTTCATTCATGTATATAACTTCTGATTCACACAAAATTAGTCCAACCCTGAGCTAACTGTATGTGACTTTGGACATTGTGCCAATAGATAACAAAGTCAGGAAATGTAATCACAGCGCAATCTGACATTCTGTTACTGCCTCTGAATTCTCTCACGTTTGATGATAATTAATCTGGTGACACAGCATAAAACCCCTTTCTTGTTTAGCTATCTCCAAAACCTCAAGTCTTTCGAACTTCCATAAAACCGTGTCTGGTATAAAATGTGTTTAATTTTTTTTTCCTGCAAATTTCGTTCAAAAAAATTTTTCCCTCCGATAAATATCTGGCGATCTAAGCACGAGATCTGCATAGGAAAAATACGCCGACAAATTTTAGTAAAACTAGCTGGTGGCAGATCTAATGAAAATCAGTCCAACCGCTCTCTAATTGTTTCAGACATAACGAAGTTGACAGGCGCGCTTATGCAACCTTCGGTACAGACGCCCCAAGAAGACGTTTCCCTGTGCCCATTCCATTGGCGGTTGTAGCTTCTGTGTCGACAATAGTAAATCTGTCAGTCTGCGTCTTTTGTACGTCCAATGACTACAAAGATCTTCAGGCATTGACATTTTTTTAAACTTATAATAAAAGTATAAACTTTTTCTTTTAATTTTAAGTCCAGTTCCAATTGGATTAGAGGTTGGGTGGACCACAGATGCTTTGCACGTGGAAATGACGTACAGAAATGCCTTGCCTATGAAGAAATCTAAAACCGGCTTCCCCAGCTAAATGCTATGAAAATCAATACAGGCAAGACAGAAAATACAGTGTATTGGTCATTTACTTTCAATTACAATGAGTGAACGGCAGACTGATTTTACGTATGCATGAGAAAAATAAAACAGTGACCTCAAAGTCCGATTACAAACATTTAAATAAACACGTCACATTACACATCGAACTCTTATAGAACGCCCTTTCATAATAACCTTGACCTTCCACAATGACAGCCCAGCTCATTTTATATGCTCACGTCTTGTGCCTGGCATCCACCTCAAGTTGGTTTCTGCAGCTGCATTTAGTTAAAACGTTCCAATGGCAACTAGAAAATTCCCCAGCCATTATCCCATGAAAATGAATTGTTCAAGATACAACGTGTTTTAAAGCAGTCACTTCAGACATGTTCTTGTCGTGTTGACATCTTTAATCTTAAACATGTAACGATAGAAATTTAAAAGAGACCTTGTCATCACTTTTTAATTTTCAAACTAACAAATAAAACACATCTTTGTAAACTGACCGGTTACTGCCGGTTCTCGTATTATATGAGACGCTCCAGCAATGATAATGACGTAGTCGAACTAAAATAAACCAATCGAGATTGCCAAGACACTAGTCTATTTCTGCTTAAATTAGTTTGGTTGCTACTAGGGAATTATTCAGAATCCGGTGTCACCAGTAATAAATGTGCATATTTTTGTGGTTCAAAAGGTAATGGGTGATTCCGTACACACGAGAGATATTAATATTAGAGCAAAAACCCGGTGTTAGCCGGATGTACGTAGAACTTAACAGACGACGGATTTATTCTGTACGCAGCACAAAAGAGAGAGAGAATATTCTGAGTGAAATTAGCAATTCTTAATTTAAATCTGTCTTGGACGTCCCCCGATCTACCGTCACATTTTATCCGGCCCGCGTAAAGTTTTTACAATTTTTAACGCTATCAGATCATTATTTTTCGTTAATCATTACACTAGCCTCGATTTGTTCACAAGATCACGCCGCTGAACCTTATACTATCTACTGTAAAGAACTCCTTTTTGTGAAGTATTCTGCTATAGTCGGCGCAATAGTTCTTGGCCAGTGGAGAAGCTATCGGAGCTGGCGGACGGGCCTACTCTGTGTACCTGAGGTGGCACGGTCAGTGTGTTTCTTTTGTTTGGGCGTTCAGTCCGATAAGCTCCTCGGTGCAGTCAGCATTATACTATCGCACAAGTGACTCGCTCCTAGCCTTACCCTTGAAAATTCCACCGGACCAAAAACTACTCCGCCGACTATACCTTACAACGAGATATCTTCTTAAAATTAAACGAAACCTGCATTAATTTCTACAGTTATACTACGCCTTTCAAAATAGTGCAGAATTATGCCTCTACACAGATGACATTGCTACATACGAGATTTACGAGAAAATATCCTTTCTCCGACGACAGACATAGAAATTCTCTAATGGGACAATCTAAACAAAAACTCCAATGTGTATCTGGCAGGTGCCGCTGGAAGTTCTGGAGTCACTGGGATCGAACAAACGAGTTTACAACGTGATCCTGGAGAATTATCCCAGTCTCTTGATGTGCAGGAGTCTGAGTGACAATGGGAAGCTTAATACAATTCCAGAAAGCTCCATATTGCCTGCTCGTGTACCGGTTGCAGCCATCAAAGCAACCAAGCACGCTCCTGCCGAAGTATCGCATCATCACTCAGAGGATCAAGCAAGCACACCTCTTCTGGAGGGCCACGGTCAAGACGAACACAAAGCCATCGCAATCATCACCAGATCCCCAAAGTCATCGGTAAAAAAGCACGACAAACATGAATCGGGACCGACAATCAAGAAACAGATCTTCGCTGCAACCCAGTCTCCGCATTACCTCCAGAACATTCGAGTACACAGGTAAGTTGATTTCTGTGCCGCTAGTAAGATCAGGCCGTCTGTCTTGGCGAGATAAAGTGCTTTAGTTGAGTCGTCAGTCTTTGTTCTCGGGGTTGTAAACTTTACTCCTCAGTTGGACACCCTGTACCTGAATATCATTGATGATTTTCGCCATGCCTTAGTTTTCCACCCCTGGCCTACTAAGACAAAGTATAAGAATGAAAATCATCACGACACACTGAACGTCCACAAGGCGTGGAATTTCTGAACCAGCTGACGGAGGTGGATTATGTTCCGTGGAGCAGTCAGTGTAACCAGTTTCATGGCTGGCACCATGACGAGTTCATACATAAGTTAGAAATACTGTGGAGGGGTGGGAGGGGGGTACGCACAAACTGAACTCCCCCCCCCCCACTCCATCATACCTCGTACGTGTGGATGGCAGGCCGACACACACCAGACAATACCGTGTATATCCGGATTGTGGCGGTGTAACTTGCTTGGGTTCTAATTTTAAAACGTGTTGCATACACACTATATACCATGACCTTCCAAACGGCGTGGCGTGGCCAGTTCACGGTCCGTTCTGGTGGCGCCGCTGGTTTGAACAAGCCACTTTCCTCGCGACCGGTTTGACCGCGCTACCACCGAAGTGACGTTGCATTTGTAAACATTATTTCCATTTTCCTCTAGCCTCTGCGTCAAGACCGTTCCTGGGGCCCACCCAGCCTCGTATCCAATGAGTATCGGGGTCCTTTCCCGGGGGTAAAACCGGCCGGGGCGTGATGCTGACCACTCACCCCCCCATCTAGTGCCGAGGTCAAGAATGAGTAGGAGCTATATCTTCTCTCCCCCCAAGCGCCTACGTGGCGTATAGTGGGACAGCTTTACTTGTGTTTAAAGAACTGCACCCAAAAACTTTGTTTTCACATTTTTGTGGTGCACTCAGCTATAAAAATATAGAACTATTGTCACTTCTCCTGCATCCATTTTTAAACTGACTGAGGAGGTACGAATTGGTCGTCAATGGCGAATCACTCATTCACAACAGTCGCGCGGCCATGATCATTCCGTGTGGAACCAGCCAAAATGCTGTACCCTGTCGTGTCAGGCTTTCACAAATATTTCGGTAATATCCGCCTATATCCGGATGCTGACGACCCCGTTTTGAGCTGGCGATCAGTTTCAACTCGTGGCATTCCACTTCTTCGCTTAACATAGCATCTAGTTTGCCTTAGCAACATTAAGATGTTGTGGGTCTCCTTCAATCTGGCTGCAATTTTATACACGTATGCTATATGTTCGCACAACTCATCGGCCTTCATTTGATCACATAACAACACAAATTATCAAGTTTCTCATTATGAAGTTTCTTCCATTCTCCTGTTACTTCACTCTTTCAAAATAATTTCCTCAGCACGCTGTTTTCCAACCTCTCATAAAGTCGTAAAAGTGACATTAATTCATAGTTTATCGAAGATGACTGTCATCTTAAATGTTGTTGCACTGCATAGTCTGGTAGAAATCTGTTGGCACTTCAGAGGTTCATACTGCCTTTGTCATCTGCCCTGATGATGGAGGTTGTAAGCAGCTTTGAAACATCTTCCAATTTTTACCAGAATACACAGTGCAACATCCCAGAAGACGGGCCATCCTCATATTTGCCAACATTAGAACCTGAAATCTCACTGAATGAATACCAAAACTCTCGCTTCTGAAGTCCTGCACTTTTGGTATTGGGCTTATAAGTAGTGGTAGTGATTACTCAGTATTAAGAATCCAATGGATTCCTTATTGTTATCTTAGTGATCCATTAGTATGACACAAAGGTTTCAAAGTCTCTATCTCTGTCTCAATACCTTATCTGTGTATTGACCCTTGGGGGATATTTCCAAGAACAGACGTTTTTCTTTTAAAATCAAATCTAGAAATGTAACTAAACTTTTGTAACTGTTTTTCAGAAACTCCGTGATGTACCGAGGAGCCATGCTGAATATCCACAAATATCGGCTCAGAGCTTCGTCCTGTCCTGATATTTACCGCAATTCCATGACAACCATCGCAAAGGAGAATGAAGAGGTAAGAGCGAAACACAAGCAGCTCATCATCATTAAATATTGTTAATAGAAATTCAGCGTATAACTTTGACTTTCAGGTAAGAGCTGCGTCAAATATTTGGCGTTAACAGACATTTCCACAAAAATTGCATTTGTCATTTTCAAGGTGGATATAAGGTAGGGTCAGAGGCCTTCTGAAATGACCCCCACCTCATAAAATAGGCAGACACGATTATCCCAGTGTCTTCATAGAAATACTATCAGCTTATATATAATTTTAATACAAATTACATTCTCTATTAAATTCTTCTGGCAAAGCGCGCTTTATAGGTATACTGTGTGCGGACATAATAGACCATATCAGTTCCTGAATATACATATCTGACAGATTAAAATGTTGGACATGTCAGTTGTTAGGATAAGGAGTGTTCAAGAATCAACCGGTGAGAACCGGTACAGTATCAAGCACTCCACACCTCACAATGAGCTTTCATCTACTGGACCAACTGAAGTCAATATCTGACAGCCAGAGGTACTCTGTATACTGAGGGTAACATAAAGTCAATCAGGTACGCAGACAGTTGACATCACTTATCCCTGGGTGTTAAAGATTCTCAAAATTAAAGTAATAACTATTATTAGTGCCCCTCAAAGTCACAAAACTTTGATTGTGTTGTTCTTGGTTGTGACACCACACAGACTGATAGGTAGATACCAGATACTGTCACCATCTTCAGGGTTCAAGACAGTATCTGATTCTATGTGGCATCACAACCCGAAGAACAACGTCGACATCCTCACTGTCATGAAAACATCAAGTCTCACATCACAAACTTTTGTTTACTGTGACAAAAGAAACTTATTGATAAACAACAAACAATCTCATTAGCTCAAATTGTATCAGTGTATTTGGGAGGTAGCTGGTTCAGATCTCAATCAAGTTATGTATCATCCTGACTGAGGTTTTTCACATTTTCCCCTGGTCTGTCAAGGCAAATATAAGGTTAACTAACTAGATGGCTTACCGAACCCGAAGGTTCATCACCAAATTAACCAAAGCCCTCCACCGGACCAACAAAATCCAGTCTCCTTCAACTCCTATCTCCCATAGATCCCGCCTGAGATTATCCTCCCATCTACGTCTAGGTCACCCCAGCGGTCTCTTCCCCTCAGGCTTCCCGACCAATACCCGGTGCACACCTCTTCTCCCATCCATGCGCGCTACATGCCCCATCCATCTCATTCTTCTCGACTTAATCACCCTGACAATATTGGGAGAGGAGTACAGATTTTTAAGCTCGAATACAGGGTTAGTAACCCGAAACTGATCATGACTGTATCCCACCAAATCCATCCCTACTACCATTCACAGTCATCCTCCCTCCTGATGATATATAAAACGGTTCATTTAAGTAACTTAGGTCGATTAGTAAACAATACTGCAGAGATTGCTATACCACTGTCCTTTACCATGAATGTTCATCTCCTTGAGGACCACAGATGTTTGTTTCTAGTGTAGCTAACATTTTGAAAAGGGTCCCTGCTCTTCTGCTTACTTCAAGTGACAACTACCACCTCCAACAACCCCATTTTCCCAAAGAATTTTTTGTTTCTTTATTAATCGGTGACTATGATCTTAAAACTTTGCATACCGTGTAGTGCATTATAGAATATAAAATAAGCAAACAAACAACTATTAACACTATAAAAGAGACGCTATTGCCAAACACGTTTCAACCTCAAGAGGTCATCATCATTGGCATCAAAGAAATTAATTCATTTAATCAAATGGTTTACCCTATTCATTATTTATTTTCTAAATCCAGTTTAAACCATTTTTATTTCACGCAGAAATGGTACGCTGACTTCCTGGATCTGCTGAAGGATATGGTGGACTTCTCAATGTTCTTGGAGTGGCACTTCCTACTTTTGTCTCTTGGTACAATCCTGCTCTTCACTTGGTTTATTATTCCGTACTTCTACCTAGCGGAACTCATGGTCCGCAACGGCTACACTGAACAGGAAGCCTCGACTATGCTCAGTATCATTGGCTTCACCAACTTCTTAGGCATGGTAAGATCTCGTTGTACAATATTGGAGAATTCGGATCAAGACAAGTCTCTTCTGTGAATAAGTTTGAATTTCTGTATCCAAAATCTGGTCAGTATACTTTTAGGAGGATACGAGTCAAATTATTATTGAAGACATGTTTACCATCTTATTCCAACAGATTTTTTTGGGTTGGGCCGGAGATCAGGCGTGGATGAACGTGACCAAGACTTATGCAGTAAACTTAGTTCTATGTGGAATTACAACACTTGCGATGCCATTATTTGTCCAGAACTACTGGTTGCTCGCTGTGACAGTGGCCCTGTTTGGTGCATTCTTTGCATCCAGTTTCTCGTTCACCCCCCCCATAGTGGTGCAGCTGATTCCTCTAGAGAGGTTCACGACGGCTTACGGTCTCGTTTTGCTGTGCCAAGGCATTGGAAACCTGCTGGGACCACCTCTGGGAGGTACGATTTGAGGTTTTCATGGCAGTGAGTCTGAAGATAGCTAGCTGTCCTTTGGGGTGTTTGTACAGCATTCATTACATAACAGTTTCTTTACTTTAAAATCAGATTCAGAATCTTACTTGCCACGTCATTCCAGATCAGAGTAGTGGCACTGTATTTATTTCAAGTCATGATTATTGCTGGACTAACATACATGTAATTTGGATGGATCCTAGAACACATCACTCATAGATATCAAAATTCCTGAGAAATATCCAGAACAGCAAAATAAAGCTTGGAACTCTGTGCTCACATAAATTCCATAACTTTGCAGTTTAACTTTTAGGTTTCATGTTTGTTCATCTGACAGTTACGACCGGCATACATGTGTTAAAGATAAACAAAATGACAGTGGAAATGATTAAAATTTTGGTAGAGCAAACTTCCTGCATACAGATTCTGATATTACGTAGGAAAATGTATGGGAACGCATTTCCCTCACCTCCACCAACTGTTTCTACATTTAAAGAAAGCATTCTAGTACACAGTTTAAAGGACATGACATGACATGACATATCTTTTCTGTTATTTACTCTTGTGTTGACATGATTATGACGCTTATTAATACCAAGCAATAACTTTGTGCATTAAACTGTATATGATGAAGGCAGTAAGCACCTCTGAAACGTCAGTAAACTTCTACCATACTACGCAGAGTTATAACCCAGTAAACAGCCATTTTCTTTCGTTGCTTTAATTCATACTGAATAGCTCGCGTTTAATTGTTTAACTTGTATCTCACAGGTCTGATATTTGACATCACACTATCTTGGGATCTATCATTCTACGTGGCTGGAGTCTGGATAGTTGTTGCTGGAGTGTTAATATGGCTCATTCCAGTCACCAAGAATCGTGTTCTCTGGGGATCAGGAAGCCTGTACATGGATGTGGAAGAGGACAAGACTAGTATTGCCTAAGTAAGTTCCATTCTAATACAGAGTGATTCAAAACTGTGTTAACAATACTCAATGGAAGTTTTTGGGGAGGTCATCTGGAGCAGAAAATGTAGACAATGATTTATCAGATTTGCTGCCATTTCTGAGTTGTTAAGTTTTTACATTGATGTTACTCAGTATTATTGTGATCATTTGACGGGGGGCTCTGCGCTGACACTCTGTAGAAGTACAGACAGTTGAGGTGCAGTTATCAGACTCAGACTGGTAAATCTCACATGTTCCCACCACACAAAAAGAAGTAGTGTGATGTGGCAATTATAATTTTTTTTTTAAAAATAGCATAATTTTCTTTATTTCATTGCAAATAAGTTAACATTTTATGTTGAAATAAATAAATTATTTCCATTTTGTAAATATTACCAGTCACAATAATAAAGTGGCATCAATGTAAGAACTCTGTAACAGAAATGGAACTGAAGTACTGATAAAATATTCACTGTCAGTCGACAAGTCAAATCAACATCTGTCATGGTGTATATATAGCATGCGTATGATTGTCAGTCAGGGCTAACCACTGTCTTGACGCAGAGCTATAACAGTGATCATTTTATTATCTTTCAGATGATAGCTGTCTGTGCCTTACAAGCCAGTCTGATATGCTGCGACTATTACGATTTGAAATACCGTTCAACAAATTACCACACTGTACGTTTAAACATAAATCTCCTAAGAAACTCTTGTTCCACAGCAGTTAAAATGGTTAATGCTATATTTTCTGTACATTTAATATGTGTATCAGAAAATGAGCACAATAAGAAAGTAATAGTTAAACTGATTAAGAATGACTTCAGGGAACTAAGTCATGAAGCCAAAATCATTTTGCTGAAATTTCTTCTTTATTATTTGGACCAAAAAGATAACATTAACTGGATGGCTTCAGATTACAAACAAGTACAATAAAATATTCATAATCATCATCTTCCATGTGGTTTTCTGAATTCCGATTGTTTTATTTTTCAGTTATCGATAGTTTTGACTTCTTCTCATTATGCTGCCCTCGATAATCTAGAATTTGCTGCATTTATTTATATTCCTGGGCTCAGCACAAATTATAGGGTGTAAGATACTGTTAAATTATTATTACAACTAGAGATGCAGTATAGGCGTAGATCTCTTTTGATCCAATTGGCCAAGAGGTTGAAATTGTGCGTTCAGTTTATGTAATGCTTCAGAAACAATTAGTTCATATATCGTGTCCAGTTAGCAGGATAACTCAATTCCAGATATTCAACGATCAAACGTAAGACTTAAATTATTGAGACGACAAACCGACAAAGACATAACATACGGACGGAATGTCAATATGGCCTCTAAGGGTCTATAAGCTAGTACTCTGTTAGTATAGGAGTTTATAATATTATTTAAACAAAGAAGAGTCCATATTTAGACAAAAATCAGTAATACTTAAGTAGACTACAGGTCCTTCAGTGGCAATTTGGATACTTAATTTTTAAAAATAACGTACACTTTCATTGTTCTTATCTTTGGTACACTTAATTCTCTCAGTACCTGAACCATGAAGTTTCCTTTATTAGAAATCGGTGAAAGGTACATTGTAAAAAGTAGTTTTGAAAATATAAAATTTGAATCTGAGTTTTTTCATAAATATTATGTAATTTAAATGTATTTGCTGATGTGTAGGAATAATGTTAAACAAAATGGCTTATTGAAGTATATAGATAATGCCTCATATATTGGCTCATTAGTAATATGCATAACCAAACACTTCGGCATTTATAAAATTATATATAAATCTGCTCGTTGTAGCTACTTGCTAGGTAATTAAAAATTTACTGTCTGTTGTATAAAGATGATCAGAATGCTTCATCTGGTACTTAAATTTATTAAAATAATAAATTTAATCAAATGTGTGATTAAGAGGGAGACAGAAGATAAGAGCATTCACGCGAATAACAAGGCCTGTATGTAGTTTAAAACATGTCAAATAATATACCTGAATAGATAATTTAACATTTATAAACTATATAAATCAGTATTCTTTTATCTTTATGCAAAGTTTCCATTACATCACATTTTCAGCCCCTAAAATGTAACCTCTAACGTCCGCAAGGTTTGGCCTTTGTCATCACCAAAAGGACATGTCTTACATAATCTCTATTTATAATCTTTAACTTCGCCATGCCTTGCGAAAGATTAATTCTACATGAGAATGCTGGGAAATATTTAATTATTTACTGTCAACTGAAACTGACATGTTGTACGCTATGATGAACATGTTATAGTAGTGTGTCCGTTGTCTCTGTTACGGAATATGAGCGGCACAAAGGATAAACAAAAACAAGGAAATATGTGCTTATAGAAAAAATATGCTACCTGCAGTGAGCAAACTGCGCATAATTATGTGAAGAGAACACAGAATTTGAGATTATAATATTAGAGACGTAGTTAAAATAAAAGTGAGTGAATGAAACCTAAACTGGAAATATTTGATCCGAATGAGTACTACACGTTACATGGAAGTAATAGTTACACATAAATCGTGAAATACAACTAAGGTTTGACTGTACTTCCATATGGAACATTATTTCCGAGGTCACATCATACCCATGACTGAAGCAAAACACAAAATTAGATTCTAGAGTGTTAAATGAACTAAGCGGTAGCAAACCATAAAATGATATTAAAATTTTATCTTATTTCTAAAATAAAATGTATAAAAAGCTTTGTAATATATAAAATTAACTGTTACTGTAATCAAAATTTGTGTGTTTAAAACACACTGAATTTTTCAACAGATTCAATTAGGAATATCGTATAATGTTTATGTAAGATTTAAACATTTGAACAGCGTCATAATTCAACTAATTCTTCGCTGGCTACTCGTTACTGTAAATCTATCGACAGCAGGATGAACAGAAGGGCGGCACACATGAAGAAACCTCTGTTACAGGGTTACAGTGTAAGGAGGACATTGTAACCCCCATAAAAATAACTTTATAACTGACAATATGAAGTGAAAATTTAACCTGCGTCACGTAATGGATTTCCGTGGAAGCAAATCAGAGTTTACAGTTGTTGGCACAGAATCCAGTTCTCAGTCAAAGCACATATAACCAATTCACTCCAGTTCCCTCTACTTATATGTGTTTCTGGAACTTTAAATTAAGTACTTTTATCTTCTGTATTCCCTTAACTTTACAGACCTACCAAAATGTAAATTCCTTTTGCAATAAAAGAGAATCCATTTACGAATAACATGTAAGATAAATTACAACTTATAATATAGTAAGAACATTAATTGTTTCTCTACTGTACTTATTAATGTCACCGGTGATCACTTTACTGTATACTTAAGATAAACTGCTTAAATATGAAGACTGTGTCTGTGTGTATAATCAATTGCAATAATTGTACAACTACAGTGGTTGCTCACACACCTAAAGAAAAACATGCAAATTAATTTGTTTTAGGTATTATATATGATGGTATTTTTCTTTTTAAGGTATTGCTGATGGTGTATGAAATAGATTGAAGACTTAATTTAAACAAGACATTCAGTACAAGCGCACAAAGAACTAGCAACTTCTAATGGTTACATGAACATGGAAAATGCTCGGAATTAAATTTGTTTCTCTTCCCATGGTGATTTTTATAAATTCAGAATCCATGTACTGTAAATACTAATTGTACGAGTCTCTTTCATGCAATGGTTGAAAGAACTCTGGACACCTCAATCACTAAATAGTTTATGCTCATAAATGAAAGGTTCTCTAAATATATATATATAAAAAAATGTGTTTTAATAAATAATATTTATTTTCCCACTAAAAGTTTTATAGAGCTCCAGATTTAAAGGATTTTCCATTTTAATTTCAAGTACAAACATACAATATTAAAATAAGGAACACAGTACTTCCATTTCCAAAGAAGTTACAAATTCTTGAACATTATGTTCAAAATGAAGAAATCAAATTTAATAATCACTGTCAGTCATAATGTATTAGTTTTAAAATGTTTATGGGGAAATTTTTATGTTCTGAATTCTTTGAAACATTGAATCCGAATCAAAGTTAACTTCTCTTTAAATGTTATATGCTAGGTATTTAACAAACCAAATACGTGAAAATACCGAGAACAATGAGGCGCTTCACACCCATTAACAACATTTAGTTAGTCTTCTTTATTTCAAGTCTTCAATTATAAACTATATATTGTTGAAGGATGTATGACTAGTCAGATCATATGATATATGGAGTGTATTGTTATAGAGTTGATAAAGAGTCTGTTAAGATTTTCAGATGTTTTTTGTGCTAAATAGTATTATCATATGTTTGTTAAAAGTATTATTTCTCATATACAATTTATGTACTTCATTAATGTTGCACAGTATTTTCTATTGCCCAGCAACTGGTTAACTTTGGTCTCTTTACAAATAAATCTAAAGACTCTCTATAAATGATTTAAATCATCAGATCATTTGAACAGTATTTTTTTTTCAATTTCATCATAATGTAGATGCTGTTAGATATCTAATGTTTACAGGTATAGTCTACTTATAACTTATAAATGCTAAATGTATTTTTTAAACAGTTTGGTAGACAGCTGATAACTGAATCACCATTTCAATTGAAAGTTTTATGTGGACTCTTGATTACAAGAAAGTGCCAGTCTAACTGAAAAGCAATTACCTATGTAAGTACCAATATCAAAGATACTGGACAAGTACTGCAAGTGTAATGTCCAAATTTAATTTTTTTTGTGGCGTTTTAGTAACATGATGACTTTCGGGTTGTCAGCTGCAAGTCTTATTACTGCAAGCGTAATTTTCGATAACATTGGGAAAAGGCCTGGTAAAGGCAGGAAAAAAAGAATAGGGACCCCATCTAAAAATTGTTTCACTTTCCTTCTTTCATCAGTAACTAAGCAAGTTCATGATACATTTACAATTTTCTTGCCTATAGACTCTTGTCAGAAAATACAACAGTCCTTAATACATGATCCAACTGCAGATATGTTGATTTTACAGTGAATGTTCTCAGCCTGCACTTTTCCATTTATTTTATTACAATAAAGAATCTATAATGGTGAATAAAATATAAATTTCAACTTCATTATGTGTATTTATGTAAAATAAGTGATGATGTTTACATTTTATTATATTTTCATGACAGCTGTTTTAAATTCTACTATAATCAGTTTGGGCTTATCATGGGATGCCCTAGTACAACATTTTGGAAAGCTATTCAATACACATAACCTATTGGAAATTGATTTTTACACAAAAAGGGCATTTCTTATAAAATCTGAAGAATATATCACACGCGTTTGTCCCACATCTTTCTTGTTTTAACTTTATAATCATATTCTCTGAGAATGAGCATTGGCCTGGTAAAGCATGCTGCAGTATTATATTACGTACCCACTGAATGAAATGTCCTAACTGAATGTACATAAATGGCTTTACCAGAAGAATACCATCTGGTCTTTTCAGTAATCTATACCTGTGTCTGTGATAATTGGTATGACCCAGAATGTGATAGAAAAAGTAAGAAGCTTATTATTGATCATATTTACATGCCAGATAATTATCTGGTAGCATAAGTACTTATTTTGTAAACAGCTTGTTTTTTATGAACTCCAGCCTACATAAAAATACAGCAACTAATGTATGCAATTTTGTCCACTGATCCTAACCTGACAAGGAGAAAACTTGGGATGGCAGTGAAGATGCTCCTTGCCTATGAATTATTCCCATTATATATAAGATGCTATTTGTGTGTAGGTACAGAACTTCTGAAACATCAGGTATTTTTCCAAATGTTTACAGAGGCATGAGTGTATATGACATTTAACATCTGTCTGTGTATTGAAACAAATTTCTGCCCAGTTCCTGCAGTGCTGTGGTATGATTAAACTTAGCATGTAAGGAGGGTTCATTTCATAGTGTTTTCTTTAATCATATACAATTTTGAAATACACCTATTATCTTTTCATGTAAATTCACAAGAATCTCTGTTAAAATGTTAATCTCAAATGCAATGAATAAAATATTAAAAAACAACTGTTATATTTATACCTACAGAATTTAATAACACAGAAGGTATTCAGTAATACCAAATGCTTACAGTTTAATCAGGGAGTTCTCAAACATTCAGTTGCTTCCATAAACTTTGAGTTACAAAAGCTACAGGAAGACAAAAAATTGTGAATGTGGTCATGAACTGTCATCATGGTTCCTCTTACAGACCTACCATATACCTTGATGACAACATTTTAATCTGATAAATCATGATAAATGACCTCAGAAATTATACTTGTATATTTTTAAATCCATCTGTGTAACTAAGGGAGTTACTTTGTCATTAGGAAGTTCAAAAAAACCCTTTATTTTACCACATCCTGTCAGAATTGAAAGACAGCCATCTTCAAACACAGTTCTTTACCTATATTCACAAATGTGTAGGCAAGAGACAGGCAGTTCCATGGGTAGGTGAATACAATAGATGCGATGATACAATGTCATCAGTGGTTAAATATCTCTGTCTTATAGGTGTATACTGCAGTAGGATTACTTTTCATTCATTGTACTCTGGTATGGTAACACATATTGTTGGAAAACTTTTCACAAACTCATTCTCCCCCCCCACTCTCTCTCTCTCTCACTCACACATTGCTCTAGTGATATGCTATGCATATATATACTAACTTAACTGCGCCTATCCTTTGTGTACTGTATAATAACCAACCTCTTCTACATCCCTGTGAGTCCAAAAAGATTTTGCTAAATTCAGATTAGTCTTCCCTCAACTTGCATATCATTTTGCGGTGGCTTATACTACCAGTCTAAGACTTACAGGAAGGTAGGTCAGACCATTAGGCAGTCAAAGTTATAGAAGATGATGTCTAATGTTGGTGCAGGTCCTTTGAATTATAAATTGTAATGCTGTTTAGATTAAAGGGTAGATATTGTTTCAGAAAAACAGGCTGTCTCCAACTTTCGGGCTTGCCCTGAATACTGTAGTCTTCAAAAGTATTTTATAACAAGACTTCATGCAATATTTCGAACTGATACATGTTCAACATCAAAATCATGTTTTGAAGAAAATAATATTAAGTAAACATTTGATAAGGGAAGTGAGCTGTGCTTTATATACATGTTGCACACCTTACCGCAAAAGGAACAATTAGTCTGACCATCATCATTTCAGATGAGTTTACAGAACTGTAAAACAGAACCTAGTTTGTAACAATATTTGAGGAATAATCAGAATTAACAGTGATTATTATAAATGCAAAGTCACAACAGAAAATAACTCCAACTTAACGAAGAAACCGAACCAAACCAAATAAAGTGGAGAGTGAATAACAGCTCTGAGTACATGATTAACAAAACCTAACTTAACCTAACTTAATGATAGAAAAGGACAAGAAAACTTTCTTTACTCACATGGCAGAAAGAATGGGCAGCAATGCGTTTTCCACTGTTGCACTAAATATTATCAGTCGCCAAATACATTAATTCATATCACTTTTACTACACCGTTGCACCAGTTTAATTTCATATAATGCATATGCACTCACTCACTATGGAAGGAGGGAAAACACCATTTCTTCAAACATTACAATTTTCTTGAGAAAACAGTTTACACTGACACCTTAAGCATTATTATAATAAGAACTCTCGTTACTTTAGGGCACATAACACAAAGAGAAGAAATTGCTCACTTTTAAACACTTTCACATAAACGTAAGTTACTTCAAACATTGCGCCATTTTACACCGAACCAAATCGACCGACTAAAGTTCTCATTCAGTCTTTGCCGCTAGTTGGCAGGAACGTACACTGACGTCACACATCTGGCGGTAAATTTGAACACAGTAAAACACATGAAAATTAGTTCTTTGAAATGTTCTAACTCTTATTGGTCTTCATATGCAGCGTATAATGAACCAGTACACTTTAGGATTGCGTCCCTGTTACATCTGCGTACTGGAAGTGCTGTTACTTCCAAGCGGTATTTCAGTTGTTCTGGATTTGAACAACCAAAGCACGCCAGAGATGATAGTCTTCTGGGACATGCTGGGATGTCCCAGCAGACAGTTACCTTCATTCTCGCTGCCGTTACAGCCTGAAATCTCAACAGATAAATAGGATGTCGACTGCTTTGGAAATCAGGTCCACATGCTGTTGGCTCCATCCATCTTAACTTATGTTCCCAATAAAGTATGTCACTCATCTACAGACTAGATCAAACTAGAAAATTATATTTTCACACATTTAGTCTCTATGACTAAATGTATTTATTCATGGTATATTTAACCATGCTGTCAGTAGCTCACACTAAATACCATTAAATAACAGCATGATCGATAAATAATGAACTGAAAATGATATGGAAGGAAGCAAATGTAGCCTAATATTAAGGTACTATCCTGGTATTTGCCTGGAGGGTATGAGGAAAACCAAAGTCAGGATAGCCAGTACCTGGGCTAGGATTTGAACCTAGGACCTCCACTTGGCTTGTGACATTCAGTCTCTATGACTAAATGTTCTTACAAACACAAACTGTCCAATATCAGCTCAACTTTATTTACTGACTCTGTGCAGGAAGAATAAATATGACACACTTTGAAGTTTTATTTATTAAAGTGCCTATATACATTAACAATTTATTTTTAAAGTTAAAAATAATCTAAAAAAAAAAGATGAAATCCAGTGTCAAAAAATGGAGTCATTATGCCAGTCACAGAAGCAGAGCTACTTCATAATCTCTTGAAAAAAATCTCCTCAAAACAGAGAATACTGATGTTACATGAATGAGAGTTTACATTTATTAACATCCAAATGAAATTCCAAAGCAGGTGAAGAAATGAAACATGTTTTCACACCTTTATGCAAAATGCTTACTTATAAAAAATGTGCAGATGCATATATATTACATATATGTAACAACATTGAAGTCAAACCTCCCATTTCTATTACTCGACAGCGTACACCAGACATTCAATAAGTCTTCGCAGGAAATCAGCCACATTAGCCACATAATGCAGTCGACTGCTCACGAAGACTTCGATGAATTCAGTCTCCACGAAAGTTACAGATCATATATACCAGATATGTTCAATAGAAAGTTCTTTGGTTAAATCTCCCCATTAAAACAATTTCATCTGGTCCCATATCTGTTCATCCATCCATCCACCCAATGGCTCTACAGCCCATATCGGGCCTTGGCCTCCTCTTTTTTTTTTCATGAGGTTTCTCAACAATTGATTTTTACGGGGTGGGTTGTCAGCCACACGCCCAACCAGAACCGATGGAGCGGTTTGAGACACCTTTCGTCTGGCCCCTAAGCATTGACCTGTCTGGCAAGGTTGGACCTACCAGTAGCTAAGCTACCGCCGGCATAGCTCTCTGCCACGTAAAGACAGTGTCCCATAACTGTTAGATAATCTTAATTATGTATTCTGATGTATAATTTTTTATTTCAAATTCACAACATCGTGCTATTTCATTACAGGACAACTTGTAATGGCAAATGTCTATCAATCCATACGGTCAAATGGAACAGTTACTTTGTGATGTGGGTAAATCAGAGACTTCACGTTGAGGTCCTTCCTTAGTTAAAATTAATGTGTCGCTACTCCTTCATACAAGCCTAAATTCAATTTCAAACAAGTGTTGCTAAATATCCATATGGCCAAAGCCAAAAACAATTTAAACACTAATAAAATACATATTTTGGGTCCTTTATATTTAATTTTCAAGAAAATGTAGATAAAACAGGAAGTGCCTATTTTATGCTGAGCAGCTAATTACGACTGCTACCTCAATTTCTTCTATGCTTCATTTCAGAAGTGAGTAAGAACTATTCCTTAGCATTTCTTGTTAAATTATCCATAAAGGGCATTAAAGTGACTAACACAAGAAAGAATAAAAATAGCAAAAAGCAAGCATCAAAGGTACAGCACGTGGACACTAAGTGAAAGGAACAGAAGGAAAATGTAACTGATCAAACTATAGAATTCAACAATGAAAATGGAAATGTTAGGTTAGAAAACCAATCTACATGTCAAACACATAGACAGAACATACTGGGTTAAATAAAAGAATTGTGAAGAAGCTGCATATGGTGTTTCATATATATAAACATTACCAATACAAAGCCTGTGGAAAATATAAAATGACTGCTATTGTTTAAGAAAAGTGGCTGATAATTTTGTCAAACGTTCAACACAGGATTTTTTTCTCCACTGCAAGCTGACAGAAGGTTTATGGCTTTTAAGTTACAGTCTTCTTCACAAATCAGATTATTCTGCTGTGGAACACCGTTTGCTTTTGATGATGATGTGCTGAATGTCTTAGCTTCTGTCCTTTGCTTGGTCCATTGTATGGCAGGCAAGATGACGAGAAGAGCCCCACACACTATGATGAAAAACCCCGCCACATAGAAGGAGAGGTCATAGGTCCCTGATGTGTCATACAGCCAACCTATATTTAATCAGATACGAGGATGAGTTAGGTCTCTTTATACATGTCTCATTCTCACCACTGTAGCCAATTTCTTAACCTTTACTGATTGATAATAGGGGATTTAAATCCCTTTACTATAGGGCTGCTAGCCCTCACTGATTCCAAGGTTTAATGATTTCATAGTAAGCAACTATTTCAGGACAAATATTAAGGGGACCAGTACACATAAACAATTAGATTTTTGTCAGCATATCAGGAACCACGTGGTGAAGAGCTATAAGGGAACAAATTAAATATAGAAGTAAAGGAAGAATGAATGGGAGTACCAATAATATTCAGTTATGATCAGACAAGAAAGAAAATGTATAAATTGTCACATCATAATGGTAAGATTTTTATTAAAAAGTATTATTAAAGATCAATATCAAACCAAAATCAAAAAGAAATATTCTCATTAGAAACTTAGACACCACAAACAGGTTATACTGTTAAAAACAGAATGTTTAGATATATTAGACAATAATGAATTTGTAAATAAAATTATTAATATTTAAGAGGTTAAGGGGTTTAAAACATAATGACTTCATACCTGCTAGAGGGGGCCCCAGAAGATTAGCAAGTCCCTGAACTAGAAGCAAGAGACCATATGCATTGGTGAATCGATCCAATGTGATCAATTCCACCAGAATGATAGATGTCATTGAATAGTTGGCAGCAATGGACAGGCCAAAACCTCCAGTCGCAATGCACAGTCCAGTGTAGGACGAGAGAAGAGGAATGAATGCCGTCATTATGCCACACATAGTCATGCAGAGGGCATAGATCATGCCTGCGTTCAGCTGAGGCCGATCTCCGGCCCAACCAAGGACAATCTGCAAATATAAGTTCAGGTCAATATGCTCACTGATCAAGAAAAGATGTGTTAATACACTAACCTCTACATCTGACTGAAGACGCTGAAGTAATTTTAATGCATCTGACCTATATTCAGAGGGTACTCAGTTTGAATCTGATGGGACAATGGTTATTGCAGCTGAGATTTTAAAATGTTTCCTTAGTCATTTCTGGTAAATTGAAATATGCCTTGATAACTTCAAACATAAATTTACCACACACGCCTTCCCCCTCTTAGTCTGTTAAATTGAGGGTTTACTATTTCCAATTCTGTGCTTACCTCACCAACTGTGTTGAAGATTCCAAGGTAACTGATGATGTTAGAACTCTCGTCTTCTGAGAATCCCATCTCACCAGCCTTATCTGCCAGAAACATATATGGTACATGGTACCACGAGTAAAGCAGGAAGTTGGAGAGAGCAAAAAGCACAAAGCGGATGTCGGTGAAGTGCGACACATCCACCATATCCACCATTAAATCCCATATATCATATAATCCAATAAACCACTGAAAGAAGCATCCCATTACCAACTGGCATTTAAGTTCAGTATACAGTATTTATAAATTTCCTAGCTTGACGTCTATTACAAAAAATTACTTTCCAAAACTTATGAGCTGATTTCACTGCTTGAAATGTAATTGTAACCTGCAGATTTAAATGCAACGCTCAAAAACACAAAAATTCTGCTCATAAGGAGGTAAAATTAAAACAAGACTATTAAACATTATCAATATTTGTTATTTTGCCATACCTCATCTTCATTTTTAGATATCGTGTTTATGGAATTGCGGCAGATATTTGGACATGAAGATGCACGCAGACATTGTTGTTTCAAGTTCAGCATTGCACCACGGTACGTTAAGGAATGCCTGTAATGAATACTCAATCAGAACTAGGCACCTCTATTGGGTATAATATGAATTATGGTTTAATTTATTTCTGTAAATTAAAAATAAATATTCCTTAAAAGGAGCAATTTGCAAATTTTATTATGAAGTCTGGAAATATAACAGAGCCATGAAACTGTAATAATAAATATGGTTTCCCTCATTTCAGATTGCAGTTACAGAAATATATCTAGTGTTACAATATGCTTTATATCAACACAAGAATGAAAATATGTTCTCTGTGAGATTTGAGGTTTTCACAGCGGTGAGTATGAAGATTTCTGTCTTCTGGGTTGTTGCACTGTGTAGTCTGGTCGATGTTTAGCAACGTTTCAGAGATCATACTGCCTCCGTCTTCACCCTGATGACGGAGGCAGTATGACCTCTGAAACGTTCGTTAACATCGACCAGACTACGCAGCGCAACAACCCAGAAGACAGAAATCTTTATGTTCTCTGTGTTTTTAAACAGATACTTCTCATGGGCAGTCTTTGGATATTTTTTATATCTCATTGGCACTGACATTAATTTATTTCAGATAAAGTCTAGTGCTGCAAAGCTGATGACAATACCAGTATCAGGTCCATACGACAGAAATTAATCTTCATTATATTTCCCTAAATGTTCTCAAAACTGAATATACTTTGAATAAAAGTTGCACATCTTAATAGCGCATATATTTCATTTTATCTACTAGCTTTTACATGGTGTATCAATTTTGGTAAAATAAAAAGACTTAATTGACAGCTTCATGTATAGTAGGGGTTGAGGTCATTACATAACCTCAAATATTTTCCCCAGTACTTTGTGTGTAAAAACCTGCAATCTGTGTTCTTCCCTAAAAGTAGGAGACCAAGTTTTACACAGATATAAACTAACAGACAAAAGAAAGATCATGTACTAAAGTGATAAATATAAGATGATCATGATTTTACCTATGAAATTTCAAGTCTCTGATATGTGAAGTTGAACTTCTTCTGCTCGAGTAATGATGATGATGATGATGATGATTATGATTATGATGACGATGCTGTTGCTGAGTTTTTTTCAACCATGACAAATAATCTTCTTCGATGGTTGCATTCTTGGGTAACTCCTTGTCAGTCTTTCTGTCATGGTAAGTGGAAGAAGATTGATGTTGCATGGACGGATGTGGAATGATGACTAGAGAAGAAGGAGGTGCTATATTATTGGTGACAAAATGTTTATTTTCGTGGAGAAGTCCACTATCACTGACACTCCTCGATGCTGCTAAAAGGCCTGGACACTTTTGGATTAGTACGCTATATAATTTCTGATTTGAGCTTGAAAGTTCCAAGACTTCCAGAGAAACCTTCTCACCATTACAGACAAAAGTTGGTAAGTTCAGCACAGAACTGCACTGACGGCTTAGATCTTCGCTTCCATTTCTGAATATTCCATTCTTACTTCCTGGTTTGTCTGCCAACATGTAATCTGCAAAACAACCGTTCAAAATAAAGCATGACAATGTTATGAGTATCAAGTGTATCTCATAATATGAATGTTATGAAGTTCAAGATAAATGGGTCGTTATGAATGATTACCCATTGAAAATATATTCACAGACCAACAACAAAAGTGGCTTTCACCACCATTACAGTTATTCTCCTCACCTGGATTTTCTCCCCTCTGCGGCAACTGTTTCAACTCTTTTGTGGTACGAAATCCATGAGGCTGTTGTTTGTGATGTAACATCCCCATGCCAGATACAGCTGTTTCCAGAGATTGATTGTAGGTCTTATTTTTTCTTTTATTCCTATTCTTCTGCAATCGGTCTTTACGAAGCGCTTTTGACTTCTCTTTGGTCCATTTCAAATCACGCATTAATGCTCCACAAACAGCCATGTTCAAGAAAAGTCCAGCAAGGATCAAGGTTGTACCCCTCCAGCCATATTCAGTCACTAGGAATGTTGTCAACGGCGCAAACAGGAAAGTTCCAAAACCACTTCCACACACAGACAACCCAGTTGCAAGAGAACGACGTTTTTCAAAATAATATGCAACAATAACCACAGCAGTTACATAACAGAGAGCCAGCCCAAAACCAGAGATAATACCAAAAGTAAATATTAATAGTTCTATAGACTCTGCATAGGAACTAACAACAAATCCAAAAGCGGAAAGTATGGATCCAAACATGCAGACACGTCTGCATCCAAAACGATCGGTAAGATAGCTTGCTATTGGACCCGATATTAAAGGCATGGACATGAAAAGTCCACCGATCCACGCAGTTTTACTTTTTCCTTCACCAAAATATCGCAACAAATCCACGTAGATGATGCCAAATGTGAAAGTTACACCATCAGCGATAAGATTTGTGACAAAAGCAGCAATCACAACAACCCATCCCCAACCTCCATCTGGAGGTTGAGGTTCTGAAAACTGTTCCTCCTGAGAAGATTCATCTCCCATATCATCTACATCACTATCAGCATCATCACTGTAACAAGTACCGCAATGGCTGGGAGTAGACGTAAGGCTTCCTCTGCTCTTCACTCTAGAGGGAAGTAAGGTCTTTCCGGAAGAGGAGCCTTCATCTGCTGCCAACAAATTCTCAAGTGGTGTAACACCATTAGGAACCACTTTGGTAGGTTCCATGTGAAACTGGACGCTTCTTTTAATACTATGGTTTCTATCAAGTTTAAAATGATTTATTAGATCAGCAAATTCTTTGGTGTCATTGCCCATTGCATGTCGCTCATTCATGCCACAAACACCAACCTCATGGGTAGCAGCACTATTCATCGCATTTATGTAATCATTCTTAACATTTTCTTTGCTACTTGTGGTCCTTCTGTAATTAAACTGAGGTGAGAGTGTGATTGATTTCTGAACATTAGAATCCGTATCTGCAGTTGCTTCATGGTCGGTGCTAAATTCCATTCCGGCAAATCTCGACGGAGATGGAAACTGAAAAACTGCGGTGTCGATTTCATACGTAACAATGTGATTAAGTTGAAGCAAACAAAGTCAAAGTCTGAATTAAGCGCTGGAGTTGATAAATTCAACTTCTCTCTGTTCTGGCTGCCGTTCTTAAGGCGCAGTGGTAAAGAAACTGGCCTTTGACCTGGGCAGAAATTTACATACAGGAACAGATGACTGTGCATCAGCAGTGACAGCTTCGATGATGCCTTTGTCCTGGTGGCTTCTGTAGAAGAAAATCAGAATTATGCTGCAGTATAAAGAAATTTGCTACCACTATAATGTATTGTGACATTTTGTGCTGAATTTAATATAAATAACAAAAAAGTAAAGGATCTGACTTCAATGGTTTAATATTATCTTTGATATTTAATTAAATCCAGCAAAGGGAGTTCTTTCTTTCTGACAATCTAATAGTTGCTCATGTAGTTAAGAAATTCCCTGTCTTTTTACGGAAACTGAAGATTCATTACCATGTTCAAAAGTCCCTGCCACTAGAACAGCTCCTGAATCAGATAAAGTCAGTCTACACCTACAGTCCACAACTGGTCCAGAAAGAATAAGTTTACTTCATGGTAGCTGTTCAGTGATTTGCTAGGACACTTGAAAAATTCTCGCTGCACAAACACTAATGAGGGCTGAAAGCGCTCATTCTTCAGCTGGGTTTTTTTTAAAATAAACTTATTGAAATAATAAAAGTGATCGAGATTTACGACTCTTAAAAATAAATCAGTAGCATCTGAAGTTCTCATGGTGGTAGGTACAAAGATGGATGTTATAAGGATTGTAACACTAGGTAATCTGACAGAAGTTTATCAGTATTTCAGAGATCACTCAATGCAATGATGATGACGGCAGCAATGACCTCTGAAACAACGGTCAACGTCTACCAAACTACGTGGTGCTACAACACAGAAGACAGCCATCTTCAAATAGTGATCACTTTACGAATTAAATAAATGGTGAATACACAACACTTTTTCAATATGGCTGCCTAGCAAGAAGATATATTATGGAAACAAACACAGTTGTGACACTTGGCGTTGGTTTACAGCGTGTCGAATAGCGTCCAGTTGACCACCTGCTCTAAATATGTCGTATCTGGTTTTCCGTGCCGTGTTCGATGGCATTCCGTGGTTCATTCGTGTCACCTTTCACGTCTTACGTGGAGTCGCGTTTTCCAGCATTATCATCGCGAAGCGGATTCAAGATACCAACGGTAGCGAACATGAACCAGGGAAGCCACAAGACACGACGATTTCAAACCGACGCCGAGCGTCGTGATGACTCTTCTCGACGCCGAATCAAAACAACGAAACCAAGCCAAGAGAGGCCTTGGGGATATGCAAACTGAATATAAGAGCCACGACGCCGACATTAAACATATTTAACGTTGACATCTAGACGCGATCCGACACGACGACTCAGAATCCAAAATAAGGCCATGAAAATCTTTGGGATGCTGGCAAAGCGACGTCTAACGTCTAGCGATTCCATAAACTCCAAAATTTAGTGTATATAACCCTCTGGACGATATATTATACGAAGACTGAAAACAGAAGTCGACTCCGAAATGCAGTTGAAGTAAACAGAAGCCTCGGGACGCAATGTGCTACAAACCATGGCCGAGCGTCGGGACGGCATTAATTGTGACGCCGCCACAAGACGCCATATTGGTAACAGGTGATCGACGAGATTCCATTAGACACGAAGTTATAAAACCGACGGCACAATTTCAACTTTATATCTAAGGTTGTTCAGGGGGGCTTCGGCCTTGAGGTGCTAATGCAAATCTTTCTGGTTTTTCAGTACGCAGCCCTGTGCACAGTCCATTCTGCATGTCCCTGCCATGACTGTTATGTGAAACGTACATATATGTCTGTTATAAAAAAAAACTACAGATGATAATGGATTTTATCGAGACCGCCTTATCTTTGCTTTTCTTCTGCAAAATTGCTATGTTTATTCCTACCACCAAGATTTGAATGTTGAAAGAGTACATGCCCTTGGCAGCTTAGAAAATTACGGAGCTCTCGTTGGTAACTTGTAGCTCCTTCGGAACCCGTTACTACCAACACTTCC
Source organism: Zootermopsis nevadensis (assembly GCF_977971745.1). Lineage (NCBI taxonomy): Eukaryota > Metazoa > Arthropoda > Insecta > Blattodea > Termopsidae > Zootermopsis > Zootermopsis nevadensis. The sequence continues at coordinate 3,986,726 of NW_028259148.1, read as the reverse complement.
ACTAAATTACCCTTGCTATCAGTTTTAATTCGTAGTTTCTTAATTTCCTCAAAATAAATTAAGGGCAAAGACCATTATATAATCAACACAGACCACCCTTGTAAAGACGAACGATTCAAGCCTCATTAACAAGTATATTTAAAAAGCAAATGCAATCTAGCTCCACTCTAATTATGACTATCAAGGTGATCTCATCGTCCCGGTGGAGTCATTAAGCTCGTTTGAAACGTCGGTTAACTTCTACAGGACTACACAGCAACATTCATGTTCCGACCTAAATACTTTGGAAATACTAACGAGAAATAGGAAAATAAAAACATTATGTCCAGATCTCGTAGAGCGTAATGAGTGCCCAGTATATCATAAATATGAGAGATTCATAAAGCACATTCACAAAGTCCACTTCGGTACTTCACAACCATTATCTCGACACAAAAAGTTTGAAGATAATAAAACAGAAATATCTTGTCAACGGCTACAGGTTTGATTTCTGAAAAATGTTTCAATAGGCAATGAACTACTATCTCACACTGTCCCAAAAAATAATGTTATCTTCTTAAGAACGTATCCTATGTAGCACACGAGCCATTTGTGATTGTCACTTTTGTCTACAACATTTTTCAGTGTTTGTCGTATTTTATATTGTTCGTCAAATTTCAATTAGCTTTCTCAAAACACTGAAATAGAGGAGTTGTTTCTTTTGGACTCAATACTGTGAAAAACACCAAATAATTTAAACCTAGATTGTTATAATTCGAGATTTGCTTAGGTAGTAACCCTCGGCTGTACTAGTTCTAACAAGATGATTCATAGCATAACAGTTTAATGGAATATAAATTGGACCAGTTCACGTAATTACTTATTCACTTATACTTTGGGTTTTTAATTAAGTCTTACAACTAACATAACTTATAAAATAACCATATGTATCATAAATAAACATACATGAATATACTGGCACTGCGTCTTCATCTGCGGTGTATTTGTATGTACGATCTTCCTCAGCGTTCTTGTAATATGGGTATTAAATAATGAAAAAAAAATCACATTGTTAAGTGTACCACCAAATCTCCAATATTATTTCAAACTTTGATTTCACAAAATAAAACACAAAAATTCTCTAAAACTTTGCTCGAAAAATCACAGAACACCATCACCAAAACCACATTTAGCAAACATTTTAAAGTATAAAAGTGCGTTAACAAATTTTCTGTTGCGTTTAACACGAGAATTCTGCTTTTCGTTGTCATTGTTTCGCTCAGCTCAGTTAATAATGTAATTAAAGTTACTCACTGATGATACGTAAAGCACAGGGCATTGAATAAAACGTAATTACAGAAATATTCCATTAAATAGTTTCTCACTGGCGGTGAAGACACACACACACGAAGGCTTTGTGAACCGTGTGACCTGCAACCTATACTTCACTCAGTTACAACAGAACTTTGCATCTGACGGTACAGTTCGATCTGAAATGCTTCGTTGTCTTATTACCGACCCTCGCTCTATGTAAGGTCAAACACGTGATAAGACTATTGAACCAAACTGATGACGACCAATGGTCATTTTACAAGCTTGTTCTTACGATATTTTGCTCTTGAACAAGGCTTAAGACGAACTTTATTTCAAATGTTTCATCCAATACAACGAGATTACCAAAAACTATAAATTTAATAATACAAATCAGTGATTCATTTCTGTGCATAGTTCACAGAAAAACTGATTCCCAGAACGTTAAATCTGTTAAATTGGACCTCGAAGCTTCACAAGGTCAGTGGGTTTCTAGTTGCTTATATATGAAACATATTCCGAGCGGAACTTATGTAGAGCCATGAACGTTTTCAGAATGTCGACCAGGCTACCAACTAAACGAACGTGATTTGATTCTCCGCGGGGGCAGAATTTCTCTCTTCGCCGTTGCGTCCAAACCGTACGTCAGAATAGAGATTCTTTCCCCAAGGATAACGTAGCCGGAGCGTGAAGCTAACCCATATTTAGAGCCGAGATTACGAATGCATGGAGCTGTAACTCCACTCGAACATACGTCGGGGATAAAATGGATAATTTTACCTTTTTCGTTGACATCCCAAGTCTCGCTTATCAGAAGGTTTATAAAATTAAGCTTGCAAAAATCGAAACAGGAGCATTCTCGATATGCGAGCAGTCTGTTTCCACCAACTTTGATAACCTTTAATCTCTTCATTTATATTATTTTCTTCAGGCTGTGAGCGAATATCTTCATTTCTAATTATATCTCTCAATGTCATTCCATACGCTGGTCTGAAATATCCCACACGCGTCATTTCTAAACGTCTCCTATCTTTGGCTCATTTTCGAGAGCTAGTTTAGACACTGTATTATTTTAGATTCGATAATTCACACAACCCATTCTTGACACACGTTATATTTGTCAAAAATAAAACACGCTGAAATCAGCAAACAAGAAAACAATGTAATATTAAGTGACTTTGGTGGAGATCGTAACAAAGTTTGACGGATGTCGTCCAAATTATCGTATTTTAACACCAAAGGTCGACCTGGACGTTTTCTGTCCTCCACACTTCCTGCGTCACGGAAACAGTTCACCAGACGAGTTATTGCTGATGTGTCCCCAAACACCTTCTGGTACGGTGGTGTTACACAGTTAACACTTGTTATATCTGATAAAAGACGTCCTTGCATTTCTACTGTTTGAAGACAACTCAAGGCTGACGCCAGCAGTTTACACTGAGGTGACCTGTGTGGGTTTCTGTGTAGCCATAGCGACATTGTGTGTTTACTGATCTAATCGAATTGTATTGAATTCCAGCCATCAGTAAATATTTTTAATATGGACTGCGTAATTTTTCTATCATTCTATATAACAATCTTCGTTGTACAGCCTTCCCCATATATTTACCAGAACTTCTCAAATGCACACATTTGACCTGTTATATTCTTTATATCCTCCTTTCAATCAATACCCATAAACTGATCAATTGCATCCCAGATATTTAAATGTTGAGACTTATTCTACGTATCATGTCCCCATTTATTTATTACTTTTGCTCGCTACTGTCTAAGTCCTTTTATTGGGTATTTTAACCTAAAATCATAAAGTTTGCCCCCCCCCCCCTTCTCACTAGAACCTTTCAAGTTAACATAACAAATTATTTGCCTGCAGTAACTGTCATATTTAGACCTGTAACTCCGTCTGTTGCCACAAATAATTTAAATTTCAATAACTGCATACTTTACACAACACTTGAAAGTCTAAAAAACAAAACTTTTATAGTTTATTTCATCAAACACAATAACCCGAAATTATACACTGGAAGCAATCAATAAAACTTGTCTTACCGTCCACAGAGGTAGAAAATATCGGAAGCTTTCGCCAAATGTTGTACCAAAACTACATATCACGATTGAAACTGAATTATAGGCCATCTATAAACTTAAAACGATACATAATCCGCGTTGAAACACTACTACAGTTGTCACATATATATATAAAACTCTTTGCTAATCGTCTGAAACGTGGACAAACCTGCCACCTTCGGATTATACAGTCACGCAACTCCATATGTGCTGCCACATACCATTCAGAACTACCATAACCTCACACCTTAAACTCTGTCTGTGGCAGGAATGTGGCTACCAGGTCCTCGAAGGTAGACGGCCTAGTGGATTTAATGACGTAGTTCATAACGTCACCATTAAAAAGTTACTAGATTCTATTTCCACCGGATTCATGCACCAGTGGGAAATTCAAACACACAGGGTTTATACTTCTCTTACCAGATGGCAGGGGGATGCACTGATGATGAAAAAACCAAGTACGATAATTAATACCTTGCTTTTATTATAATTTTTGTTTATAAGCCAAAATTTTCTAACCTGATGTCGAACACAGTATTTATATTAATACATGAGGAAGGCATGCCATAATGAATTTAAACCTACTATGGAATCCTATCATTTTACTATTTTGGACATATGCCTACACTAATTCCTGTGTTTCATTGAAGCCTTTCGTTATATTTCTGCAACAATTTTTATTACCTGCAGAATGTTAAACAAAGAACAAATCCTCATTCTTTACCTCTTGATTTTCTTTCATTAATGTAACCTGCAAAGAGAACTGACAGAAACGTCATCAATTGGAATTTAAAATTGTTCGACCATTTCAACTCATAAAATTCTTATTTTTGTTGCTATACATGACACATGTCAACGTTGTAATTCAACGCCGGTTGCAGGAATTACACACTTTCAAACAGATTGAAAAAGGATTAATAATGATGGTGGGTTGGTAGGGATTTGAAAGAAATCAATCATAATATTTCTTTGGGGTACTATCCCAACATTTGCCTGGAGGGACTTAGGGAAACCATGAAAAGCCGAGGTCTGCGACTACTTATAAGAGATCCCTTAACATGAAAGTTTCTTCGTTCAAAAGTAACTTATATCGATTTATATCTTAATTGCATCATGCTTGTGTTCCTCAATACAGTACTTTTATTTTCCGTCGTTACACAAGCTTATTGTTAAAATCATATAAAATTTTCACATAAAATTGTTACATTTTAAAATTGACGACATGTTTCGATATACAATTCTATCATCGTCAGGTCTATCAAAATTAAAATTAAAATCTGGTGTATCTGTTGCTCTGCTTATATTGCTTATGTTTTATCCGTTTTTATTACATCTCCAGGCTTCTTTCATTTAATTTTGGAGACGCGTCTGGGTGCCTATATCTGCAAAATCAATTTTAATTTTCATATCGTGATTCTGGCTACCGACATAGGAAATGGAATAATATTACTCTAATTTTATATTATTTTAAGGAATTACTCAAATATATCGTAATACAAGCAAAAGAAATACATTCAATAACAACGGACACGCACCTCACACACAACCCGGTATGTTATAATACTTTATATTTTGTGAGTGTATTTCTTTTGCTTGTATTACGATATATTTGAGTAATTCCTTAAAATAATATAAAATTAGAGTAATATTATTCCATTTCCTATGTCGGTAGCCAGAATCACGATATGAAAATTAAAATTGATTTTGCAGATATAGGCACCCAGACGCGTCTCCAAAATTAAATGAAAGAAGCCTGGAGATGTAATAAAAACGGATAAAACATAAGCAATATAAGCAGAGCAACAGATACACCAGATTTTAATTTTAATTTTGATAGACCTGACGATGATAGAATTGTATATCGAAACATGTCGTCAATTTTAAAATGTAACAATTTTATGTGAAAATTTTATATGATTTTAACAATAAGCTTGTGTAACGACGGAAAATAAAAGTACTGTAACTTATATCGATATTATTTACAAATACATAAATGTCTGTGGTTTCGTAAACATAAGACGTCTAGAAACTAGGAATGCCATACGGGAGATCTCGTTGAATATACAGGATTCTACTTACCTAAGATTGGCTACACAAAAAATTCGGTAGCCGCCTTCATTTTTCAGACAGACTTTAGTAGTACAGTGCCCGCAGTGGTACTGCGGAAACATTCGAGAAACGACTTTCGTGTCACTGTTTCTAGCCAGAAACCTTACCAGAAGCCAGAACATGGAGGTTTGGATGGGGCTGTTTAGATTTCGACGGCTTTTATCAGACTTGGGCACATTTCGACAGGTCTGGACGAGTTACAACGTTCGGGGCTGATTAGAGCACGTATCAACAATTTCCGACAGGACTGGGTAGGTATCGAGGAGCCTCAACAGGTTACAGATGAGCAAGAACTATGCGCAATAGCGTCGTCAGCCCACCTTACAACTTTAAGCAGCCGTCAAGTTGGTATTACCGAGCGAGGAGTGTAAAATGCAATAGATTGCAGTAGCGACCTCATAACGACCATACCAAATTTCATGAATTTTCGTCCAAACATTCTCTAGTCATCACATTCGTACTGTTGGACATCACTTGTGTTGGGTTGCATTACAGATGCACAGAGATCTATGCCTCACGCAGTCACGAACATTCTACAGAAGGCGTTCCTGATTCACATTTAGTTGATTCCATTTAAAATCTTCATTGTATATGCTAATATATTGAATAGGTTTCCTGCAGTTTTCGCCTGCATGTCTACTGAAATTCTGTACTTTGTAATACTTAATGCCGGCTCTACCAAATATGAAACTGCTCTAATTGTTGTTACCACACAGTATTTTATCGGTCGAGTCTATTATCTATACGTCAGCGCCGTTACATAAACACGACTGTTTCATATAATTCAACATTGAATAATCTACCTTCCAACAAATCAACATAGCAAACGATGCTTACCTGAAGTGTTCCAATACACACGTGCAGTGCTCATGCATTACAACATGGATACTCTTTTAATACTTTAAGGGATGTTTTGTTATCTCACGATATTCAAGAACAGAAGATAGCATCCATTATCACTATATTACAGTTAACACAACATTCACGGATTACAACACAAAATTTCGGTATATTTTCAGGTGTAAAAAAGGTCACATTTCGACGAACGGCTTAAGCCACTAAAGAATACATCCTATCCTACACAACGAAATGTATATAGGACCACAGTTTACGATGTTTAAACACAAAATTCGAGATAAACACAAATTTTATTTCTAACTGTATCGTCACCACTGATACAATTATATACTAGAACTTCAAACACATAACCTCCGTCGCGAACACGCTCTCAGCAGAAAACTCCCATTTCATTGCATTTAAAACATTGGTCAACATAAGTGCAAATGCGATTTATATCGACAACCAAAGAACAACGCGAACCAAACATACAACGGAACACAATGTCAACAGACACACTTCCTCAAATCGATTATCGACTGAATAAACCTCTCGCCGACGACTTATCGTTAGAAATATAATTTCATAGATTACGATGTCAACAGAGAACCACGCTTGTTCCTCTAACATTTTTACACTGAAAACAGTTTGACTGACGAAATTCTCTAATATTTTTTCCCCGATGCAGTGTAACTAAAAATAATTATTTTTTTGTTGCCAAGCAGTAAGCATCTGTCCCACCAGTTCGACATTCAACAAACCGGGTCTTTCTTCACTACGTATAATTCTGAGTTTAAACATTCTATTCTATTCCATTATATTCTAGCAGTTCAATAAGCAGAATTAACACATTGAAATTTGTAATGTGGAAGTACTCAGTTTTCTTTGCGTCAAGTGCTGAATTATTTTAACTGGGTTTCGATCATGATAACAGCAATGTATGATGCCTGTTTTCGTTCAATGTTGGCAATCCTTCCCTTTATTGGATGGCATGACTGTATTAGTCACGTCTTGTAACTCAGTTGCTAAGAGGACTTTTTGACTGCGGGTTGAGCAACAAATCGCGAAATAGCAATGATTGTATCTGGTTCAAATAATTTATCATATGATTCAGATGATGAAGTTGAAAAGAATGAAGTGGATACATATCGACGTAAATACCAGCTACTTTTGGAACGTTGTGAAGTTCTACAACAGGTTAGGTTTTCTGTGTTCGTTGTATTCCAAGCTCACGGTTTATGGAATTGAGTTCCTCTACAGGGATTTAAGATATATCTTTACAATGCTGTTTTCAATTACGCAGGAATAGCTTGCGTTTAGGCTAGGATCTCCAAACTGTACGGTAAGTTATAGGGATTTGATAGGTTAGAATGGTCTGTTAGATCTAGTAACTGAAACAAGATGTGTAGAACATAACTAAGTTTGCAAACAAAAAGATTTTTTTCAGTTCAGAGCTACATTGGAATATGCCGAGCCATTCACTTTTACAGCTGCTTTTAAAAAACTTATTCTTTTGTGCCACCATATATATTTAGGTAGTGCAACAATGAAGGAAACTTGTGCATTAAGGGTTAACCCAAGCCTCATGTTGCTTTAACTCTCACTACAGTACTTGACCTATATTATAATTAGTCATTCAGAGTTATTTTCTATGCTGAAATGCCACATGTAAGGTACATATGAGTGTTCACGTACGATACCTACTAAACAAAGAGGTTCTACATGAAAAGTAGAAGATTCCAGTATAAATTTCAGGATGTTAAAGAGTTCCTGTCTGGAAAGTAAGTCACTGAAACAACATCATTACTGAACCCTCCCATTAAACAAGAATAGAAACCCACCAAGACCACTGCAAACTGCCACATAACTACTTATGAAACAATTTTAGACAACAGAAGTGCAGCCACATAGTCCCACTAACAACAAATTTTTTGTAAATGGATCATCAAGTCTGTGAAAATTAACCCTCATTATTTTCCATTCTAATGAGGCTCGGTGTCACTTATACAAGGATGTAAATTAATAGAATAGCAGATACAGTCAAGAGACCAAGTATGAGGTTCCACTACATGATTCTAAAAACTGGTTATGTTGTGGTCTGAGTAAAGATAGAATAATTGGATCAATCTCTTTGAGGACATAATTCATTCTGAAAAGTACAAGAAACAGATACTCAACCAGTTTTTTGAGCAGCCAACAGATGATGGATGAATGCTGGTATGCATTATTCTAAATGACTCTGCTGCTGTTCACACAGCAAGGGCATCCTAATAGGTTTGAGATGTACTGGAGAACAGAAGCACTTGTAGTGTAGTGGTCTGGTGAGCATGATCCTGTTATATTTATTTACCGAGAACTGTAAAGGAAAAGGTTTACAGATCAGAAATAAGAAATGTGTAACAGTTTAGAGAGGAACTGCTTAGAGTGTGAAAACACTGAAGCAGACTAGACCAACCAGAGTGGAACTCTAGTGACCCAGCTGCATAAGTCACAGCATTTGGATCACCAGAGTTCTAAACAGTGGCTGGTCTGGTCAGCTTCATTGTGTTCGCACCCTTAGTTGGGAGCACTAGATTCATCAAGCTCAGGATAAGGTCCATTTGGAAGCTGTTGTGAACACAATAAAGAACATTCAGGTTACATAAAAGGCAGGCAATTTCTTGACCAGCAAGGCTACTATCATTCAACACCATACAAATTCTACTGTTTTAGTACATTCTAAAGTTAGAGGTACTACATTTTACTACTGCATTAGATGTGGCAAGGGTTAACAGAAAACACTTTCACCTCTATATGAAGGCAGATACACACTTAACTTTTATGGATTACACTTACTGAATTATAGGTTATGGCAGTAATAAGATAAAATCTGGAACAATTTCCATACAAGTCTCCATATACAGGTGACTTTCATTATACCTGGAGGTTGCATTCCTGCATATTGTCCCATATAATAAAAAATAAATAAACTGGCACCAGAATTCTTTGATGCCAAGTTTATCATCTGCATCACATTATCTGATAAGCCTGGAGAAAGTTCAGTGCAGTAACAGGCTTTAATATTTGGTCTTGAATAGGAAATTGATGCTCCTCATAATACTGAAATAAAACCATGGATACTGAAAGCACATATAATGAGAATCACCTGTATAAGCTTTCCATACCCTTGTATTGGATAATAAATGTTTTGTTGTTGTAGGATAATGAACGACTAGTGCACAGGATTCAGCAAGTTCGGAAAATGCTATGGAGATCAAGGAAAGAGCGTAAGTAAGTACAAAGTGCACTGTTAACATAAGATAGAGACTAGAAAACAGTATATTTTTAACTTTTTTATACCAACATATATACATTATTGCACGTGCCAAATATAAAACTGTTTGGAATCAACTATATAACACAATATTAATTTCAGACAGAACCTTTCTCTTACTAATCTTCAAACAGGTTTTTAATGGATCGTCTGGATCAACATGGTGACAATTGGCGCAATGTACAATTACCAATTCCTCTAGATGAGCCCCTCAATATACCAACTACCACTAAACCTGATAAGAACCAACATCAAAAGCTCGGAGCTGGAACTACAGCAAAGGTACAGTACAGAACAAGACTGGAAAAATGTTAATTGGTCCATCCAGACAGAAGGCCACGGAACATTTGCTTTGTGGGATTATTTTGTTACAGGGGTTCTTAAAATTCTCACTGCCATGGCAATTCTTTTATGAGGAACATCAATGCTTGCTCTCCGACAGTTCCAAGAGGCTGCAGATGCAGCTATTATAACAAATTTGAAACATTTAAGTCTTGTAATGTTCCCTGTACCTTTTTATCTTCTACATCTTATAACTATGTTACTGAAAATGCATAACAATGAATACTACATCAGTATAAGGCAAATAATAATATAAAAAATCACAAGGATAAATTAGGCAAGGGATTTCATATACAGAAAATAGGCTTAAAAAGATTAAAACAAATCTCCTCAGCAGCCAAAGTTTGGGCTACAGTTAGAATGTGCATATTCTAACATAAATGTCCGTAACATTACTGATAGTGAGATCACGATGAAAGTAGTTCAGTCTTACATTCAACCACATAAATAAGGTTTAATTGATTTTTAGAAAAACTTTGGATGTACTATAAGTAATGAAGTTACAAGGTATAATTGCAGAAGTTGCTACTGAATCTCAAAATTTTGCTACTGTATTACTACTGTCTTAGTCTGCAAGTTCAGTAGAGAAGGGAGGAAGGAAGATTACAAGTACTACAGTCGCCAGTTCCGGCACAAAACGAAAGAGTGGCAAGAGCGCCGATAAGCCAGAGCGCGATCCAAATGCACCAAAACGCCCAGCAAATCCATTCTTTCAATTCTGTCAAGAGCAACGTCCGATCGTGATGGAGCGACTTGGATTAGAACAAAAGTCTGGGGAAGCCGAACCCTCAAAACAGGAGCTGACAAGACAGTTGGCAAGCAAGTGGAATACATTACCACCTGAAGATAAGAAGGTGAGTGGTCATGAGAATAAAACTGAAGAAAAAATAATCTCTACTTTGTACCCCTGTACCTTTTTACTAATTTCTTGCCTATTTTATGCTGCCAGGAATTTTTTTAATAATTTGCTGTTGGTAAGTCATAGAAATATTTAAATTAATTAGTTTAAAATTATTTCTGGCAGCATTCAGTGTAATTTGTTTGTTTCATACTAGTAAAATAAATATGTACAGATATTAAATTTATGGTTCCGGAAGGACAAATAATTGAATGAAATTTTAATATGTGATATGATTTTTCAGATTTACTATGACATGTATGAAAAATCAAAGGAGAAATATGCAGTAGAAATGCAGATTTACAGCAATAGAACCAAGCCACCTAATGAGGACATTTCAACCTGATGTCACTGGACCTGTCGTATATTCTTATAGAATGTACACACTGTCGGAATGGATGTAAAGAACAAAGAATGGAATTTATGTGTAGTATTCATTGTGAAAAGATATTTTTGAGGTGCAGTATTTAGCTTACTGGGCATACTACTGTATTTTACCACATTTAAGCCAGGTTATTTAAACTTCCTTGAGTACACCATTTGGTTTAAATTGTCTCATGCAATAAATTCAGAACATCATATAAAATTTCAACTAACCTAACTTCATAGTTTATACCATTAGTTTCTCTTTCACTCTGAAACTATTCCACAATTATTATATATACTACTGAATTAAAACCTCAATTCCTTAAATAAATTATATGTTACAGATATGGTGTCAATTATTACCATCCAGACCTGGACCAGTGAACACAATTAAGCCTTGAAATTGTCCTTTTCTCTCCTGATGAATCCCATAGTAGCGATGGCTTCATTCTGTCCTGCATGCTGTTGTACTGTTGACTCATGCACACGCATGAAAGGATTGATCCGCTTTTCTTCACCTGGAACCCATAAAACTTATAATAAATTCATGAAATAAACATATTTAACCCATACACCAATCTCTCTAATCTTTTGTTTCCCGCAATCTTTGGATCCCTCTCTATTTGTTCGTCTTCACTTTGCTCGTATGCCCTTGACATTTCCGTACTTTCCCATTCACATAATACAACCAACAACAAACAACAACAAACTTCATTCCTCTAATATTTCCTATAAAACTGTAAAATATTTTTCCCATTAGATTATTCTTGCCTTACCAGTGTTCAATACAGGCAGATGCAACAAGATCCAGGACTTACCAATTGTTGAAGGTACGGTCGGTTCCATTTTTGTTCGCTTGTTCTGAGCCCATGACATTTTCTCTTCGATGTCAATGTTATTGGGTTCAACATGATGAGCAAATTTCAGGTTTCCAACTGTGTATTCATGTCCACAAAACACTCTCTGAAATATTTATAGGGAAGAAAGAATATTAAATATTACGAAATCCGTAAATTAAAATCGATGCTTATCTATGTTGACTCAAAACGTCCTTCATTCTTTCCCCTAACATTTTAGGACTTGCATACAACACTAAGAACACATTATCATTATGCACATTTAAATATGTACATAATTATGAAATGTATACAGCCACACCAGTCACTATCTGTATTGTCTTAGACACACTTTCATTGTTATAAAATAAAAGTACCATATATTTCTACTTTAATTTTATGTCAACATTAACATCAACTTTGCCTCAATTTACGCCGGGGATGCGTTCCTGGACAAACCGGTGTAAATTGAAATCTTTTATAACGTAAATCAACAGGAAGTCAATGACATGCGTTCCTAGCAGCCAAACATTGACGAGTAATATAATGGCATTACATTTAAAGCTCCGAAATAATTTAAAAAAAATAAAGCGAATTTAAAAAAAAAATATTTTATACACTTACAATCGGCAATTCGTTGGTCCCCGTGATCAACTGCGATTCTTTCATGTGATTGATTTGTACAGTCATCTCTGCTGTTATGCGATAGTTGCATTCACGTAAGACGCCGACCTATAGAAAATCGCGAAGTAAAAATAACCCCGGTACCTCCGCAGAGATTAAATTAGTCCTTTGAAAGTTTAAAGCGCCAGGAATGAAAATGCATAAAAGCAAACTCGCATATGCAAAAGTTTGTATTTCACAAACAGCTTTTACCGATTCATCGATCTCATTGGAGCAAATTCGCGTAAACGAAACATACGTAATTGCAGAGATGACTGTATTTATAATTTTTATTCAAATTCAGCAATGTAAGAATTACGATTTAGTATAAGAATCAGTATGAGAAACATTGTAAAACGTTAGAAATAATAGTAAAATATATTTTTTTCACTTTTTGACTTGCTGGTTTCAAAATCGGCGTTATTCTGAATTGGCGCAAATTGAGGGATACCTGTATATTTAAGTTTGGATCAAATTTTTCATTTACAGCTACTATATTTCTGAAGATATATTCTGACAATATAAAACAAATCAGCAAATTTTGATCTCATTATGAGAGCAATTCTATGCACACATGCTCATACAAACAAAATTGATTTTAATCACTTTAATGTTTGCAATACTACTAAATGTATTGACTAAAATAAATTCTGATCTATAATTTGGAGTATAAAGCAAACATTAAAGATTACTCTCATTGCATGCTTACACATGCAATTATCAATGCAAATGCTAATTTTAGAATCACTGGTTAATTTTGATTATTGCTTTAAAAGTGGAAAATAATTTCTTACTCGGTGTTCGGAGTTCTTGCACATTAACGAATTCTTGTAAAGGGAAAATATTTTTGGTGGGTGACCTGCCACGTTTTTGTCCTCAAAGACAATGTGCTCTACCGCCCTTACAAGAGACACCACAGACAGAGATAAATTAATGATGCAACTTACTGTTTCATCAGGGAGTTTTCCCAGAGTTTCAACAAGTGCTTTATACATCTGATCAGGACTTCCTTCAAAAAATCTGCCACAACCAGCAATAAATAGGGTGTCACCTGGAAAATGAAATAATATTAAACGAACCTACACAATAATGACTGACACTTCCGCCGACAGCTTATCTATGTGTTGCATCATGTACTCGACAAACTCGCTCTAGAACCGTTCTTTGTTACCAAATAAATGTCCAAAACTCCTAAACCGTAGGAGTTAGCTGAAATCTGTTTGCAAATTTGAAAAGCTCGTGTTTATTTACATATTTCACTCTAAATATGTCCCGATCTAACTCTTACGCTTTAGACATGACGTAAAGTAAACATCATGTAGAAAAAGCCCTTTATTTACTCTTTAATTTACATATAGGTTTATATTCTCTATCTTACATAGCTCTCGAGTTATTGGCGTTTGAAGAAGTTACGCACTAGCGTTACCTTACATCTTACAGTTTCCATCGAGTGTACCGTGATTTTATAAACGTTATTCAGCGTTAAAAGTAAAGTAAAGCTGTCCCATGAGATGCCGTGTAGACATTTGGGAGGAGAGATGGTAAAGCTCCTACTCATTAATGACCTCAGCCTAGATGGAGGTGAGTGGTCAGCATCACGCCCCAGCTGCGCTTTACCCCCGGGAAAGGAGGCTGGGTGGGCCCCAGAACCGGTCTGGACACAGAGGCTAGAGGAAAAATCCTCTGCCCCCCACATACTATATTATTAACAAATATAAGCATAGAGTGTGCTGCCAAATGGACCCCATACTTAACGCATAAGTTCACCTGTAAAAACTGCTGGATCATGGCCAGGCGATTCTACTAAGTAGCAGATGTGCCCTGAAGTGTGACATGGTGTAAACAGACATCGTACATTCAGCTGTCCAATTTTTAATTCATCACCATGACCAACTTTGCGTGTAAGAGCTCCGATACGATCGTCCCCTCCGCAAACTTCCAATCCGGCAACTTTCTCGGATATGCTCTCATTTCCGCCTGCATGATCCCTGGGTGTCAGAACATAGCAGAACTGAGAATGAAATCATTGATCAATTGGCAAAAAGGCAACTGAATATCCAATCACAGGACCTCAACGAGACTGTGGCATCTTGTGAAAAAGCAGGAAGTGGATCATCAGGACTGGACGAACAGAAAACACCAGGAATACAGGCAGTTCAGACCTGGATGAAAACGTGAAGGATTTCTTTCAAGAACCGTACTACCAACAGGCTGCTCTCATGTTCCAAATCAGGCCTGATAAATATCACAACTTACAAGAGATTTTGTAACAAAGATGAATGAAGATTTCACCATTTTGGACAGCCCTTAATGAAATCAACTACCACATGACCCTATTAAACAAAGTAAAGTACTGTACTTCTTTCAAACTGCGGGACTGCCAGAGGGCTAATCACAGAAAGGGATGAAAAATACATAATATAATATGTTGCAGTACTACAGTCATTAATAGCCCACCCCCCATTCATTCAAGAAAGGAGAGGCTTTGTACACATTCGCTTCATCTCATATGCATTAAATAAAGATATTATACATTTTATTGCCTTTTCCCTTATAAAACTGTTGGAAATCTGTCATTAGAGAAAAATAAAAGATACCACAAAGATCATCAGCATTATAACTAACCAATGATGATGTGTAGTTAATACTTTGGTGAGTCTAACACCATGTTTCTTTACAGCATCAATTACTGTCTGTGGGGCCACAGGATCAACAATAGCTGCCTCCTTCGTTGCTTCATCCACAATCTGTTAACAATAAGAAACGAGGTACCTTGGAGATTCACCACCTGATTACTTCAGTGCACAGTGCACAGAAATGAATGAGGTCTTCATGAAAAGTGACTTATTGTTTGATTTTAATCGAAACTGCAACATGTTGTATACCAAAACTGAACTGACCCAATGACTTTTGCTACAGGCTCGTAACCCCAAACCTCACTGATGTCCATTTATTTATTGTAGGTGATAAAACATGCAATGAACACACAAACAAAATCAGGTACATGCAATTATAATTTGCTAATGGGTACATGCATAAATGGGATAATTGCATCTTATTCTGTTCAGCAAAGTAACAGTCAAGGCAAACAACTGATATTATAGTAAAATCACCACATCTTTTTAATCAATGTTCCTTGTTTGTGATCATGTCCATTCACACTGTACAAAACACAAAATTTATGATTTTATGGTGAAAGCAGTTCTATGAAATAACTTGTACAGTTAGTACATAAGACAGAGATCAAGTAAATATTACCTCTGCAGTGATTTCACTAATTACACCTTAAGTCTGTAGTCACTTATGTTATGGGCAACTCGCTACAAATGTTATCTTACGTTACGATAATACAGCATCAAGATGGAAATGTATGAAAGAACATGTATGAATTCTGAATTAAGCCCTATTATTAAATATATTTAAAATTACCAGCAGATATCATTAGTAAAAGAAACAAAACCAACCTGTGAGGCTGTATACACTATGTCTAAAGTAACTCAACTAAAAGTAATTTAACTCACCAAGTACATATAGTTATCTTGAAGAGCTGACAATACATGAATCTGCATGTCTGGTAATGACACTACTTCTGTCTGACTGTGAAATCCTCGAAAACCAACAGCACGCCACGCTGAAACTATGGAAATAACAAGAATATTGAAGCCACATTCCTCAGTAGCTGACTGGCAAATGTATTCAACTTATCTCTGCTAACTTATATGGGGAGCAGTAGTAGGCATAGTTGATCCATCCCATTGTCTTACATTTCTACCCATTGCAATGAAGCTACATTTTAATAAAACTAAACACAATTACCTATGAAAATATAAAAAGAACTAGTATGTTAGAACACATCACTGAAACCCCTAGTCTGATGCAGAAATGATACTCTTTTCATACTTATTATATTAAAAAGTAGACAGTGTGGTGGGTAGCAAGTATAATTAGTAATTATATTAAATGTATAAGTACTCATGGGGAAGTATCTAATTAGTATTTATCTTAGTACTTGTATCTGTGACTAAACTTTAAACGTAGACACGATGACTTGCTCTTTTAGCTCATGCATGGTGATAAGAATTTCGAACCCACCTGTAAAATATGAAGCTGTCAAATAATCTGACACCCGTGTAGGCAATGCACGAAAAATATAACGAAACATAACTACTTTGTGTAATAAGCCAAAGTATTAGGCCACCCTTCAATTTGCAAACGAATACAACAAAGATTTAACTAACATTGCAGCCTCAAAGATACACAGTTCCAATTATAACGTACGAACACATGAAATGCCTCACCTCGGGAGTATAAAGTCACGCAATAATAAGCTCTCAAATTAATTTCGAAAGAACTAAAATTCGACACCGCCGTTCATACAACTCACGAATCTCCAGTTTTAGTTCTCAAATTTTACACTGATCACAGAAACTATAACTTGACGTCACAACCACCTGTGAATACTAAGCCACAGGGTAATATGTATGTTTAGCTGTGTGAACATGAAACAACTAATTGATAAAATCCGAATCATATTATGTAATATGATGCATGACATGTGGTCGTGGTCTTTGAGAGCTGTATTAACACATTGGTACTGATAAATGGTAAAATTAACTTTCTAGGGCCTATTAAGTTTTACCATGTTGTACTGCCTTTTTAAAATTCTGGCCACTACAGTTTATACACTGTTTGCAGCTGTCATTGCATTTGGTTACTGTAAATTTTCCTTTAATGCTTGATTTATCAATTAATTTGCTAATCTTCTGGTGTTTACACCCTAATTATTTTAGAAATTTTCTCACTAAGCCCAAAATCCCTGTCAAGGCAGAAAAGTGTCCTCTGACAGAGAAGAATTGGTATTGAATCTCATACCAGCAGTTAGAGTTGCAAGAAATCTGATAATAGTATTGTTTCTGTTCTGGGCAGGACAGCCATCATATTATTTTTCTGGTTATTTAGTGAAAACGTAAACTCAGAATTGGCAAAAAATAACAAAATATATATCTTGCACTGATGTGTGTGTGAGAATTAAATTTTGCATGAAATCTATACAGATACTTGTTGCCACATGTCTGCAATGTACTGAAGCTAAGGAATGAGTAGATGCTTTCTATTTAACATTGACAGTTCAAGATCCCACCATCAGAATACAGTTATGAAAACATATATATCCTTTTCATACAATTTGTAGAACATTGCTGAAATCTAACATGCTAGATCAGAATGGGATATTTTCCATTTTCATAGATGTTCATGGTTTAAACTTAAATAATTATATTCCACCACTGTGAAAAAATACTGACATGGGCCCCCTTCATTCCCATACATTCATTTATACTGAAGAGTGCAGATTAGGACCTGACAATGACTGTCTAACAATTGGAACACACATTCAAATGTGATACCACAAATGAGTTACACAACAGCAACAACAAAATTCTTACTGGGACTTGTATGTTATAATTAGTATTTCTGGGTTTTTGGACTCTGTCCATCATCTATAATTTTGAAAATGATACAGTGCAATCTCAATATAGTGATACTTATAAATCTGGAAAATTGCTCATTCTAGGGAGTCGACTAGTGACACCATTACTGCTGTTGTTTACACTTGTAAAGACATTGATTATTTTGGGTTCAACCACTGGTCTCAGTTGATCACTGTACATTATTGGAAGAGAGCTGTGTTTCCTCCTTTCATGATGACCAACACCATAATATAAAACTACCTTCAGCCACAGTTTGCTGTTAACAGGTTGCAGTGGATACCACAGAAGCAGCTGCAGAAATATTGCTCCTGTTACAATGTTTGTTGACTTATCGGGTCATGTCAAAGAGCGGTATGACCAACTGTCTACATGAGAATTATCCAAGATGGATGGAAGAAAACAAAAAATGGTTTCTGCATTACAGCGGGAAAAAATCACATAATGGATAATATATGGGGTAAAAATACAGTTGTTGCAAAAGATCTTAACATCTTAATTATGATAAAAAAAATTCTACACATTATCAATATATGCAGCATGAAGAAACTGGACTTCACTCTCTATAACAAAGTTTTCATTATTGGCCATACGTTTTCTACCATAGTTAAGCTGTACTATACAAAGGACCTGCACAGAAGCCAAGTACACCTAATACCAACTGTAATTGGCCTGCATGAACAGTTTCTCAGAATCATATATCTCTCACTTTCCTAAATAATGTAAATGACTCATACATTTCAGTTTTAAAGGTTGTATAAATTTCAATTAAACACAATGTAACAGGATCTTGGGCCAGGAGCATTTTGTACATCATCTAGAAATATCTAAAGGACAGTGTTGTTACATATCATTAAAACCATGACTTGTAAACAGTGAGTTAATGAACAAAATTTTTTTATTGTGCTTGTTTAAGTACATTTCAACAATATACAAGCAGTACTTGAAATATGATCATAAATGGCAGGTAACAAGATGTGCAAAATTCTGTGAAACATAAGCAGCAGTGGTTTCTTGCAAACAAAGAATGATATTTCAGTCATATAATATACATTTCCTGTTTTCTATTAAAAGCTCAAATTTTGAATATACCAATCAAACAGTCTGTAAACATGTGTATTTTGGAATCAATGAATATGCAAAGCTGTAGTGTGCAACTTCCTTATAATACGAGTATAAGGACATGCCATGTTTTTTTAAAGATATTTTGTTTCATAAAGATTAAATCTACAGCTCATCTTGCAGGACCTATTGTGCAAAAGCATGAAGAAGGACCAATTCCTTGCCAGACGAGAGCAAATAACATTCTGTACTTTAAAACTGATATGCTATTTTCCAAATATAAGTGTGGCAAAAATAAAAATGTCTATGAGTAACAGAATGATCGATACAGAAATAAATAGAAATTAAACTCACATATTCATTATCACAAAACAATTTCACTGAAAATCTTAAATACTTAAAATAGGTAGTGCATCAACATTTTATATTACCGGTAGTGTTTCGTTGCAATTACTGATTTTTCCCCAATTTCAAATCTGTATAAAAAACATAAACCCATAACCACCGACCAATAACCAAAGACGGCACAATAAAATTCTAATAGTGCATGCTCCTTGACTTTCATTATGCCTGATCATGCTAATCTAATCCAGCACAGAAACCAAGAACCATATTACATACAAATGTCAATACGATGGCTGGGTCTTGATTTGTGTACATTGTACTTCTTAAACCCATTTAATCATCAAACAATATTACAATAATGCTAAGAATTATACAACTTATAAGAGTTATTTTTAAAATATTAACAAAGTTATTAATTTACATATTCAGTTACACTGCTATGAAATAATATATGAAATAGCAGTCCGAGTGCCACATCAGGGAGTGGGTGGCGTCGTTAACACCGGTGAATTTCAAAACAAACTGCCATCAGTACTCATGTGTCACCTAAGAAACTAGATGATATATGATGATCAGGAACCTACATAGTACTGTACATTGAGTAGCTTTCATGTACGAGTACTGTTTGCTAGCCTACAAATATTCTAGTCGTTAACATTAGCAAACACCCCGTCTCAATGTACTGGAGCACAGAAGTTTGCTCACAAACTTCATTTCAATGTATGTATCTGAACAACATAACTAAATTACAATAAATAAAAATCTACCCGTGAGAAATTAAATGTTTGTATTATTGAATATTGAAGTTCCTTATCATCAGTCCTTGTTTCCAAAAGGAAACCACGGGTTTCATAGTGATCATTCATAACCGAAGCTTCCTACAAGTAAGTTAACAGTATATTTTTATATCATACATTTGACCCAATATTTATTCTTGAATATGAACTATTTGAATTTACAATTGCTGTTCTAGCACACACACACACACATACTCGATCAACATCCTATGCCACGCTGTATGATCATTCCCATTCCAGCAGAGACGACTCTACTTGTAGTCTAGGGTTTGGGCATGGCTAGGTTTCAGCATACTACTAACTGGTGGGGTCTTCTCTTATGCCCACTGAAGACAAGACATCCCGAAATGTAACCAAAGTCTTGCGTAGAGTCAAGCAGAAACCCTTCGATGCTGGGATTAAAGGAAATTCTGGCAGCTGGGCATGTAACATGTTTGAAATAGCTGCACATGAAAATTTGCATACAGATAGGATTAGTTGTTTTAAAAATGAATGAACAGAACTTTGTACAGTCAATAAGAAATATTGATTTTATTTGCAAACAATTTTTAAATACTTCCCTTCTGATACTGCTGTACAGTTTTAACAAAAGCTCTGGCAAGAACTTAATATGCTTACTCTCCTTGAAATACTTCAATCAATATGATAAAATTAGCAAAAGGTATAAACACACAATTTTGTGATCCATTTCTGCACATCATTTCCCATCCTACAGATTTCTAATACAGTAAATTCTTTCTACCATGCACTTTTCTCCGTTATTTTATTATTTCCTCTTCTTAGGTCTAAATATTTACATTAACAAAGGACAGGACACATTAACTGGCCTCCTAACAAAAGCATCAGCAACAATGATAATAATTCTCAGAAATTTCAGGCATCAACAATTACAAAAATAACTGCTACAAAACATTCTTGGTGAAAATATTTCTCAGTAAAAAAGCTACAAACATATTTTTTGGTCTTTGTAAATGTAAAAGGGATGCAACAAAAGACAAGGACAGGGAGGAACTCACCTGGCCCATGCGTTTCACGAAAACTAGTCGGAGTTGTCGGGGTGATGGGATGAGTCGAGTTGTACCGCTCAGATATGTCCAACCATGTGTCCAGACGGTTCAGCAGCCTCAACAAGAAAGCAAAGAACAACGTGTTTACCAATTTTTTCATCACGCTGAACTGTTTCCAATGTCAGGTAAAGCAATTACAGAATATCTCCGTAAGCTACATTCCTATTTAATGACTACAGGCCATAATTTTATTTTATTAATATAGCTTTGCAAGCCAACAGCAGAGTTGTATTTTCTTGGTGAAATTCATGTATGATTATCATAATGAACAACAGAAAGAATAATTACACGACTGTTGCCTTAATTAATCCATAAACAATGAGAAGTATAAAATTACCCTGAAAGACCTTAAAAGCTTCCAACTATGTAGCCTCGAGATCTTCTGCCAAATTCCCCTAAGATTCCTCTCTATTTGCACAAATGCTTTGTCAACAAATCACAACCCACACAAAGCAAAACTTGAACACATAACTACTTACTTGTACGCATTTTGCCGAAAATGTTGCAGAATCTCCTC
Source organism: Zootermopsis nevadensis (assembly GCF_977971745.1). Classification (NCBI taxonomy): domain Eukaryota; kingdom Metazoa; phylum Arthropoda; class Insecta; order Blattodea; family Termopsidae; genus Zootermopsis; species Zootermopsis nevadensis. Next base: position 3,964,731 of record NW_028259148.1, on the reverse strand, counting down.
CTTGAAAACCGGCGGAGGCTGCAGAATAAGTTTTGTGAGTGACTGTACTAGCTTCAGAACTGCCATTTCATTATACATTCTTGAATTTTCCTTGCCTTGCTGGGATCCTTTCTGCTTTTCATAACCTGCCTCATTGAAATACGGTTCGCTCACCAAGATCAGGCCTGCCAACATTAATTGTAATTGATCAATATACATGAAAATACAATACAGTTTTTCAAGCACTTCCAAACATTGCTATGGCAAGAAAGAGAACTTATAAACTCACCTTGGATTGACACAATGACCTGGAGTAAGTTGGAGTGGAGGGTCCAAATTTCAGTGCCCTTCCCACTCCATGTACCAAGAAGGCTCACACAGACCTTCCCATCTTCGTACAAATTTGGGTTGAGGCGATCACTGCAGTAACTAATATAGTGGCACAATGGCGGAGCCTTAGGATACTCAGCCGACAGTTGGAAATCAAAGAAAAACAGCCCATCTTCATATGGAGTCTTCTCTGGTCCCCGAATCATTACCGAATACAAATCCTGGTAAAAATGAACATGAATAAAGTAGCTAAATTCCTGTATAAATACAGTTTACTCGAACAGAAAAACTAATATTTTAAAACTGGATAACTGAGAAAAGATGCAAATATTTGCATGTAGGAAAAATGGTGGAAGCTGTCAGAATAACAAGCTCCCTTCAGATTAAAATGTAAATTTTACAAGTAGATGAACAGAATAAAAACTGAAAATAGTTTGTAGTTATTATTATTATTATTTTTGTGATGATATAATACAGTGAAAGAGTTCTTGAACTGACTGTACAGTAAATAAGATGCAGCTGCAACTAAAGATGCTACGTTCACTATTTCAGTCCAGGAATTTTTTACTGTACCTCCCTAGCAAGACTGGTCGAGGGGGAGAGGTCAGACTAAGACAGGTACCCTGGTCCTCCAGGTTGGGGGTTGGTCTAAAGGCTAACAACCTTGCACCGTAAAAAGGAAGATGTTTCAAAACCTCAATCAAAGCCTCAAAATCACAATAGCAAGTTGAGGACATGCTTCAGTTGAAATCTTCAGCTGTAGTATGAGACATATGTATCATCAGGAGTTCAATGTTGTCACATTTCACCATTCATCCAAGTCTGGCCTGAACCATCTCATTTGCCTAAAGACATACTCGACAACAATTATAAGTTTGGTTCTGTACATTGTGACCCATTTGAAATTGGTCGAGAATATGAATGCTGTCGGCCTTACTCCCCACCCTGATGCACAACATTCTTTTGACTGGTTTTCACCCAAGCTTGACAAGAAAAGGAATCGGCTACAGAGCTGCAAAACGACATTCCTATTCTTATATAGCGCACTTCACCAACATGCGCCAACAAATCAAGAATCAAATAGAAATAAAAATAAAAAAACTCACCATTCGATCCTCAAATCCTTTCACCCATATACCTGGTGGTAATGATGATCGAAGAAGTTTGATTTCCTTCCTAACAGTCCGAAAAAAGTTCTGCGGATCAGTTGGCTGGAACATGGTTAGCTTGAACTTATGGCTGTTTGGGGCAGAATCCATAATTGAGAATCCTGAAAATAAATACAATGCAGCAAAAACTATACTAAATATCTCCCACAATAACGTAAAACTGCCAATATAAGTTTTGGAAGTAAATGCTTTGTAAGTGGAAGATAACTATATACAGAAGAGTCCTTCTTTGTATGCTGATTATACATCAGTTGGTAAAGAAATTCCACACCTTTTACAGAACCCAAAGGTTCATTATTGTATTCAGAAGAGCCATCAGTGGACCCTACCCTGAGCCAGATCAATCCAATCCAAACACATTTTGATATCCTGTCTAAGATAGTGTCCTAAAAGGTCTCCTTTTTTAGCCTTTCTGACTAAAACTGTGCATTCTACATGTCCTGCCCTGCTCACCCTCCTTGATTCGATCATTTTAGTGACATTTAGTGAAGAGAACAAATTATGAAGATTCTTATCATGCAAATTTCTCCATTCTCCTGCTACTTCCTTTCTCTTAAAACTGTCTTTTCACAACCGTACAAAACAAGTGAAAAAATGTGTAAGATTTGAGGTTCTCACAGCGGTGAGTATGAAGATTTCTGTCTTCTGGGTTGTTGCGCTGTGTAGTCTGGTCGATGTTTAGCAACGTTTCAGAGGTCATACTGCCTCCGTCATCAGGGCAAAAAATATTCATCGCCCTGATGATGGAGGCAGTATGACCTCTGAAACGTTGGTAAACATCGACCAGACTACACAGCGCAACAACCCAGAAGACAGAAATCTTCAAGTACAAAAACATTTAATAAAATAAAGAACTAATATAATAAACAAATAACAAGGAAAACTAGAGACTGAATAATAGATCACAGTCCTGTGTTAATAATGTAATAAGAAAAGTAACTTGCTGTTTAGGACTCACCATACAGATGCTAAATCTTACCTTCACCACAAGATTCACCACTGACTGCTTCTCCAGTGTCACATGCATGGTCCCCCTTATCATCCACAGGAACAGGAATGGGAACAGTTGTGCTCACTGCCACAACTTCTTCTTTCTCTACAGCATCGGAACTCTTGACACGAGCAGGCTGATTCTGAGATGGCAGAACTTGTCCACCTCCTAACCTGGATATTGCATGTAGCATGTCCATTAGCCCATCCTTTACCTTCTCTGACAGCAGAGGCAGTTCTGTAGTTGTTGATGCCGCAACTGAACTTGACTGCGGTTTAATTTGTTCGGTTTCTGAATTATGCATTTCAGGCGAATCCCAAGCCCGCTCTGGTTTGCTGGTCTCTGCTGGAACAAGAGTCTCTTTGCCCCTCTTCCTGCCTACAGGTACATCTTCTTTGCATTCTTCATCCTCAACTTCATTTTCATCTTTATGACTACCATTATCGATCGGAGATCGAGTATTAAAAGCATCACTCAGAGTCATAAGACCTTGATTACCACCAAACCGACGCGTAACTTCTCCATGAGCTTTAACAAGCTGAGCCTTGATCAGAGAACAAAGTTTCACACACACATGAGAATTGGACACCAATGAGAGAGACAATGGAGAACCACTTAGAGTTCCCATTGTTGTTCCTGCAACATCTGACAACTGCCTAGAATTGCGGGGCTCAGAAGATGTCGCTACAGGGACAGGCGAATTCGCAAACACGGCATGTCTGCTTTTCACGGATGTCGCGGTTGCAGTGACCGGAGACCCATAACACCCATTATGTTTGGTAGTGTTACTTCCAACTCCTCCGCCCTTCTCATCAGTCTGTGAATGTAACTTATTGTTGTAGTTCCCACTGTTCCTCTGTCCACTGCCTCCACTTGATTTGGTAGTAGCTATACTGTGCTGTTCCATCACAATCTCCCTCAAACCATCATCAGGCTCATGGAGACTGCTCAGATTATGATTATTTACAGCAGTGACCACACGTCGTTCCAGATTTACCAAGTTTTCACTTAGAAGAAATCCTCTTGAAGGAAACAAGTCTTTGTTGGCACTACTGCCACTACCACTGTCCTTATTTACAGAAGATACAGATATGAACTTACAGTCATCAACAAACACCATAGGGTTGCTTGAACTTCCACTGTTCCTATCAACACTGCGCTCCAATACAGAAATACTGTTCACTTCTTTGGCTGTACTTTGTCTACCCCTCCCTTCCCATGCATTCAGTTCTGACACGTTCTGTATCACACCTTCCTGCTTCTTGGCCACACCCACTTCAGAATATTTACCACTACTAATGATAGTACTTGCAACCGAATCAGAGACACTATTGCCAAATTTGTTATCTTCATGGGAATTGTTACATATCAATTGACTATGAAGGGGATCACTGATATCTGACTGATGGAACAACCTACTGACTTGATCAGCAACTCTCTGGGCCACATTGGCTCGTCCACGCTCCCTCACGCGCTCTAGCAGACCTTGAAAGTGGCTCTCATGAAAAAATGACGTTCCCATTAGCTTGTCCAAGTACCTAATAATAGATGAGCAGGATATCAACAGATTTGTTGTCTTCAAACCAAAAACAAGAACTACTGAATTCAGAACTGTGGCAAAATGTACAAATGTTTAATAAAAATGTTCACCACATATACTGGTTGGATGGGTTTCTATAACACCCCACGGATGAACTATGATGACTATTTCTGGCCTTTGCCAACACTAGACAAGTCTAGAATCTATTTCTGAGGTGCGGACAAACACAGAGGAGAATTCTGTTACCCCCTCCAATGAGACAGCTAATTTAAAAGATGAGTCACCATCTTATTTAATGTGAGCTCGAAACAGTGGCAGCCTTGTATACTTCACTTTTCCAAAATTTTAACTTTTGCTAAGGTGACGGCTTCATACGAGCAAAAAAGTCCTCACAGAGATCTGACAGGTGATCAAACCTAAAACATTCTGAATAAGAGACCAGCATCTTATTTATCTCTTCACCACCTGGTACAAATTTAAGAGGAAAAAATTCCATCCTACAAGGATGCAGACATGATTTCTAAAGCAACGGAATAAATTATGATTTTGCAAACCATTTTAATGACTCCTGTTGTAATACAACTGCCACCGAGTCTTCCTTATTGAAAGCACTATTCTCATTCTGATATCTTAACTACAAAGGTTAAATACTCCATTCTTATTAAGCTCTCTCCAGCTCTTATAGCGTAGTCCAAACACTGGTTTTATGCAAACTGGATGTGAGACGAGGAGGGGTTATCATCATGGCCAGAATCAAAACATAAAAATGAAAGACAATATACTGATAAAGCTCCTCAGTGAGACAAATTATCCAATTATATCCATGGAGTAGGACGCAATTTTCTTCTTCTTTTTCCGGTTTAACAATGTTTGTACATTTTCCGGTACCCTTTACAGGTCCCCAACTTTTCAGTTGGCTTGATCTATGGATATTCGGTAGGGCTCCTTGGATGAGGGATCGGCCCATCGCAAGGCCTCTACCTGTACGCAGGACAACACAACACAGAAAAACATCCATGGCTTGAATAGGATTCGAACCCACAATCCCTGCGACCAAGCGGCACAAGGCCCACGCCTCAGACCGCAAGGCCACTGCGGACCCCCGGACACAATTTTTAAGTTTTAAATACACACAAAATCCTTAACTACAATATAATACTCATTCTATCCTATTTTTACATAGCCTTACCATTTATTTTATAATATTTTGTTTGAAAGCAACTAAAACATAATTCTAACCTGCAGTCTTTATAAACATCAAGCAACTGTCGCATGACACTCGTTGTCTGGAGTGATGGATTCTGTGTAAAGATCTCTTCTAGCCGAGACATGGCAATTCGAGCTCTTTCTATATTTGCAGCTAACTTTGGCTTTAACATTTCTTCTAAATCTTCCTCAGGACATCTGTAAAATAAAAAATAACATATGAATGACACCTTGCACTCTAGTACTGGTTACACTCATGGCCTAACACAAAATTTAAAATATCTAAAGTGAAAATCAATTCCTCTATCAGAAATATAATACATTAAAGTATTGCTGAAATACATTCCTACCGCAATGCATAAATTTCAACTTAAAACCAGAGACTGAAACAAAAATGACTTTCAGGACAGAATTAAGAGCATAAAATCAGAGAACACTTATTATTATTCATTAAACCATTTTCATTGTCCAATCTAATTTCCACTAAACGTTAAAGAATATAAAATTATCACTTTACTAATTGTTTCAGATGGGTATGATGAGCTGAGCTGTTCAAAAGCTCAGATATTGTAGCTGTAATAAAGGCAAGAAGGATAGAATGGCTTGGATATATCCTCCGAATGAGTGATGATAGAGGATGTAAGATGATCATCAATAGTAAACCTCCTGGCAAATTAAAGAAAAGAAAAACTCTGGTGGATCGAAGACGTGGAGTCTGATCTTAAACAGATGGGCGTAAGAGGCTGGAGAAGAAAAACACAGAATAGGGAAGACTGGGCATCGATCGCAAGAGAAGCCAAGGCTATACTGAAAGGGCCGTAGTGTGAAAGAAGAAGAAGAAGATGATGAGCTGGACATACGATGTTACTTATTTTCCCCTTAAAACACCCCTGTAACAAACTGCCAGAATTATTGTAGATATTGGTCTTCTGCATTGCAATGCTGTGTAAATTTGTAAGCAGCAGATACTAAGAGTATGTTCCTCCAAAATGATAGTATCTATTTACAAGTCTGCATGGCATTATGATCCAGAAGACCAACTTCATCTCCACTATAAAATCTCCCATGGCAAAACTTTTGTTTTTTATACTGTAACCTTTGGTGTTTTGAAGGCAACAGTTTCAGAACTCCGTAATAACCACGTCCAGAATTTGTTGTTCCCCTAACTTCATCATGAACCTTGTTCATAAATACAAATCTTTTCTAGAAGTTTAATTTCTTTGTTAATGGTTTATAATTTCAACATACTTCAACATGTAAACTATCTGGTGCATTAATTATACAAGGAAATGTGTAAAAACACTTACACATCATCAGCAATAAAACAATCTTCTGATTCTGTTTCCCAAGAGGCATCACTGCTACCATCATCCCACAGTTCTCCCTCATCGCTGTCATATTCACCAACCTTGTACAAATCCTGAGGCCATGACATGGAAACATGTCCATCCACCCACCAAACACGCACCTGTCAACATGGAATATGATGTCGTCACAGACAAAGAAATCTGAATAGCAGAAATCAGATGCCATGAACACCACAGCAAAAATAGATCACTTCTTAGTAATTTCCATGCTCCTTCTCTTTTACACTAATATCAACGCTAGTGACTTTGCACAGGTCTTGATCTGTTACTGAATTAAGTAAGATACTTAATTTCACTTTGACTTTTTCTCTAGAAAAACTCTACATTGAAACTTTAACAGGTACTAAATCAGTAAAAATTAACTGAGAATTGGCATGCATATGTAAAATAATAAACGTAAATATTTAAAACAAAATAAAGAAAAGAAACCGTGACAACACAGAAATAATGATCGCCAAACAAATCATTCTCATAAGTTTCTTCATGAGCAATGGTGAAAACATAAATTTCTGGAGTTTCAAAGAGTTTCATTAACAACACTAACTGCAATTCTCACCATTCCTTCTGGATAATTGTCCAAAACTTGACCAGCTGTACAGTTTGCATCTTCACCCTCAAAGTTGGCCACCCTGATCACAACAGTGCCAGGGCGATATTGAAAGTCTGGGTGATCCTTCAAGTCATATACGCTTACTTCATTTTCTTCTAACATAGCAGGGCTGCAAATTAACAGCGCTTAATCATTTTCAGAACGCTCAGACTAATTTAAAACCATCCAAACATATTTTTTGAAGAGAGTGTCAGGGAGCCCTTTTACCAATGTAAAGTACGTTCCTGCCAAAACTACTTACAGTTCTGGTTGCTAAAATGGGAGACAGAGTCATAAAATATCTTATTCCTTCCTAAATTTCCAGGAATCATGCAAAAACATTTGTGTGGATCACTAACATGCCTATAAACTGCATAAAATCCTGTTTACATGTCAACAGTAACAATCTATGTTAATTTTTTTCTTTCCCTTAGTAAATTTAACTAAATTCTCACTTTCCGTACTTTTTCCTTCAGATTAATTACCAGATACAAGCAAAATATACTACAACAAAAACTCTATTGATAATAATAGTACTTTTGTAACAAGATAAAATAAGACTTACCAAGGTTCCTCCTGAGAGGTGTAGGTTTTAAACCATTTGACTGTCGCTGTCCTTCCAGCATGGTCTACACTTTGAACAACTCCATACACTCTCATACAACTTTCTTCCTTGTTCTCAATCACAAAGTCACCAGGGAAGAATTCTTGATCATCAAGATGGTGGATAGGATAAAGCTGAGTTGATGGAATTCCATATTCAACTGAACCATCCTGCATTGAAATAAAAAGAATTGCCTTCATAAAATAAGTGTTGAAAAATAAAAACTAGTTTGACAAACTTCAAGGTACATCCATCATACCAAGTTTCATCAAAATCAGTCAGTAGTTTAGGTCCAGTTATATGCAGACAGGCAAGCAACACTAAACTAATGTGTTCCTAAATCTTTTACTTAACACGCATAAAAAAAGACATATTGATGAGATGTGCATTAAATTTTATTGCAATAACATTCTAATGAAGAATTCTCTGAAACCTATTCCCAGAATACTCCCTCACCTGCCAGACAACGTCAGCAGTGGAGGAAGTGGAAAGTGTCTCGACCACAACTCTTTGTCCTGGCTGTAACGTGATGAGAGGAGCTCGTCTCCTGGTTCTTCGTAGCTTCTTCTTTTTCAGGACTTTGGTCATGAGAGCTGGCCCACGTTTCTTCTTTCCTGAAGACCACACAACAGAACAAGAAGTTCTGGGAAGAACTTTACATGTTGGATACTGGTGACATGAATGCTCATCATTCATAAACCATTTATTATGAACTGGTTATGAGAATTCTCATGTTTTGTGAAGACGTACTTTCCATGACATCCAGCATCATTTCTGTGCATTACTTGATGTACAAACGTGTCTGAAAGATGGTCTAGACACTAACATTTATTTCACATTAATTTTCTTATGTTAACAACCCTTTTCATGTTGTTCTTTTTAAGTCTGAACACACTGTCAGATACCTACAACTCAGTATTTAACATGAATGAAGTTATACTTCATATTTGGAGGCATGCAGTTATGACTGGACAAATAAGGCGGGCATATTCAGAATTCTGGTGGGGAATAGTTCAGGTTCATGTCCAATGGCACAATTTGATATCAGCAATGTTGAACCTCTAGGTTTTGCTACTGTAATGTTTGTCTGTATATGGTAAAGGGTTAAATGTACATAGGCAGACATGATCAGTCCAGCGAAGAACTGTCTCACCTTGCGAGCCAACACTACTGCAGCCACTGCTGATGGAGGCTGTGTCTGACATGCTTGCAGTGTCCTCAGTGTCCCAGTCATCAAACTGCTCGACAGCTGTATCTGCATCACAACCTGGTGCCAGACTGGCGCTAGTCACTTCCACTGTTGGAATCAGCGGCTGCACACTTGTTGCAGAATGGGTATTATGAACTGTCCTCTGAACATCAGTATGTGATGGACAGTTTTGGTTGGTGGGTTCTGATGGATCCACTAAACTGTCTGCACATACAAAAAATAACATATTCTCAATACAATCTTTCTCTTGATTCTCTGTAAGTTTGTACCAATGACCGATTCATTAAAGAAACACTGTGTTGGGTATAGTACACTGTTTGATGCATATTTGTTTTGGGCATAGGTCCTACCCTTGTCTACAAGTGATTGGTTGTCTTTATATGATATTAGAGACAACAGCTGGGATTAAACACTGATCATTTTAAATACCAGGCTAGTATGCTAACCACTATACCACTGGGGTAGCCCAGAAATGGTTGTAGTTATTGCTCTGCTTATGTTACACATAAAGTTTTTCTATTCCACAGTATAGGGAGCCATGTGGAATTTATATCTAGGCTTTGTTTACTGATGGCCTGTTCTGTGATTCTAAAATTAAAAAATTAAATCCATGGTGTAACAGCTCCAGAGAGCCAAAGCTGACTATCTTGACTGCTGGCCTCACATTCACATGCCTAAGCAGAGGTGAACGATCATCCAACCAGATATAGGGTAACGTGTAGTCAGCATGACGAACCCCCAGCCATTGCTAGCTTTCCTGACCGGATTACGCTACCCATTGTAGCTCCCCAATTTCCTCACGATGCTGGGTTGGCACTGGTCCCATACACCGGTCGAAAGCTCATGAGAAAATTTCTTCTCCCCCGAGACTCGAACCAGCGCGCATTTTGTATCGCCGGTCGGAAGCATGATGCCTCAGACCACGCGGCTACGGCGCGGGACATTCTTTGATTCTAATAAATATCAAATCTTTCAGATTCCTAATGAATATGGCAAAAAGCATACACAAAAAAGAAAACAGGATCATCAGAATATGTTTTCATAGGAAGGAAATAGCATGTGTCTGGAATACTAACAAAGTAGGTCATGAAGGGCTGGAGTCTTACAGAGAGCTCCAATAATTATCTGCTACAGGGTCAAGATCTGTCTCTACGGAACAAGCACTATCCAAATGACAAAGGGACAAACATGAGAGATACCATCATATATATTTTGCTAACGTGTTCAGTTCGGTAAAATTGATGAAATTCCTTTTAGACAAGAAAATGTAAGTCTATGGAACTGCCCAGCTGGGTAGAATAGACTGGCATGGAAAATTTCATCGAGTCAGTTAATGTGTAACATCCACCTAATTCTTTCTTTTGTAATTCACTGGGCCCCTGTCAACCTGATGCAATTTCCATCACCAGGGTCAGAGAAATTTTCTCCCAAAAAAACATGGGGGTGGCTTCATATATACTTCATGCATTGGAACCTATACATACTTAAATATGTCACTTTAACATGTACATTCTTTACTTTGTATAAAAACAATAATTCATACTGAATTACCTTTGCTCTTATTCCTCTTTGGGCTGACTGTCTTGCTTTGTTGCAGGGTGGAAGCAGGTCCATTTGTAACAGCCAATATGCAATCACGTTGCAAACGTCGCCACTGTTCTTTCATGATCACAGTGTCATCCTCTCGAAAAGTGTAGAAATTACGATCACCAACTTGCAAAGTGCATGGTTCAAACACGTTCAGTAAACGAAGCCTGCAGTACAAATCATAACTGTTTTCAGAGCGAAAAGGTGAAAGACAACGAGGTGGTAAGATTCTACTATATTCACTCACTAAAACCTTTAATCATTTCCTCCGTTTGTAACTGTATGTAATGTACTGTATTCTTTATTCCAGTAACTTAATAGCATTTTAGAAGTACATGGCCTCAGTTATTTGGACACCCATATTTAACATCAGTAAACCTCATTAAATATATAAAAGGCTATAACGTAGTATGCCCACCCAGAAAAAAATTAAAAATACAATCACATAAAAGTAAGTGAGCTGGAAAAAATCAAGTTTTTTTCATTTGTAAATAACCTTGTAGATTGTGTTACCAAAAATCATTATATAGTGCATGTCACATTTTTTTGCAAACATCAGTATTACAAATTATACCGACAAGGAAACAAAGCACATACTGCATTTAAATCATTAAGACAAGTATACCACAGGCTCAAAAATAAAAATTACATTTTTAACAAACCTTTTCAGGTCATCTCCCTGCACAAGAAATTTTGGTTGCTCTTTCTCAAGACCAGCACCATCTTTGGAGTAGGCTCGACACTGCCAATGTACTCCAACTGAGTGGGTCTGCACTTCTTCAACTACCACTTTGATGATTTTGTTGGCTTTGGTTCGCTGGGCTTTGAGTTCCTTTGTACAGTGAATCCACTCGGCATCTTCCAAACAATGTAATGGGCCCCACAGTGTCTGACCAGGGTAGAAATCATCCCGGTGGCCTGGAAACTCACAATCCTAAAACATAAAATCAAACATCCTTCCTTCACACACACACAAGAAAAGTTAAAGTAAAAGATGCAAAGTTGTCCCTAATATTTATTAACTACCACATAATGAAAATGGATATGGTAATGGAGGTATAGCTCCACTCTTTCTTAAACCTTGGCATCAGATGGAGGTGAGTAGCTGGCTTGATGCACTGACCACTTTACAACCAGGAAAAGAGCCCTTGGTACCCATTAGTTACAAAATGTATATGAAAATGATATACAACTTCTTTACTTACACAGTCCCTCTTTTCATTAAAGTCTTCCAAGCCGCTTGCTTCAATATCATTAATAATGCATCGCGATCCATCAGAGCACTGGATTAGTAGCTTGGAATGAATTGTCTTAACTCCACCAACCCATGAATCCAGACATGCTGCTATATCCGTTGCAAATTCCTGTAATAAGGTAATATTGTCTGGATTATGTTTTCCTTTTTTACCGTTGATCTCCAGTATCAAGGAATAATTTTATTTACAGGACTGAGAAGGATAGTTACAGCACATTAAACATCTCAATGTCTTCTTCATGCCCACTTACCTCTAAAGGGATAAGGTTTTCACTTTTTACGTTGGGAATTACTTGTTTTGTCCCAACAACTTGGACACTGGCTGTCACTTTTATGTCTCTGCAATAACCACGCTGTGTATCTTTCCCTTTTATCATGCGCCTAACAACATCTCCTGGCATCAATGACCTGTCTGCTAGATATACCTAAAAGGACAGAAAAATAAGTCAGTCAACTAAAACATATTGGTATCATCATCATGATACCCACTCCCACCAACAACAGCATCGGTCATTTCATCCTCCTTGATTTTATCACCATAATATTTGAAAAAGAGTACACATTCTCACATTTGAAAACCATTAATCACGACTAGTGCTTTAAACTTTTAAATCATATACCTATTTAACAAATATATTTTGACTTGTATATTTATTCCAAAGGCATATGGGTAAACAAATTTCTTATTCTGTATTAAATCAGTACCCTTCGTTCTGGAATGACTTCTTCCACTCCTGTAGGATGCCATGCCACACGAATATGTCCCTTCATCATCCTGCCCCCTTCTTCAACATCTGAATTCTCGTCGCTACTAACAAGCTCGGAATTTTCCAATACCATTCCAAATTCAATATTACCCTTCTTATTAATTCTATACACTTCATCTTCATAAAAGTACTGGTGCTCAGCAGCCATGATGATCGCAACCAACTGACAGGAAGCTATCAAAACATAGTCTGAAAATTAGAATATGAATTATGCTACGATACACAACCATATAACTACGAATTATTTCTGCGGATAATCAATTAATGACAATACTCAGTCTACTATGAGAATTACTGATAATTTCTCCATAAAGTTTACGGATGTTTATTTATTAATTTTCTGGTGATACGCCATCAGTTTCTTCCATGTAGCCAATTACAGATATAACCTCGATCTTTCCCCGTCAAAGAAATGTACCAACTGTTGGAGCAGAGACTTTCTTGAGAGAAAGTGCAGTTAAAATGTGCAGGGCTCTGCAATGGCCTAGAAAACTGAGTATGTAAGGCGTGATAGAGTACAGAATTCAATAATAAATACAAACAAACATTTATTTGGCACAATAAGAAAATAATATTGTAATTTACCTTATATACGTAGTTATATATTTTATTACATTAAAGTTATTCAACGTAAAACATTTGAATATACATGTGTCATGTATGTCATCAGATACTTGAAGCACATGCACAGAGAATCATGAGTAATGGTGTCATTACAGCATCATATCTCCTTTCTATTATCTATCTATTATAAAAATTTGTGATTCCTCGTTGTCGTCAATAAATTACGTCATCAACAATGTCAACTTATATTTGTTTATACTCGGCATTGTTATGGAACACAACAATGCCGAGTAAACAAATAATGATTCACAACAAAAACTATCAAGCCAGTCGCATGATCACTGCTCCAGATGTTGGTTGCGTTTTACAAACTTGACCAACCCCCCCCAGGAGCTCCGAAAGGAGCGCCCTGCTCTAGTATTACAAAAGCTACAAAGCTTTAACATCTGTAAGATTTGAGGTTTTCAGAGTAGGAGCTATACCACCTCTCCCCCCTCCCCAAGCACCTACATGGCGTATAGTGGGACAGCTTTACACTACACAGTCTTGTTTCAGTGCAGTTTCCACAAAGCAGCATATGCAAATTAAAAAAAGTAATGTCTTGTTGCACAACAAAAAATGAATGCCATTATATATATTTGCTTAAAAAAGGAGAATATATGATTTCATGTACTGCATTTTAGGAATGTGGTACATGGCAAAGAATTATGGAACCAGAGGATGAAGCTTGTCCTTTCTAGTACAGTGGAGTGGTTAACTATTTTTAAACCCATTACAGAAAGGATAGGACATACATTTTAATGTGGTTAACTGCCTATTTGAAATAACCAAAATGTATTAGGGAACCAACATAAAAGAAATTATTTTCACCTTTTATGGCATATACCAATACATCATTCATCTGATTTCTTTGTAATGTTTGCATTTATTGAAGGATCTGCTCTGATGAAAGTCAGTGAAATTGGACATAAACATTAAAAGTTCTGTCCTACAATCTTGGCACATATATTTTTTTGCCTCATTCGGTTGGTAATAAGTAAAGCTTGACTTATGCCAACTCCTAATTCACCGGTTAATGTACTTTCCTGGCACTTACATGAAAGGACTGACAAGGAACTTTTGTTTCAGCAAAGATGTGAACAAGGTTCATTCCACACACTTAACATAAACATAATGTTCTTTTAAAATTATGCAACATTCATTTTATTGCCTCTAACAAACTGTACATAAAAGGGTTATTAGAGCAACTTGTAATTTCTCAACAGTAACAGACCATATACACAAATAGTTCTCATTTATGCTTAACTTAAGTAAATAATAAAATATGTGTGGTGAATTTTATAGAATACACACATTTTAATGTCATTTTCATTTACTATATTTTATTACATATAAAATGCCACATTAATATGTTTATTCTTTTAACACGTATATAATAATTATGTTTCTCTTTCAGTTTATCTTTAAATTTTGATTTGTAAATTGATATAATAACTTCATTGATGTAAATGGACAGTTTTATATAATATCCAGTTGTGCTTGAACATGCTTCTAATGTTTGTGGGGGACACATTAGATTCACTACATGCAGTGGTTTTGTCATATCAGGTTACAGGAGTGTGACTGATGTTTTTCCTTAGGTTTCTTCATTTATGGTGTCACTCCTAATTCTGTTTGCAGAATCATTTTCAGAATGGCTTACTCATATACATAAACACATATATGTTAAGTTGCATGAGTAGGAGCTGTAGAACCTCTCCCCCAAGCACCTACCTGACATATAGTGGGACACCTTTACTTTTACTTACAGAAATACGGATGTTAATAATTACTCAGGGGAAAGTTTTCTGATATGGACATACAGGTCTTATATGTGAGCAGTTAAGAGGTTAGACTTTGTTATCGATAGAATATCATATGAAAAACTAAGAGGTCTTTGGTGTGATATTATTGTTCTAAATATGCATGCCCCAACTGACTGTAGCATTAAAATACTGTAAAAAAACTAAATTATGATTACTTGGATGCCAATTTGAAAAGATGATTCTATGTCAAATAGAAGTTATGCTTTAAAGAAGCATAAATGAAGAAACCAAAGAGCTTAAATAACATCAGAGCAGGGTCTGAACATCACACTTTATTCACCATGATGTAAAGAAAGCTCATGTTATCAACATCTCAGTCAATAATGATCAAAGAAAAATCAGACTTTATGTATCATTTATCTGTATATCAAGCAACATACAATGATTTTGAAATTTTAAATTATGTAGAATTTATTATGAGAATTATATTTCTGTACTATAAATGTCAACAAATATGACACAATATAAAACAGAATATCATTAGCCATGGAAAATTTGAGTTTATTAGATGTCATCAGTAATATTTATGTTTCAGTCTCAAACTGTTATGTGATCATGATTCAGTATTTGTAGAACAAATAACTTCAAACATCATAGAAGACTATGTGTAAAACATATTTTATTGTTTCAAAAGTATTTCATTTATATTTCACAGCAAGTGTTTTCAATTTTAAATTATGTTACAATTCAAGACTATGATTATTTCTGGTAAGCTATACTGATTCAGGTACCATCAGTCTGTCATTAAGCAGCCATGTTTGAGGGTATCAGTAACTTAGATTCTCTTATGTAAGTATGGGGTTCTTACAATGCTATATCATCAGTTTCATGCATACTCGGTAAGTGGTACAAAAGAGACTGACAGGGACTTTTTGATGATTATATCACTATACACTGCATTGCTCATATGCTGAATATCATTACAATTACATTTTACAGCAAATGATAAAATATTTCTTTTGATACAACACTAAAACTATGGGAATACAAACTAAGCTGCGTGAACAAATATTGTTTCCTTGTTCGACAGTGCAATTCTGTGAAATTTCATCGTTATAAACTGAGACCCAAAGAGAAGTGAAAATGAAGTGTTCAAATATATATGTAAATACAATTAGAATTCAGGTCCACTGTAAAAAAATTGTGATGTACTCTTTTATATGAAATTCCTAATTATCTTATGATAGAATGTGAATTACTTGGTTTCTTTTGTGTAATACTTTTCATAACCCCCACTCCATGCATTTTATAGTGTCTAATGCTGCTCGCAATTACATCTTTCATTCTGAAATTAAATCAGTATTATTAACACCAAATGTTTTAATGTAAAATATGAAGTCATCATTTTTCCTTGATCATTTTTATAATAATAATTTCTATTTGTTATTTTTAAATTATCTTAATTTTTAATTTGTTACAAAATGCATTACTCTTTCTCAGTTAGAAGCATTATTCAGTATATAAACTTGTTAAATAAATACACAAAATAAAAATCCATACCTGTACAACATCAGTACTTAGATACATCTTATAAAATCCTTGGAATCTCTTTCTTACACTTCTTCTTTTGGCAGTTACAGTACATTCAAAATATGCAGAGGAACTGAAAAATGATGCAAAGGTAAAATATATATGTATCACACTAATACAGGAACTGCATGTAACAAAATTCATCATATTGGCTCTTGTTAGAATTCCCCTACTGACATGTTGCAGTCTAGAGATCAGGTTAAATGAAATATGATTTTAGTTGTCCTTCCTGGACTCTTTTCATATACTAGCAAATTAAACACCTTTATTATATCTGAAAGATGAACATGAAATCTGTATTGAAAACACTCCAATTACATGAACTGATCAGTCTTTCTTTGTACTTTCCATTGGGTGAGGAATGTTTGCTCTGACTTGGAATATCAAACACTATCAGTTCTGAAATTCTGTATTCAGTTAATTTTATAGCCTGAAGTTATAATTATATTTATCTCCTACCTTAAAAATGGCTGTTTCTAAATTAGATTTTAAGATATTCAGTCCATTTATATTCAACAAATTTTCTTCAGTAAGTTTATCCATATTTCTATATAGTATGTTACGATGTTTTATGTGTCATTATATCATTAGTATCATTCACCCTTAGCCCAAATAAAATGTCCTCATCCAGGACAACATTTTGATGCAAGTAAAGCAATAGGTAAATGCATTTATAAAATGAAAGATTTGGTTAGTATTACTAGGCATCTTTTGGTATGACAAAGATAATTTTACACATTTAATAATTAGGACACCATTAAAAATTATCTTTGCTATAATATCAATACACAGCAAATACTGACACCATTACAATAAATAATTTTCTAATACAATTCTACTATTACAGAATAAACAAAACAAATTTTGCTCAAAAGAATTCTGAAAGAAAATGTTTATAACAAGTACTATGAAATAACACAGGGAATAATGATTTTCTTTTTGATATGGATTCTAATGAATGGTGTTAATGCACATGTATATGATGTCTGAATCCAATTAGTGAAGAAAGCCAAGTAACTGCACCATAATGTATAAATCAGCTATCAAAATTGCAGAATCACATCTGCACAAACAAAATTATGAAAGACTTATGAACACTTACAATACAATCACCTATGTCACAATCCAAAATAATGGCAAGAGAGACAATGCTATTTAATTACGTGTGGGAGAGGGGCTCTGTGTTCCTACAGAGCCTAAACTAAGGGGCCGAGAAGTGAAGTATAAATTTAAGAACAACAACATTTTCATTCTTAATTGAGAGTAGATATTTCCATTTTGGTGTTAAAATCGCAGATACAATACGACTGATTCATCTATAGGCATATTTCTAAGATAACAGATTTCTTTACAGAGATATGGGAAATACTTAATCTAAGGATGCTAATTCATGTGGAACTCTGTAAGATTTTAAAAATTTAAATGGGCTTTGAACTGTACACAGCTAAGGGATATTCTGTTTGAAGTATAATAAATAGAATTTGCATAATTGTCATTCTTCATTTCTACTGACATTTTACAATTAAAATAAAAGGATCTGAATAATTCTTAGAAATAATCTTGTTTACATTGGTTATTCTGCTATGTTCTTGGTGTCTACTATGTAAGAGTTGTGGCAGAAAATGTTTCCATGTTACACTGCCAAAAGTTTGACTTGTATTTGTCTTCTATTTTGTTTGTAAAACTCATGCTGAAAATCTAAACTGATCTTTCCTATACCGACTTCTGAAGGAATCATGATCTTTTAAAAATAATGCCAATTCACAAGGGTTTATTTAATCTTTGACATGATAGCTGCCATAGTCGAGGTGACTAGAGCTGAACCTTTATGTACACAAGCCTGAGCACGAGCTATTTCACAGGAATGAAAGCATGGTCAACTGATTCTTTGTTTATTCAACAATACTTTTTCAACAGCATTAACTGTAGGGTGATAAGTGAGTAATGAATTGGAAAGTATGTGGAAGGAACAGATCATGACCTACCCTAAAGCACTATCCCAGCATTTGTCTGGAGGAACTGAAGAGAATTACAAAAATCTCACTTAGCATAAACCAGTCTTTAGTCTGCAATCTGAACCTGCAACCTTCTGAGTATGAAGCAGGAGTGATAACGAACTCACCCATAATGTTATCAGTTAGTTTGATGACAGAAATTTTAATTTCACTTGAGCTAATAAGCATCTTTCATTAATATTTTTTTCAAACTAAATTATTTGGCTACTTACAACTCAATTTGGATTTTTTTGCAGTCTCATTTGTGCATAAAATCAGGACAGTTGTCTATTTCGAAATTTACAATGGGATGCTCGCAAAAGATTTTCTTCTCAAACTCTGAAACTTTTTTGACTCCAGTAAAAAAGGCTTGTGTATCAGAAGACACTTGATGTGACTACATTACTTTCACGAACTTTTGCATTAATTTCAGACATCTCACGCAGTTAACATTCATTGGTATATCGATATACTATTTCCAAAAGTTGAACTAGTCATAGTAAAGTGTCATTATTATTCTGTACTGTTTATTTTGAAAGCTGTGCAGTTGTAAGCCTGTCAGCTGTACCAGTGTCTTCAAAAGTCTTGTAAATTATCTGTTGCTGCTGTTCCTGATAACTGTTACCATCCATTGTTTATCCTACAAACTGTGATAGTGTCTATAATCACAGCGAAGGTTACTACCCCCCACTTCCACAAAAAGGGAGAGGGAGGGAGAGAGAGAAGGGGGGAGGGGGGGAGGGGGAGAGGGAGAGAGAGAGAGAGAGAGAGAGAGAGAGAGAGAGAGATCCATGAATGAAAGTTAGTTAAAATTGTCTGCCATGCAGAGGTATAAGTATGTGGATGCATAGTTCCATATATTAAACTGAACACTAAATGGATGCGAGTGCTTAGCTTCACTATCTGGCCACTTTATCTCCCAAAGAAGAACACCAGTACCCACTGTATTGGAGGGTGAGTGGGCTCTAGAGCCAGTCTGGATATTTTGCTGATGAGTAAATCCTGTCATGCGAGGAACTGAACTCCTGTTGTCCAGCCTCTACCTTAGTTACTATACTGACGCAGGTATTCCACTTCAGGAATGAAGCAGAAACTGGTTAAAAGACAAGCTCCTAAACATACAAATTCAAAAATATTCAATAATGTAATTTTTTTTTTCAGAGTTTGATTTATCTGTTTACTGAAGAACTTCCAGATCCATTCATTTGTTGAACTTTCATGTTATTTCCAATACTGTGGGTGCCTAACCCCAATGACGATATGAACAATAACACTGGTAGAAGGTGAGGAACACAATACAACGAAAGAAAGCACTCAATGTTTGGTGTGGTGTTTCACAATTCAGAAGGCCTGCCAGAATTATAACATTTGTAAACTGTAGCCATTATGTTAAAGGGCATAACCATTTTTGTCAAAGTGCATTTACATCGTGAATTAAATCTTACAGGATTTAATACTGTCAAGTCTGAAATCTACATCTGCACTTTCATTCCAATTTTGTTGGATTCAAAATCTGAATATTAATAATAACAATAAAAGGTCATTACACTTGTATCACAACACTTCACTCTTGACCTGTTTCAGTTAAAATGGATAAGTACACCATATAAATGCTTTATATTTGAGGTAAAAGGATTTAAAATGTTGAACTGAAAACTACTGTCTTAATGGCCATGCCAAAACAATGTTTTTGTATGGGCTGTATTTCCTGACATTGTATTTTATCACATAATGTATCTTGGCTAACTCCATTAGGTTCTTGGTTTATTATTATTCACTTGATCAACATAAAACCATATTATCATCTCATTCATTCCAGTCTATTATTTAGGTAAGATTGTGTGTTACGTGATCTAGGGTTGAGAACACAACATCTTCCTTATAATACTTCCAAGTTATTATGTCTTTATATGGCATACTATTAGCCAAATTTTGACTGACACCCAGCAATATTTGGTATCCAGTTTCTGTCAAAACAGTATCACTGTATCTGCAGGAAAGTATCTCAGAAGTCACAGATTCAGTGATGGAAAGGTTTTTGAATGAATATTATCATCAGACTGAGTAAAATCCACTAAATTATGTCTTCCTCCTGCAAATTACCTTCACACAATCTTCTGTCCTTGAACTGAATACTATGACAGGAATCTTTCCAACCTACAAAAACAGAAACTAAAGAATAAATAATGTTTTATGAGAATGATAAAAGAAATTCCATTGTACTTTTTAAAAATATTTATAAACCTATAAAAATGCATATCATTGAATCCTTCTGTCCCATTCAAATGGATACTTTTGTTATTTTCTAACTCTGTTAACTTGTGGAATGTTACCCAAAGGCCTTTTGAGATGTTATATTATTTGGCTTCATCACTGAACTTACTGTCATTTGAAATTCACAGAACCAAACTTCTAAATCTGTCGAAGCTGTGTTTGTAATAATAGTTAGGAAATGCATTTTTCACACCTGCAATAGTGCTTGTCAATCTGTGTACTTTTCATTCAACCACAAACACATTTTCAAACTTCATCAGATTTATCAACATCTGCATTGCCATTATTTGACAGTGGCAAACCAGCCAACTATTTTGTTATTATTGATGGTTTCCACTTCCATCACTGATTGCAACGACCTGTTTAGATGTTACGATAACTTTCTTGGCCAGGAATTCATGTTGTTACGAATGTCTGTAACTCAACTTAAAGTACCACGACTAAATAGCACAGATCAGCACCAATCAATCAATCACTATTTGCCTGAGTCCATTTTGGCTAGAGATAAGCAGTTTGATGAGAACTTTGTTCTAGTGCAGCTAACACATCCTGTTTCTGTCTTACATAAAGTCTTCCCTTCTTCCACGGATTTTGCAACTGGAGTGGTTTGAAGTCATCTCTGAGACAGCGTTCTCTAGCACCTATAACAGCTACCAGACAGAAGTTCTTGAGCTTGTCACTAGGATAGATAGGTCCATCCTTACCCTTAAGCACCACTGCCATGTTGAGCTGTTTCACCACCAGGTCAACTACCTCACGGGCTGTTGTCCATGGTGTCACATGGAGCTTCAGACTCGTTCCACTTGCCAAGCCTGTCTCATATGCTGCATATACCTACAACATTTCTCCGCATTAATCTTGCAGTATTAACTGTACCTGAGCAGCCAAATATTAAGGTATATTTAACCAACGAATTAGACAAATCTATAATGGCAGTAATAATAATTTATGAAGAGTGCAAAATATGAAACTGTTCATTATGCATTTTTTCCCTGCCTAATGTCACGTGATCTCTGTTAAATTCAAAGTATTCATGTTACTTCTATTGGGGTATGATCATCATACCAATGTTAATTAAAATATATACTGATTTGGAAGTTATTTGGGGCGAAATACACATGCACATGAACACACAATCATGACGGTGCTTTCTGCATTTCAGCACAAAAATGCGTAGAATACCTGCAGTATCCCTGGTGCAGGTGCAGGAACAACAGCAGCCACATTGGTAACATCTTCCTGATCATCACCCTGCTTATTCCCAGTTGGAAGTTTCACAGTTGATGTAGATGCAGAGCTTGTAGTTTCATCAGATGATGATAAGGAGTGCATACTGCCACCAGATGCTCCCCGTGTTGAAAGCAGTGGTGATGTTGATGCTGACACACTAGCTCCACTGGTTATGCTTCCACCACCACTTGTTATTGTAGACGAGCGTGTCCGCGTGTGAGTCCGTATTGATGGTGGAGGTTGCTTCTGTAGCAAAAGTGTGTCTTCACTTCGGGATGGCGGTAACCGAGGAGTGACACCTGTTGCAGACAAAACAAAGTTACCTCTGATCATTAAGTGGCCTTAATTGTTGTAAGGAATAAATTACAGATTATTTTATCTTCTGACTTACCTAATTTATTAATTTTATCTTTCATCAGAGATGAATTATGTCTAAAGGAGCCACAACGAATCCCTTCAGACATTTGATACAAAACACTCTTATCCGTACACCAATACTTTATTAAATTTACTTTATACACAATTCCTCCTCATCTCCTGCTTCTGCTACCTACAACTGACCCAAAAATTCTTTCTAGTGTTTAAATGAGTTCCCTGACACTCACCTGCCATTGGGAAACTGCTATTACTCCCTGTATCTGACATGGTGGATGCAGCGTTGCTAGTGCTGACATCTCCACTTTGGCTGTGGCTGATATTCCTTCCTGTACTGAGGTGCTGTTCACTCTTACTCAGTTCTGCAGTCAGGAAACTTGCAACACTACCAGGACTGACACCTGGACCTGGCCAGCTCCCTCGACTTGCACTTGATTTCACTAGTTTTGGATCCCTTGGAGGTAACTGAAGCAAGCTTCGTTTCAAACTCCCACCTCCACAACTTCCCCCACCCTTCCCATTACAGTTTGACTCTGTATCATTTCCCTGCTCCACTGATGAGCCCCAGTTGAGAGCTAATAGGTTCCTCATGGTCACACCAGTTGAAGAACAACTGCTTGAACTCCCACCACCACTTCCACGATCTCTTGCAAATGTTAGAACGTCCATGAGCCAACGAACACCTTTCCAAGCAGTATTCAGCTGTGACTGGAAGTCTTGGAGCTGAGCGAGACGGTCTTTTGCTGCTAATACTTCAGATGATGAGAAAGCCTGGGAGGAATATGAACGATACAAACTAATCTACTTTATCTATGTTCATCACAAATAAGGAAACCTAACATTAAACGTATGTAGGCCTTTCTTTCATAGGTTGATGAAGTTTGAGGCCTACATGTCCAAGACAAATCCAATATACAAAACTACTGAAATAATGAGATCGATCAATTATTATGACAAACATATGAACGTATTATATTCTTGTTGACCAATTTTCTATAATTCATTGTCATGGTACAGCATAATGATTGTTTTGTGCATTAAACAGTTGCCAAGCAGTGGGCATAAATTATTTATGAATTATTAAAAAGATATCAATTTTTGCCTAGCTACCAGAACAGATGCACAGAAGGAGAAATAACT
Organism: Zootermopsis nevadensis; assembly: GCF_977971745.1. Classification (NCBI taxonomy): domain Eukaryota; kingdom Metazoa; phylum Arthropoda; class Insecta; order Blattodea; family Termopsidae; genus Zootermopsis; species Zootermopsis nevadensis. The sequence continues at coordinate 3,941,165 of NW_028259148.1, read as the reverse complement.
GGAGAGATGAAAGAATTTTAAGTAATACAGTGTGCGTCTTTACATGTGTTTGTTCATAACCTCTAAATGGTTGGTCTCCCACAGTGTTTAGCCAGCTGTAACCTTAATAAGATAATGACCATGCATAAAAATCCCATAGAATGAAACTTTTCAGTACTGGAAGTACACACCTCCCTGTGGCTATGATGTGCGAGTACAGTGTCCAATTCCAGTATGCAGGACAGTCGAGAGTAGCGTGAGATGACATCACGTTGGTAAGTGCCTAGGTGCACCATCTCAAACACCTGAACAGGCAAGGCTATGAGATCTCCTCGCTGCAACAAGGCCTCTGTCTGTCCTGGGACAGCACATGCTGATTCAGCACGTGGCACCACAATGAGAAACGACACTTCGGGGCTCAGATCAACAACTTCTGCATCATACAACCTGTGACACAGCAAGGCAGTGGTGTGACAAATGAAAATATGCCAAGTCACAGCAAATTTATTTTCTTAACTTTTACTGCTTAATATGTGTAATGTGTTTCTGGTATATTTTCTCAGTGATAATGAATTATCTTTTGATTCAGATTATATATACTGGCCATACATTATTTTGCAACAGCGTGGCATGTTATGTAATGTTATGCAGTGACATACAAGACATTTTTTTTAAAATTTACTGACTGCCTTGTTAATTTCTGCTTGTTATAAATAAATGAATTACGCTGATACAATTATGACTATCATTCAGCAGCTGTATCATGCTACCTGTGGGTCAGTGCCTCCTGGAGGCTAACTTCCATGTAGGAGAAGAGCCGTCGAGCTGTAGCAGCCACGAGTTCTACAAACACCTGTTGTTGTTCTGTCCCACCACCAGATGTTTCAACCTGCTGTCCATCTTCACTACCAGTTTGCTCGTCACCTGAAGCTGAACTCAGGGTCTCACTAGATGAGCAGCCGAGAGATTTGTGACAGGCAGTTTGTTTTTTCAGCCATTCCCATTCCTCACTATGACAGCAAAGGGTAGGTATAAGTGAAGAATAGTATTAACCATATGACAGGACAGCTTATGTATGACAGCTCAGTCAGTAAAGTGGGTTGAGTCAAGGTAGATTCCTGTTGCTACTTTATCCAGACGCTGCAGGTTCTGTACAACCTTCACTTTGTGCTTTATCCTCAGGGCAAGGATCTGTGGTACCCACTGACACTACTGATTGACCAACCTTGGCTGACCTACATCTAGTGCCAAGGTTAAGAATCTTTACTTCTACAACCACCATAAGTCTGCAAGATGTAATGCCCAACTACAGAGATTAATTTTACTTTTACTCAATTATGTGTACATCAATACAGCCAAATCACATCTGATAAGTGCTCTTCAATTTCTCATTACAGACTATACAGTTCAAATACATATAGGTATTCATTGCTGTAGGAACTTTGAACAGTTTAAAGTAAGTCTTGGAACATAAATAACAAAACGTAAGTTTTACTGATTTACTGTATCGCTATTTTATAAAGCAAAAAAATGTTACAGATGCCTAGGAAATATCACCCAATCAGCATCTGATCTAAAAGAAGTACTTCAGTGGCCAAGTGACAACATTAAGCGCATTCCTTATTAATTATAATTAGCATAGAATGCTGTATGTTCATGTTGTGTTTAGGGGCTGCAGCAACCAGATACAGAGGGTAATTATGAATATACTACATGAGTAATCATGGTGGACAACTGACAAGGGACAGTCATACAACTTGGGGGTTGGGTAGGGGTAACAGCCTTTTACCATAAAAATATCTCACACTAAGAAACGTAACATGGGACCTTGGACTCTTACATGATGGGTGGGACACAGAATGTATATATTGGGAAATAATAAATGCAGAAAATATTTAACCAGAAAATCTGATCGGAAGCAAGCAGTTTGGAGACTTGTATACAGATGGATCTTAAATAAGGTATGAGACTGCAGACTGCCTTTATCTGGATCAGAGAAGGATACAGGGGTGGTTCTTGCAATCGTGGAAATGAGGGTTTGGCATCAGTAATTTTTTTCCTCCAAACAGCAATGACATTCACAAGGGCTCTGCTATATAAGAGAATAAAAATGAAGACTGCCGAGTATTGGAACTTACGATGATACATGGGGATTATCCCGAATTCTGCAGTGTGGTAAGACATTGGGTGCCTTGGTTGAAACCAAAACTTGGATCAGATCAACTGAACTACGCATCTTGAGGTATCCTAGGTACAGACCACGACTTAGCCTGATGCTGCTAACTTGATGGTATGTTATCTGCTCCTGAAAATTTCAAACACAACTGTAAACAACTGCATGTCTGTGAACCTAGCACAGCTCATGGTTACCATTATGAATTAGCCGGGAATGGCACCAGGGAAATAGTGGAGATGAACTAGCATCCAACCCTAGTGGTTGAGGCTTGATGGTAGTGTGTTGAATATTTTGATGCCAGAACAGCATACACACTTTTTTGAAAACATGAAAGATTGGCACCTGGTCTATGAAGATTGTCTTTATGCCTCGTTTTGATATTGTGTGTAGCCACTTTAGTCTAAAAACAACCATGTATATGTCCATCTTTCACTAAATAAAATCTCTTACATAACAGTTAATATATTCATTATCATACCTGAATGGAAGCCATTAGTAACTCCCCTACATTTGGTTCTTCATGAGTTGCAAGTTTCTTCTGCACTTTGCTAAGTGGCAGCCATCTTGAATTAAGGACTGATACAGTCTTTGGAGAACGTACATAATTAACTATGGAGATGACGAGTGTCCCTTGACAGTCTCTCATTGGTTTGTAATACAGTTGACCCAGATCTTGGACACACAGTGCTGCCTGAATATAAAGCAACAAAATTTTGCACTACAAAACAAAATTTGATTTTTTTTGGATCTATGCAAGTTAACACATTCATGGTAGGAACTAAACATTATAATATATGTAATTATGTCCATTGTTTGTGACTATATGCTATGCTGAATTACAATAAGAAAATTTAAACTTAAATGGCAATTACCTGCATATGAGCTGCTGCCTGCAGAAGTTTGATACGAAAGTGGACGGCTGATGAACTGAGGCTACGTTCCATGTCCTGTCTGAGAGACTTCACATCATCCCACGTACATGCAACCTGCCCACACAACCAGTATAAGCTAATAAGACTATCAACAAATAGAAATATAATCACAGGCTGTAACAAATCTTAACTGGGTTGGACTTCAACTCTGGTGTTAACAGTTTATTGGTATGCTAGTGTGATGCATGGACAGCTGCACTGCATGTAAGCCATGACACATGTCAGTAACAGTTAAACAGTTGTCAGTCAATGAAACAGTAGAGGGCACAGTGTTTTACAATAGAAAAGTACATTATACAGGTTAGGTGGGAAGTAAATAGGCATTAATATTATCTTTGCATTGGAAATATAGAGGTTATAACCATTTCTCAATGCCTACTTACTTCCTACCCACCCTGTAGTTGCCTATCAAGTAACCACAGAAAGAGAATCAGAAAACTCTGGAGAGAAGTTGTGCAATTAAAGGTGTTAGGTAACATTTGCATAGAGGGACTGACAAAAACCAATATCTGGCTAAAATCTGAACCCAGGACCTTCTGAATGTGAAGCAAAAGTGCTAATGACTTAACCATGATGGCAGATTTCATATAAAGAAGCTAGGAAATGTATACATAGCAAAATAATTGACCTTTATCCCAGGTAATAAAGTAACCATGGCATTAAACGTAGCCTGAAGATTTCACACCTAGTCACGTTGGTGTCCAGAAACACGCACAGGTATTTATGTAAAGTGCCATTATTGTCTGATTTTAACCAAAACTAAAATACATCAAATTTCAGGTAAGTCTATTCACCTTTTTTCAAGTTGGTTCATACACATCAACAGAAAGACAGACGGAACAATTTTAATAGGCATTCTGCAGGGATCTAAATGCCAATATCTCTAAGTTAAATGTTTCTTATTCATAAGCCAGACTAAAATATTCAATCATGAATGCAAGCAAGACACTACAATTAACAAATAAATATACCTTCATAAGCCAATGAAAATCATGATAGATGCAACTAGGGTACGTTTCATCTACTTCAATTACTGGCAGGAAATCCTCGTTCGTTACAAGAACTTTATCTTCATGGTACAATAGGCAGGCCAGAAAAACCCCTCTGCAATAAAGAATGCACACCATAAGTGTCACATACTTTACAACAGTTCTTAATTATCTGTAATGAATGTATATTGTGAAGCATGCGAGTAATAAAATTGTTAACCAGAGTACCCCACAAGAAAATGGAATAATTATGTGAAGGCCTCGTAGTTTTTCCCACAAAGTAGATGATGATGATAATGATTTGTGCTGCTTTCTTAAGAGAGCTCAATACAAAAAGAAGACAATCTTCTATGAAGGCTCACGCAGTCTGTGCATGTGTTAACCCCTACAAACTTTTGAATCAACCGACCAATTTCAATTAAATTTAGCAGATAGGTCAATTTGTGTTCCTGAAGACCACACCTTCTGTAATAACAATAATGTGGCTGTTCACACAAGACTGAATCAATATTAGTGTAAATCAAACTAGGTTATGAAAGAAAGTATGGTAATGGGCTCCTGAAAATAACTTTTGTTCTCAGACAATTGGGAGCATTACAGAGGAAATTATTAAAATTGGCCCTGGCTATATTGGAACCAATCAATTCAATAACATAAACAGATTTTACAGTTTTATAAAACTGATATATAATGATATCAAGGGGTAGAAATGTTTACCGGGAAAACAGATGGGCTCATGCACACACTTGAATTACCATACATTGATATTCATAATGCAAAGCTCATAAGCAGCCTTGTAGAGTGTAATGATCAAGATTTGACTGGAACAACTACAGGTTGCCTCCAAATAAAAGAGTTTTTCAACATCAAAGTTTACAACACAATTTTTAAAAAAATGTGAAGCCATTCGTATCCTTAAACACCACAACACAAAGGCGTATAGGACAAATTGAAGTTCAGCTCCACACATTCTTATATTCTTAACCTTGTGTTGGTGGTTAATTAAACAAACAAATTAACAGTTTTGTAAGAATATTACAAAACTCATATCTATGACCTGAATACTGTTAACACCGAATGATTCAGTGACTCAAGTATTTTAACAATTCCATGTCATGTACCTTCGTAGATTTTTCTGAAACTTGGAAGCAACAGTGAACAGTTGCTTTATAGCTGTCTTTTTGCTGCGCTGGTTGCGACGCTGGACACTGGGTGTCTCACCAGGTTGAGCAGTTGTGGTTGTGACTTTGATCTCTGCTGCACATTCTGGCCTGGAGTGACAGATTTTGGAAAACAAGTCATCCAATAGATGGAGTCGTCCAGCAAACCTTGGTTCACGGCCAGTCACATCTCTCCAACCTACAGATGGCAGATCAATGAAATACTCTGTGAGAAATTTAGGGAAATAAAATAGATTTCTCCTTCTAAAACTTTGTGGTGAAAAATAAAGACTGGGTAAACAGGATGCTTTACTGATATTCTTTCACTTATGTAATGGTACTCTTAGCACACCATTTTCTATGTTCTTGTTAATTAAAGATGTGTTGACAGTTTATTCCTTGTTAAGTTTTCAGTTTAACAGAAAACAAGAAAAAGAATATCATAATTTTCTTCTTATAAAATGAAGAAAACAAGAATGTTCATAAATGCACTGCCAATAAATAAATTGAAGAACCCACTATATTGCTTATTTAAAAGGAAAAGGATGACTGCGGTCTTTGGTTGCTTTCTGAATCTGCACCTCTTGGATTGTCTGACTTGCTGACAGGAAAAATGAATTGACCTTGGTGGTGATCAAGTTAAACAGGAGATAGTGCAACCAAGGTCAGTTGTAAAGAGTTCTGATGATTGTACAGAACAATTAGAGATAACATTTTATAACAGACCCAAATGAGTAGTTACCTCCTATCTTTTTGCCTGCGGATGGAAACAGTTGTTTTTTCAAGAATACAAATGAAATGGGAATGTCTCCAACACAAATTACACACACACACAAACACAAAAGCCTCACACAGAAAGACAGAAATACCCAACTTATTTTGTGCAACTGCATATAATATATTAGTGTTAAGCCCTAATCATTGAAAAACAGAGAAGTGGAAGGATTGTCTGCAGTGTGCAATATCACAATTCAAACTACTCTGAAACAACAACAAAAATACTTTAAGAATTTCAATGCTCCATTATGAAGTATTTCTTCTAGTCTCATTTGTATACTATATCTAGATACAACTAATCTTAAGAGACATATATATTTAGTATATATCAGAACTATGTAATATATTTCTTACATAAAACAAACTATTTTCTTTGTTAACTTACTTGAGGGAATCACAGAAGCAGGACTAGAAAGCCTGAAGTTTCCATACCCCTTAAGGTTGCCACATGCAACCCTAAAGTAGTACCTACAGCCCTGTGCAAGGTCACTGATGTTACATTCAAGACGCTTCATATCAAGGATCTCTCTCTCACCTGCCAGTGGACTGAAATTCTCATTACAGCTCCACTGCACTGTTAAACAGAATATTATGTTACATTACATTTTTTATTTACAGTGTAACTGTGCCTCTTCCATGACATATTAATAAGGATTTTCATGCCACTAAGCAGCATTATACAATAATATGAGTAAAGTGATCTTTCTTTGAAATGTATCTCTTCATTTCTGCCACGTAGGTCTACACAGTCTAAACATTTTTGATGACCTACACCAGTGGTCCCCAACCTTTTTGTGCCTACGGGCACATTTGAGAGTTTATGAGATCGTGGCGGGCACCAACCAATTAACAAAGCCAAATTTTCTTTTCTCTGGATAAATAAGATATGGACACCAAATAATACACAAAACAACACGACGTTTAATGATACAAGAAACCACGCAATCAAAGATACATACTTTTATAAGTACAATTATTATTACTCAAGTGGGAAGTTAGTGTGATGTTTGGCACTGCATTTCATCGGCCAGTTTTTCAAATTTGGGAGTGTAGGATGATGTTGCTGTTTGCAAACAATCGTCAAGATGGGCGTCAATAAGTCAAGATCTGCGCTTTGATTTTATAATGTTCATGGTTGAACGGCCTTCATTATTCAGTATAACCTCTTTCCGTAACAACGCGGGCACCCAAAAAAAGCCTTGGTGGGCGCCATGGCGCCCGCGGGTACCGCGTTGGGGTCCACTGACCTACACCATTCTGTACTATTAGCTTCTCAAGAAGTGCTATGCTTCAGGGAGTTTGCTAGCCAACAAAATTCATATCTATTTTACAACATTATAAACAAGTAATTTCATATGTATAAAGATTACCTTTAAACTTTGTACAGATGGGTGAATCCTGCTGATCAGGTTCCTGGAATCGAACCGTAACAGAATGTGTACCTGTCACATCCACAGCCACTAAGAATGGTGCATCAGGGGGTCCTGAAAATAGCACATAAGAAATTGCATTTCAATTACAGTGAAACACTTTCCCAGTCATAACGTACAAGATAATATGAGAGGTTTGTACCTAAACTTCATTTATGTTTCTCATGGTTGGTGAACATGTTAAGGTAGGAGCGGATTGTTATACAACTGTGGCGAGGTAAGACTTTTCGAGTTTTATTCTTGGAAACAATCTGTATGGAAGATACTTATGTATTGTCATATTTTTTAAATTAAAACAGCTTATGTCCCTTTTTTTGTCTTATTTCTGTAAAAGTAAACTATCTACATAACTGTAACTATATTCCTAAGTTTAACACATGTAAATCCACTGATACAAAATAAAAATGTTATGAAATTTTCAATTTATCAGATACTGGGAGCAAACTCTGTTTTCATCCCATCTTCAGGGTTCTGATGTGACCGGATCCTCGGAAGTCGCCTGTTAACGCGGCTGATTGCCCGAGAAGATTTTATCGATTGTGCTCGCCGCGAAAGTCTCAAATCCCATAAAATTACACTCACGAGCTTGATCAAAGCCGAGCAGCATCTTCTTCAGGCCCTTTACTCTCCTCTCCCACAATAACAGCTGCTTGTCCGTGGCTGCATCAGTTCCTCCGCCGCAGCCGGACATGGCTGCTGTTGCCATGCTGCTCCCAATCACGCTAAATGGAGATGAGGAGGAATGGTTGTTGATGATGTTATGGTGATGGTGGTTATTATTGTTGTTGTTGTTGTAACCTGGTGTTTCGTCCAAGGTCAGTTGTTCACCGCTGCCGACACCTCCGCCAAGTCGCTTCACTTGCTGCTCTGCTTCTGCTAATAACTGCTTTAAGTGACTGCCCAACGACTCGGGACTCTCGACTAAAAATAAATAAAATTCTTAAATATGTCCAGCATTTACTTTCTACTGTGATGACAATGAAGTTTTGTGTAATCATAAAGCATATTTTGTTCAGCCAACAAGTTGAATACACACATTGATTTCCCTCCTGAGCACCAAATGTCACCAGCATCTTGGCAAGTTGTCGATTATTGTTTAGAACCGCCACATCCAGTGGTGACAGTCCGTCACTGTTTACACTGAAAATCAACAAACAAGTAATTTAACATTTTACGATCTTAAATTAATTTAATTTTAATTATACTTGCAGTATTCTTTTGTCCAACTGATGGTAACAGAAATTAATGTTTTATTATTTATCGCATGTATGTGGGATTTGGGATGGGAAACATGTTTTGAATATATTACAATTTATAGATTCTAAATTATCATCTGCTAGGAACCTTTTTAAACAATTTAAAATGGGGTAAGCTTCTATTATTTGTTTGTCTTCAAACATAAGAAATTCTTCTGGTCTGAATGTACAATATTAACTACTATAGCCATATATACAGGTAGCCCTCGATTTACGCCGGGGATGCGTTCCTGGACGAACCGGCGTAAACGGAATCGGCGTAAATTGAATCTCTTTTATAAAGTAAATCAATGGGAATTCAATGACACGCGTTCCCAGCACCCAAACATTGACGAGTAATATAACGACATTATATTTAAAGATCTGAAATAATGTAAATAAAATAATTGGAATTTAAAAAATATATTTTATACACTTACAATCGACAATTCGTTGGTCCCCGCGATTGTCTGCGATTCTTTCATGTGATCTCGTAAGAGCAAACTCGCATATGCAAAAGTTTGCATTTCACAAACAACTTTTATCTATTCATCGATCTCATTGGAGCAAATTCGCGTAAACGAAACATACGTAATTGCAGAGATGACTGTATTTATAATTTTTCTTCAAAATCAGCGATGTGAGAATTACGATTTAGTATAAGAATCAGTACGAGAAACATTGTAAAACTTTATAAATAACAGTATTTTTTTTTATTTTTTGAATTGCTGGTTTCAAAATCGGCGTTATTCTGAATCGGCGCAAATCGAGGGCTACCTGTACTATATTCATAAAATACCAGCAAATGAATATTTTCAACTGTAAAGGTTGGTAGTGTTGATTGAAAATGACAGGATGACATTTATAGACTATTCTAGAGTATTAACGCACGTATGCTTGAAAAAACTGAGCAATGCTAACCATTACACTGTGACAATCAATGACTATCATAAGGAAATGTGTGTACTTACCTGTTGACATCAACATCTGTGGACTCGAGAATAGTGCGTGCTCTGTCCACATGACCATGTTCAACAGCCACAAACAGTGCTGAAAAAACAGAAAAATTCCTCTAATTTCACTGATGCTGTAACCTGATTCACTTCCATCTGCAGATAAAACGCTCTCTCATATACATTAACTCCTCACTGAGAATGTACGTATTCTACTATCCTCTTTCCCCTATAAATGCATGTCCTCAGGACACTTTCAATTATTTTAAAAGTTTTTATGTCGCCAGAGTGTTCACATTTAACAACATTTTCTTTATAAATAATCTCATACTGAATTTAGTTTATAATTTCTGTAAGTTCAAATGCAAGACGTATAGTTTATTTCCTTCATCAGTCAAAATGGAATCAATCGTTCCTCACTTCTACAATTTTCTCTTCAAAGAGCACAGAGTGTAGTCATTTGAGGGTTTTGGAGTACGATGCTGACCCAGGAATGCGTGAAGAATTTCCTCCTTATCTCCGAATGTCAAGCAAGTCTGTCTTTGTGAAGCTACAAGCGAAATTTTATAATCTTTTATAATAGTTTAATCATTCTCATATATTTTCCTACTCAAAAAATTCATTAGTAGTGATCTGATATAGTCAAAAAACTTAGACTTGATTTCACTTTAGAGCAGTGGTATTCAAACTTTTTTTGTTCGCGTACCCCCAGATATAATTTCTCTTCAACTTTCTACCCCCAAAGTTGTTGGTGTATAATTCAAGTTATACATAGTATATAATCTACATCTAAAATAAATTAAATAAATTACATTACTGATTATTCAGTCTTTATCATAAAATAATATATTTTTTAAAATTTCACGTACCCCCAGATATAATTTCTCTTCAACTTTGTACCCCCAAAGTTGTTGGTGTATAATTCAAGTTATACGTAGTATATAATCTACATCTAAAATAAATTAAATAAATTACATTACTGATTATTCAGTGTTTATCATAAAATAATATTTTGTTTAAAATTTCGCGTACCCCAGATATAATTTCTCTTCAACTTTGTACCCCCAAAGTTGTTAGTGTATAATTCAAGTTATATATATTATATAATCTACATATAAAATAAATTAAATAAATTACATTACTGATTATTCAGTGTTTATCATAAAATAATATATATATATATATTTAAATTTCACGTACCCCCTAAGATATTTTCGCGTACCCCCTAAGATATTTTCGCGTACCCCAGGTTGAATACCACTGCTTTAGAGGATAATATGTACTTGCAACTGAATGATTCTAAAAATAATATTTGTATGGAAAATACAGATCACGAGATGAATACGCTGAAATTATCTAGGCTTTAAGCAAAGAATATCAGTGCCAATATAAATACAGACTTTAAAGTATTACCGGTATTTGAAATCAATAAAGTTTTACAACATGGAAATTTTACCGTGACTACGGAACAATTCGCATATTTTATAAGGTTTTCACATAGACTAATTTAATCATGGTACAAAGTCACGTGTTACTAAAGTTACTGGTACACCCTTTAAGAAACGCTGACCTAGCTTAGTTCACAAATACGACTAACGGGATAATCCCCGTAGGTACACATCGCGTACCCAGCATTTATGAAACAGAGGCCATCCACTGTGTTTCTTACCATGTGAGTGGATATTGATTTTATTTAGTTTATCTAATTTCTTCTTTGCTGTTTTTGTCAGATTCAGCCCATCAACCAGAAACTCCATCCCTCCCTCCTGCAACTCTGAAAACAGAAATGAACTTAAAATAAATGACACAACGTAATAAACAGAAAAACATAAACAGAACTGAAAAATAAAATCAGAAACTTCTTTACTCCACTTTGTTGACAAAAAAGAGTCGATGTTTGGAACATATTAAAAAATTCATTTCCTAAAATCTAGTCAATGAAAGTGGATCATAAAAGATAAGAACAAAACATTAGAAATAAAACATAATCATTTATAACTAAGGGGTCCGCAGTGGCCACGCGGTCTGGGACCGTAGGTTCGAATCCCACTCAATCCATGGATGTTTTTTCTGTGTCGTGCTGTCCTGTGTACAGGTAGAGGCCTTGCGATGGGCCGATCCCTCATCCAAGGAGTCCTACCGAATGTCTATATATCGAGACAACGAAAAGTTGGGACCCGCAGTGCTCAGGCACTTGAAGAACGGGTCGTTCCCAGTACCCAATATCCAATATATACAACTAAACTATAAAACAAACGAGATCAGATAAAGATACAATTATTATAAGCATAGGATATCTTCGTGGACTGAAGTGAATTCCCTGTCAAAGATTACTGGGTTATGTAATGAACAGGAAAGAGAAGTTACGTTCTTGTATTTTTCATTAAGGAATAGTTTACATGCAATGCATTTTCCCAATAACTATAGAAAATATACGTTCCCATTTATTAGGTTATAAACGATGTATGTATTATGAATATAATAAATTTCTCGAAGAAACATAAAATAAAGTTATTTATGCTACGCAAATATATTAACTTTGAAGTCCAGTATCACCATAATGTTTTCAAGCTCTGCAATTTTGTAACAATTAATGCTAGAAACATGAATGAAACACAAAATTGTTATTAATTGCTACACCATTTTTGAGAATAGCTTAAGTTATACATTAAACAGTGATTTCGATTCTTTGCTTAAAATGGTCCAGTCTACTTATTTTACCACATTCTATAACTAAAATCTATTGAAGTGAGGTCAGGAGATTGTGATGGCCAGGTTTTATATATCCACTGTCCTGGAAAACGTACATTCAAACTATCATGAACAATCTCTGGATATTTTAGAACTTTACGTTAACACAAGAAATCAAGGCAACCCAGTAATCTCTGAACTATTACAAATGAAGTTGTATATGAAACAATTATTTACCAATTGATGAATGCAGTTCTAACACGTCCCCTCATAATTTATGTATGCAACAAAGTTTCCAGATGGGAATTTATGATATATAATGAAAAAATTCATAGTTACAAAGGCCAAACTATTGATGTTACGATAATGAAATCAAGATTATGATCAACTGAACATTGAAGACAGGAACTCTGTACAGCATTGAAGAATTGAGAATACAGAAGGATAATAAAGAGATGACTCCTACAAACATAGATTGTGATGGCCAAGTGCGAACTGAACTTGGGTTATATCGCTAAAGAATTTGTTGGTATGTAAGCTACTGATTATAATAAACATGTCTTATGAGATCATTGGGCAAGGCCGTGTTCTAGGCAACACGGAGTTTTCCTCCGGGGGCTTCCCCGGTTTCTCCGTGGCATCCCATTCACACACAGAAGAAGGCAATGGCAAACCACTTCTGGATCATCTGCCAAGAACGTATATGAACAGGTCCCAGTCCGAGAAAAGGATAGAAGGATCCTGTTCATATGGACCTGTCGTCAGACAGAACACTAAATAATAATAAGATGAGGTGGTCTAGCGGTTAGAACGCTGGCCTTGTAATCCTGGGGTCTCGGGTTCGATTCCCGGCGGTGCCCGAATTTATAACTTGTGTTGGGCAAGGCCGTGGTCTAGGCAACACAGAGTTTTCCTCCGTGGCATCCCAACAATTACTCCATTCACACACAGAAGAATGCAATGGCAAACCAATTCTGGATCATCTGCCAAGAACGTATATGAACAGGTCCCAGTCCGAGAAAAGGATGGAAGGATCCTGTTCATATGGACCTGTCGTCAGACAGAACACTAATAATAATAATAAATAATGAGATCATCTACCGAGAAAATAACAGAATCTTGGTATCAACATGCCGGTTAAAGCCAGTTAACATGCTTCCTATCCTCATATAAATCTCAAAACATACTGGATTTAGAAGAGCTCAGATTCCACATCGAGTTTCTCCGCTTGGTTTCCACACTTGAGACTATGGGCAGAAATTCGTAATGTTGCTGCAGAAACTGTTCGACTGGTGAAGGCGGGCATCGTGATAAAGAATTGGATTTCTGTCTCATGTACGTTCTCTGTGGACTGCTGAACGCCTTTGAACTCGGCAGTGGTGAAGATATCTTAATGTCTTTATGTTGTTCTGCTAGAACCGGCAATGAAGTAGATTTTGTCTGATGCACCTGGTCTACTTTCAGCCCTAAAATCCTCGCGGCTTTTGGTAAGAAGTCTTGTACTCTTTCCTTATTTTCTGAAGACTGATTAAAAGCTGATTTATTCTCACGCTGTTTATTCTGCTGAGCTCTCAACCAAAATATCCAAGATGCTTTTGATCGTAACTTATGTTCTTTCTCTGCACCAGCAGTAGATGATTTTGCAAGTTTATTTTGTTGATAGGAGAAAATTGGTAACCAAGATATTCGTGAACTTCTTTGTTTCTGTAGTTGCTGAATCGGTGGAAGGGATGGAGGTTGTCGAGACTTGACATTCGACGACTGACTTGCCTCTTGTTTGGTAGGAGGACATGGAACATTGTTGCTGGCAGCATTTACAGTCGCTTTATACCATCGAGATCCAACAAGCCTCAGCGAAGATCGAATTGATCTTGAGCGACGTAAAGTGGGAGAAATCGCAGAATTAGAATAATGTCGGCGTTCAACTACTTCCATTGTTGGTCATTCTTTGGAAATACTTTAATAAGTTTGTAGTCATTCAACCACAAAATCTTTTTACATGAAAGCCACAATTTCTTGTGCGCATAATTCTGGTAAATGTCATGTCTGTCTGCGTTTTTAAACTTAACAATATTAACAGTTACACTGGTCACACTGTCCTCCATCCTGAAAGTTACGTGTAACTGAATTTATCACGTCTCAACTTATTCCACATCTGCTGATTCATCCGTGAAGTTTGTTACACTTGCGACAGACAGAAATTTAAAATGATTGATTGATTTGCATACTGACTTATGTTAAGGGAGGCCTGAATTTTACATTCCATCAAAAATGAGACATGCCATTGTGTTTTGGTATAGGATTTGACAAAATTACTATACTGCTGCATAAATTGAAGTGTTTAGTACGAATATTTGTTCGGAGATATAGAAACTTTGAAAGCCATTAGGAACTAAAAACATGTTACTATTGCCATTAAGTTAGCTTACAAAGTACACAATAACAGTGTCTACATTCATTTGTTATAAATTCTTACACTGATATTCTAACTTCTGGCATTTTTTTATTGCGAAGATATTTGGAGTGTTAAGACAAAGAAATTATTTGGTATAGTCAACTGATTAATCTTTCATTACTCTGTTTTTGAGTCATTAATTAAATCTTACATCTAGCCTGAGAATATATAATTTATCTTAAAATGTTAAACATGTATGTTGTCCAATAAAATCTTCTTGGACAATCAGCCGCGTTAACGCACCGTTCTAACACCCCACAATGTAAACTGCATCCTCATTTAATCACATATATCTTGTGCCAATCATGGATGCCAGGCAGAAACGTGTCCCACACCATAGATGAAAATAAATTACGTACAAAAGATTTTTCTACAGTGGTGCATAGGCAATATTACAATATTTTGTTAGGACATGAGACAGTCATTAAATTTTTTGACAATAATTTACTGGCATTATCATATTATTTTGCTTGGATATTTTCCATTGTCTGCTGTTTAAAAATTTATTTTATTTTAAATTTTTTAACAACAGACAATGGATATGTCCAAGGAAAATATCTGTTATACGTACTTTAAGGAACTGAACCCATATGTACGTATTTCTTGTTCTCAGTCTGAACCAACACAACAGAGGCAGATACAAAGGCAAGCCTGTATAATTTATCGCTCGTCATGTCAACATTTCAAGAACAATCTAAGACAGGATAATTCGTAAGACAGGAGAAACTGATAACGTTCTGATATGAGATATCCCCAGGAACACGGCTGTCAAAGACGGGGTTTATCCTGTTCTGATTCAAAGCGGTCGTTATGTACGTGAATGTGTCATCCTTGAAAGATTTCACAACTTAAGTCTTTTTCAAAGACTCCGTGAATCTACGTGCTGCCAGATGCCAGACAGCAAATGAGGGGTGCAGACTGCACGACCTGCAAAACCCCAGTCGGAAAAGCAATGCTTTCCAGCCGAACTTAAAGAAAACTTATCCAATAATGTAGTTTGTTGGTCGGCCAAGTTTCCAATCAGAACACCTAGAAACAGCCAGATGCAGGAGACACACACACACACAGAGATAACTGTTCTGCAGTAATTTATATTTCCTTTTCTCAAAATGAGAAAAGGAAGCCATAACAAATCCTTTATTTTTTAGGAAGAAAGCTTGCAACAATTCGGTTTTTAATCATCTGTCTTCACGTCTCGTTCCTAAAAACCTTAAAATGAAACACAACACTGCCCGTTATTTTATATGGATATAAAACTGTCTTTTGCGCGGCTGTGAACATGATACTGGACATTTTAATTTCATAAAAGGCGGGATAAGTTTCGATTGGTTGAGAGTTTATCAAGTTTCTCAGGAAGGGTTATGTTCAATGAGACATTAAAACTGTTAATATATTTTAAGAGAATTTCAGTCGTGGCTGAATTTAAAAAAAAAATGGTAAAATCCGTGACAAATAATAATTTTTGTGTGACATGATATAATTTGCCATCCCTAAAACATATAGGAATATCGATTAGCTGTTACCTCCGACTCATCACTGTAATATAGGAATATCGATTAGGTGTTACCACATACTATTTATTGCAATCATCCGATCACACAGGAATATCGATTAGCCTTTACCATAGACTATTTGGAGTCTGAGGACGCCACCGGTGTGGTTCGTATGTGTTTTAAAAATAAAAATAGCAAGCTTCCTGTCCAGTCGAGCGTTGGGATAGTTTTTTACTCGCTCTGTTCAAAGGAGGGGGAGGCGTAGGTCAACAGAATTACCGCGGAACGAAGCAGAGGGAGGGGCGAGGAGCAAATTGCAAAGCCCTTTTTTCGATTAATATTCAAATCCCGACAGTTTTAATCCTCATTAAGCCTGAAACATGAGTAACACAAATTACAAGTTTCTCTGAAGAGATTTTAGGTTATCACGCCGACAAGTACGAAAATAGCAGTCTTCTGGAAATAGCTTCCTGCCTTCATCATCACCAGGGACTCTCAAAGTCACGAAGTAAACTTGAGTATCTACAATTTTAAGTGTTTCAAACGTTCAATTGTGTAGATCAGGGGTGGCCAACCCAAATGATCTTTCGGGCCACTTTGGAAATGCATCATAACTCCGCGGGCCACATATAAAATTATATATCCCCATATTAGATTTAGATACACTATAGACATTTTTTTGGAGTGAAAAATTGAAACATAATGAGTTATTATTATTGTGTTTACTATTATTCTTACATGTAAACATAGATAATATAATAATACTACTTTGGCCATTATAAAATAAATATATTTTGTAAAAGTGTGATGAATCTCGCGGGCCGGAAAAATGTTCAAGGCGGGCCGCGAGTTGGCCACCCCTGGTGTAGATTTTCAATTGACGAGTTCCGAGGCAGTACTCCAAGAATTCATACTCTCAACGTGTTGCTATTTTTTAACACACAAAGTACTTCATCGTACTAAAGTTATCGGTATAATCAGTCATAAAATTAGGCCTACATGAATCGTGTTGAGTTTAATAATAACATTTCTTTTAAACTAGCAGACAACAAGCCTGACAGAAGTCTTTGTCACACCACTTCGGTGACCTAGGAGCAAATGGGAATATAATATTGAAACAGGGAGTGAGGTTATGGGCTGGATTCATCTCGCTCAGTTAAGGTCCAATGCCAGGCTCTTGTGACCAAGTTACTGAACATTAAGATTTCATGAAAGGCAAAGAATTTCTTATACAACTGATCAACTATCACTTTCTTAAGGCCCTTGCTAACTCGATACAGTTAATTCGGCTTCACTTGTGACGTAAATTTGAAATTATTTCTTCGGAACTGTTTTAGAACACATACATCATGATCTCGAAGTAAAATTTATATTTGATCAAGACTTTAGTTCTCACAATTAATTTATTAGTAATAAAGTGCAAAGTTCAAGAACATAATTAGTTTATAGCCACCCTGAAATATTTTATATGATGTAAGATTCCAGTATCGGGGCAAGTCCTAGAAACTGCTGCCTCCGCAAGAAGATTAAATAAAACGCTACGTTAACTTCATTAAAGCAAATATCAGGTTCGTCCTCCCCTCAACTTTTGAATTAACTTCGTTATATAAGAGGTTCAACAGATGGATTCTAGGAATACAGAACCTCAGTTCTATGATGTGGATTAAAGAGAAAACGAAACATTAGCGCAGTTCAATTCCATTTCATTATCTTTCAGAGTTCCCGATTAAACAGATGATTCTTTATTTCAAAAGCGACCTTTTAATTGCTACTAAAACCTCTTGAGTCATCATGTTCCAAATATTTATCCACTTTGCTGAATTGCGTTCTCTACACAGAAGACTGCATTCGTCTGTCACCGGGTTTTTGAACTCCTAATATTTTTATACATGGTTACGTTGTTTTTCAATTATTGAACATTTTTGTAAAATCAAAATCAGATATGAATTAACCTACTGCTCTGTTTTAAAGTTATAAATACATGAAGAAGATATCATCTTAAGAAGATTACAAAATTACAGCTATGTACACTTTCATCCAAGTTTTTCAAGAAATAGAACAACCAGACGGTCGTCAGATATCAGGTTCTCACGACCCTCTGGGATATTGTAAATTGTATATCGACGTTTCGGAGGTACTTGCTGCATCCACCCACAGGGCGATCATCAGCATCATCGTCCTTATGACGGAGGCAGTAGGTATCTCTCAAACGTCGGTCTACTTCCACGAAAATCCCAGGATATCCTAGAAGGTTGTCATTTTCAACCACAGGGTCATAATAATAAATGTGCAAGTTCTGAAATAAATATTAATGACTTGTACTGAGGTGGAAGATCTTCACATCCATCAAGCCACGAATTCATATTTCTACGTATCTTTAGCTAACAGTAATATAACAATAAATATAACGCGTTAGACAGTACAGTAGACGTTTTTTCTACAAAAAAAAATTCCAGTCATCGTCAGGGGAAAAACTGCATGGATGGATCTGACAGAATGTTGGTCGCGTGGTTTTGACTTCTGTAAACCGTGTGACTGCTGAATAAAATAATATAAACTAGGTTACTGTGAAAACGGGGCGTGGGATCCATCACGGTGAAGCTGTGAACTCAAAATACACAAACCGAATAATCAGATTCGAGTAGTGTAATCACGTAAGCTGAAACGCGCGTCTGAAAGAAGACTACTTCAGTTACAAGAGCTTCTGTGAATGGATATACTCGATTTTAGTTACGTTCTCGTACAAGACGCGGATCTGAATTTTCTTTTAAAGTTAATGTTGGCTGAACTAAAATCTGTTCTGTAAGTCAATAATAACAGCGAGGCGAGAATAAAATATGGACGAGGGGAGAGGGCAGAAATTATGGTACGACGAAGGGGGGGTGTCCGAGCGCCTTCAGCCTTCAGACAAGATCAATTTTAACCACAAATTTCGATTACTAAACGCCAACTTCATAATTTCGATAAAATTACATTTACAAATGAATAACACGAAAGAAAAATTCTCTCAAATTTTAATCTGTAAAGAACAGTCTCAACTGAAAGCAAAGTATAAAATATCGATGGCGGATTTCTGGTTTGTGATACCACATGGTCTTTTACGTGGTTACCGACGTTTAGGTGGAATATGGAGTCACAACCTATTCACCGCTACTAGAAACTTAAATCTCAAAATATGAAAACCTGAAACCAAACCAGAGTTTACAGATCAATCAAAGCTGTATTATTGTTACGTGCTGTGTGCATGGTTTTTTTTAATTTAAAATAAATTTAATGAGGAAATATCACTCGTAGTCGAACTGTAGTGTTCCCTGTGTTTCCCCTTAAATTCTTATAACTTAACAAAGCACGGAAATGCGGCTTTGGGATTTCCGTACAAAGTGTGGTTTACGCCGTAGCATTACATTTATCATCTCAGATTACATTACCCTCCCTTCCGTTCCCCCGTCTTTCTAACTTATGTCGCCTTTCAGTAAAAATACAGATTAATTTATGAGCGATGTATAGTAGCCTACGTCCTTACAAAGCGACTGTCATCTCACGTATTATGTGGTAAAATGTAAAGCTGTCCTCCTACACGCCATGTTGGCGGTTGGGTGGAGAGACGGGTATAGCTCCTACTAGTTCTTGACCTCGGCGATAGATGGGGGTGAGTGGTTAGCGTCAAGCTCCGGCCGCAATTTAACGACGTTATTCTTGTGCTGTGAGTGCCACATCAAAAATCATTACACTGGATAAAACGAACAGCAACGAAATAAAACTCGGTGTTATAAGCAACAGGCAATTTGTTTGTAAACACGAGAGAGGCATAGCTAGATTGGACGCAGCTTATGTTCACGAACTCTTTGTATTCTTTCCCTGTTTTAATTTTAATGTCTCCCCACAAGGTCGAAGTCCGGATGTTGCTACAACTAACATTGGAAATGAAAAACAACTACGCAGTTACGCAGCCAAGTGCTTTAAAATCCATTTGTATATTTTATAATATTCTGCCGAAATTCCAAAAATCAATAAAAATTCGAGTACTTCAGGTCGAGATTAATTGGATAGGAAATTAATGATAAAAACGAAGGGAACATAATTACTTCGGTCGTAGTGATATTTAAATTATGCAATCAATCAATCAATCAATTAATCACGAGACTTTCTAACCAACCAGATATTCCTACAACTAGTCACAGTCTACTAGTGACAGTCAGTTCGTTGTTAACAGCTGTATTTCATAATCATACCATAATGGTGCATAAAACCTACTGGAGCTCCTTAATGGCAATACGTCAACATATCAATCAATCAATCAATCAATAATTACAGTATTACACTATCACTTCACTGCACTGAACACGGTTTTGTGACGAGATTTCCACATATGAACTAGTTCCAATCACAAGTCACATTTCCACTTTAAACGTATCACTTTTCTTTTTCCAACCTTAAATTTTGTCATGTATTCATCAAACGCCATCTTAATCCTTCAAATGAAACGTCACTCAAACAACAATGCACGTCCCGACAGCCACCACGTTGTCCATATTATCAAAATAAACAAATAAAAGGCGAAACAGAATTCCCTACTCGGAACTCCAGGCCCTGCGTTTGTAATTGGACGTGCATACGAACTGCAATCTGCTTGGTCGCACACACTACGTTGTGTGTCACATCCTGGCAATGGTCTACTGCAACCTTTCTTCTTTTGTTTCCTGTTGTAAAAGGGGGATGTTAAATGCGCATTACTATAATGCTTGGAAATCGTGTGGGAATGCAACAAGGAACAGCCTACTGACATGCAATGTATGCTAATGACAGCAATAAACGCACATATTCGTAATGAATGGCAATGAAGTACTGTAGAAAAAAAGTCTCTTTCGTCTACCCATCTCAATATAGGTCATCAGCGGGCCACGTATTAGGAACCATTGCTTTAAAGTAAAATACAACTGTCTCGAAGTGAGGCATTCTGTTGTGGAATCCTGCTATCAACGCTGAAGACTGGACAGGATATTAACAAATGTGTCACTTATATTAACTACGTAAACTACGCTTAAGAACGTGGAGTACTTAGACGTTTATCAAGATAAGACAATTTTATTATTATAATTTTTAATATTTTTGCATTTTAACACGCCTCTAAAAAACAATATCTTAACCTCACAATATTATATCAAATCTAAAACTTCTTGACGATGGTGAAGAGTCAATTGAATAAAAATTTTCTTGGATATTATCCATCGTCTAGTAAATATATAAACGTAAAACGACGTTTCGTCCGGAGATAGGGATTAGCTCTATCTAGTGGGCCCAACTGTGTAGGAACCTGAAGACGGAGATAGAGTCCCATCTCCGAAACGACGTTTTACGTTTTATATTTACTAGACGATGGATAATATCCAAGTAAATTTTTATTCAATTCAATTCTTAATTTTTATCATAATCGTGTCCTGCCTGATGATGTTTATATGTTAGACCGAAGCATGTGTATATATTGTAGTTACCAATAATACGTCACTGATATAAAATAAATATGTTGTGTACACGCAAGTAATTCTTATTGTAAGAGTGGTTTCAGCAGCAGGACATAACGTTCTTTAACGACACTTCCTGAAGACATTTGTTTCTTTTACCCTGGATTCCTTCGTGTCACGCTTTCTTCATCGAATTATCATTATCCTCGCTTTCGTAACATCCGTGTAGAAGAGGATAAACTGAAGAACTAGTGGTTCGTAATCAGCTGGTGGAGAAACAACTTTAGCCAGGATATGTCGACGGATTCTCCAACGCAGTTCTGATGAAGGCAGACCGACAATGCGCTGTTCACATTTTGGTCTTACACGGGCGTATCCCCTGAAAACACAACTTCCGTCTTCGGTTATGAGACACGTAGAATGTTGAAAAATCTTCTCACGTTTATATACACATCGTTGTAGCCATCTTCACGGAAAATATGCAATGGTTCGGCTTCCAAAATCGCCAAAACATTATTCACCCTGAAGATGGCAACGGCAATGTTTGCCGAAACGTCGGATAATTTTCAACATTAGACGTAGTTCATCGTCGAAAGCCAAAGTCGTGCTATCAACTCCAGTCGCGAAAACCTATGGCCAAAAATCCCTCCGGAAGGTTGGTATACACACCCACAAGACATCAAAGTTCACAATAAAACGATCCGTACTGTTATCGCCGTTAAAACTTCAAATGCCTCACACATACGTGTTGTTTGCAATCATATTAAATTGGCTTACAACAAGAAACTTGAGGCAAAGGAAGCAAATACACGGAACACGAGACATTCCACTTTGCTAATTAAAAGCATTTTAGGTTAATTCTCATCCATGTTGTGGGTGTGTGTTCAGGGCTCGTCTTACGTCAACTATTGATAATGATATGTGCTAGGCTGAGGCCACGTTGGATGCAAATTTGTGAGGTTGCTGGTCAGTTTTTGCTCGTAAGTATTCCTACGAACAGCGCGTTCACACTGAAACGACTGCATGCAATTGGTTTTGATCTAACATTGGACTCTAACAGTCATGGATAAGTAAAATTCCTGCCTTCCGCAAAAATAGTACTATTAAATTACTATTTCTTCAAGAAGGTAGACATTCTGGAACCATATTTTTTCCCCCGAATATTTCCGAATGAACTATGGACTTTTATTTATAATTGATAAAAATTACTCTACGTCTAAAACAGCACGAAATTTTTAAATAAAATATTACAATATCCAAAAAAATTACCCACTTACCTATTCATCTACCCATAAATCCCAACATCGTTCTCTGCTTTACTATTTATTTTTCCAAACTGGGTCTTAATGTGTTACTGAATTGATAACGAGTTCGTCAGATGATACAATATAAAAATATCGCAAGATGTAGGTAAATAATATACTTATCAATCAGTTTTATTTGTACATACATTTGGAATAAGAGACGCACGGATAACTAATTATTACACCCTTCGCATTAGTATCATAAATGTGATGTTTCCTCTTTGATTCAGGGTGTACATGACAACGTAGAATCTCAGCGCCACAAGGCAATTAATCAAGTTTTCCAACCATACGAACTGAAAGCAAAAGCTGAAATTGCTATTCATAACACACCACGAGCTTTATCTGCAATTACGGAAGAACAGAGCTTTGATAACGTAACGCATTGGCATATGGCAATTAATTATGACGCAGCAACTATTAACACTGCAATTATATGCCATTTGGCACACATTAACTCAAAACTAAATGTCAGATAATATTTTATATGATTCAATGTAGGTACCTATTATCAACAATCCATATCGGTAACCTGTAAATCTTTCACTAATTTCTTTTCGTTCCAAAAACTAACTACGAGCGTGATTTGTCCCAGTCATTCGAAATACATTAATTATCGTCCGAATAATAGTTTTAGATTCAGTCCGTACCGCAAAGAATACACTACACTTCACCATTACGAATAAGTTTGCTAACTCTGTTTAAGGAAATAATTTCTGAAGATATCCGTCTTCTGGGTTGTTGCGCTGTGTAGTCTGGTCGATGTTTACCAACATTTCAGAGGTCAAACTGCCTCCGTCATCAGGGCGATGAGTATGAAGATTTCTGTCTTCTGGGTTGTTGCGCTGTGTAGTCTGGTCGATGTTTACCAACGTTTCGGAGGTCATACTGCCTCCGTCATCAGAGCGCAACAACCCAGAAGACAGAAAAATTCAATACGAAACGCTGTGGAAACCTCAAATCTTACATATATTTAATATTCTCGTTTTTTCCTTGTCATATCTATAGCCGACTTCTGAACACTCAAGTCTTACGAAATAATTTCTGTTTACACTGAGAATCATATGAAACATAAATAAAATATGTGAGCAAAATTGAAAATTATTGATAAAATTTGGGGCACATATAATTTCCACCGGCCTTTTGTACGTCTTTTATACAACAATAATCAAGAAATAAAAATATATTTGACATCAATTGCGGTGTGTCCAGTATTTACAAATATATTAGCGTGTTTCGGGTGTCATTAGATTGTTTATTAATTTTAAAGACGAATGTGAAAGCTGACACCTAGATACGTGAAGAGCATTTCAATAAATTTAGTCAACATGGAGTCACATCGTTCTGCTTGTAGGCGTTACACCAACTATTTGCCTTATATGAAAACCTGAGCTCGGGTTTTCTAAACGCACCTCACAAAGTAACTTCACACGTTCAGGTAATAAATTTCTCACAGCGACGAATATGAAGATGGCTGTCTTCTGGGATGTTGCGTAGTGTAGCCTAATATAAGTTTACCTATGTTCCAGGTCGTTCGCCCTGCTGATGAAGGCAGTAAGCACCTCAACACGTCTCAGATAAAAAAAAATTGCCTGCGTCTTCAGGAATGAAGTGGTATCTACCTACAAGTCCACAAGGCGTTACAACCCAGAAGACCAACATCGATATTTTCACTGTCGTGAGAATCTGAGACGTGTATGTGAACCTGTCTGCCATAGGAGATTCAATTTAGCATTGTCTTTAATAAGGCAGGTTTAATAAATTATACTAATGTATAACTTTACGGTTTGCGAGTTTATAAGAAAGGACAGACATAGTCCTGGGTCTTGAACACGTTGAACAACCCCTTCCTACTAAGATATTTAACTTACCCATACACCCCGAGTAAAAATTTCTGGTTGGATTTGTATTCAAAACAAATTAATCCTAAATCTATCTACCTGTGGTCATCGTAGATTTCTGAATCATATAGCAATTTCGTGCAGTGGGGATAATTGTAGGTTCCGGTCGAGGGGATGTTTCCCCCCTCCCCACCTGGTTCTGCAGGGTTCATGCGAAGACACTGAAGACTGGTGCCAAGTGCTCACCCGGTGGAACTATACAATGAATACAGCAGAAGTAGGTTATCTGTGGCACTGTCCGCTCGCCACGAGAGGTCCCGCTGGGTGTGTGATGGGGATGAAAGGCTAAGCTATAATTTTTCATCCCTCAAAAACTATTCATGTACACAATGCACTGCACTATTGGAAACTTATTTTTATTTTTATTTAGTGTTCTGTCTGACGACAGGTCCATATGAACAGGATCCTTCCATCCTTTTCTCGGACTGGGACCTGTTCATATACGTTCTTGGCAGATGATCCAGAAGTGGTTTGCCATTGCCTTCTTCTGTGTGTGAATGGAGTAATTGTTGGGATGCCACGGAGGAAAACTCCGTGTTGCCTAGACCACGGCCTTGCCCAACACAAGTTATAAATTCGGGCACCGCTGGGAATGGAACCCGAGACCCCAGGATTACAAGGCCAGCGTTCTATCCGCTAGACCACCGTGGCTGTTATTGGAAACTACCAAAATGCAATGTGTTTGGAATAGTAATATGAGTGCGCATGAGCAGTAAGATCAGTCTGCTCTGTTCTTTCTACCCAGCGGACTTACTGTAGCACGCGTACAGTACAAAAGCCTTGCCTTATTAGAATAAGTGAAACAATCGAGACTCGTGCGGCGATTGACTAATTGGTAAGTTAAGAGAGGCACGACTAAGGTGAAACATCAAAGGTTCCCGCCAGGAGACGTAGTTTTGTAACCACTTTAGTACTGAAACTGTTTTCGGAGTCTTTCAGGGCGGCGTTGGCAGATTTCGCTTCAGAAGTTGTCCTCACACATACATATAAACGAATTATTTCGCACAGAAGTTTTACAGAGAATTTTTGCTTCACTAAATCAACTTAAGTGCAAAATATAGAGTTTTAAACTCGATACGAAGTGTGGAAAGCCAACGGCATGTGACAATAGCTCTCCTACAAATGACAATCGATGAAATTGTGTGAACCTCGGATCCCACAACCTCCGGTTCCGTAGTTCTGCTATAGTGTGTTCCACAATATTCAATAATTTGTGTAAGTAAACCTCAAGTTTAAAGAAGTATTTCGAAGCTTTACGACCGCTCAAATAACACATTTTCAATATTTCTTTAGGAGGTAAATCCGACGATAAGAGATCACTTGGAAAACTTAGGCATAGATGGGATGATAATATTAAAATAGAACTTAAATACATAGGATGTTAGGATATGGAATATATTATATTCTATTAATCCAGCGGAATGCTGTCGTGAACACAGTAACAAGTTTTTCAGGACTATGAACCACATCTCTAACCAAGGGCAGTTATTTTGTAGACTGATAATGCCAAATTCTGGACTTGGTGAAAAAGTTCAGGCCCACATACTATCCGATACCAGGATGTGAAGGGTTGTTCCCCTAGAGGCAAAGCGGCCGGAACGTGAAACTTATCACCCATCTGTATCTAGTGCAGAGGTCAGGAATGCGTCCAGCTTTACACCTCGCCTCGACGAAGTGGGGCTTCGTCCGTGAGTAAACTTCATAAGATGAAGTTTATAAAGAACACTCCGAAAGATGTACGATAAGCAGAAATTGTCGAAAAGCAATCCGGAGGAATCAAACGGTGTGAAATGTGATAAAAAAAACGTATGCAGTCAACGTAAGCGGAACAGAGCGAATCGACCAACCTTCAGGCCAATCTTAGAGACGGCATCTCATGCAATTAGAGACGCATCGGAGAGCTAGCTTCCGACCCATCGCTTGCATCTCGACAAATGCGATTACATTTTGGTTGAGATCCGTATAAATCCTCAACTCGTTTGCATACTTATTTACCTGTGGTTTATTTAACGATGATGTCAGTGGCTCAGACCATACGGAATCAAATCAAAGAATGATTAATAATTAATTAATTAATTTGTTCCTAACGAAACTAAAATTGCACGAAAAGCTTTCGGGTTCAGTTTTGTGTTAGTACAAATGCGCAACGAACGTTTCATTCGACTCTGTGTGTGACCTCCAATATAACACAACGGCTTGTTTCAGTCGTACCACCAGCAAAGACTTAAATGTGTTCATACTTTCACGCGTCCAAATACACCGAGTCATGATTTTTCATCACGCCACCACCAAAAAACTTCGCCCGTCGCCATGTTGTAATTTTAATTTTTCTATCACATCCTGTCAACATTTTGATGACCTCTCCCCCTGCCTCGTGGTTTGGCTAAACAATTTTGAAAAAAAAAAAACCTTACGACCCACTCACTGCCTTTGTACGCTTCTTATTGGAATTCACTCAATGAAGTTTCTAAAAAACGGTATTCAGTTAAATAGTTTAAAAATGTTAACGGTGAAACCACACAAG
Source organism: Zootermopsis nevadensis (assembly GCF_977971745.1). Lineage (NCBI taxonomy): Eukaryota > Metazoa > Arthropoda > Insecta > Blattodea > Termopsidae > Zootermopsis > Zootermopsis nevadensis. The sequence continues at coordinate 3,913,704 of NW_028259148.1, read as the reverse complement.
TCAATTGTCTCCTTGTGAAACTGGCTTATAAAAATCATCTTCTATCTACCATACATGATCCGAATATGCTCTGTCTGGCCAAAACTGGGACGTTGTACATTGCGTGATGCTGTACTCTTATTTTAGCCGAATTTTAATCGATAACGGAGAGTATAACTGACACAGAAGTTCAGAAGCGAACTTCTAATTGGCTGTGTTACTCCGTCCTTGATACCATGAAACTGTTGTCGTGTTACCTGCATATAAAAGAGCGTACCGCTTTTGGAAATCACGTCGTTCCTTATTCCAGTCACTTTGCGCGAACATCGCGGTGGCACTTAAACCTAAATTTATAGTCTGTGTGTAGACGAAACGTGTTAAGTCCAGTTATCTCTATTTTGATAGATGTTTCTTGCGTTCATCGTCTCCAGACTGAGCAGTGACTCGGTCGTCCATAAATTTGAAGACTGGAGGAGCTTTTAAAATAGGATTTTTTACTCACAATGCAAGCATTCCTCTTAACAACAATCTGAGTTTAACTTTGTCACACAGAGTGGGGTGCAGGGTGGACCCCCTCTATTGATTTGGACATAGGAAAACTTCAAGGCCAATGACCTCATCGCCCTGGTTGCAGAACCAGCGAACGCCTCGGAAACGTCGGAGAACTACTACCAAAAGAGACACGACGCTACAACCCAGACGACAGCATCTTCTTATACGTCGCACACATTTTATGGCAAATAAAATAAGAATATTGAATTCCAACTTCTTATCATTCGCCCTCAAAACAAGTTGGGTAAAAATAGAACAAAGTTACACATCACGCTCAGTTCGAACATAACACAGCAGAGAAGATATTGATAAAAGTTATAATAAATATCAGTACGTACTGATTACTCTGTGTAATTTATCCCCAGCTTCTATATTGTTGTTATAATGGGCTGAGATATCGAGATACGTACGCATTTGATATCAGAATGTCAGTTCCCCCAGTATGTCATGCCTTGCGGCTATACACACGCGGTTTCTGCTGAAAGGTAGTCGTCTATTATGCATAAAAGGGCATTATGTTGGCGAGGTAACTGGCTTTGTGTACATCCTACAGAGAGAGAGTAAGCAGACTAACACTACAGTCATGAATTTGCTATGATTTTGATTTAGGGTTATACAGGTTGTTCAAAATATCTCCATACAATACACACGTTTTCGCAAGTCTACAACATGAAAAGATTGTCAGGTTATCACAGCGTGTGTTCACAACCTGAAGGTGCTGATATCTGTTAAGAATATGCAGAACTTTAAGTAAGCAGCCTTCTCTCGCATCTGGCGTTACAAACGTTAGAAACATTAGATGAGCGAGACAAGCAGAGCGCATGTAGATTATAAATACATACATTTTCTCATAAAATATTAAAGAAAGAGTCTACCTGAACGATGAACGCAAATATAGAAGGGTGATATTAAAATTAAACACAAGAAAAATATGATGGAGTCTTAAGATGGCTTTCGGTAGTCTTCCATAAACAAGGCAATGACCTTTGGGCTTTATAAGGGAAGGGAGGCAACTACTTGACTAGCTACACAACTATCAGCTTCTCAATGGAAGCTCTGCTCCATGAAGTCAGTGAGACATAAGTTCAAATGAAACACTTACGATCTTTAAAGATATGCGTTTTCTTCCCTTTTAAACTTATTAAACACGATTATTACAAAGTTAAGATTAGGTTTTGTTTTTACTCTTATGTTCAACGCTTCCTTTAATATGTTTGGTAAAAGCGGAGCTGTACTCTTAATGTTCTCATAATTTGTTTTCATCTTTGTGATGAAAATAAAGAGGGAAAAATAGAAGATTACGTAGGTACAGGCGATAAAAACCCGAGAAATAGCTTCATTTAGCAAGTTTAATTACATAATTTTAACCAGTGGTTCCATACAAAGACGCTAAGAACGAATATTAACATATTTATCCTTTGGAATAGACAACTCACCCGACATTCATGCTGTTTGGGTTGCATGATATTACCGATTTTCAATCTTGGGGCAAGTGTGATAAGGAAATATAAACACAGGACTATAGGGCGCAAAGATTCACTTAATATCACTATATCAAAGTCGTACTGACGAGATTTTATTTTAATCCTGGACGAATCTTCAGACATATTTGATTGTACATAAAGATTAGAAGAGTGGTTTTTATACAGAACAGCACGCAGCCAAATTACATAATCTTAAAAGAAATTAACGCTGTTTAAGGTGAAAAACGTTTAAACCCCATAAATACAAAATGAAGAACTACTGGCTGTTGAAGCAGCTGGTACATAGCCTATTGTTATTAAAAAGGTTAATTAAATCCAGCATAACACATGATTCAACTTGATGTACAAGTATATAAATATAACTTATATAAAACATAATTCAGAAAAATAACGGTGTCATCTACAGAACCTTACATTTTAAAATTTAATAAAAATTTAGCCTGTCACAAGAAATTATAGCCGACCCCTTTCCTCTCGTGTTGTAATTCTCAAAGAAAAGAACTACCTCAGCGCCAATAAATGTCGTCTCCCGCATTGTTCCCTCTTTCGCTTTTATTATTAAATCCATTTCATTCCACGCGACATACTGTCTTTCTTTTATGCGAGCGAGGGAAAAACCTGAGAACCGGGTAACAAACATTTTCTTTGGCATTTTTCATCTGAGGAAAATAAAATACGTACGTGACGCTCCCCCAATATGTCTGTAAAGTCTGCCTTCGCCTCTCGTTACGTCGCAAAATTCTACATACAAACGCTTACAAGCTAATTACAATCTCGCTGTTCTATACACCATTAAATTACAAATTATAAACATGCGACATTCTCTCATAACGGATATTTCTCTGCTTTGATAAGTGAATTGTAAGCACACGGCTAAATATCTAGGGCGGTGTACCCATGGCCTCTACGGGTTGAGAAAACAGGCATTGAAAGGACACGCCATAAGAAATGCCTTTTGAAAGAGCGACATTATTTCCTTCAACGTGACAAAAGCGCGTAGTGTTACTGGTCTTATTCGTTCTATATCAGATATCTAGAAATTATGACGTTCATGCAGAACATCATTTATGTCCATCTCGAGGCCCCAGACATTATTATGACTACAGTAGTTAGGCTACCTCCACGGTGGTCTAGCGGTTAGAACGCTGGCCTTGTAATCCTGGGGTCTCGGGTTCGATTCCCGGCGGTGCCCGAATTTATAACTTGTGTTGGGCAAGGCCGTGGTCTAGGCAACACGGAGTTTTCCTCTGGGGGCATCCCAACAATTACTCCATTCACACACAGAAGAAGGCAATGGCAAACCACTTCTGGATCATCTGCCAAGAATGTATATGAACAGGTCCCAGTCCGAGAAAAGGATGGAAGGATCCTGTTCATATGGACCTGTCGTCAGACAGAACACTAATAATAAAAAAGTAGTTAGGCTACCATGTGCACTTCGTGACGGTGACCTCACTGTAGTGGAGTGTCAGTCTGCACGTTGGGTACCTGACGGGGGGGCATTAAACTGTTGAAACATAAACTGATCTTCTTATCCTTGGGTTTTCGCGGCTGAATAAAATGTCAATGCTTTCGGGGGTTGAGTCGAGTTGGATGTGAAAACTATCCGATGTGTAGTCTTCAGGGCGACTGTGTTAGTTTTTTACTTCTGATCAGATCCGACAAATCTCACTTCCCGCCAACTGCCTGTCCGATATAGGGCTTAAGAAGACGCCTAACCAATATGTTTACCATGTTTGACGAAACGCTGGATAATTTTCAACATTCGGCGCGATAAAATCCCGAAAACCGAAGTTTCACACTAAACCGATTTTCTTCCAATTTCTGTGACATTATTCCTGTGGTCCTAGAGGATGCAACATCCATCATTTGCAGATTAAATATTCTTTTGTGTTTGTTATAATCATTTATTTATTTTCAAAATAAGACATTCACATTTTTGCAGATCTATCTAGTTACCTGCATAGATTTCCTATGTTAGCACTGAGGATTTCCTTTTCATCAACTGATTTTTGGTTTATTAAATAACGCTTTATCATTTGTACAGTGACGTTTGCTTGGAGGGCCCGAGGAAAATCACGAAACACCTCAGTCAATTTAGGCTGTCTTGGGCAGAGATTCGAAACCGGAACATGTAAAATATTAATTAGGAGACTAACCAGCAGATAACGATGTTTAGCCTCAGAAAATGGTCCCACAATATAAGGTTGTCTGTATTAAATCTCCATTAACGTTATTAGCTCAGCGCACTGACCTGTCAAAGTTGACGAGAATGCACCTTCATTGCAGCAGTGTCTTGACAAATCGCAATGAACGTACAAAATTTCTTAAATGTCTTTATAAATTAACTTAAATGTAAGAAACATTTTCAAGGCGACTTAAACCGGTTTACTGCCAAAAACACCAATAGAAAACCTACCACCTGGCTCCAGACGTCCGCCAAACGCAGGCTCCAACAGACCCCACCACAGCCCCGTTGCATTTATTGCTACCAGAGTAGCCACAGTCAGAACCTAATTTCAATTTTACCGCATGGCTATTATATAAGGAATTTACAGACAGAAACGCTTAAAAAATTTCGTTATGACCAGACTGCCTTATATACAGAGTGTACTTCTTCGATATAATTTGTTTCTTGTTGTGATCTGCATATAAGAATGAGGCAAACAATATTGAGACAAACCTGAACTATATATTGAACGACACAAAGTGATCTGAACGGGTTTCGAATCTGGGACTATAGCAACGATGCTCGTAGTGAACACAGATCAAAAGTCAGCAGGGTGGTAATTTAAAAGTATATGTAGGCTAGTATAAAATACTTCTGGCTTTCAAATTTTGTCGTTCCATTCTGTTCAATCAATTATACATAAAGTATACATCTAAATCTATTAAATTTTGATTTCGTCACAAAAATCACTGAACTCACCTGTTACCTTGATTCGAAGGCTTGCTCCACAAGATACGCCTCTCATGGAAGCATCAAAATGTTTTAGTAACTTCTACACACACAAAATTCCATCACACGAACCACAGGCACAGCGCTCAAAGTCTGCATGACAATAACCTACATGTTACTAGGAACATGCCGTGTCTTTTAGACACAAGGGCCATTAACCACTTCAAATTCACAAATGAAGAAACTTTTGAACTACATCCTACACGCCAACGTACTTCCATTCTTTTTGGACAAGAAAAATAACGTCGTATTGCATTCGTTTGTCACATTTTTTTTTGTTACCGAGTGCCCATGGTAACCTTTCCCTTTATATAAAAAGTGTTATTCGTATTCAAGAAGGTTTAAATACGTAAATTGTCTTAAAAAGTAAGTAACCTTGGTAAAATGCGTTTTTGTTTTGTTTTTTTCTACTGAATATCAACACGAAATTTGTTTCACTAATACCTTCACTTGCATTCCACATAGAAGGCACGAAACACCACCAGACGTTGGCATCTTCATCCAAAAAGCAAAGATCCTTTAAGATGCACACACGAACGCATGTTTTTCGTACAAACTTCACTAAATTCCTGTTTCTTCTGGAACATTAAACGGTTTCTTTGTTAGCTGATAACTCCTCCAGCAGGTAGGCAGACAGCCACTAGCGGGTGTAACCCAAGCAAACAGCCAGTCGACCAGTCAGAACAACAGGAGGTTGGATCCAGTTCTGCCCCTCGCCTCACTCCACCTCTCCCTCTACCACGAAGAGGAACTCTCTCTTTTTGTCCAGTGTCTGTGGACATCGTCGCCAAACATGATGGACTCGTGGTTGAGTTAATTTAATTTTGTTGCGTGATTTTGTACGTCTTCTCAGTGCTGGAAAGCTGAGCTAGACCATCAGCATAAACATACTTTGCGTAAAAGCAAGATTGAAGCTCCTGTTTCTGCTTTGCCTTCCCCGTGCCCATCCTCCGTGTAGAACTCTCTTTAGGAACGTAATATCTGCTTCAGTTCATGGGACGATTGTCCATATCACATAACGAGAATTATATTTAAAATTTAACTCCATGTAGAATAGTCCTTGAGAAACGAACAATCGCTTATCTAGTCAAGAGATGTCTCGTCTTTTATGGAGCCCGAAGGTTCATTGTCGTGCTCTCGAGAGCCCACAACTGGGTCACATCCTAAGCCAGCTGAATCCATTCCACAACCTCGCAACTGATTTTCTTCAGATCCCTCTCAACAGACTATTTTGTTGTAACGATATGATCATTTCATGTTTTCAAATTAAAATTATGTAGGATTTGAGGTCTCAAGGCGGAGAGTACAAAGATGGCTGTCTCCTGAATTGTAGCACCATGTAGTCTGGTAGACGTTTACTGACGTTTCAGAGGTCCATGCTGCCTCCATCATCAAGGCATAATGACAGAGGAAGCAAGGACCTCTGAAACTGCCCTACAACCCAGACGGCAGCCATCATCGTACTCGCAGCAGTGTGAACCCCAAATTCTACAAATAAAACAAGTTAAAATGAGAATACAAAAATCAGAGCCGATTTTGAATTAAATTTACTGCTAGTCCACTTTCTTGCTAACATTTCAGGCCAGCGAATTCCAAACTTTTTTGTTTATAACCCAACATTTAAAAAAAAAAAATTCTGCCTGTCAACCCATAGTTTGTCAATTACAGACAAATTACATTTTCTTGTAAATTTATTGGTATTATATTTAATTAATTGTGTGCAAATACATTAACTAGTACGTAAATAAAATAAAAAATCATCGGAAACATTTACTTTTATTATTATTATTATTTATTTAGTGTTCTGTCTGACGACAGGTCCATATGAACAGGATCCTTCCATCCTTTTCTCGGACTGGGACCTGTTCATATACGTTCTTGGCAGATGATCCAGAAGTGGTTTGCCATTGCCTTCTTCTGTGTGTGAATGGAGTAATTGTTGGGATGCCACGGAGGAAAACTCCGTGTTGCCTAGGCCACGGCCTTGCCCAACACAAGTTATAAATTCGGGCACAGCCGGGAATCGAAACCGAGACCCCAGGATTACAAGGCCAGCGTTCTAACCGCTAGACCACCAACGCGACCCACCAAAACGTCCTCGAGACCCACGGTTTGGGAACCGCTGTTTTAGGCTGACATGGTTTCTGCGTCCAAACACACGAATTGACTGTGCAAACAAAAGCACACTTTTTAAGGTCAGCTGTCTAACCTTCTCCACTGCGGTATTGCAATTCCATCGACCACTGCAGTGTTCGGAATAAAGTTTCGTTCTTACAGGTCATGACTATCAAAGCTAACGAGAGAGTTCGGTAATGAAGTCGTGTGTGTGTCTAATGAACTAGTTTCAGCAACAAAAATTATTCAGCTGCAGAATAAGGAACCCCCATGAATTTTAATATCAGTGCAGACGAAACTAACTCCGTGGAGAACACACATATTTAAAATTAATAATTGCAAAGCTTCCCAAGAATTTTACAGCTTTTCATGGAACTCCAAGGTTCATTACCGTGTACATAACAGACCGGTATTGGACCCTATACCGAGACAGGCTACCATATCCTTTGTTTCATAGAGATTCATTTTAATATTATCCTACCATCTACGCCTAGGATTCCAATGTGATGTTTCGTTCAACTTTTTAAATCGTATGTTTGTACGCATTCGTGTCTCCCTCTTCCCCCTGCATACTACATTCCCAACTTATCACCCTAATAATAATGTACTAGATTCATAATATAAATTACAACGCTACAAATTATGTAATTTTCTCAGTTCTTCTGTGACTTACTCCCTGTTATATCCAAATGTCCTGAGCTACCTGTTTTCAAAATTCGAAATTTAAAATAGTAATTTCTTCTCTCAGTGCGACAGAACGAGATTCTCAGATCGAGACCGAGTATATATGGCGGCCGAGCGAAGAATGTATTCACTTTTCTCCGTTAGCGATAAGTAATGAACCAATTTAGTCAGACAAGAAAAATTCTGCTTGAAGAATAATGGTAAATATAAGCAGAAATTCCGTATGAAATCTTCTTCACATGTTAACAATTACAAACAAGGCGACGGCACTGAACATTGAGATTGTATCTGACAGATTTAACGTATCGGAAATCTATCTACTAGTGAAAATTGCGATTGTAATAGTATAATTAATAATTTACAGTTTCTACAAGCGGCATTCGATATAGACTAAACCAACTACAATTAGACAGTCGTTGAAAGATCATCTCAGAATCTACTGTTTGAATTATAAGGACATTATGACGGTAATGATTTTCCGACTAACGCCTTGTCAAAACATATTTAAAATTTCTCTGTGAAAGAAGTTTATCGTTTTATCTTAAGCAAAAATCACATTGGCCTAATTTCAAAATAAAAACGTATTGATTTCTTATGCTCGCTGTCTGTAGCGAGCGTTTTCAAACAGCTGATGTTCTGCGAGAGTTTCTATTTTCACGGCGGTGAGGAAAATGATATTCTTCCGGGTTTTGGCGCCGTGTAACTCGTCGGGTGACGCCTGAGCTTCGAAGAAACATACTGTTTCCATCTTCAGGGCTGAACTGGCGACGCTGGAAAGTGGAGGGATTTATATACGTTTAGAGGAAGGGAAGGGTTAGGAAGTGGGAGACTTTGACCCTGAAGATGGAAGCAATATTTTTCTCCGAAACGTTGAAATCTATCATTCTTTATACACAGAGCCGAAACCAATAAGGGCAATCAACGTTCTCAATCCAACAGCCGCGCTGTTTTAAACCTCTCGGAAAATGAGATCACGGATTCGAATCCAGTTCAGGGCATGTTGACTATGCAGATGACGGCCTTCTCCCTTCGCCTTAATTGCCTTAAGAGTGCTGACTTATTTGTACTATAAAATTTCAACTGTCCTATTTCGCTCTTATTACTTAATGGCTAAAGGGTTTTAAAAATAATGGAGGTGGGGAACGAGGAACTACGGAACGGGGAAAATTAATTAAGGGACCGGGACCGTAGGAGAACTCCATTTCCGTTGTACTTAACATCATGTTGTCAGTATTTCGTTATTCTTTTTGCTGTTCTTTCGAGACATTTTCAGGCTGAAATGAACAAAATGCGATTCCTGATTCCAAGATTTCTTAGGCTGCATAGTTTCGACGGAAGAATGGTTGTAGGGTTTGAGAGAATGGTTTCGGGGTTTGGAAGAATGGTTGTAGGATTTGAGAGAATGGTTTCGGGGTTTGGAAGAATGGTTGTAGGATTTGAGAGAATGGTTTCGGGGTTTGGAAGAATGGTTGTAGGATTTGAGAGAATGGTTTCGGGGTTTGGAAGAATGGTTGTAGGATTTGAGAGAATGGTTTCGGGGTTTGGAAGAATGGTTGTAGGATTTGAGAGAATGGTTTCGGGGTTTGGAAGAATGGTTGTAGGATTTGAGAGAATGGTTTTGGGGTTTGGGAGAATGGTTGTAGGGTTTGGAAGAATGGTTGTAGGATTTGGGGAATGGGTGTGGGGTTTAGGACAATGGTTGTAGGGTTTGGAAGAATGGTTGTAGGATTTGAGAGAATGGTTTTGGGGTTTGGGAGAATGGTTGTAGGGTTTGGAAGAATGGTTGTAGGATTTGAGAGAATGGTTTTGGGGTTTGGGAGAATGGCTGTAGGGTTTGGAAGAATGGTTGTAGGATATGAGAGAATGGTTTTGGGGTTTGGGAGAATGGCTGTAGTTTTTGGAAGAATGGTTGTAGGATTTGGGGAATGGGTGTGGGGTTTTGAAGAATGGTTGTAGGGTTTGGAAGAATGGTTGTAGGATTTGAGAGAATGGTTTTGGGGTTTGGGAGAATGGTTGTAGGATTTGGAAGAATGGTTGTAGGATTTGGAGGAATGGTTGTGGGGTTTGGGGGAATAATTTTGAGGTTTGGGAGAATGTTTCTTGGGTCAGTTCCTACTCCTTTATTCACATTAATCGAAAGTTAATGTGAATAATATGTTTCGAAGCTTTAGACGGATGGCATTTGTGTATTGGTTAGATGGTGCAGCAACAAAGAGGTCATTCGTCCAACTTCCTACGTCAGGACGTCTCTGGCGGAAATAAGAATAGCAAGAAAGACAAATGTTACCCACACCTGAGCTTTTACAGACGTAGATCTAGTCTCTAAGCCGGGTCCAGCCGGTCACCATAAAGCCAAGACCGTGACCCTGAGAAGATGTTACTCTACACCCTTCGGGAGGATACATATTCCTCTCTCTCTCTTTCTGAACCTAACAGGCTGTAGAACCGACTGCAGGCACAACCACGAAGACTGTACTACATCACCCATAAATTCTTTGAATAGGATTATCGTTAACAGCAGAAGACGTTATATGAAGCAGTGACAAACAGCCAATGAAGAAGACTGTTTTCTGGGTTGTAGCGCCGTGTGATTCGGTAGAAGTCTACCAATGCTTTAGGGGTCCTTGCTGCCTCCATCATCAGGGCGAGGATATCTGAAACTCTGGTAAACTTCTACCAGAACTACACGACGCTACAACCCAGAAAACAGTCATCCTCGTACTCACCGCCGTGAGAACCTCAGATCTTACTTAAGCAATATATGATTCCGTGTCTCTTTGCAATGAACTCCGCGGAGCACAGTCCTGTTTGAAAACCTTGGTATTATTCAGCTGAACAAGAAATGTCCCCTCTTCTATGAAACAGAAAGATTAATTATCATGTTCCTGAACCGAATCGTGAGCACTTCCTAATCTCGGAACGTTTGAGCGGAAGCAAAAGGGAGCTTAATACGAAAACTTGAACAGCTGTAACCACACATCTTACAACGCATTCAACAAATATTTACGCTTCGGTCTCCAAGTGGTCTCTTATCTTCAGGTTTTCTGACAAAAATTGTACTTACATTTCTGATGCATACTAAAAACGTTTCAACCTGATTTATGTGACACCTCTGAGACAAAAACAGCAAATACTAAAGTTCCAGGAAGAGTGAATTAAAGTATTCCGATGACTTAACAACGACATTTACAGCACAGTTAACGCATGGAACAACGCGTTTATGGCGACTAAGATTTGTGGTCTTATATTTATGTGGTTTTACTGTACGTCAAAACCGAAACGCGATGTCATAACACTTAAAATTAATTTTCAAATATTTAAATGTTTTCATGTTCGGATATTTCCAGTAGCTTTACCCACGGGAAAGGAATACGTTGAGCAAACATACCAAGATAATTTCACTTTGTCCTTCTAGGAATGGGCCGTGTCTCTCCTTTTAGACTTCTGGCGGCTTGTATTCCTGTACGGAAAGTAAGCAAATCTTTCTACTTTCATAGGATGCACCCTCCAGCTAAAGGTCTTCATCAAACAGAATAAATAAAAGAAAATGAATCAGTGGATAAACAGACAGGTGAACTGTAAGCCTATTTGCTATCGCCGTTTCACCATTGTCTGCAACGAGGTGGTGTGAACTGCCCGCATCGGCTAGATAAAGTTCCCACTTAACACAACACACATTAAACATCGCCAGCTCTCAACTGTACACACACCATGAAGGATGACTTCTTCTATAGAGTAGATTTATTCTTAGTCAAAAGCTCCCAACATTATAGCAGCCACACGTTTATTACCGTCTTCAAAGGACTCCAGCTACCGCATCTGACGCTAACCAAGTTGAATTCATCGGGCATTATCACATAATAATTATTTAAGATGAATTTTTAATATTATCTTCCCTTCTACGCCTAGGTATCCCAAATGGCTTCTTCACCACAGGTTTCGTGACTAATAATTCATATTATTTTCCAGAAACATGCCTCGTTTATATCACCATTCAGTAGAATATCACGAACAGACTGTTATCAAAGTAACTAGATGGCTTATGGACCCGAAGGTTCACCACCGAGTTAACTATAGCCCTCCAGCGGTACCTGCTTTGAGCCAACAAAATCCAGTTGCCTTCAACTCCTATCTCCCATAGATGTCGCTTGTTATTATCCTCCATGAACAGATTGTTAAGACTCGGTAGAACTCTGAAACTAATTGGACAAGCACGATAAGGAGATCTCTTCGTTCAACGTAATACAGCTGCATCTTTTACTTACGTAAAATTTACAATACGAAAGTCACTTTTGATTTTGCGTCACATTTTCCATATTCTACTGTTACGTGCATGAAAATAAACTGACCGTACTAGAATTCAGATGCTCTGCTCCAAATTATTTTCTGACAGAATAATTTTGAACGACGTGGAAAATATAATGTGTAGTTTAATTAATTCCAAAAATAATTAAAAGACTTTAAGGGGAAAAAAATTCACTCTCACGGCCTGTCTAAAATCCTTACGATGTCAAAACGTTTGGTCTTAACCGCAAATTACTCACTCTATAACGAACAGCTAACGACGTTTAAAACCAGCATCTACAGAACGTCAACACCAATGATAACAACATTTTGGGACACAGGAAGTGGTTGTCTGTGACAAGTTTCTCATCGAGTAAGTTTAAGTAACTTAAATCACTGCTGTACTGATTTCAATCAGTGCATCAGCTGTAACAACGGGATACGACTGCAAGAATTCAATATTAACAAAGTCGTTTGTGCGAGAAGGGATTCATGTCTAGTCACAAATGCTTACGTCTTAAACAGAACGCCCTGTAGATATCAGGCCAACTCAACATATTCTGCTGATCTCTATATGAACCATTATTATGCTTTGATTGCAAAGAAACGAGGGATAATAAGCCAGTAATCGCAGCGGTGGAGACGTCTCCAGCAGGGCAGAGCCCCCACAAAGACGCATTAACGTTGAACTGAAAAACTTGTGTACATAAAGTAACGAGCAAATCCGTGCAAATATTTTTTACGATTCGCCGAGGAAAGTGCAAAGGTGACTGGCTTTTGTACTACGCGATCTGAATCTTTGGATGAAATTAACTAAAAGCTGGTATGTGTTTACTTCTGAGAGTTTGACATTTGTGATTATTAAATAGGCTCGCGCTTATCGAATTACGTCTTACCATCTAGTTTATGTGTGAAGAGCCTAATTAACGTAAATTTTAATCACTTCTAGAGGTCTTCCGCTAGACACGTCATGTCTCTATTAACTCATCACCGACTAATATTGAACATCAGATGAACCACGCCATATAAAAAACAATACCTTCGTTCTAATATATAAGAGTAATCTGATAAGAACATTTCAATAAACTACATAACATTGTAAATGATTGTAATTCAAGTTTTAAATTTACCAATCTAATTTATACCTGAGGACGGTTAAATATAACCGAAACATGTCGTAAGAGAACGTTCCAATTTGTAAATCGATCATTCGATGCGGAACGTGAAATGATATTTTAAATATTTTATATTTTATTATCTTATTAAAATTGTGATTTGACGGAAAACATTAAAATATTAACATAATTCACAATATGACGCAAATATACTACCTTTAAACACTTTGTATGTCAGTAAGTTTTTCAATTATAACGACCAACGCCAGATTATAATACTGGCATACATGTACCTGAAATGTGTTACACACGCTCTATCTGTACAGAGTACGAAGGGGCTTAAAACTGAAAAGAAATGTAAAAATGCAAATCCAAGCAGACTACAACACATGGGTATGTAGACTTAATAATGCCAATTCAAAGAGACTGAAAGTCGTAGAAAGTTGTCATATTTCCTTCATTATAAAGTGCTACTGCGTGTCGAAAACCTTGTTTTTAAAATGAAACAAAGGAAGTAGTCAGAAAGACAGACCGAGATTGAAAAGCCGGGAATAACAACTTGCAAATAGCATATTCCTCTGCATTTATCCGATTCCATACCAAAATGCTTTCGCGGAAAATAAAAACAGAAGACAGTTTTGTTCTCACAAAGAAACACAGTTTATTTTCCTCAGAAAATCGCTAACAATATAGAAAATAGTGCGTTTTTGTGACACGATACAAAGGCACAGTAAATCCTTTTACCACAAGTTTCGTTATAAAGGGTTCAGTAGATCGTATAACTTTTGATCATATGCAAAATTAGCAAGTTTCACGTGTGAACTGTCAGACCTTCCTTACAGCCGAGGTTGTGGTGTTTAATATTTCGAGTAGTTCAAGTTTAGAGTGCTTGCGGGAGACATAAACATCTCTTTTGCAGCAGGAACTGAATTATTAGTTACGAGAGCTGGCAAGCGTCGAGTGAACGTTGTAAATTACCGTTGAACAAACAATTACTTTTATCTCGTTGAATGCAGAACTATGTGACTAAAAATATTTTAAAATTTCATAATGATATACTTAGAAACATAGACCGTAAATATATTCTTATGCCCGAATTTATAACTTGTGTTGGGCAAGGCCGTGGTCTAGGCAACACGGAGTTTTCCTCCGTGGCATCCCAACAATTACTCCATTCACACACAGAAGAAGGCAATGGCAAACCACTTCTGGATCATCTGCCAAGAACGTATATGAACAGGTCCCAGTCCGAGAAAAGGATGGAGGGATCCTGTTCATATGGACCTGTCCTCAGACAGAACACTAAATAATAATAATTCGTATTGACTTTTATACACACATGAAACTAATACTATCAATAGCTAACGAAATAATTCACGTATCTGTTAAAATATCCTTAAAATAAATCCAAAATAAAGGCCGTAAACTTTCGTCTGATGGATTTCCTGTTCAGAATGATATAAAACACCTTCTTGATTATTCATATCAGTGTTGCCTTTGCAAGTTCGTACGTTAAGTAATATTCTTTGGTTACTTCAACAACTGAAATGAAGAAATAGCTTCGACGCACTGAGAAATTTACTACTGAAGCCTCAGACTGGTATATTTTTCGTCCGTTATTATGACAAATGACGACAGATGAGTGCGCAGAACTGATGGAATGAGGAGAGCCAAGGAAGATGTGAACAGAAAAACCTACTCTACCTTAACTTTACTCAATACAGATGCTACAATGATCTACTCCAGAATGGAATCCAGGCCGCTATGTCAAAAATCCAACAAATAAGCGTCTGAATGATGAGACGGAAATACTGAAGATTTACATCTTTGTAATGATGAAGTGCTGTGTTCTCTTCGCGGTATGGAATTAATTCTTATATGTTATTTAGATGAGTTTCGGCTTTAAAGGGTTACACCAAGATATGAGCGGTGTGCAACCAGGAATCTTCGGGGCAGTATCTCTCGTCTTATCCTGTTACCTGACGAAGGAAATAAAGCACATATCCGAAACCCAGCGATTTAGAAACCAGAAACACGAAAAAGATAATAATCACCTATCTTAATTTCATTAACCCTTTTCTCTATAATCCAAATGGACCTTTTCTAATTAGTCTTCTCACAGAAATACTGTATTTATCCATTCTCTCCCCCATTCTAGCCACATGTCCAACCAATCGTAGCCTTCTTTATAACAACTGGCAAAATTATTGTTTCGTATATTCTGAGATTCAGCGTTTCGGTTTGTACACGAGATGGCAAGTATTTCCGAAATTCTTGACTTTATTCCTTTCCTAATTTTATCACAAACTTCGTTTCTACTTGCAAGTACTGTTAGAATTTTAGTACTTTAAAGTGTTTTAACAAAGTAATGCAATTATATTAACAACGGTGACCCTGGAAAAATTAAAATATAAAAATGAATAATTCTGCTAAATAAGAAACATTTTATATATCCACGAAAACTGTACAGTGCAGAGATCACACCCCTCAGCTCTTTTGTGACCCCATTTAACATAAATGACTGCTTAACGTAAATATGTGGATTAGGTTTGTTAACGGTTGGTTGGAGGGTCTGTGGAAAAATCACATTGGACCTCAACTGCTACGTCCGAAAACCTCCCAAATGCAAGGCAAGACACGTATCTATTACTCTAAATCACGAAATACTTCTCTTCCCAGTGTTCCTTTAAGTTACAATAAGCTTGCTTTGGGTATTTCTATTTACCGCCTCAGAAAGCGGCAACTTCTCCGACTCGCCTGTAATGCGGGACTACTCAGAATGTAACTAGGCGTTTCTTGTGCTAGAATAATTTCCAGCAGCGCTACTGAACTGCACACACCACAGGAAACGTCATCAAATCCTCTTGTGTACTGAAGAAATAAATCCCCTCGGTAGCAAAACGTGAATATCATACGAAAATTTCTTCTTTCTTTCCCTCTTGTTTTACTCTTTCTTTGTTTCTTCTCCTTTTCTCTCACAACCACCTCTTTTCTGCCTCTCTTTCTTATTCCTTCCTGTGACTATTTCTCTCTCACTTCCAACCTTCCTTCGTTCTGTCTGTATTTAATCTGTTTTCACGTTCTGCTTTGGCGCTGCGGAAACCACCGAGGTCGCTGAGCTGTTCCTGGAAATGAACTAGCAGAATAGGAGGGAGGAACCCCTGAGGCCCCAATGCGCTGACATCTCAGCAAGCCAATTACTGCAAAGTAGGCGCATAGAAGCACCGTCACCTGTCGCGTGGCTGAACGTTACGGTCGTCAAGAAACCTTCTCAGAGGCGCGGATAAACTGAGAAACAGGCTGAGACAAATTAAATGTTTCAAGCCAGATGAATCCAATCCCCATCTTCCAACCCTATTTTCCTAAGATTTATTTTAATATTATACTAATATCCTCCATTCGCGATACTTCTCCCACACATAATTTTCCTTCATTTATCTGGTGAAGAGTCAAAATTGTGGGGTAACTCCTCTCGGGTCCAATACATTCCCTTAAGCACGCTCATCTCAAAACACCATCAATCGGTGAGGTCACGTTGTAGGCCAATACAAAACAGCTGAAATTACAGTTGCGTTAAGAAAATCGGTCATGGATGTAACATCTGTCACGGTTTTTAGTAGAATAATCTTCCAATACCCGATTTAACATCTGCTATCGCGATGGGCATGCATCCCTCCGTGCGTCCATCATAAATTCTTCAAAAATATTACGGTAATGAAATAAAGGAGGAAGAAATCGGTAAGTAATGGACAAAATTTCAATGTCTAAACCTAAAAAAAAAACCTTTTGGGGAGCAGGATTTTTTGAACCCGGTAATAAACCTTCGTGTTCGGTGGACGATAAATAATTCGTTCTCATGGCCTTGATTTAACCACCATAATAATCTCTGGCAGTAAAGAGTACAAAATCTGAAGCTCCTCATCCAATTTCCTCCGTTGTCCTGTTAAATCTTCCTCCTGAGGTCAAAACGCCACTAACGTCACCAGACAACTGCGTTTCTAAATTGAGATATGAAAGTCGACGCCTACCTGATACAGCTCGCTGGCCTTTCATCCTGCGTCCCACGGACGGTGACACCAGTGGAACGGGTCGCTCAGGGCGGGGAAGCAGAGGCGAAGGGACGCGACGTGGCTGCAGCAGCGTGTTCGTGCTGGACTCCTGGTAGCTGAAACCCGCTGACGCAGCCTCAACGATACTGTCTATGGACGACGAGCGCGAAAGCTGTCTCTGGTTCACATCCCACCTAAAACACACCAGTACAAGACATGTCACCACGAGGTCCACATTTCAGGCGCAGATTAATTTATTTAACTGCGAAAGTTTATTACACTTACGTTATACATAAGTGAATTACAAGTAGATAAATATGACCGTCTTCTGGGTTATTGAGCCATGTAGTCTCATAGAAGTTAACTGAAGTTTCAAAGATTCCTGTTGCCTCTATCGTCTTGATGATGGAGGTAACAAACACCTATGAAAAGTCGGGAAATTTCTATCAGACTACACAGCGGAATATTACAGAAAAATAATCTTCTTTGTACTCGCAGCCTTGAGACCCTGAAACCTCACATACGGATAGACAGATTAAAAAATTTTTGTTCATAAGCACAGGCATTGTAAAAATCTATAAATATTTGTAAAGGGAAGAGACTATTTTTGGCTGGTTTGTCTCAAAATATGCAGTACTGAAATAATGAGACACTTTAACCTCAAGAATATTATCGTTCATCAGAAATAAATAAACAAATAAAAGTTCGCCAACAGATGTATTGGATAAGACGTCATATACATTTCTTTTTATTACCACCGTGGAGAAGTTGCCTAGTAGCATCTATAAACATGAAATTGTTGCCAACGAACAAAGTGGAGCTGGACATAGATCACTATTTTAACGTAATAAGTCGTTATTGCCGTCTGCCAACCACAGTAGAGAAAGGAACGAAGAGAAGTTTGGAGAGAGGGAGAGAGCGAGGGAGGGAGACTATGATGCAGACAGCGAGAGACGTAATGGAAGATAATGAACAATGGCGTGGAAAACCCTAATATAAGAAAACTCACCGACATTCGTCTGAAAGAAAAGATTTACCAAAGACCAAACCTATTCAGCCATTCCATCCAAGGGATACAAGTTAGAATATTATTGCAGTCGGAACACAAAGCAACATGCAAATAAATATTTCTTAGCCCTTAAAAGTGTTTGTGTTTACGCTGTTAAATATGTTATCGCCCAACAGATTAATGTCATGGAATATGTCTTCTATAACCCCGTGTTACAGCGGCAACTTCTCCTACTCTTTTGTAAGGCGAGTAGTCTAAACAGTGATTGTTAGGATGAAGTTACTAGTTGAAGTAATGAGGACTACAGAGAGAAATAGTGTTCTTCGGACGGTGTAATAAATTCAACTATGCTGAAATAATAAAATCACGAATCTATCGTGACAGTCTTTTGAATACATATTTAGGTTTATCACAAAAAGTATTAAAATTCCTTGTGCGATTTCAGGTTCTCACGGTGGTGAGATCCATGCAAACCGTAGTAGGCATTGATTAAAGGGATTCTATGTTCCACGTTCTTTGTAAATGAAATTAATCACAAAAGTAGAAATTAAGCGTAAACTTAGCAATTAATCGTGTCTGACCTCATATTGCACGTGAGAGTTAAGGAGGTCCCTGTGACGTATGCGGCGTGGAAAGTCACGTGCTGCACTACTAGCAGGCCAAAAAACGTCGATCTTTTCTTTCTAATTTCTTTCTAATTTTGTGTAACATTCAGTGGTAATGCACTGAAGTTATACGATATTCATCAATGACAAAACAAGCAAATGAATAACGATACTACGAACAGAAGAACAGCGGAAATATAAAGACGTGTGAGAAATGTCTTTGTACTTAAGACTAATGTTTTCCACTCTGGAATAATGGGGTCAGGCATGCGCACAACATCACTTACCTACTTGCCGCCTACGTCACAAGGATTTACTTATCCTATCCGTACAATTTATTTATAGACTCTGAGAATTTCATTAGTAGACACAGGAGTCTGAGACATTGTTTTGTTTATGATGTGCGGACGCCGACTGAACGTCTAAAATTTGTGTGGGTGTAAACTGTCACCGAATCAAAATGGAATTGCCAGAGGTTTCTACGGTCCGTATACACATAAATAGAACGTAGAAATCAGAGTAAATGCATTTATATTCCTACCACGTCAGAGACGAACAATCTGCAGTATCATCTCATGATGTTGTCCGAGAGAGAGGATTTTGTCTCTTACGCTGTTAAACTGATAACTTCTGGGACAAAAACAGTCGAGCATTTGTGAAATTTCAGATCCTTACAGCGGTGTAGACATGGAGGCTGGTCTTCTGTGATAAAACTTTGTAGACTTGTAGACAGAAATAAACATTTCGTATTCAATTCTTGCTGTCAGGGTCGCCACCGTCAAAATTTAATTTAAGTCTAGGTAACCGAATTATTATCGAGAAGCTGAGAGTTCCCCAGCCAATCAAGTAATTCGTCGCCTTCAATGCCGTGCACAAAACAGCTCATCGCTGGGTCCTGCGCTCATGCTCACAAACTATTTTCCCAGGACTCACTTTGATATTATCCTTCAATGTCTCCCAAGTGGTCCCTTCGCATTTTTTTTACACAAAACTTTGTATGCATTTCCTATCTTTATCATGCGTGCTGCATGTTCCGTCAACAATCATTATTCCGAGTGAATTCATGTACGGCGTAATGTGATAAAATCCTTTTGATTAACAAAGTTATTTTGCTCTAACCGAATTATAATCCCCAACTTCATATAAACTCTAATTGAAAATGGTTTTAAAATATCCATATTTTTAATTTTACACTGAAATCCGTAACAGAATCGTTACGTGGTATATTTTTACAAAAGCCATCTCTCAATTAATTACTTTATCTTCGAGATAAGCGAGACACGTAGAATGCAGCAAAATCTGAGGAATGCATAGATTTCAATCGGAGATTCTGAAGCAAAGGCACCGATTTGGAGACACAGTCGTTGATATAAAGTAAGTAAAGTTTGTCCCACTATACGCCATGTAGGCGTTTGGGGTGAGAGGAGGTATAACTCCTCTCTTCCTTGACCCCGGCACTAGATGGGGGGTGAGTGGTCAGCATCACGCCCCGGCCGGCTTTACCCCCGGGAAAGGACCCCGGTACCCATTGTAGAGGAGGCTGGGTGGGCCCCAGAGCCGGTCTGGACGCAGAGGCTAGAGGAAAAATCCTCTGCCCTCGTCGGGGATCGAACCCCGGCCGTCCAGCCCGTAGCTAGTCACTATACTGACTGATCTATCCCGGCTCCCGTCGTTGATATAAAGATAATATTAAAATAGGAAAACTTACAAAATGTACTGAATTAACATGACTAAGGATGGAGACCAGTGGCGAGCTGTTTAGAGCATAGTGATGAACTTTAGAGATCCATAATAGTGGGGAATTTCTTGGTAACCTGAGCTACTACGAATTTATCAAGAAAGCCTCTGATTCACAGAAGTGGGATGAGAATAATGCAATTTGAAAAATTATAAACGCATGAACAACGGACGTCATATCGGTACACAAAAACAACACTTTCTGAACTGATGTACGTATCGGCTGCAAAATTTAACTCGATTAATGTTATCATATTTCAGAATTTACATAAGTTGTCAGACAGAGCTGTATTCTACTTTAACGTGTTTGCGTTCAGCCTTTCTTAAAACTATTTCTATTCATGTTTAACCTTTGGATAAATGTTATTTAGGTCTATTTTAATTAAAGTTCACATTCTAAGATGCAACAGTGCTTATAGCTTTTGATTGAATGTTCTTAAACGAACCTTCGAAGTTTATTACCAAAATTGCAAAACTTTTTAGCGGATTTACTTCATTCCATACAAATTTAATTTAAACGAGAGGGATTTTTCGCTTTTAATTTAACGATTTTTTTTTTCCTTCTGTTGAATCAAATTCTTCTTTCAGATGTTTCTAGTATGCAAACCTCACGACCATCTTTAATTGGACACCAAGTACAGAGAACAAGAAAGGTGTGAAGCGTGTAATTAATTCCTACTCATGAACTCGACGAAGCCTGGCAGGATTGAGGCTATCAGATATCACAGCTGTAGCACCAAGGAGCATTGCTTAAAGAGCAGGAAAATACACGAAGCACTGGATATGTGCAGGGTGTGTAGGATTTCAGTTCCTCGTGGCTGCGCGCGCTACCATACATTTTTTTATGGTCGGCCTACCGCGACAACTTGAATGACACAAAACATCTCTCCGTCATCAGAAGCATCTTGTCAGTGTCGTCAATATATATCAGAAAATGTCTTTATGATTAACTATCAAATACAGATGTATCTTTGCTGACAAACGCTTGGACAGATGAGTTCTAATCACAACAACAGCAATTTAAAGATAAAACAGGATAAAATAACAAAATAATTTTTAATTTTATCAAGAAAAATTTAGTGGTATGTGCACCTGTTTATAACAATAACTTGGTATCATTTTTAATAAAGTGAAATGAAATTTGAAAAATATATATATCCTTGTGTCCCGCGAATCGATAAGCGTGTTTGATTCTGTAGCTGGGTCTAGAAAAGTTGAAACCCCTGTTGCAAACTAAATCACAGTCCGGCCTACCGCAGTACATGGCTCTGTGGTCTTCAGACCACACCCCTCTCACCCCATCGATGCCTGACGTAGAGAAACCAACGAATTTAAATTCCACGTTCGTAAAACATTTCAAAAATGAAAGTCGGAAAGGAAGCCTTTTTTTTACTCAGGATTATACGAACTTTGTGTATTATTCTGGCCTGTAGAACATACTTTTATATTAGGGTCAACTTTTAAGTAACTCTTTGTTTTTAAGAATCGCATTTCGCTATGAAGGAGGAAGTTTGTCATAATCTATACCATCGTTCATTATTGCATCTCAAACAGAGCCCCTCTTGAGAAACTAATAACATCTCACTAGTCACTATTCGGTCAACAAATTCCACGAACTACGTCAAACTCGACTTATTATCGTTCTTAAATGAGTAGGTCACTTGAAGCTATCTTAAACTCGCTGAATTTAATCCACATCTTGACACTTTACTTTTGACCCCAACTCAATTATCTTCCCATGTACGTCTTTGTCTAACAAATGAGTTATTACCTTTCAAGTCTCCAAATGAAATTTTGTACGCATTTCTCATCTCTCACATGATTACTACATGAGCTAATCATATGATCCTCACTGAATAGCCTAACCTAATAATATCTGTCTAGAAGATAAAGTTTTAGAATTAATTGGGATTAGAACAGGCGAAAATTACAATCTATGAAGTCTGCAAGAGAATTAAATCACAAACTAACGTAATGTTTGCAGAATTTCCAGTTCTTAAATGTTACGAAAAAGAATTTATTGATATACAAAATCCTCTTCCCTCCTGTCTAAAATAAAAGAGAACTTATATGAAATTAATGATACGGTCTATGAGACTGTTTACAGCGTAAATGAGGCAAGGAGTCAAATTTTCAGACAGTGAATTAATTATCAGAGGTGCTACAATGTTAGTTTAAACTTTGATGATCCCCTTGTTTGCATTGTTACCGCCACGATAACCCTTGCATTTTTCATCTCTGTTTGCGCATTATATCAAGGGCGAATATTGCAACTTCTGTGAAGCAAAACTGCGATAAACACGTTACAGCCAATCAGGAATGCGGGTAACGGGCCCCCATGTTTACAGAATAGCCCAGTCGGAGCGAGGACTACATTTGAATACGATTTGAATACAGCAGCAGAGTCCCATATACACAGCGTAACATAATAATAATGTTAGGAAATATTATGTAAGAGATGACGCGTGTTAATTGGCCTTTTTTCAAAATTCGAGTGTAACAAGACATGATTTTTAAAGTAATTTAGCCTTGGCATTCTCAGCATTAAACACGCGTAGACATAATTTTATCTGTTACTTATACGGATAACTTGAGTGTGAAGATGGATGTCTTCTGGGACGGTGCGCCAGGAAGTCTCGCCCGACGCAAGATCCCAGACACACTCGCCAAAACGAGAACATGAAATCTCAGTTAGTTTGATGGTGTTTTAATATACAATGGCGAGTAGAATACCTGGAAATAAGTGATAGAAAATCTTAACAACGGAGAGACGTAAATAAATTAAGAGTTTATTAATGTATATCTTTACCGAAGTATTATTACTGCGACGAATTTAATAAAAAAACTCAATTTGAAAACAAAAGGAAAATATAAGACGTATTTGTAGATCGAAGGCGATGTTAAAATGTCATCCAGGAATATGATTTTAGGGTGTGGATTGCATTCATCTGGCTCAGGTGAGTCCAGTGGCGAACTCTGGTAAACAAAGTAGTAAAATAATTATTATATTTGTTTACAGTCAAATCACAATAAAATAGTAAGTTAAGATAATTAAAATAATTAAAATATCATCTTATGTTCCATATCGAGCATTCGATTTACATCGGAACATTCACAACATGTTTCGGTTTATCAAACCGTCATCAGGTGTAAATTATAAACTTTTAAACTCAAATTACAATTATTTATAGTTTTTACAATTTTATAATTTTATCATCTTTCTCAGTATATTTTATGGAAGTTGTTTATCTCATGAAAGTAGTAAACGTTTGGTACAGGTTGAGGAATTTCTCGACGAAGAGCGATTATAAATATTTAAAAAAATCCGCTGCATGGATTTATTTTTACATAAAATAATAACACTGCCAGTTGTTACACGTGGCTATGAAAGATGTATCTTTGCAGAACAAGATAAATTACAGGTGTTTAGAAACATAGAGGCCAGGAAAATATTTGGATGTAAGGAATCAGAAGTACGTAAGCAATTTAGAAAATTAGGCGATGAAGAAATTCGTCTTTTATACAAGTCAGCTTCAGTTGTTAGCGAAGTAAAATGATGTTGGTTCGACACGACAGAAAATGGGAATGAATACAAAATTTGCGTTAGAAAACAGCTACACTAAAGAACGAGAAACGTATAATATTCATATGAATTTTATTTACATATCAGCAGAGACTGGCTGTGGGTGGAGATGGTTCTGCTACTAGCGGATTAGTTACAGGGGCTGCGCTATTCATTGATCATTGCATTTCAGCAATTATGCGGCTAGAGGAAAACCTCATACATATGAAATTCTACTAACTGCAACAATTTCCCGCTGTGGTTTCGGCTTCTCTTGTTTTACACATGTTTACTACGTAAGGGATGTACAAACCACCAATTTGTGCTGAAAACTTGGCCAACTAACTCATTCAATGCTGCAAAGCCCTTTATGATAAACTTGCAGTTGTTCCGCGTCTTGATTAATTTCCCCGTTTATATAATCCCAAATGTTCATTTGCGTTTCACAGTAACCCACCACGTATCCCTATTTTGTGCCATAATAATCTAGATTACATTCAAACTCTCATATACCACTACTTTAAAGTTCGTCTTAATTTTATCCTCCCAAAAAAAGATTTTCCCTTTTCCAACGAAATTTCTCTATGCAGTTTCCGTGCTCGTTTCATTATCTTTGATTTAATCACCCCAATAACATTCTAACGTATTACGTATTTCTATTCCGGTTCTTATTGTCGTATTAAAATAAGACAGAGATTATAAATATCTATTTTAATATTTTAATATTCTCCGTCAAATCACAATTTTAATAAGATAATAAAATATAAAATATTTAAAATATCATTTCACGTTCCGCATCGAATGATCGATTTACAAATTGGAACGTTCCAATTTGTAAATATATTAATATTTTAAATATTTTATTATCTTATTAAAATTGTGATTTGACGGAAAATATTAAAATATTAACCTAATTCACAATATGACGCAAATATACTACCTTATAAATATCTATTTTAATATTTTCCGTCAAATCACAATTTTAATAAGATAATAAAATATAAAATATTTAAAATATCATTTCACGTTCCGCATCGAATGATCGATTTACAAATTGGAACGTTCCAATTTGTAAATATATTAATATTTTAAATATTTTATATTTTATTATCTTATTAAAATTGTGATTTGACGGAAAACATTAAAATATTAACCTAATTCACAATATGACGCAAATATACTACCTTATAAATATCTAGTCAACAGATTCCAATCAGAAGATTCAAATGTATATCTTAAGCTGCAGGTAAGCTGAAAATAAAATTTTTCTCATATTTCTATGTATCATCACTGGGTGTCTGCCTTGCGTAGCACGAGTACAGCCACGAACTGAATGAAATGCAGCAACTGGGCGAAGGAACAGACTCACCTCTCCCAGCTGAGCCGGCGAGGCGTGTGTAAGGAAGACGCTGTCTCACCGGAACTTCCGCTGGTGGATGTAACGTTTCCAGAGGATGAACCGCGCTGATTCAGCAGCTTGGCTAGTCGGTACAGACCCGTGTTGCAGGTACCGGAGCCAGGAGTAGACATCCTGAAAGTACGATGCTTTGGATTCAAGGTGTCAGCTGACACCGAGAGGAAGGCAGATTCGGCATGTTTTGTTCCTGAACTAGTCAGGAGAAAGTAGAATTTAATGGAAAACACTGAACAGTGTTCAAATCTAGGGTCTCGATATGAAGTACTCGTCCATATTTGTGGTAACTCGGCCAGAATAACCATTAACGTCCAGGGGGTTCCCCAGGTCTCTGGACGCTGAATATAAAAGGGTAAAAACAGTCAGAGAAACGCCAACATTCCTCTGCGCAGTTTGAAGCTCCGGCTAAAGCTGTCTCAGACTGATTAGCAACTTTTAGACCATTATTCCGAAACACTGAAGGTAAATGGTTTTAAGAAAAAAGGTAAAAGATACGTATGTTACTGATCTTACAGAAATTGATGTTTTGTGAACTTGTGATAAAGTTAGCTTGACTATAATTATGAGGTAATCTACCACGTCTTATGCAAGGACACCTGATCTAACGTATAATGGAATTTTGTTGAACTTAATATAGGGGCATCTACCAAACCTTAGAGTTAACCAACTGAAAGGTTTAGTTAACTAGCAAAGTACTTCTTGAGAAAGTAAGCTAGTCAAGCAATACCCCCCAGAAGGTTTATTGCCGTATTAAAAAAAGTCCTCACCGGACCCTATCCTGAGCTAGATTAATCCAATTCACACCCCAAACTCAACTTCTCTAATACCCATTTTATTATTATCCTTCTATCTACTACAAGATTTTCCGAGTGGTCTATTCTTTTCAGGTTTTGTAGTCAAAGTTTTGTACGTATTTCTAGTCTCCTCCATACGCTATGTTCCCAGGCCACCTCATACTCCTTATATGAACATAATAATAATAATAATAATCTTCTCAAACATCGTCAGTCTTTGTTCTTCCTTTAATGTGAGAGATGACGCTTAATCTAATTTAACATATCCACCACATCATATTGAAACAAAATCTTAACCCAAGACAAACATAAAATGTATTAAAACTTACATATATTTCTCACATGCATGGGAAAAGGTTCATCAACAAATTAATAAAAGCCCTCCCCCGATCTCTGTCCTAGGATAACAAAATCCAGTTATATTTTAATCTTTAATTTTCTAGATAACGAGCGGTAACATAATTTTCGGAACTGCTTGTAGCAACCATTCCCCGAACTTATTCTTCTGTTAATTTCCTTGTGGACATAATTCTTATCCATTAACATTATTCCCAACTACTTCAAACGTTCATTGTCAAATGATTATTTTAGTTACTTACCTTTGTAGAATGATTCTTTTCTAAAATCTGGTGACGAGACATGAACAATTTTCCCTGCGTTTACTTCTAGATCAAATTCCTTATTAGCATCTAACAGAGCCTCTGTGTTTTTCTTCGTTATATTTACGTTTACAACCAATAAATTAAAATCATTATCGCATACCAGAAACTGACGTGCAAGTTAAATGAATCTTCCGCGTAACAAGCATCACAGCAGTAATTGGATTTTAAAGCCTAAAATAATATTAATTATTTTAATAACATGGAGCATAAAAGGTGAGTATATTATTATAGAAAATTAAATCTATAAAGTGTCAGAAATCAACGTAAGACGAGCGAAAACACATTTCGAAACTGACGTAATCGTTTTGAATCTACCTGTACGCCCGTGGTGTGGGCAGGCAAAGCATCCCATCCAGGGCACTACTCGATCCGCCTGACTCCGTTGGCTGGGTAAATGTCACCGGACCTGAGTCGTCAGTGAAAGCAATCCGAGGTGCTGAAAGTCGAGGCGCTGGTCTCGCGTCTGTCGATCTGTTAGACATGGCGTCGCCATCAGCTGTAACAAAGAGTCACAATGTGGCATGGCAGTCTGGCATATTGAAGCATTCTACACATCTTTTAAGCGAACACTGCTTGCAAATTAAAATATCATATTCAAAATATAAAAATGCCCCTATCGTCAGTAAATCAAAGTTATAACTGCAAATAGAGTAAACAAATTTATAAATCAAGAAATATTCGTAATTCGAATTCATCGCCAAATATTACGACATCGATCAAATCAAGGATTGCAAGTGCGAAGCGTGCAACACAAATGAGGGAGATGACAAATGCACACAAAATTTTAGCAATAAAACTCATTGTAAAGAGATAACTTGGGAAATGTAAGTGCAGATGGAACAATAATATTAAAACGTACCTTAAAAAGTAGGATATGACGAATTAATCTGTAGCCAACATAATTATTTATGGTATAAAATCGAATTAAATACAGATTTGTACACGCAGACTAAATTGTAAAACAAATCTTCTTGCTTTACTTACCAATGGTAAGCAAGCTGCAAAGTGGATTAATGTCTAGTTGCAAAAATATTCATACCCGCTTACCGATAGAAAAGTCTTTACGTGGATGTGAAAACGAACACACGGACATAATTAGATTATAAGATTGTTTTTCGATGTAAAATACGGAAAGGAAGCTATATATTCAAATGAGGCTAAATATCCAGGAAAAATAAATAAAAATTAGGATACAAACGAAGTGAGCCTGAAGATGGCTGTCTTCTGGGTTGTAGCGCTGTATAGTCTGGTAGAAGTTCACCGACGTTTCAGAGGCCTTTGTTGCCTCCATAATCAGTGTGATGTCCCGGTACAAATCATGGGACAGCCATCATCTTAAATAGGGTGGGATTTTAGATTCACTTTTACAAGAAGCGTAAACTCCACTCACGAAACCCTAAGTCTTGTAATGTGACAGCAAAATTAGATTACAGTTAAGCTACGCTTTGTTCAACTACTTCTTTGTGCCCAGAGATCGATCAACGAAACTTTTAAGAGCTCTCACGCATGTGCAGTGAATGACAAGGTGCTTCAATTATATCCGCTAACTTTTAAAGAACACTTGCCTCGTTCCCTGCTCTTGATAAATAATGATCAAAAAGTTGCGAGTTTTTGGCAACAAGCATCTATATTAAAGCTTCTAACTGCTGTTCAAAACTAATGAAATTAAATCAGCGTTCGTATTATCCCTTTTCTAAAGGAAAATCCTGCCACTGTGCAAGAAATTTAAAAACATTCAAAATGTAAATATTCTAAATATAACTTTCTACACTACCTCCAAGTCTCTGTGACCGTCTATAATATTCAATGACTAATCACTACCATGGTTCAACATCTTTCTTTAAAACATCGCCTCTCCACTAACTCCAGGGAAAATAATCTTTCTTGAAAATCTAGTAGTAGCTCATCTGGGCAGGAAACAACTCGTCATTTATGAAACCTGGCATGTTGGTTGCCGTGATCACACGGTCTTCTGCCAGCTGAATCTAGGTCACACTGTGATCACCACCTCGAACACAGTCGGGGCAATGCAATATAATTCAAGACTGAGAATATATTGTATGCGTTCATGTATCATCTCTTTATAGAAAATGGTTGTTTTTAGTGATCTCGCGCTCTGTAGTGACGTAGATATTGTCAGATGCCTCAGAGGAATATATCTCCATCGCACATTCGCGACGCAGCATCCCAGAAGACTTGTCTCCCAGGAAAAACGTTAAATCCTGTATCACCTGTCAATAATTCAACAGGCATGTCTTCATTCATCCCACTAAAACATCTTTAAAAATATATAAATCTGTCCACTCTATTCCAAACCTGAGCAACTATCTTTATTCCATTTAATTTCGCATAACTGGGATGCTAAATACTATATGCACAAATACAAGTGAAAGGTATTTGTTCATCATACGAGTTTTCCTTAAAATAATCTGATCTGAAATAACAGAACTGAAAATATATTTCCGTTAATCAACTACATATTATTGTCGTGACAACGCCTCAAAATCGCTTTATGCATTATACAACAAATAAGGACCCTCAGCAAAAGAAATGCAAAACAAAATTATTTTTTTATATAACATTAACACGTGACACCGTGAGGTCACACAGTGGAACACTTAGCCTCTGTCCAGAACAAAACAATAAAAACCGGCACATAAAAATGGCGGACTGCAGAGTTTCTTATTAAGGATGTAAAATATCCATCCAATTCAACTCGCTTTATTCCTTGTTCTTTCGAGAACAGACATCACAATCGATACGAGTCTAAGGGAATGGTCTTTCGATTCTTACGAAAAGAAATGTACTGTTCCCCCCCCCACCCACTTCCACCAGTGGACTTCATTATAAATAAAATATCAGTACTTTACATAAATGAATATCACACATCGAAATGGCCACTCGAAAAGCGCTCTGAAAAGGTTGCACACCCCCTACTTTATGGTAATAGCTATCTCAGTATCGATCTCCAGTCGCATACCTCCCTTAGCATTAATCCTTTACACCGTGTTTGAAGTTCACAGCGCAGATTGTTTGCAAAGATAGTTCCCGACCTAACCCTGCGTCTGAATTCTTAGAAATGGTTCGTGTTCTACAGGTCTCGGGTTTGATTCTCGGTCTGGAGTCTGGCCATTTCAGCTGAGTGATCAAAATCTTGTCGTACAAATATTCGAAGCTTTATAAGCTCTCGGACGTATTTTGTCGCAGAAGCGGCTTATGTAATTTGTTATATGAAGACGCTAGACCATTAACAAAAATAGTAACTGAACTGGGAGGAATTCAAGGGGAAACATACATGTTATACTACAAACTACAATGCTGTGTGTTCTTCGTGAAGACCGGAAAACATCTGGGAAGACTTGTCTTAATTAGTTGCGGCGAACCACGTGAATTGTTAACAGGAAAGTAGAGCTCAACTTTCGGTAGAATTCAGCACAAACGACGGATAATACAACAAATTTCTTTGGGTTTACTAATGCTGCAGTAAACACACACGTTGTATTTCCATCGGCGCCTCCCTGCCTGCAGCAAACCTTCCGAACATCCAACTGCATCACGCAAATGAGAAATGAATGTCATTACAAACCACTAACTAAAAATGAAATAATTAAGTAGGATTTGAGCTAAACACGGCTGTGAGTATGAAGATGGCTGTCTTCTGGGTTGTTGCGCCGTGTAGACTAGTAGAAGTTTACCAACATTTCAGAGGTCCTTGCTGCCTCCATAATCAGGGCGATCTACCAGATTACAAGACGCTACAACACCCCCCCCCCCAAAAAAAAAAAACCTTCAAAATGTAACAAATTCTGCGGTTCTCTCACGTTCTGCCTAACAAAGACACCTACAGATTAGAGATCCTTTCTTGATACACTCGACTGACGTGTGAAGCCGACCCTCGTTTCAAATTCAAAATGTAAAGAATCTTCAAGCCTTGTATGCACATTCATTGCCTGGTGGTAAAACTGCGAAGAACGAATTTAATCTAAGTAGTATTTAAAAATGAAATTTATACCTCAAACAAAATATAAAGCGTCTCATTGACAAACGCCAATTTGTTAATGCTGTTAGCGGAAGTCGTTATTGTTTATTCTGCGAATAATATGAAAGCCATAAATACACTCTGCGGACAAAATGCAGCATTATCGGATGTTAAAGTGGACGTTACACAGCAGGACCATCGGTTTTAAAGTGTAAACGAATATTCCGTATCATGATGAAATGTGCTGGATACGTATCACACACGGCATACATAAGAAATGTATAAAAAGATTTTAGTCAGAAAACCTGTACAGAAAAGACCACCTAGGTTTAGGTGGAAGGATAATATTAAAATTAATCATATGCAAATAATATGTAGGAAGTAAATATTTGAATTATTTACGCAGGAGATGATAATGTTGCGTCATATTGTGTTGAATATATACTTGTTCAATTTTTATCAGTCTAATCACAATAAAATATTATTACTTTCTGATATTTGATGGACATCTGACGAAGGATTGCACTTAGGATATTACATTTGAGTTTATATAGATTATACACCTGAAGATGGTTCATTTAGAACCGAAACATGTAGTGTAAAAGATGATGCTCCAATGTAAATCGAACATTTCGATAGACAGCATCATTTTAATTTAATATATTTTAAATATTTTAATGTTAATTGTAATAATATTTTAATATTTAATAATAATATTTTATTGTGATTATACTGATAAAAATTGAACAAGTATATTTACACAGGGTTGGGACACTTGACGGGTTATTGTGAAAAATCATAATAAACTTTGGGGTTTCGAAATAGATTAAACATTTCTTGACTAGATGAGCGACTGCCAGCTTTCAAAGAAGGACTCTGCTCAATGATGTTAGCTACTGATCAACTGATGCCAATGAGAAATGAGTCGGCTTGTTTCTAAACAACAGAAACGAGATTTTGATATTTCACGGTGAAATACGTGCGTGAGCATTAAACCCATCTTGAAAAACACAATTTTGGTGACGATTGTACTTTATCTTCGAACTCATAAATGAATCTGCCTGGCTGAACAGAGAATGAAGGAGAAATTTAGAACACTTGACTCATTTTTCCCTCAGAGTTTACAGAATTTGCAGTTGGGATTGAAAGAACCTTCGCTGACGCGACACTTCACAACGGGCAGAGGCGCTCGTTCGTCTTCAGAATTCCAATTTTATCTCCCGCGTTTCTGTTTCTGTCTCACCGAGCCTGATTTCTATTTTCAACAAACCGTCACTTCTCGTTTCACTCCGCTGCCCCTCTGTTTCTGTCTTTTCTTTATATCCGCGTCTCCTTCAAACCGAATTCCATATACACCGTTTTATAAAACAATGTCAGTAATTCTAATTTAAATATTTATCAAAGACAATAAGTTAGAACATAAATTTCTGACGTAAACATGTGTACACTTTTAATCTTAACTGCATTATCACGATAAGAGTTTAATTCGTGTCTCTGCAATGAGAAATCCAACTTTTGCCACGTACGCTCCGAATTCTATAAGCCAACCCAGTAACTTCCATTAAAAGTTGTAGGAACGTCATTTTTGAGAAGTACCGCTAGTATAGAATCACTTCATAAATCGTTGTTTCAGATCATTTTTTTGGCGATCTCTTCTACATTATTTCAAACTTTGGGAAACAATGCTTTACAAAAATCCTCCTCTGTTCACTAAATTAATTTGTTCAGTCCAAGTTTTGTACACAGAAAACCGTCTCCCAGACACGAGGCTTTTATGGTCCACAGCTCTGACATAAGAAACCCAAATGATACTATTATCTTAATATAATATTTATTCGTGTCACTATAACTGTACTCGCTGTTCACGAATACAAATTATAAATTCCTGATTCTATTCTCCCTGGGTGCGAACCATGGTCTCTCACTCAGAGGGAGGAACACAGATTGCAGGTGTTTGAGAATCGGGTGTTGAGGAGGATATTTGGGCCTTAGAGGGAAGACGATGGGGCGTGGAGAAAACTGCACAATGACGAGCTTAAAAATCTGTACTGCTCCCCCAGTATTGTGAGGGTGATTAAGTCGAGAAGAGTGAGATGGGCGGGACATGTAGCGCGCATGGATGGGACAAGAGGTGTGCACCGGGTATTGGTTGGGAAACCTGAAGGGAAGAGACCGCTGGGGAGACCTAGACGTAGATGGAGGATAATGTCAGGCGGGATCTATGGGAGATAGGAGTTGAAGGAGACTGGATTTTGTTGGCCCAGGACAGGGTCCGGTGGAGGGCTTTGCTTAATTCGGTGATGAACCTTTGGGTTCCGTAAGCCATCTGGTTGGTTGGGTCTACTATTTGGGAAGCCTGAGGGAAAGAGGCTGCTGGGGAGACCTAGACGTAGATGGGAGGATAATCTCAGGCGGGATCTATGGGAGATAGGAGTTGAAGGAAACTGGATTTTGTTGGCCCAGGACAGGGTCCGGTGGAGGGCTTTGGTTAATTCGGTGATGAACCTTCGGGTTCGGTAAGCCATCTAGTTAGTTAGTTAGTTATTCTCCCATTCACATCTAATTTGGTATACGTAATTTCCCATATTTCTCAATTCTACAGAATTAGTCGGTCTACAAGTTATTTTGTTCTTGTAAGCCACTTATTAATCAATAACAAACCATTTGCTTCCGAACATTTTAATCACAATGTTCCTCTCTCCCTTCCTTATCTCTCCCAGTTTCGCCAAGACTATACTAATCCATTGTTCATCAACTGTATTTTCTATCTAATGTTTTCCTTTTGTTTTATTTTCTATTATCTTTGTTGCTATCCTATTATTTGCACAACGCACGCATGGGGAACATTTTTTACGTATGCAAAACGATGTATAGTGACTGAGAGTGAAATGCCCGCATTTGTTTTCATTGCCGCCCTCAGCTTCGTAAAATGAAGTCGTACGACGTTCTGAACAACTGATGCTGAAGTCAGACGCCTTAATTAGTGATGTTACACAGGCCTGCTCGCACTTTGAGGTCATCCCTGCGACCCCGGAAAACTACGTCCTGCATAAGAGAGTGTGTCTTATCGTGGCACTAAACTGCATTGACCTGCAATCGCTATCCGAGCGAACAGCTAATTCACACGTGGCGCGGATACTGCCATTATTTTAAAATTATAAAAAATGGGCATCGGATAATGGAACATGTAGCACGCAAGGCGATAATAGATTAATAAAATACTGAAGATAACTGTCTTCTGGGATGTTTTGCCGTGCAGTCCGGTAAAAGTTTACCGACGTTTCAGAGGTACTGCTGCTTCAAAAATTATCACTATTAATATTTCAACTCAGAAATTGTTTCCTCTACCTTGACGTCTACGAACATTTAAGAAATATGTGAAAAGATTATTCTTTCTCTCTAAATAGACAGCATCTTCATTAGTCAGGCTTTTGCCCGTCTGTCTCAGGCTTCCAAGCGCCAATCCTAACCCACTTTTATAATTAATTCCACAGCAAATTTTATTCTCTCCATCTTGCTTTAAAAATACTCATGAATTAATTTCTTTTTTTTAGATAGTTCTACAATTTTTAAACTTTTTGAAATTTTTTGAATGTTGACAAATTTCGAAAAAAAAATAATTTTTGGCATGTTCTGCGAATTTCGGAAATTTCTGCAATTTAAGAGCCCCTCTGTCCAATTTATCTTTCGCTGTGGAGCCCCAGTTCCGGTCTGTTATCAGTGGCAAGAGAAAATTCCCTCTGTCCCTGTCGGGGATCGGGCGCCGATAGTGCAGCGCGCATTATGATCCACCATACTGACTCAGCTACACCGGATCGACTCGTATGAAATCTACGTATTTTGAATCTCGAAAATTTTAAATTTTTGTGTGTGTTTTCCAGCTAATTCTGTACGTTTATGCAGTTAAATGCAGGGTTATTTCTCTTTTGCATAACATCATTATTAATACATGGTTCGTCTCTGACAAAATACTTTAACCGCTTATGAGTTAATAACCGTGATCCGTTTAACATATGAAGGGGAAACGGGGTGTAGCGATTGGCAAGGATTAAACGTAAATCCTATCGCGTCACTCACCTTTCATTTTAGACAATACGAATGATGAAACAGGAGATATCGCATTAATAAAACAGCTAGATTATTTCACACAATTATATAGAGAAAAATCCTCTTTCAACTGTGTCCCGTAAAACTTTTATACGTCATCTGACCGACGTAAAGTTACTAACTGTAACTAAACATCTCAGTGCTATCAATCATCCTGAGCTTCAAGACGACGTCAAGCCTAGATTACGCACACACATGGGCCAACCGAGCGACACGTCATAATCCAGACTTTACTGTCGGAAAGACAACATCATCTAAAGGCAAACCGTTCCCACCGACTCAACGACGAAGGTGGCATTAAAACTTAGGCGTATATAGAATAATAATATTAAAGTGAATCTTAAAGAAACAATGTGAATATGTGCACATTAATGTACATCAGGATAGAATGGTCCAGTAGAGGGTTCTTGTGAAGACTGTAATTAACTTCCGGTTACATATAAGAGGGCGTTTACTATTCAGCTGAGCGACTATCAGTTTCTGGTGGTTGTAGATTTATATTTCTTATTTGTGGCTTATTTAACGAAACTGTAAGTAGCTCAGACTATACAGTGTTGGATAATGGAATGATTAACCTTTAAAAGGTAAATATCTCTCCCACCTGTTTAAGAATTAATCTATGCAATTTTATGTTTCGTATGGTTGTCCGTCTGAAGTGTTTTTTTATATAATTCACTTACTATCGGATGAATAACCCCTTTTCAATGACGGATATAATCGGGTTAAGTGACGTCACCAATAGGTCGATTACTTTTCCACATTTTATTTCTTGTGGATAACTTTTTTTCGAGACCAACACTAAATGTCTGAAGCTGATCGAGAATCTTGTCACTCCAAACTCTACTGTCTCTGTTCTAATGGAACGCTTTTAGCAATAGAAGTCTGCATGTTTCATGTAACAAACTGCTTTTAGTGAGACAAGGTACATAATACAGGACGTGCCTTTTAAAACGCAACCCAGCAACAAACGTCAATAAATCAAAATCAAAAGTACGTCCACACTCGTGTAAAAAATTCTCCCAGTCGCCAACGTCACACTAGAGTCAAGGTCATCGTTTGCTAGGCCGCTGCTCATACCTGGTGGAAAAAGTGAAATTATGGTGCATTCACAAACATAACGTGTGTCCATCCCCGAACTCTGAAATCGTTTGCTGCTATTTGTGAGGCATCTACTAAATGTGTATTCTGCGTCTTAAACGCAACACCCTGTATATCTCATTCCGTGTCCAGAAGAGTGGCACAAACGTCTCTGAAGTAGTTTCTGATAAACAGAAGAAATGACTGGAGTCTTTCCTCTTTTAAAGGAAATAAGAAAAACTGTGTAGTTTGAAAACGAGTTCTTTAGATTAGTAAAACGTAGAAATAAGGAACGAAACGTTCTGGGAAAAACTCACGACACAAACTTTCCTTCAGTCTTCATGGCGAGGCTAGCAATAGGAATTGCATATTCACTAAAGAATTTCGTCATAAACTTTGTACATTATTTTGTATGCTACAGTATTGGATTATGCTAAATTCTGCACGTAGAAACATGAAGTTTTTCATCAGCACAAATTTTGTAACTACTAAAAATTAAAGTGTTTCTCACATTAATTGAGGTAACATATGGGCGCATATCCATCAGAATGTCACAAGCCCAACTCGCTAATGCTTCATTAGCCAGGACATAAAATCTAAATAAAAAAACTCTCGTTGCAAAATGAGCTTATTCATCAAAGGAAAACGACATTGATATAAGAACATCCTAAATTAAGGGGTGATGGTGTCGTTCTAATGTAAGTGATCTGTACAGTCATTAATTCTGTGTTACTGACAGTGTAGAGGCTGGATTGGCTCTAGTGGTAACTTCGGTTAAAATCCATCAATAGATTAAATGGTTGGACTGTCTTCTGGGTTGTTGCGCCTTGCAGTGTAGTAGAATTTTACCGACGCCCTGATGATGGAAGCAGCAAATACCATTGGAACATACGCAGACTTCTACTACACTACACGGAGCAACAACCCACTTGCCACCGTCCACATTTCAAAAAACAGACTTGACTTCAAGACAAAATTTTCATCAATATTTAATGTTTCTACCTTGTACAGAATTCTCTTAGTTTCATTCGATTATCCAGGATTTCATAATCGGATTCAGAGGCCAAAATCTCGATAAAAACACGGTCGGCGAACAAACCCTTTCGCCGGTAAATGATGTTCAGACAGGAGCTTTTGAAACAAAAAAGGGCTAACAAAATTTTATCCGGATTTCATACACGTATGCAGCACCCACTGCTATATATATATATATATTTTATATGAAAAAAGTTTGTGTTGTGAGTTGACACAAACGAACGTTAGAAACTTGACAAAAATAATCTATTTTATATATATTTTAGGATCGAGCCAAGACGTGTCTAGACTAAAATTCATCACTGCACCGGACAGACTGGGAAGCAGTTTCGAAATCCTGCTCTGTTCTTAATAAGGTACCACTGTTGCTGAATGTTATCTATCATAATGTGAGACAGTACGCTGTTAATGGTCACTGTTAAAGCACGAGGTGATGCGATGACTGGCTGTCGGAGTTGTTTTAGAACTAAACCAAATGTCAGATAGGCTCAGGTCTCATGAAAATCGTACGTTTAAGCCTTCACTTCACTAACATTCTCTCTTTATCTCACACTGCAGTGTATCATATGAAATCACAGCTCATGCCACTAACAGAAGAATTAAACCTCTGTCGTCGCCTTCCGGTTACCCCGAAAACACGATGACCTGACTTTCGGATACT
Source organism: Zootermopsis nevadensis (assembly GCF_977971745.1). Classification (NCBI taxonomy): domain Eukaryota; kingdom Metazoa; phylum Arthropoda; class Insecta; order Blattodea; family Termopsidae; genus Zootermopsis; species Zootermopsis nevadensis. The sequence continues at coordinate 3,875,841 of NW_028259148.1, read as the reverse complement.
AAATACGAAACAGCTACAATCTAAAAAAGTAATTTTGATGAAAAAGTATTGAAACTATATGATTTCAGTAGCTTATAAGGTTTCAATTATTTGACTTAATGTGTCTAGAGAGTAGCTCCTTCCATCTGATCCAACAGAGTAGAAATTTTCACCTGAAGACGGGATCAGAACCCGCTTCCGAAACACAGTGGTCTCGCTTTTATAACACTTAAAGATGGTTCAAATCAAACTAAACAGCAATGCATTACGTAACGCACTATCGTTTAGATTTTCAGATGATTTGTCAACTATAGTATGATTCTGAAGCCTCTGATGAGCGCATAAAAAATAAAAACTACACAGATATATTGTGTTCTACCCTGAAGATGTAAGCAATATGTTTCTGCAATACTATGGTATCTAACTAAAAGTTCATACAAGTTTATTACCCTAAGAAAAACAAACACAGATATAACTGCCGTGAAAACTTCAAATCTCATATAGACATGTAAATATTCTGATAAAACATTCTGCAAGACAGGTCTAACATCCTCACAGTTACAAGAACACTCAGGATTCAAGCATTAACATTGAGGCTGCCTGTTGCTGGATTTACGCCGAGAAATGATCCTGTCCTTAATATTAGACACAGCAAGGAAGCAACTAATATGGATGACAGCTGACGTCAGTTTAATATCAGCGACGGGCGTCCCCTGTGTATCCTGTCAAACGTCACCAACACGACGCAATCCACTGTGGGATGAACCAAAACCAACTGCAAATTATTCCTCAGTCTGTGTGCTATTTCTGCGTACTTTAATTAGATCTTGGAAAGCAAATCTTTGGATCAGTCATGAACTCATCAGACGGCCCACGGCCTCTACAGATTTCTGTGCTCGACCGATTGACTTTCCTTAAAACACACTAAATAATATCACATTAATTGTTCCCAATTTATTGCTTTTACAGTTTTATGGTGATCATTTAACTTAAAATTTAAAAATATTAAAATATATTTACAATGCGTGTATAAATAGCTTAAAGTGAATCCGACTATATTACTTGACAGTCGAAACATCGTTCTAATGTGTCGCCAGTAGCTACCCCTATACAATGACGTAATATCGTGTGCCGAGGGACGGATACCAACTAAGAATTGACTGAAATTACGACTTTGAGAACAGGGTGCAAAAATCTGGACAGCAACAAAGAAGAAATAAGTGGCGAGCTCTTGTGGATACGTTAAAGAACCTTCAGGTTCCATGACGGCTGGACACTTCTTGGCCAGATGAACTACTATCAGCTTTTAAAGACAATCGCGATGATAAACACATAAAAACATTTTGGTTGGAAAGCCTGGATGGAGGGGACTACTTTAAATACCTAGGCTTAGTAGATAAGATAATATTAAAAAGGATATTAAGAAAAATTTAGTTTGGAAATACAGGACGGGATTTATCTGGCTCAGGATAGGGAGTATGGTAATGAGTCTTCTGATTCCATCAAATGATAGAATGTCTCGACTAGCTGAGTATACTAGTATTTTTACAGAATAACTCTGCTCCATGCAGGTAGCTTCCAGATACAATAATTTTGGTCAGTTTCTTTTTTCAGGGGCAAATATTTTGTCTGTATCCCCCAATCAGTAAAATGTTTCCTTTGCACCGACTGAAAGTACCTACTGAATTTCCCACGTCACGTACACCATCATTTATAAGACGTTAAACTTATATTCTGGAATTTGATCCTCACAGACTAGCTTGCAGAAACCCTGACGTCAATAAACACACAGCAAAGTTCTGGCCCGTGAATTATTCCAGAATATTAATAGTTTTGAATCGAGACAGGGTTATCAGAACACCCCGCAACGCATCAGAGACAATTCGGACACAGGATTCCACGTTTTCCCGAAGTTACAACGTCGGAAGTTGCTGGGGCCGGCATGTTCCGGGTGGGGAGGGGTGCAGGGAGGGTTCTCCAGCGCTCAAATGGGTCGATATGTGCAACTTCGAACCCCAGTGTGTCCCCCCAAGTTGTGGGCGCAGCCCCTGGATCAAGCACTTACAAGTACCACATGGTACCTCCAAAAAACGTAGTAGTTCTGACTGTTATTTCACAGACGAAACATGAATGCTACACTGCATTTATAGTAATTTTTAAAACTTGGCTTAAAATTTCAAGTTTATACGCAATTTCTTTTAACTGTCTGTGACTCCCACTTGATTTTTGCGAGTCATTTAAAACATTATGCTGTGTCATATCGTTATGTCTTTGTAAGTTATTAACAGAGTAGCCATCATATACACACTTTTTGGTGTAAGATGCACATATCAACCAATTTAAGAACTATAAAAACGACTCTGAACGTTTCTGCCTAAACCAATGCCAACGTTTTGGCCAACGATACGTCACAAAACATCAAATATAAGTTTGTGTCCACATAATTTAAATATCTGCTTTAAAAATAAGCATTTCCTACATGTGCATAAACAGTAATTCAGTCTAATTTGCCTTAAAATGAACCAAATGCAGTGACATGCAAGTGTATTAACAAATGTAAATATATCTCTTCAGTGCAGAGTTGTTCTTTTAAATCGATCAGGTACTTTGAAATTCTTACTTAAGAGCCAAAGGACAGAATAATTGACATGAAACTAATATGACGTCTTCGAAATTATTTTCTAAAGGAACATAAAAGTCAGAACTAAAATATAACTTTCAATGTATTTTTATGAATTTGTAACATTCGTCAAGATATTAACATAAATTTTAAACTAATATTAAAGTCATGCAATGTTATCTTTTGCAAAAACAAGAAAATGTTCAAGATTTTGTACATATTTTTCGATCGAGTGTTCAGCATTTTACATTCCAGAAAATACATAATATTATATAGTGATATTCTTACAAAATATCATGAGGTTCTGTACTTCGCTCTTTACAGTTTTAACACACCTTGGCTCAGTCTCCATCACGTCATCAGACAAGGAGGATAATTTGTTCCTCTAAGACAGAAGACGACATTAAGTAAATAAAGACGGTAATGTGAGTTAATCGCACGTACAATTAAAAATTCATAAAACAAAATTAAAATGTTAAGAAATTTTCACTATTTCAGACACAGAAAAGTTTATTTTTTTCCCTTTCATTTAGAAAACGCTTAAATTTTGGACGTGTGTCGTTTTTCCCGCAAAAATCCATCAGTTAAGTCCCTCCGTTGGAAAGACATTTCGTTACCTACGCTGCCAGAGCGACACGACTCATAGCCGAGCATTATACTGACTGGCCACGACACTCTGACGCGACAGACCGTCAGTAATTCTGCGGCCCTATTTCCTTTTCAGCATCGAGATGTCAGTTTCCGGATTTTCCATGCCATTTCATTAACAATATGTGACACGCTTTATTAAGTATGTGTGTGTATGGGAGTGTTTTATGGATATGTAAATCTGCAGAACACCGAGAAACACAAAGCTATCAGACGGTCGCCGAGCATCGCGACATTCACAATATCGTCGCCTAACCAGCGAAGAGGCAACTGACATCCCGACGCCGACACACGACGTCTTGTCTGACGACGACAATCAACAGAACGCAATGAGAATTTCTCGAACAGAATAAATAAAAAATACCTTATTGGACCAACGTAAGATACCATTATTAAGTCCACATTGCACCACACGTTCGATAATGTTATTGTGGATTACGTCCAGTCGCTTTCGTGATTTTACTCAAGTAATCGTATGTCAAACAAGATGCATTCTTACCTGTACAGAATGAGAATAAACTGTATCTATCCATGTTACAGAGTCCTCCAGAAACTGATAGTCACTCAGCTAGTCTAAGTTTCGTGACAGTGTTCACAGCCAATGGACACAATATGGAACCAGTTCAATGCAATTAACGTAATAAAATCCTATCTATTTTAACATTATACTCTCTTCCAATGCATATGTCTCCCAAGAAATCTCCTCCCGCAAGTTTCCATAGTGAACGCCAAAAAATATTACAATAAATACAAATACAAATAATAACTTGCAAGGAAATTAGTAAAATTTAAAAAAAAACGAATCCTAAAATTATGGGTTTGTTACTAACTAGCTACCCTGACAAGGCAGTATCATAATTTCTGATCGATATCGTACTTATCATGTGGATATTATTATACTGAACGTATTCTATTTTTCAATCCAAACAGTTTTAACAAAGCGAAACACACTGGGGCACGTTCAAGTTAAATGCAATGTTTTGTAAACAATATACAGCATATTTTCAATTGAAATCGGACACAAATTAGGCACATTAAAAATAATGAATAACAAAATATTTCATGCAACGGAATAAAGAGGTATTACTCAGACATAAAAATCAGCTTCGACATAACGGACATCTTTGATAGCCTACGAAGTCTGAGCACAATTTAAACTGTCATCTCGGGCGAAAAATTCACATAGTGTGTGCCCAATACTAGGGGCACGCGCGTCCCTTCTCACTTTTAATTTCCTTTATTCTGGTCCTCGTATAATTGATCTCCGTCCTTCGTAATGAGATCAACACAACAGCAAATTTCGTGCTTCGCCTGCCAGGGTAATACGCAACCACACACACACATGCGTCTGTATGTACAAACGTTACCGCATTAATAAATACTCTAGGTTACTCAAGTACGCTAGAACAGTGCCCCTGTGAACTACCCTCACTCATGCTTTCCAGTGAAGAGTGTGTCCTCGGCAACTGTGATACTTTATGTGGAAGAAGGACACTGCACGAAATGATATTTGTATCCTTAGTAAGTTCACCATAGAGCAGAGTCCTTGACAAACTGACGTTCGTTCAGCTAGTAAAGATATTCCTCATCTTTAGTGAAACAAAAAGGTTCAATGCCCTGTTAAAAAGATACATCTACCAGCCTCTACCGTCAACAAAACAAATCCAGTTAAAACAGTATGAATTATTTTGTGTCCATTTTAATATTATCCTCCCATCTACGCCTAGGTCTCCCGAGTTGTGTCTTTCCTCGAGACTTCTCAATCAAAATTTTATATTCATTAACATTATTACATTTTTAAATCAAATATGGCGTTCTTCTGCAGCTGTCGTCCATATTTATTTGTACTGTCATATGATGCCCTGATTATTTTTTTACATTTATTTAACAATGCTGTACCGATGGCAATAATCGAGTAGCGTCGGATAAAGTCAGATAAAGCGACTCTGCAGGTGGTTCGTTAAGACGACATTCTGTTTCCGTTTGTAACGAATATCAATGTGTGTCTGATGAAGACAGTTCTTCAGAACTTGACAGTCTCTCAGCTAGTAATCAAAATTTATTTTATTTTATTTTATGGTTTCCGAAAACTTGTTTCCGCGTTAAGAAATGTCCGCCACTGACCGCTATCCTATTACACATTAAATTAATCCATATTTTCACAACCATTTCTTTAAGATTTTTTTTAATATTATCTTCCCATTAAAATACAGATATCTTCCAAATGGTTTCCTCCCTTTCGGTTTCACGGTCACTATTTTGTTTGAATTTCTGTCGGGAGGATGTGATGGGCAGAGTTGTAGCACGCATGGCAAAGACGTCAAGTTTACACAAATAAATCTTGAAGAAGATAGGATTTATCAGTCACTGAATTCAGATTAGTGTCCGTGTCTGGTGAAAATGGTAAAACATCGTGTTCCAAAAAAGGAACGTAATTTGACAATTGATCTAGAAGAGGATAACTGATATTTAATGGACATCTGACAAAGGATTGCATTTAGAATATTACATTTGAATTTATATCGATTATACACCTGAAGATGGTTCATTGAAAACCGAAACATGTCGTGAAAAAGATGATGCTCTAATTGTAAATCGAACATTTAGATAGAAAGAGCATCATTTTAATATATTCTAAATATTTTAAATATTAAATGTTATTTGTAGTAATAATATTTTAATATTTAATAAAATATTTTATTGTGATTAGACGGTTAAAATTAAACAATTGTAATTTGACTAGTTGAGTGACAATTAATTTCTCAAATAGGACTGGGATCATTAAGTTAGTTTCTTTCAACTCTACCATGCGTGCTACATGTCCGCCTGTCTGATGTTACTCACGTCCAACCCAACACAATATCCAAGATTAACAACGTCTTTTTTTAAAACATTTTATAACGCGTTAGCTGTAAACAGTACGCAATTTCTCGTCTCCCGTATAATCCCCCAAGCTGGAGGAATGACGTCATGTACAGGACGGAATGAATCACAGAAATTAAAATGTAGTTAATTTTTTTTTTTTTAGGTTACAGCCCAATAATTACACAGAAGTGAACAGCTTCGTACGCCTGAAACTGTTACGCCAACTATTATATGCAGTCCCTGCTCATTATTTTTTCTCGTATTCGCTTTGACACTAAAGCTTCACAAGTGACAACAAAAGACTAACAGATACATAGACCCACTCCTTTGTATCTCTTTCAACGTACAGAGCTCCTAATTTTACGATTCAACTATCTGGTTGTAAATAATTAGCGAGCACGTGTAAATGACGTACTATAAAGACAATGTCATATTAAAGTGAAAACAACTTATATCCATTCCGAAAAACAAGTGACTGAAACGAAATTGTACAAAAAGTGCGTAAGTAAAGATACACAACACTGATGTTCTGGATAACATTTCTACAATCCTGTTACAGTCCTCTTCATGTTACATGTTTCAAAGAGACGTCTCCGCGTGTTTTGTGTTATACTATATTGCATTACGCCACGGTGGTCTAGCGGTTAGAACGCTGGCCTTGTAATCCTGGGGTCTCGGGTTCGATTCCCGGCGATGCCCCAATTTATAACTTGTGTTGGGCAAGGCCGTGGTCTAGGCAACACGGAGTTTTCCTCCGGGGGCTTCTTCCCCGGTTTCTCCGTGGCATCCCAACAATTACTCCATTCACACACAGAAGAAGGCAATGGCAAACCACTTCTGGATCATCTGCCAAGAACGTATATGAACAGATCCTAGTCCGAGAAAAGGATGGAAGGATCCTGTTCATATGGACCTGTCGTCAGACAGAACACTAAATAAAAATAAATATTGCATTAAATTAGACTTTCTTAACCCCCAAAAATACATTCACCCTGAAGACGGCAACTATAATGTCTATCGAAACGTTTGAGAACGTACAACATTCGACGTCGAATGTTTCCGAAAGCCGCTGTTACCTATTCGGAGAACTCCAGCCACGAAATTCTTAATACAAGAGTGAAACACGTTTATAATCATTTAGTTGAACTCCACGACCCCACGCAAGGCATCCTCACGACCACGGCGCTAATGCAATACGAAGAGTCGGTAGAGTGAACTGGAGGTGGGCGGGATTCATTAACGGAGACCATCACCCAAACCGTGATTTAGGCAGACGACTCTGAGGGCGCCAATAATGTCAATGCAGTTTCGAGAGGGTTATCCAAGTACGTGGGCGTCTGCCCTCATTTGCTATCTGACCGACTGTAATCTTAGGCCCGGGAATCGGGTTGCTTGCGCAGGGGACCTTGGCGTGACCTTGCTCATCATCTCAATAGGAACTACATAACCCCACAAACTGACACAGTATAATTACCAACGTAATAAACTGAAACGCCCTCAGATCATATTTTCCTCCTTCAATACGCTGCTCAGACTGCAGAAGATATACAGTTTATCCAAAAGTATCGCGACCCAAAGTTTAAAAGGTATTTTTTTTTTTGTGTGATAGGGAAATTTAAATTTACAGTACCCAGTTGGCAACAACAATCCAGTTAGTATATGTAAAAGCATTGTAATTGAGTAGAGTCACTTTCAGAGACGAAGTATTGTAATAAGGCACATGACGAAACACCACGGTGGTCTAGCGGTTAGAACGCTGGCCTTGTAATCCTGGGGTCTCGGGTTCGATTCCCGGCGGTGCCCGAATTTATAATTTGTGTTGGGCAAGGCCGTGGTCTAGGCAACACGGAGTTTTCCTCCGTGCCATCCCAACAATTACTCCATTCACACACAGAAGAAGGCAATGGCAAACCACTTCTGGATCATCTGCCAAGAACGTATATGAACAGGTCCCAGTCCGAGAAAAGGATGGAAGGATCCTGTTCATATGGACCTGTCGTCACACAGAACACTAAATAATAATAAGATGAGGTGGTCTAGCGGTTAGAACGCTGGCCTTGTAATCCTGGGGTCTCGGGTTCGATTCCCGGCGGTGCCCGAATTTATAACTTGTGTTGGGCGAGGCCGTGGGCTAGGCATCACGGAGTTTTCCTCCGGGGGCTTCCCCGGTTTCTCCGTGGCATCCCATTCACACACAGAAGAAGGCAATGGCAAACCACTTCTGGATCATCTACCAAGAACGTATATGAACAGGTCCCAGTCCGGGAAAAGGATGGAAGGATCCTGTTCATATGGACCTGTCGTCAGACAGAACACTAAATAATAATAACATGACGAAACAACAACAAAGTCGCCAGTTCGAACAGAGGCCGATGTTTTCAGGTAAGAGTGTATGACAGTAGTTGTGCGGGACTCCTTGGCATAAATTCGAAGATACCTATTATTCATCTTATGAGGAGGAGGGGGGGCTGTTTGAGTTACTGAGGGAAATTCTGAATATCTCGTTCGTGTTCTGCCCTGAGGATACCCGTGAATAGCCTAAAGAAATGCGCTGACACACAGTTATTCCCTATTCCAATAAAGAGATACATGGCTTCTCTCTGATTATGACAGCACACCGTACGTGTAACACATTACGGTAATTAAGTGATTCCGAGAATCTGATTGTGTAAATACGTAACTTGGCCATGGATGGTAAAAAAATGTTATCCAGATGGCAAAGTGGTGATCGCGTCTTTTGTGCATGACAGAGTCTATAATTTATAGCTTTGATCCTCAGGAAATTTGCAGTGTGAATAAGTAAACAAGCGAGCTGGGATAACTCACTAAATTAGTCGACTACGGAGTGAGCAACTGGGGGGGAGGGGGTGACGTGGTTGGTTCTCGGGAGAAACAGAGATATTTCCTTCGTCACCAAGCTCAAAAAAGCTGAGTCATACCCAGCATCCCAACTGAGGGTACCAGCAGCTCATTACCCATGGGCAAATTTTTCCGAAATGAGAAGCTGGACACTCACCTCAATCTACAGCCGAGGTTAGAAATATGTAAAGATAAAACTCCGCTCTTTTCAGATGACGTGATGCGTAAATAATGGGAAATTCTTTTTCGACTACGAAAAAGTTGTAGATCGTTCGTTGCTCTCGTGTTTCTGTCCTATATACATGATATAAAGTGTTAAAAAGATGAACGCATTTATCTGCTGGATTATTGTTTTACGCTATAACATACAAGGTGCAACAAAGTGAAATACATAATGAATTTCATATTCAGTCGGGAAAAAAACTCATATGGATGAATGCATATACAAATTTGCGATGCAAAAAAAATATCAGTAATTCTTGAATGTAACGAAGTGTGACATACCACAAGCTTGAAACAGCTGCCGATATATTTTTTTTATTTTTTAAGTAATAAATTTCGTTTATCCATTAATATACTTCGGACCATCACTCCGGAATCAATTAATAACATCTCGTATGACTGCCAGGCTACATTAACAGCTCAACACCAACTTTAGCAATAAAATTGCTATAACTTTTAAACCTAACAGGTCTTTTTATTAGCGTAACAGATTTGTATTTAGAACACACGTTATTCGAATCCCGATAGACATGATAATTTGTTTTCTCAGCCACTATCGACTAAGTGAGGTTTTTAAATATATTAAACCGTTTCTGTGCGAATTCCTACCGATTTATGCATTTTATAACTCGACGATTTTCCAATGTAGACATATTATTATTATTATTATTATTAGTGTTCTGTCTGACGACAGGTCCATATGAACGGGATCCTTCATCCTTTTCTCGGACTGGGACCTGTTCATATACGTTCTTGGCAGATGATCCAGAAGTGGTTTGCCATTGCCTTCTTCTGTGTGTGTGAATGGAGTAATTGTTGGGATGCCACGGAGAAACCGGGGAGCCCCCGGAGGAAAACTCCGTGATACCTAGACCACGGCCTTGCCCAACACAAGTTATAAATCTGAGCACCACCGGGAATTGAACCCGGGACCCCAGGATTACAAGGCTAGTGTTCTGACCACTAGACCACCGTGGCGGTTGTAGGCATATACAAAATCTAATTAAAAAAAAAAACTAACATAACTTTGTAGAACAACAGAACTAAGTTATGCCCGTTCCATATCCGATACAGTATAATCTGACGCACAAGCGTTGAATATACGTTAGCCAATTAAATAGAAAATGTTTGTGTAAACAGCCTCTGACTTAGTATCTCGATGTGTTTGCTTGCTAGTGTCATCCGTCCTTCCCCGTCCGCGCCAGTTAGAAATGGTGTTCACATGTCTCCTCGTCTGGGAGTGCGAAGGGTGATAATGATCGATTAGTCGGACTCATGACGCCGTTACGTTCAGCGACAGGATAATTGCATTTAAACTTTGATGCGTCTGATGCCTGTATGTGTTAATCATACCCCAGTTGAGAGGATTTCGATTCACCACACACGTTTGGATGTGATTGACCGCCTCTTGATCCACGTGTGCGGGGAAAAAACATCAGAATTTTCCATTTCAAACTATAAAAAAAAAAAAATCAGAACGACTTGTGCTAATCGTTAGTTCTCTTGTGCAAAGAACTCTCCCGAACAATTGTCATCATGATCCATTTTTTAAGTTTCTCTAGATCGATTCAGGTAAAATATCTGGATAATATATTATTTGAGGTTTTCACGGCTGAAGGATGATTATTTAATTCTTATGGGTTTTGACGTCGTGTATACTCGTCCGTAGATGCCAGCGTTTCGGATAAATATACTGTCTCCATCTTCAGGGCTCAAGTCTTCTGTAAATTTTAAGTAAAACTCAGCATGCAACGATGACATCGGAATGTATCCGCCTTCGCACGTGCAACAATTTCCCAAAATACTAATTTTAATGTCGAACCCAATTGTTCCAAAAAATGGGCCTGTGTAATCATTAATGAGTGTGACTACCTGTTTCAGAGAGTCGCCATTCTGAGTAAATTTATTTCGAAGTCGAATTCATATTTAATTACTGGGACACAAACGCAACATGAAGACAGTCTGACATGCCATTTCATCAATCCACTGTTGCATGAATATCAGACAGACAGACAGACTCAGAGACAGCTGTATCACACATTACGTTATCATCAGGTCCCTTTTACCTGTGTCAGTCTCACGCCTTGTAACATTTGAACCAGTAAATTCATCTTAATATATCTTAGTATGATCATCATATCAGAAGAGAATACTACAACACTCTACCCCATAATACCAACATGGCGGCCGAACGAATATTCGAGTTGCGAGCGACACAAGTGCCAATTAATATGAGGTCCAACAGGGTTTCTTGCTCAATGAAGTACGTAAAACAGGTAAAATTTGTTGAAGCTAGTATAATTAATTCCCGTGGTGTTTTTGTAACAGCGACATATTGAACACCGATAATATCTATTATTATCTTGTAATGGTCAAGTGTTGGTAGGTGGTTTGGTTGGTTGGTGATAATTTGTTGTTGAGAGATTTTGCGCATTACAGAATAATATTTATGATTATCAATTACGACGGATAATTCAACTAGTTACATTATAATATATTGCATCAAATATCTAATAGCTTTTAAAATATTTTAAATTGATAAAAACCTGAAGACGACGGTATTACCCGTCGAAACATGTCGTTTTAATAAAAGCGCTAAAAAATATAATGTAAAATCGTATTTACGATTAAGAGCGCTAATATAATATTTTACACAATAAAATGTTTTAATATTATATAATTTTTACAACACCAATAAACTTCAAACGTTTGTGTATAGACTGTACAAAATAAATATAGTTACATTATATTACTGAATATGATTCGACTTTTGTAATCCTCATTTAAACTCGCTCTTAATACCACGGCGTTTACTGTTCTCTGGTTTACGCACGCAGAGAGAGAGAGAGAGACACACACACACGCCGTTAACTTTCTAAAGTAAAACAACTTTCAGAATATTCAACAACCCGACAGCTTTAAACTTTCAACGATATCGAATTTTACAGTGAGTCAATACTGAACTTTAAATTCGTAAGAATGATAAGTACGTCACGCGAAGTGACGTAGACCACTAATTTCACCAACTACATTACATCCTCACTATGCATCTCCTTACTCTGTACCGAATTCTTCAAAGACGTTAATACAAATATAAAAAATTCTGTCTGAATCTGCCTTTTGACAGGAATTCACGTACTTGCAGTTTTAATGTTTCAAATGTAATTTATCTTCTGGGTTGTTGCGCCATGCAGTCTGGTAGAAATTTACCGACGTTTCAGAGGTCCTTGCTGCCTCCGTAATCAGAGCGATGAGCGCAGTATTGAAGAGGAACAAACAAATATCACTAACTTGTGACCTCTGAAACGTCGGTAAACTTCTACCAGACTATAGACTTCGCAACACCCCAGAAGACAGCCATCTTTAGACTCATCTCCGTGAAAACATAAAATCCTTCTATTTTGTTGATTTAATTAAACTCATAAGCAATGATATTGAATTTCGGAAGTGTTTTATGTAATATAATTAATAAGATGGTAAAGTTGCGTCATATTGTGATATAATAAGTATATATTAAATCTTGTCCGTCTAATCACAATAATTCTTATTAAATATTAAAATATTACAATAATTAACATTTTAAAATATTTAAAATATTAAATGATGTTCTTTATCGAAATATTCGATTTACATTAGACCATCATTTTTCATGTTTCACGACATGTTTCAGTTCCTAAAAGAACCATCCTCAGGTGTATATAATTATATAAAGCTTCAAAACGATAAATAATTTAAATACAATTTTCATACATTATGCTAGCGTACATTTTTATCAGATTTTTTACCAGTTGTCAAATGATGTTCTTTTTCAGATTTTTATTCCATTTTTAATATAACACATAATATAATTAATGTGATTCTTTACATCATGAAACGAAGCGAATATTTGAACTATGCTTATGATACCGCTAACCACTTTTTTATGACCCACTGACTTATACATAGAATGCTTAATCATGTGAGATATTGGTTTCTTGATCGCCAAGTCAAACCCCACAAATAATTCTGTACGCTGAAAGCTTTCATGGTAGGATAAGTTGTGGTTTCACAACATTGGAAAGCCATTTCTGGAACCTGTAGACATACTTTTCCCCTAAATAACAATTTCAGTTCCTCCTGGGAAGATAACTCTCATTTCTTGGAAAATATTACAGAAAACTGCATACCAAAAGCTTCATAATTACTACTTTTCATCAAACAATATTAGAGATACGAAATCAAGCAAAATAGCTTAGATTACGTACGCAGCACAGGCGAAGGAGACGATACATAATTTTTGTCATTAATCTGGGTATAAGCGCTTGTACTGGATGCATTTCGCTCTGGAAATGGACCTTCGGTTTCCACAGAAGGCTGGTAATTTCAAAATCACTGTGAATCATGAAGTTAGTAGCTACTGGCACATTAAATGTTTTAGATTAATGACTCTAGCATGTACGGTCATTTTATCGGCTATATTTAAAGCTTAATTCACGTCCTATTGTAATTACCTAATAACTTAGTATGAAATTACAGATGAATACTTTCAAAATAACTTAATTATTTCCCTTTACTGTTGGAAATCATCAACCAGTAAGTCCTCTGGAAGCATTTTTAGGGATAAGATAAACAAAATTATGAATGAACTTGATTACAGTAGTTAATTATTCAAACAGCTTTTATGAAGACGACGTACATTGTTACGTTTAAGTAAAGTAGGTTATTAAGTAACAGGATAGCCTGTAACGAGAAGATGAGAACCCATGCACTAAAGCCGTAACCAACATTCTCATCTGTCAATAAATAACAGGGGTAGTTTTATACTTGCAGTATTAACAAGACCTAATAGGGTACTGTTGAAAGTATGAACTCCGGCAAAAACATTAATCCACTAGTTAAGTAACCCTTTAAAGCCGACTAAATGACAAAGATAACAGTAAGTGTGTGTGTTTCGGAAGCAAAACACTGGGAGTCGCTACATTTATGCAAGAAGCCGTTAGCCGAAGCTAGTCTAAATAAAAATTAAGATTTCAGTCCGTACCGCGAAGAAAACACAACACCTCACCTTTATAAACATGAACTGGTAAAGCTGCTTTAACAAATAATCGCTGTTTACAGCGAGAAACATAAGAAATCCACAAATACAAAACACAGAGGTACTGAGTTGTTACTAGGATTTAGAGTGTTAATTAAAGGAAAATTATACGGACGGGAAACTAATCACGCATAGAAATGAGATAAATTAATGCCTACATAATTTTGGTGAGAAAACCTGCAGGCGCTAGGTCATTCTTGAGACGTAAACATTTTTGCAAGCCACTAGGGTACAGTATTTTCCAAGAAAAGTTGATTAACTTCGTATTTTAATGTAGGACTTTATTGAGACCACAAAAACAAACGAGAAATTGCGCATAAAAATATATATCTGTAAACCCATAATTTAAAATTTTTAAATCAATACCTTATATACAGTAGCCGGGACCAAACCGTGCGTTTATATTAAGACAATAACCTGCTGGTAGAAGGAAAACAAATCTCACGCATTATGTAACACTAAAAACATTAGGGACACAGGAACTGAGACAGGGAGATACAAAGTATTATCTCTGGGAAATAATGTCTGGAGTGTGGACAGTACGTGTTTCCTTATCTGCTACCCCTCCCCTCTCTGACCGCCAGCCTTTTGTTTCTAACGAACGTGGAACAAAGAGATTCGTCCTAACTACTGTGCATTAACAAGAAGCATCAAGTGCAAAGAAGCTGTGTTATACAAAATTTCATCACCTTACTGAAATTATATTTTTTTCGAGAAGAAAATTCTGTGTACTGTTCTATTTTTTTAAAAAAAATAAGCTTTCGTACTTTGATGCTCATGAAGTAAACCAATCCGGTAGACATCCAGCCCAGCAAAGGCCGATTGAGGTCACAGAGCGAGTTCTTTGTTCTACATAATACGTTTCTCGGTTCTATTCATCAGCATATTAATTAAACTATTTAAAACTCGCACGTGAGCGGTTCCGCGCAAAACTATGTCCGTGTTACACTGCGTTTTTCGTAATTTACTATCAAGATTAAGTTGCATATACGTACAGACAGAGAATACTTATTTATCTCTTATTTATGAAAAAAAAAAATTACTTCTATTTAAAACTTTTAGTAGTTTATTTAAACTCCATTAAGGACAGTTCCTCTCGAAAGACTCACAAGCACTCAGCTGTGTATACATTTACCATCTTTTGTAAAAACCGACAGATTCATAATAACCCATCATTGGAACTTATCCTTAGCCATCTTAATCCAGTTCACACCTCACAACATATTTTCTTAAACATCCATTTTGATACTTCCGTGTCATTATGACCACGCCTCACAGATGCTATGACCCGTTCCGGAACAAAACGTAACGGTATTCCGCTACATGCCATATTGACGCTTGGGAGGAGAGCAGCAAGAACTCTTATTCGTTCTTGACATCAGCAGTAGATGGGAGTGCGTGATTAACGCACGCCCCGGCCGCGTTTACGCCTAGTTAAGGACCTTCTGTACCCACTGGATAGGGGAATGGCTAGACCCCACAATCAGTCTGAACATAGAGGATAGAAGAAAAATCTTTGACCTCTGTCGGGAAACGAACCACGATCGTCAAGGCAACAGTCAGTCATTACACTGACTGAGCCGCCCCGACTGCTATACAAGAGTGTTGAACCTGATTATTGGTACTTCCATTGTGCATCTAGCGAATACAGACAGCTTATCTTACTTTAGGAAAAGTTTATATTGATCCGCCATGTCGAACCTGTATAGTGTTTACGGGTCGATTGACTTGACAGAGTAGGTTCATTTTCTAGGCTCCGACGTCTCTCCTAGAGTTCTACGTGTGAACAAGAAAGGTGACGAAGACCTGGTTAAAGAATTTCGAATTTGCAACGTAGTTTTAAACCATGAACATTGGTCCTGTATAATTTATTCAAAGAAAACAGACACAAATAATAGCATGACTGCAAAGGTGCATTCTTCGTAGTACACTTAAATTCCAAAGGTGTTCTTCAAGCCACGCCATCAAAGACAACTATGGCATATAAGGTCACTGTTGCGATAATGTGATCCGAGGTCAATATTTAAAAATTGCATTAGTTCGCACTTTTGACCTAAAATGACCTCGATTCACGAGACAGACATGGACAGGCCCAGATGATGTTCATCCTTAACGCTAGAGTGTGAAGAACACCTAATAACTCTCTCTAATTAGAAGCAATTGGATGAAGTGTAAAATCTGGAAGAAAACATCATTTGATATCCGATAAACATCTGACTAAAAGTTGCATTTAAGAAATTATATTTAAGTTTATATAATTTTATACACCTGAAGATGGTTCTTTTAGAACTGAAACATGTCGTGTAAAAAGTGATGTTCTAATGTAAATCGAACATTTCGATAGAGAACATCATTTAATATATTTTAAATATTTAAATGTTAATTATAGTAATATTTTAATATTTAATAGAATTTTATTGTGATTAGACTGACAAGATTTAAACAAATAAACAAAGAAGTGTAGAAAACTAAACAAATGACATCTTCGATTCCAGACATAATATGCCTGGGTTTTTTTTGGGGTAGATGTAATTCTGTTGGACACTCACAGAGTTTTCGATGAAAACCACTCTCTGGAAACTATTTACTTTTTTTTGTATTATTTACATTTAGAATTGCAGCTCTTGTAATTTTTGTGGTTCTTTTGTATTAGATTCGGTCTAACCGGACGTAATTTCTAACCATCAGCATATATATATCAATATGGAGGTTTCATTTCCTGATTCAACGCAAGCCATCAGTTTTATTTGACTACCTTTCAGACTGAAGTGGCCTAGCAGAAACGAAAACAATGATTTTCCGTCCTAAATCAACATTTTAATGCGAATACTAATGGCAATAACTATGCAAAATATTCCAGGGAAAGATTATACTTTACGCAAGGCAGTCTTTCGCCTGCCTAAAACATGGCATCTAGATGGTGTGTTGTTGATATTGACGATCTGAAAACATGGGGACATCTGTATGAGCGTTTACAATTTCAGTGCAAGAGTGGTGTATTTCTGCAACATAGTTGAACAGAAAATTTTGATTTATTTAAACAGCACGTTTATATATTTATTTATTATTTATTTATTTAGTGTTCTGTCTGACGACAGGTCCATATGAACAGGATCCTTCCATCCTTTTCTCGGACTGGGACCTGTTCATATACGTTCTTGGCAGATGATCCAGAAGTGGTTTGCCATTGCCTTCTTCTGTGTGTGAATGGAGTAATTGTTGGGATGCCACGGAGGAAAACTCCGTATTGCCTAGACCACGGCCTTGCCCAACACAAGTTATAAATTCGGGCACCGCCGGGACGTTTATATATGTGAGATAATAATATGTCGTTGTTCGGTGAGATTTTAGATTATCAAGGCGACAAGCTTGAAAATGTACGGGACGATACAATGTGTTGTGTGATAGAAATAAACCGAGGTCCCAGAGGCGCTTACTGCCTCCATCTTCAGAGTAAGTATTTCTGAGACGTCGGTTACTTTATAATTTTCTACACAGCTCAAAAACCCAAAATGTTGCAAATTTAATTAATTACCCCTTCAGTGATTCTACCTTTAGGCTTATAAGATCAGTAAAATTAAAATAGTTATATTCGATGCAGAAGGGAAAGGCAGATTCCCTGCAGGACGGGTTTAACATGAAGCCAGAAAAGGACGAGAACGTGTATTTTCCAGAACAGAAATTCGCTGGAAGAGTAAAGTTGTTTGCGTGTTGAGAGTCATCGGGTTACTTATACTGCCTCAACAAGAAGATATTAGTAAGGCAATAAATACAGGATGTCCCAGAAAGATGTGTACACACAACCGTTACATAAATCAGCATTGTGTATACATATTTTTTGGGGCACTCTTTATATTTTAGTGAGAAGAAAATTTATGGTAGCGACGATATCCAAAATTTAGGTATAAATGTGTATCTCATGAATGACAAAAATATTTACTTTTGGTAATAAAAATGCATGATTTATGACAATCTTCAACGAACGATTTTTAAATCTGGGATTGTGGAAACCCCTCCCCAAAACACTTAATATAATGTAATATATGCCGCAACGCAATACAGATGAGTATAACTTAAACACTATTAATTAATATAACCGAACGCCAAAGCCCTCGTATAAACCCACCTGAACACGATATGACCGTTTTCAGACTACGACAGAAATGGTTGTTACGTTTAATAGACGTAGGCCCCTCTCATTTCAAACTTGGGATGCACGTAAAACCGCTACGTGGTATGTGTTTCTATTCAGGTCTATCGATGGCCATCACTGTCAGCAATTAGAGAGCAGTCGGTATTTTGACAGCGTATGATTTATAGAGTACAGTCCAGATAGAAAGTAGAGTATGACAGTGAGATAATGGTACCCCCTGCAGGCTTTGGAGGACATACGTAAATCCTGATATAAATAAACAATTCTTATGAATATGGTTGTTTTATGAATTGTTACGCCGTGTAGTGTAGTAGAAATTTATCGACGTTTCAGAGGTTCTTTCTGCGATGCTGGGCCATCATCACCCTGATTTTGAAGACAAAAACCTCAAATTTAACTCAGCACAAACAACAAGGTTTACCAAAATTAAATCGTGCAAAATTACAATTTTACATTATGTTTTCTAGTACGGGTGTGAAACCTGGTTTTCAACTTACAGGAGGGAATATTTGGACCCAAGAGTGAGGACACAAATGGAAAACAAAAAGGCACAATGAATAACTTAAAACATGTCTCTTCGGCAATATCAGTGCGACCAAATCGACGATTATAAGGTGGACGGGATATACAGCACGCAAGGGAGAGATGATATACGAAACGAACGAAAACTATGATGTTAATAAAAATATTATTTAAGAATTTAAAATACGTGTATACTCTTATTGTTTTAACGGTTCACTGTAGGTAATTAAATATTTACAAGTCCGCAGTATAGAATGGGTTGAGACACACTTCTCTAAATATGATAAAGAATTAAGTCCGTACCTCAAAGAAAACACCACACGCAACCATAACGAAGATCAACAGGTTAAAGCTGTTTAAGTAACTAATCCCAGTTTGCACTGACTTCATACGAAGCGTTAATGATAGTTAAGGCAGATAATGGGTTTTAAGGGGTTAATTAAGACATTTGAGGCTTTCTGTAGTCGACTTACTTTGTTTGTATCTTGCGTCAATCTGCGCCTGAAGAATGCTGAGTCCTGGTACGACGATGGCCGGCAGAGTGCGTGACCTCAGCAGAGGAGCGGGTTTACCAGCTGCTGGCTTCACCTCAGGAACAACTCCCGCACAAATACTGCTGGAAAGGAAAATAAAGAATACAGTTTACGTACCCAAATTTCTTACGGGTCTTAATGATTTTTGTTGCTATTTAAACGAATATGATACGCTGTAATAAGTACTACATATGCTAAATACAAAAATAATAAATAACTTAGTACAGTACATGATTTATTCAATAAGTATATTGGTACTCTAGCACTAATTGTGTAATTATTGTTATTAATTTATTTTCTCTTTGGGGGGGGGGGGGGGTTTATTCTTCAGAACACTTGACTGAAGATCAGGGACCTCTGGTGCACTTTATAGAAATTTCTGCCTTCGATAATATTTAATTAGGCCTACGGTAATATTTGTATTCAAATGTAAGAAATTACGGCAAATCGACTTCCATGGTTCTTCTAGTTTAATGATTATGTTCTGGCGTCTTGTGTCCTAACACTATGTGCGCAATGCGATGAGCATATGAGAGCTGTGTGAATCATGCGTGGAATTTAATATACCGCTGGCCTCCATCAAAATAAAATATATTCACTATATGGACTTTGCTGTGAATAAAATTCCGTTTTTTAAAAGCAGGAGAACATCTAAACTCACGATAAAGCAGAGGTTAAAGGAAGGAAACAAAAAAGTGTCTCTGTTTTTTATGTCTGAAACAACAGATCGTTCCCTTAGAAGACAAACGCTCATATTAAATATTTAGAATCATTGTATTCGCGGAATAAGAATGTTAATATTTGTACTGATCTTAAAATTATTTTTCCTGTATATATCTTATGTTTTCTTATTAACTGTTCAGCAGGTTTATAATTCTATAACTTCCGTCACTTCAAAATTTCTGTCTACAGAACTTCGTATGTTAATTTATCCCATATAAACGTATTAAGTTTCTCATATGTGATAGTTCTCTCTTCCCGGCGATTTCCGATAGTACTCAGAGGCTCGGCGCGAGTCTAAACCTCGACTAACTGAATAACCATGCATTTTATCGGAATGTTATTGCTGTATTCCAGTGTATAGAGTATTACAGAACCACGAAATTAAGACAGAAGACTTTATTTTTCGCTTTTCAAAGTGTCAGCTGAGCTAACGCGGTTAACATGACTGCATCCTACAATATAAGTGAGATAAAATAAGGTTTGTGCAGGTTCCGAAGTGCCTTAAGACTCTGCACTTTCTTGTTACTGATTCGATTTGTGAGAAAAAGAAAGGGAAACTTTTATATATGAGCGAGATAAAGTTGTCGACCAAAATGTCATAGACTTTTTGTCGTCATGTCCTTTCGATATTGTTCCCTCTTTGAGCTCAACACACTCGGGTCTTCTCTTCCACGAAACGTTGGTACATGATTCGAATCCCAGACAACTAACTTGATTATGGGAGCTCTTCTTCATTCTACTGTCTCTCTAAATTAATCATGGAACAGAACGTACAACTATCTGACCAACCCATGTTGGAGTATCTTTCTTGGGCAAAACATTTACTTGTTAAATAAACTTAAACTTCTTCATGTACAATAAAATCAACAAAGACAAGTTTAAAATTTATGGTAAGCACGATAATAATCTACCAGAAACTCCAACGAACATAATTACATCAGGAATATAATTAGCCTCTAGTTTTCATTTTTAAAAAATAAGTCGATCTCACAAAATTAACCTGCCTAAACCATAGGTAATCAGCCTGTCATTTCTCTAGAAAATGTCACAATTATTTACACTCGAACCCTTAAATTAATGATACCTCTCCACAGATTGAACGTTCAAAACTCATCGGTATTGGACTCAGATTCAGTTCACACAACGGAAATCACTAATTGTATTAAGAACATTTTCAAACTATTGCGTGCACCCAAAAACTCCTCCGAAGATACCAAGATGATCATGTGAGCACGGCTGGCGATCCCTGAAGTAACGGACCGACACTGGCACCCTGAAATCTGTATGTGTTCGAATCCCGTACACACGAAGTCGGTCGATACTTAAACATCCAGATACCACACGCAACTCGATGGCGCCAGAGTGTTATTTGCTCGCTGCGAGCAGCGATTGGAACATCCTCACAGTCAGTAGTGGTTTAAAGCGTTGTTACAACAAAACAGAAGTTATGGAAAATCCCAGGGAGAGTAAAATGAATTTACTGAGTCTCACTACACATAAGCGATTCAAGAAAGACAAATGTATTCCCCCAGGTTATGAAACATCTAGAACAGTTTAGAAACTTCCAGAATCTTAGTTTCATCGCCAGTAAGAACAAATTAGCAACCTGTTTATTCCATACTAATTTCACGTAAATCCGAATATTACAATTACAAACGAATCAATGAAATAATTCTTGCATTCAGAAGTCAGTAGCCGTAACCAAAAACCAGTTAATAATCGAGGTATTACATTTGGCTGCAGGCACTAATTCCATTTCTATCGACGGTTATCAGCTCGGTTAGATCGACTTTACGTGTTTCAGTTCGTGGCGCCATTTTGGAGATCATTCCAAAGCTGAATATACGCCAGCCACGTTCCTGCTCGGAAAGTGATAAATTTCGCTAACCAACTACATATATTTAGGATTCGAATTTTCCAAGGCGACGAGTACAAAGATGGAGGTCCCTACAACGCGCTACAACCCGGAAGGCTGTCAGCAACAACACGTATAACCATATGAGAAAGGTTTCCAAGTCGATGAAGATGTGAAATGTAGTCTTCCGAATTTCAATGCCATATAATCTTGTAAGCTGTTACCTCAGGTTCGGAGGAACGTCTCCCCTCTGTTTTCAGCACATCTACCCTCCAAATGGTAGAGATTTCCTCAAAACGTTCGTAACTACCTACATAATTCAAGATCGTCACCTACCAGAAGACCTCAATGCAGAAATTTAGTACATATTTTAAACAATCTTCCCTCTATGTCTTCTTAACTTTACAGTTCTGTTTTTACAAGTGATGTTTCTCGTAGTACATTTCATTTCAAATGATATAATATGCCCATATGTTTTGTCCAAATAAAATTATAAACCGTCTCTTACTGTTATATTGTCAGTTTTTTTTTAAGATGGTGTCTCTTAAAACGATCATAATCACTTGGCCTATATGTTTTCAGTACTTTAATATTAATCTAAAATCTGTGTTCTTACATAAAGTTGCAAGAATATGATTCACACTTATGCACTGCTGTAAGAAAATTTGTCGTTTTGTATATTTTAATCTTTAAGTTCCTGGCTAGGAGACAGAAAAGACTTTCTGAACGCGAATAAAATTTTTTCTTAATGTCTTCGGATTTAGATTTTTATGATAATGTAAATAATACTACGATTGGAGAAATTATTTTGTTGTAGAACCTGTGATGATAATTATGACGTGGTGTATGAAACTGTATTCGTCACTACACGTTAACGCATGGCAGAACTCCAACGGCACTGAAGTCAGTTTATCAATTCTGTTTAAGCATTACTATCTGCAGGGTCAATGTATGTAATATTTATCATTGCCTTTTGATTTTGATCGGATAACTCGGATAGACGCTACAGACATAAATTCGGCCCTCAAACCTTCATAACACAAGGCAGAGACGTGATCTATTTGCTGTGGAAAATACAATACCTTTCAAGTTTCACTGCAAACGCCATATTAATAAGAAATCATTTTACGCGGTTCCAAATATCACTCTCCAATATTTCGAACGTGACATACTAGGCACGGAAAGGGATCTCGTATAAATCGCATGCGCACTTCGTATCAAATTGGATTTCGATTACAGGCTAATAGTTCATTTAGTGGTTTCGCCCTCAGCGTTCAATTACCCTATACAGATATTTCACTTCTCGTCAAGTACTGACCTGTGTGAGTAGCTTCATATGTACACACGTATTTGCTTCAGGTCCAAACATCGTAACATCAATGTCCTACTCCGTCTTCCCCTTTATCTCCCGCCAACTAACAATGTCGGAAATGCTTGTTGTTAGACCCTCTGTTTGAGCAACCATTAGACCTGGACCTACCTGCTGTAGAGACGACGGAAGAAGATTCATCTTCCGAGACGTCGTGTCTTCATTTCTTTTTATAATTTAGACGATGGACAAATATATAAGAAACACTTTCATAGATTATAACGCACTATCGTAAGAAACCTCTAGACTTCATCAAGACAAATTTTGTCAGCGATAAGAAACCGCATTTAAATTCATACGTCACGCACAAGTACGGAACTCAGGCAAAAAAATGACCGTTTGAAATAAAACTCAGTGTGTAAAAAATAGGTATCTATTTAAAAAAATGTTATCAAGACAGTCTAAAAATATCAAATCTAAAAGTTCTTGACGATGGTGAAGAGTCAATTGAATAAAAATTTTCTTGGATATTATCCATCGTCTAGTAAATATAAAACGTAAAAACGACGTTTCGGAGATGGGACTCTATCTCCGTCTTCAGGTTCCTACACAGTTGGGCCCACTAGATAGAGCTAATCCCTATCTCCGGACAAAGTAAAAAAAAAGTGAAAGTCCCAGAATAAAAAGGCATTACCACACCATCCATCCGTGGGACGTAAAAGAATAGTATGTAGAAATCAAAATTCATTAAACACGATAAAGCCAAAAACCAAAAACTCACAGAAGGTGGGAATAAATACACATGAATATTAATACGAAACTCGATGCCCAACTTGGATTTCTTCAGAGATTACAGGTATCCAAATAGGAGATAAATCCAAACTAGGCTGGCTGATAGGTTTGGCGAGTAGTGCCATGTGTGCAGCCTCCTTGTATTTCCTGTAGATGGTATTGGGTTCTGTTAATAATACTCTGGCTCCATCCCAACAGACATGATGATCTTCTTCGTACGCATGTTGGGCCAATCTGGATTTCTCCAGCAGGCCCTGTCTGAAATTATATTTGTGTTCCTTTAAGCGTACCTCCAGAGGTCTGCTGGTTTCGCCGATATACCATCTACCGCAATCACACGGTATTCCATACACACACTGCCTAGTCCATCTCTCGACTGTTTTTGGTCTCATGGAACTCAATAAACCACGGAGAGTGTGTCCGGTTTTAAAGATTGTCTTGGTATTGTAACGGTTCCCAATTCTTCTAAATTTTTCTGAGACACTACTAAAAATCTTTGCTTACTTTTCCAAAAAAAAAAAATGATCCCGAGGCTTTGTGTGATTACCCGACAACTATTTGTCATTTTAACGTAGGATTAAATTAGTTCCATATCCATCACATTTTAAGAAGTTAATTAACGACGGATATTGAATACTGAAATTATAAAATGAATGTAACAGAATAGTCTTAGAACTATAAAATCAATTTCGTTAATACGGTATTAAACTCTAACGCTTCTTACAATTACACAGCCGCCTGCTTTCTTGAAAATGTCGTAACTTACACCGGAAATATTGCATCGTTTTATCTCGCGTGCTACTACGAGATTCTTGATTAAAACTTTTTTATTTTAACATACCGCTTTTAATTGCAACCGAATATCCTTCGTGTCTTGCTGTTTCTGAGAGATAATGGATATCCACGTCTTTGTCACGTTATCATCCGCTCAATTCTCTAATCTGTTTACCTCAGGCGCGCGGTTTCGTCTACCTTCTTAACCAAAAGTTTCTGGTGTTTGATTCTCCTTCATCTATTGCAATTGCGTTCCACAGCTCCAACCAAGAAAATGAAGTGGTATTCCTGTGACGCGCAGAACTCTGACCTTTGTCCATATTAAATTTTGTAGACAACTGGTGTACTTGGGTCAGTAGAAGATTTTCTATCGCTATTTCACAATAAAACCAATAAAACTATAAATTTCTCAAAAATAAATATATTTATTTCTCTCCTAGTAGCTTTGACTCAATCAACAGACAGACTAAAGCAGTTCGAAAAATTTAACGCAGAAGTGGATACAGATTTCTTGCAGCTAAATGTGTTTTTGATGACGTTTATACGAGATTGGACTTGACGTAGTTTCAACATCGCAGACCCACGCCCTAATAACAACAGTAAATTATATATAAAATTTCAAATAAGTGTCTCATGCAGTGTTATAATTAACGGGAAATGTTTCGAATTTAAGTTTTATTTTTTCAAAAATTATTTATACAACACGTCAGCCTACTGACTCAAAACAGAGAAGGGCAGGTGAGACAGGCAACCCTCAATACAGACTGATACTTCCATTAGACCAACATCAAAGCAGACAGAATGAAAGGCAAGGACGGTCCAGTGATGACAGAGAATTAGCTCAGGTTGCTATGTGAAAACAAGAAGCATGTGTACGGTAATTAAATGTTTTACTCCGGACTTACCACACTATGTACAGATCTTTTTGTTGCCGAGGTGAATTAGTAGGAGTTCTACAGAAATCTCTTCTGTGTTCTCGTCCTGTGGATTAAATAAAGGGATGTGATGTTTCCACGGCGGTAAAAATTGGGATGGTGGTCTTTTGGGTTTTGGCGTCGTAGGTGGTTATATACCAAAGTCTCGGATGAACCTACCGCCTCTATCATCTTCCCAGAACACGCAGACAATTCGTTATTCCGAAATGTTGATAATAACCTACAAATCTACACGGCGTCGTATGACAGAGCAGCAAATTTTCAAATGATTTTTATGTACACTTGGTGAAATTTGGCCTCATATCATAGGAAAAACAGTGTTCCAGAAAAATATTCTGATAAAATTAATTAAAATCTAAGATATAATAAGCAACAAGAGGCTGGAGAAAACTGTGTAATCAAAAGCATTGCAATTCCTGCTGTTCACTAAATATTAGATTAATTAAATAAAAGAGGATTAAATAATAAAGGACAATTAGAATGCATGGGATATATGAGAAAGACTAGGGCAGGTGAGTATATTCTTATAGTCAAAGTTAGCACTGAGACGTTTGTTAACAGTAGACCTAATCTTCCAAATTACACCCTTAACCTTACAGTTAATATCTCTCGATTAGGCCCCTTCTAACAAAATTTCCCCGACATACAGATCTACCCCCTTGGCTGCCGAGTGGTTACATTACTGTTCCATAAACGGGAAGTCCCAGGTAAAAATTTTGGCTCGGAGACAGGACATCATGACTGAATAGAATTTGAGGTTTCGACGGCGGTGAGTCTGAAGATGGCGGTCTTCTGGGTTGTCGAAGTTTTCAGACGTTTCATGATAGAACCAGCCAGGGCCTCTGAAACGTCGGTAAACTTCTACCAGAATACACTGTGCAACAACCCAGAAGGCAGCCATCATCATGACGTTTTTCGTGTTTTTTCTCAGTCATTCCATCAAATGCCGGGATAGTACCTTAATCTAGTTCACAACCGCTTCCTTCCATATCCTACATAATTCACTGTTCAGTTACCCTTCTATAATTCGAAGCTATATAGTTTGAGCTACTGGCAGCATCGATAATAAGTTTTTAAATTACGACGTACAAGCGGTCTTCCATAGAGTATAAAACATTTACCTAAAGAAAAGAAATGGGCTTCTATGTGGATTTATATTATGTATTCTTCACGAACTAGCGATAAGTCTCGATCTACGCTTGATGCTTCTTAAAATAAACTGTTGTGAAATATTTAAATTGCTTTCTTATTATGGAAATCTATTCTCGTTGAGCAGCGTTTTATTATTGACCGTCGTGGCGCCGAATACTGGCAGCTATATGAATTAAAGCGTTGCCAAGCGACGAAACAAAGGAGGACAGGGACCGCTTTTCCAACGTAAAGGCCGATTATTTTCGCGTAACAATGAGATTATACGATGGAGAAAACTGGAGAAACGAATTTATTTTGTACGAACCACATATTAGAGGTGGCAATGTAGTAATTAGCATTCCCGTGCTTTAATTCTCGGTTTGAATCTCGGCCGACATCGCTGTGTACCCTGAATATATTTCCCCAATCCCATACAGTAAATACTGAGATGGTTGCCTATCTTCTCAGTTTACTTCCAGTTTTTATCATTATGACAGTTACATTTTTCGTTCGAGGCTAACCGATCCTAGAAGCTGGATATACTGTAAGCAAACAGTACAGTTACTTATCAAAATAAGGACTTAAAACACCTGAATCTTAATACAAAACGTAATTATGGTGATAGAATTTCCTCCACTGAAGTTTTAACTTCCCGAAACTGAAGGGCGTCTAAAAAAATACATAAAAATTCAGTCCACACCTCAAATAATACAAAATGTGTATCTATTAAAACAACTGAAAACAAATGCTGTTTATTCCTAAAATCATAATGTGTGATGTGTAAATTTTCCACTTGTTCTTACAGCTTTAATGACTGTGAAATTGTGAATTGTTTAAAATGTCTACAAGTAAAGCAAAACAACACCATTTTGGTTGTCTTTACAGGCGTCATCTGCAAACACATCTTTAAAATTAATGATTGTAATAATAGTAATAACAATATATTTAAAACAAAATACTCGAATCTGTTAAAAAAACGAGCTCTATATTTTAATATATTCTTATCATTTACGAACACAATGGAGATCATTTTGTGTGTAGGATAATTTGCTTTGAATACTGCAAAAAAGAACTCTTTTTTTAAATAAAATCAATTACTGCTGTACTATAAAGCTTAGGCTATTAATTTAAAAACCTTTACTCGTACAAATGCAATTAATGTAATCCAAAACGAAATTTCAAACAAAGATGACATGATAATCATATAATAACGGAGATCAGATGATAAAAGCTCTGATTCCATCCCTACGCAATCAGCAATTTCTGGCTGTTTTGAACCTCGATTCTTGCAAACAAATAAAATATAGGCAAATATTTTAGAGCTCAATATGTTTATTGATTTCCGCTGTTTATAAATGCATGTTCAGTCGCTTTAAACTTCTATTTCTTTATCGCCATGTAACAGACAGAAAACATCATGAACACAATCATGGTTTAAAAATGTGATATTCACCAAGTTGGTTACGTAATTTAATGATTTATATGGAACCTGAGGGTCCATTAGCTACATATAACACCTTGAAACTAGACTCTGTCTAAGTCAGACGATTCCAGGAATCGCTCTCACATTCTATTTATTTAAGTTTCAATTTAATTCTTACTATATTCCTATGGTCTCTTGTTTTCATCGTTTCCGACTAAAATTGTGCAATGTTTCATCGACCCCATGCATGCTTCATGTCCTGCCAATTCCTTCCCACTTAATTACTCTCGCAAGTTAATTAACCTGAACCTTATATACGAAAATGGCCTAAGAGATTCATAGTGAGATATCAGGTTCTCAAGGCAGCGAGTATGAAGATGGCTGTCTTCAGGGTTCTTACGCCGTGTAGTTTGACAATAGTTTACCGACATTCGTAAATTACTGGTAGACCACACGACGGTCATTTTATTTAAGATATATTTATTATCTAAGTGTGAAGTACCAAGAGAAATATAATATTCATGCCTTTAACACTAAAGTCAGAGGTAATAATAAGTCTCAACCTTTCGCATACAACATGAAATGAGAATGAAACAGCTGACAGACGATAACGGCAAGAGATGTTCTGATTCCCACTTGAAATGTCTCAATGTTTTTATAATTCCATAGGAAATTTTTAAGAACAAAAAATTCGGAAAGTAGCTTTGGAATACTTAACATCGAATCCTGAGAATAGATCGAAAAGGTAATTCTGTATTAGAAAATTCTTTTCACGGCTGTTTCACACAATTCCAATAAGTTTCTTGCTGCATCCGCACAGACCAGAGACATTTTTATTCCTCATTCTTAAAATTAAACTTCTCCACTCAGCTAACTTTGTTACTCCCTTCCTGTGTAAACAATTTTATTGTAAAAGTTTCTATTAAGCTGAGAAATTCCACGTATTCCCTCTGTCAATTCGTAAGGTTACACTCAAGATGTCTCAACATTACTTTACAGTAAAAGATAAAAGTAGAAAAAAAGTGAAACAGTCCCTGAGAGCATTGTTGAATTAAATAAAGTTCCAGCGTTTGCGAAATAAATTACAGCTTCTAGCACTCATTCTTCTCCACTGTTTTTGTGCTACAGGAATTCATTTCCTATGGTACAGTCCGTCTGAGCGGAGAATTGACTCAACTTTCAAAAACAAGAATTCATCTGTGCAGGCGCAAAGCCGATCTCCTCATTCTTTTAGTTTTAGTATTTTATAGTTTATATAAAATTTGGTAACAGGATCAGGTCACTGGTAACACACTCATAGCGTCAAGCATAACGCTCACCGATCCAACACTGAACATTTTTATTAAGAGCCAATGTTTTTAGTACAGCATTAAGAATGACGTCATGGCATGCAGTTCGCACCATCAAATGGTCGTGGATGCTGTAGTAGTGTGTTACGATAATAGAACCACTCCGTCCCACTTGTTCGGACATGCCAAGAACCCAGGACTGACATTTGTATTGTTCCTCAAGAGGATAGATGCTTCCTTTTCACCCTTGAATCCTACAGGGTGTCTCTTACACTTTATGGGACACTCTGTATTTTCCTTCTTCCCTTTTACTCCCTATTATCTTTCTACCCTACTTTTATTTTATATATCACTGATTATATAGAGTCGAATTATAGGACGATCAATGAACAATTAATTGTAAAGGAAATGGTCGAGGCCCAATGTAAGGTAATGTCGCTGCATTAGTCTGGAGGGACTGGAGAAAACTACGAAAAAACTCTGTCATCTCCGATCAAGCATTGTACCCAGGACTTCCTTATTACGAAGCAGGAATACGAACCACTTGTCCGCGATGTTCGGTTTTTCTCTCTTTTTCTCCGATGCCAGGAAGCCCTGACAAATACATAATATATTTTTTTTCAGACACTTCTACGAAGTCCATGACCCATTAAGACATACTCTTAGCATTACTACAGTAGTAACTAGAGTTTGTGTAATCTCATCTCTTCAGTACACATGTTACTTCCTAAGTGACGAGATAGTGCGACGAACATTTTTATGCACGTCATGTCCAAAATAGTTTTTAATGACTACCTAAGATTCTTTCCACAGAGATGAATCAAGTAAAACTTGAAACTCCCCACTGATCTCAATATAGGACCAAGTTTAAGCAATACTTTGCATGCACACACACACACATTTTAGCTTCATACACTTCCAGACAGCATGTCCATTAGTTTCATCCTACATTCCGTGTTCTACAATACCGAAAAACCTTTTAGCGTGCATGTGGGATCATGAAATGTAGAAGAAAGAGAAAAGACAGATTTATGTCTGATGCGTGTCTCACCTCTAGACGCCGGGTCCCATCTTACCCAAGCTGCGAAGGCTTCGTATTCTTATTCCATGTTTCTGGTTCATTACTTCAGTAGGTCTAGCACTAAAATAAGTAGGACACAACTGCTTCCTTTCAGGTATCGACAAACTTATAATTAATCACTTCAGTATAACTATTATCCCACTACGCGCCATGTAGGCGCTCAAAGGGAGAGGAAGCTCCTACTCATTTTCAAACTAAGCACTAGAGAGGGGTGATTGGTCATCAGCAGGCCCCAGTCGCGCATAAACCCCGGGAAAGTAACCCGGCACCCACTGGGCAGTAGGTAGACTGGATGGGCCCCAGGGCCTGTCTGGACGTACAGGCCAGCCAGAGGAAAATCCTCTGCCCATGTCGGTAATCAAATCCCGATCATTGGGCTCGTAGACAGTCACTATACTGACTGAGCTACCAGTCTCACCAATATAAACGTCACTGTTATAAATAGCTAAGACATTAAGCTGCATGCATGAAGTCTGCAAATATGTTGCATTTTATTGTGAGGAGTTTCTCACAGGAATCACACGAAACCTGTTTAAATGACTTCCAAGTTTAAAAAATCATTTTTTTTCAAGCTGTATTTAGGTTCACGTAAGTTTAAAATCGAACGATATAACTGAACGGTTACCGCTGATCTCTTTCTCCGCAACCTTTTAGTGCCTACGGGCACATTTGAGAGTTTATGAGATCGTGGCGGGCACCAACCAATTAACAAAGCCAAATTTTCTTTTCTCTGGACAAATAAGATGTGGACACCAAATAATACACAAAACAACACGATGTTTAATGATACAAGAAACCATGCAATCAAAAATACGTACTTTCAAAAGAACAATTATTATTACTCAAGTGGGAAGTTGCTGTGATGTTTGGCACTACATTTCATCAGCCAATTTTTCAAATTTTGGAATGTAGAATGATGTTCCTGCTCGCAAACGATCGTCAAGATGGGCATCAGGAAGTAGAGATCTGTGCTTTGATTTTATAATGTTCATAGAATACGGCCTTTATTATTCAGTGTAACCTCTTTCCGTATCATCGCGGGCACCAAAAAAAAAAGCCTTGGCGGGCACCATGGCGCCCGTGGATACCGCGTTGGTGACCACTGTTGTACATAATTTCGCCCTCACATCTTCATAACCGTAGATATGGGTGATTATTCTCTTGTCACTTTGATATCACTGTTAGGCCAAGGTCATGACAATGTCAAGACAAGAACGCCCCAATACTTTGCCAGATACAGGTCTTTCAAATTCTCAAGGTCATATGTTTCACGCTTATTTCTGCCAAACCGTAAATACATGATTGACTATAGACATGTCACAATGAGGTCAGGTATAGGTCAAGTTAATATGGAAGTCACCAGAAAATTGGCCCATTTATTTCCTAAATACGGGTCTTTAAATTTCTCAAGGTCACAGCTTTTAAAGCCTATTTCTGCCAAACTATGTATACGTGTTGACCATGTCAAAATGAGGTCACGTACAGGTCAAGGTCATACGGAAGGCTCGACAATATCAAACCACTAGTTTCCCAGATAGAGGTCTTTAAATTTCTCAAGGTCATACATTCTCACTCTTCTATCTCCCACACCGAAGATACCTGGTTGACCAAACTCATGCTAACATGAGGTAACGGATAGGCCAAGGTCATGTGAATATCACAACACGATTAAGCAAACTGTTTGAGAAATATCGGCCTCAAACGTTTCAAGGTTAATCGAAATAAAATTCTGTCACGCATTTACAAAGATCACTGTAGGAATCTGAGTGATATTGCAAACATAATTTAGAGGTCATAGGTATATCAAGGTCATTTGACGGTCATATATATTCAGTGCCTAACTTGTGTTGGGATAGATTAAGTTAATTTGGGTTACTTTAGATTAGGTTAGGTTAGGTTAGGTTAAGTTAGGTTAGGTTAGGTTAGGTTAGGTTAGGTTATGTTAGACCGTGTATATTGTACGGTAAACACTTTCCGCTTAAGGCGCCACGACGTATTTAGTCCCTCTGATCGGCGCCGACTATCAGGCATCGCGCCCACCGTAAATTAACGGGTTTGACGCCATTTTTGGCGTCGCGACGCTGGGAATCGGTTTTCAAATTTAGTCCTCGCTGTCATCGGGTCACATCTGATGAACATTTGGCGTTATTTGAAGGCGTCGTGATGGTTGGCGTCGCGACGCCTAGCGTCGATTTCACAAAATCGCTCTCAATGTGTTCCCAACTGTTTGAGACGAAAACGTATGATACAATGATGGCTTCGCGGCTAGTAGCGTCGCGACGCTCGGCGTCGGTTTTCTACTTCATTATCTGCGCAACGTTAGGCGTATTTCGAAGGCAACGCCATGATCAGCGTCGCAAAGTTAAGTTAGGTTAGGTTAGGTTAGGTTAGGTTAGGTTAAGTTAGGTTAGGTTAGGTTAGGTTAGGTTAGGTTAGGTTACGTTAGGTTAGGTTAGGTTAGGTTAGGTTAGGTTAAGTTAGGTTAGGTTATATTAGACCGTGTATATTGTACGCCCCCACATTCCGGCGAAGGCGCCACGACGTATGTAGTCCCTCTGATCGGCGCCGACTATCAGGCATCGCGCCCACCGTAATTTAACTGGTTTGACGCCATTTTGGCGTCGCGACGCCCGGCGTCGGTTTTCTAATTTAGTCGTCGCTGTCATCAGGTCACATCTGATGAACATATGGCGTTATTTTAAGGCGTCGTGATGTTTGGCGTCGCGACGCTTGGCGTCGATTTCACAAAATCGCTCTCTATGTGTTCCCAACTGTTTGAGACGGACACGGTTGATACAATGATGGCTTCGCGGATAGTAGCGTCGCGACGCTCAGCGTCGCGACGCTCAGCGTCGGTTTTCTACTTTATATCTGCGGTACGTTTGGCGTATTTCGAAGGCAACACCATGATTAGCGTCGCAACGTTAAGTTAGGTTAGGTTAGGTTAGGTTAGGTTAGGTAAGGTTAGGTTAGGTTAGGTTAGGTTAGGTTAGGTTAGGTTAGGTTAGGTTAGGTTAGGTTAGGTTAGGTTAGGTTAGGTTAGGTTAGGTTAGGTTAGGTTAGGTTAGGTTAGGTTAGGTTAGGTTAGGTTAGGTTAGGTTAGGTTAGGTTAGGTTAAGTTAGGTTAGGTTAGGTTATATTAGACCGTGTATATTGTACGATCCCACATTCCGGCGAAAGCGCCACGACGTATTTAGTCCCTCTGATCGGCGCTGACTATCAGGCATCGCGCCCACCGTAATTTAACGGGTTTGACGCCATTTTTGGCGTCGCGACGCCCGGCGTCGGTTTTCTAATTTAGTCGTCACTGTCATCAGGTCACATCTGATGAACATATGGCTTCATTTTAAGGCGTCGTGATGGTTGGTGTCGCGACGCCTGGCGTCGATTTCACAAAATCGCTCAAAATGTGTTCCCAACTGTTTGATACGGATCGTATGATACAATGATGGCTTCGCGGCTAGTAGCGTCGCGACGCTCAGCGTCGGTTTTCTACTTTATATCTGCGGTACGTTTGGCGTATTTCGAAGGCAACGCCATGATCAGCGTCGCAACGTTAAGTTAGGTTAGGTTAGGTTAGGTTAGGTTAGTTTAGGTTATGTTAGGTAAGGTTAGGTTAGGTTAGGTTAGGTTAGGTTAGGTTAGGTTAGGTTAGGTTATTTTAGGTTAGGTTAGGTTAGGTTAGGTTAGGTTAGGTTAGGTTAGGTTAGGTTAGGTTAGGTTAGGTTAGGTTAAGTTAGGTTAGGATAGGTTATGTTAGACCGTGTATATTGTACGCCCCCACATTCCGGCGAAAGCGCCACGACGTATTTAGTCCCTCTGATCGGCGCCGACTATCAGGCATCGCGCCCACCGTAATTTAACGGGTTTGACGCCATTCTTGGCGTCGCGACGCCCGGCGTCGGTTTTCTAATTTAGTCGTCGCTGTCATCAGGTCACATCTGATGAACATATGGCTTTATTTTAAGGCGTCGTGATGGTTGGCGTCGTGATGGTTGGCGTCGCAACGCCTGGCGTCGATTTCACAAAATCGTTCTCAATGTGTTCCCAACTGTTTGATACGCATCGTATGATACAATGGCTTCGCGGCTAGTAGCGTCGCGACGCTCGGCGTCGGTTTTCTACTTCAATATCTGCGCAACGTTAGGCGTATTTCGAAGGCAACGCCATGACCAGCGTCGCAACGTTAAGTTACGTTAGGATAGGTTAGGTTAGGTTAGGTAAGGTTAAATTAGGTTAGGTTAGGTTAGGTTAGGTTAGGTTAGGTTAGGTTAGGTTAGGTTAGGTTAGGTTAGGTTAAGTTAGGTTATGTTAGACCTTGTATATTGTACGCTCCCCACATTCCGTCCAAGGCTCCACGACGTATTTAGTCCCTCTGATCGGCGCCGACTATCAGGCATCGCGCCCACCATAATTTAACGGGTTTGACGCCATTTTTGGCGTCGCGACGCCCGGCGTCGGTTTTCTAATTTAGTCGTCACTGTCATCAGGTCACATCAGATGAACATATGGCTTCATTTTAAGGCGGCGTGATGGTTGGCGTCGCGACGCCTGGCGTCGATTTCACAAAATCGCTCAAAATGTGTTCCCAACTGTTTGATACGGATCGTATGATACAATGATGGCTTCGCGGCTAGTAGCGTCGCGACGCTCAGCGTCGGTTTTCTACTTTATATCTGCGGTACGTTTGGCGTATTTCGAAGGCAACGCCATGATCAGCGTCGCAACGTTAGTTAGGTTAGGTTAGGTTAGGTTAGTTTAGTTTAGGTTAGGTTAGGTTAGGTTAGGTTAGGTTAGGTTAGGTTAGGTTAGGTTAGTTTAGGTTAGGTTAGGTTAGGTTAGGTTAGGTTAGGTTAGGTTAAGTTAGGTTAGGTTAGGTTATGTTAGACCGTGTATATTGTACGCCCCCACATTCCGGCGAAAGCGCCACGACGTATTTAGTCCCTCTGATCGGCGCCGACTATCAAGCATCGCGCCCACCGTAATTTAACGGGTTTGACGCCATTTTTGGCGTCGCGACGCCCGGCGTCGGTTTTCTAATTTAGTCGTCGCTGTCATCAGGTCACATCTGATGAACATATGGTGTTATTTTAAGGCGTCGTGATGGTTGGCGTCGCGACGCTTGGCGTCGATTTCACAAAATCGCTCTCTGTGTGTTCCCAACTGTTTGAGACGGACACGGTTGATACAATGACGGCTTCGCGGATAGTAGCGTCGCGACGCTCGGCGTCGGTTTTCTACTTTATATCTGCTGTACGTTATTCGTATTTCGAAGGCAACGCCATGATTAGCGTTGCAACGTTAGGTTAGGTTAAGTTAGGTTAGGTTAGGTTAGGTTAGGTGAGGTTAGGTTAGGTTAGGTTAGGTTAGGTTAGGTTAGGTTAGGTTAGGTTAGGTTAGGTTAGGTTAGGTTAGGTTAGGTTAGGTTAGGTTAGGTTAAGTTAGGTTAGGTTAGGTTATGTTAGACCGTGTATATTGTACGCTCCCCATATTCCGGCCAAGGCTCCACGACGTATTTAGTCCCTCTGATCGGCCCCGACTATCAGGCATCGCGCCCACCATAATTTAACGGGTTTGACGCCATTTCTGGCGTCGCAACGCCCGGCGTCGGTCTTCTAATTTAGTCGTCGCTGTCATCAGGTCACATCTGATGAACATATGGCGATATTTTAAGGCGTCGTGATGGTTGGCGTCGCGACGCCTGGTGTCGATTTCACAAAATCGCTCTCAATGTGTTCCCAACTGTTTGAGACGGACACGATTGATACAATGATGGCTTCGCGGATAGTGGCGTCGTGACGTTCGGCGTCGGTTTTCTACTTTATATCTGCGGTACGATAGGCGTATTTCGAAGGCAACATCCATGATTAGCGTGGCAACGTTAGGTTAGGTTAAGTTAGGTTAGGTTAGGTTAGGTTAGGTTAGGTTAGGTTAGGTTAGGTTAGGTTACGTTAGGTTAGGTTAGGTTAGGTTAAGTTAGGTTAGGTTAGGTTAAGTTAGGTTAGGTTAGGTTATGTTAGACCGTGTATATTGTACGCCCTCACATTCCGGCGAAGGAGCCACGACGTATTT
Organism: Zootermopsis nevadensis; assembly: GCF_977971745.1. Classification (NCBI taxonomy): domain Eukaryota; kingdom Metazoa; phylum Arthropoda; class Insecta; order Blattodea; family Termopsidae; genus Zootermopsis; species Zootermopsis nevadensis. The sequence goes on along the minus strand of NW_028259148.1, from coordinate 3,838,982 downwards.
AGTCCCTCTGATCGGCGCCGACTATTAGGCATCGCGCCCACCGTAATTTAACGGGTTTGACGCCATTCTTGGCGTCGCGACGCCCGGCGTCGGTTTTCTAATTTAATCGTCGCTGTCATCAGGTCACATCTGATGAACATATGGCTTTATTTTAAGGCGTCGTGATGGTTAGCGTCGCGACGCCTGGCGTCGATTTCACAAAATCGTTCTCAATGTGTTCCCAACTGTTTGATACGGATCGTATGATACAATGGCTTCGCAGCTAGTAGCGTCGCGACGCTCGGCGTCGGTTTTCTACTTCAATATCTGCGCAACGTTAGGCGTATTTCGAAGGCAACGCCATGATCAGCGTCGCAACGTTAAGTTATTTTAGGTTAGGTTAGGTTAGGTTAGGTGAGGTTAGGTTAGGTTAGGTTAGGTTAGGTTAGGTTAGGTTAGGTTAGGTTAAGTTAGATTAGGTTATGTTAGACCGTGTATATTGTACGCTCCCCACATTCCGGCCAAGGCTTCACGACGTATTTAGTCCCTCTGATCGGCCCCGACTATCAGGCATCGCGCCCACCATAATTTAACGGGTTTGACGCCATTTATGGCGTCGCAACGCCCGGCGTCGGTTTTCTAATTTAGTCATCGCTGTCATCAGGTCACATCTGATGAACATATGGCGATATTTTAAGGCGTCTTGATGGTTGGCGTCGCGACGCCTGGTGTCGATTTCACAAAATCGCTCTCAATGTGTTCCCAACTGTTTGAGACGGACACGATTGATACAATGATGGCTTCGCGGATAGTGGCGTCGTGACGTTCGGCGTCGGTTTTCTACTTTATAACTGCGGTACGTTAGGCGTATTTCGAAGGCAACATCCATGATTAGCGTCGCAACGTTAGGTTAGTTTAAGTTAGGTTAGGTTAGGTTAGGTTAGGTGAGGTGAGGTTAGGTTAGGTTAGGTTAGGTTAGGTTAGGTTAGGTTAGGTTAGGTTGGGTTAAGTTAGGTTAGGTTAGGTTAGGTTAGGTTAGGTTAGGTTAGGTTAGGTAAGGTTAAGTTAGGTTAGGTTAGGTTAGGTTAGGTTAGGTTAGGTTAGACCGTGTATATTGTACGCTCCCCACATTCCGGTGAAGGCTCCACGACGTATTTAGTCCCTCTGATCGGCGCCGACTATCAGGCATCGCGCCCACCATAATTTAACGGGTTTGACGCCATTCTTGGCGTCGCGACGCCCGGCGTCGTTTTTCTAATTTAGTCGTCGCTGTCATCAGGTCACACCTGATGAACATATGGCGTTATTTTAAGGTGTCGTGATGGTTGGCGTCGCGACGCTTGTCGTCGATTTCACAAAATCGCTCTCAATGTGTTCCCAACTGTTTGAGACGGACACGATTGATACAATGATGGCTACGCGGATAGTAGCGTCGCGACGCTCGGCGTCGGTTTTCTACTTTATATCTGCGGTACGTTAGACGTGTTTCGAAGGCAACCACATGATTAGCGTCGCAACGTTAAGTTAGGTTAGGTTAGGTTAGATAAGGTTAGGTTAGGTTAGGTTAGGTTAGGTTAGGTTAGGTTACGTTAGGTTAGGTTAGGTTAGGTTAGGTTAGGTTAAGTTAGGTTAGGTTAGGTTATGTTAGACCGTGTATATTGTACGCCCTCACATTCCGGCGAAGGCGCCACGACGTATTTAGTCCCTCTGATCGGCGCCGACTATTAGGCATCGCGCCCACCGTAATTTAACGGGTTTGACGCCATTCTTGGCGTCGCGACGCCCGGATGCGGTTTTGTAATTTAATCGTCGCTGTCATCAGGTCACATCTGATGAACATTTGGCGTTATTTTAAGGCATCGTGATGGTTGGCGTCGCGACGCTTGGCGTCGATTTCACAAAATCGCTCTCAATGTGTTCCAAATTGTTTGAGACGGACACGATTGATATAATGATGGCTTCGCGGATAGTAGCGTCGCGACGCTCGGCGTCGGTTTTCTACTTCAATATCTGCGCAACGTTAGGCGTATTTCGAAGGCAACGCCATGATCAGCGTCGCAACGTTAAGTTATTTTAGGTTAGGTTAGGTTAGGTTAGGTTAGGTGAGGTTAAGTTAGGTTAGGTTAGGTTAGGTTAGGTTAGGTTAGGTTAGGTTAGGTTAGGTTAGGTTAGGTTATGTTAGACCGTGTATATTGTACGCCCTCACATTCCGGCGAAGGCGCCACGACGTATTTAGTCCCTCTGATCGGCGCCGACTATTAGGCATCGCGCCCACCGCAATTTATCGGGTTTGACGCCATTTTTGGCGTCGCGACGCCCGGCGTCGGTTTTCTAATTTAGTCGTCGCTGTCATCAGGTCACATCTGATGAACATATGGCGTTATATTAAGGGTTTCGTGATGGATGGCGTCGCGACGCCTGGCGTCGATTTCACAAAATCGCTCTCAATGTGTTCCCAACTGTTTGAGACGGACACGGTTGATAAAATGATGGCTTCGCGGATAGTAGCGTCGCGACGCTCGGCGTCGGTTTTCTGCTTTATATCTGCGGTACGTTTGGCGTATTTCGAAGGCAACGCCATGATCAGCGTCGCAACGTTAACTTAGGTTAGGTTAGGTTAGGTTAGGTTAGGTTAGGTTAGGTTAGGTTAGGTTAGGTTAGGTTAGGTTACGTTAGGTTAGGTTAGGTTAGGTTAAGTTAGGTTAGGTTAGGTTAAGTTAGGTTAGGTTAGGTTATGTTAGACCGTGTATATTGTACGCCCTCACATTCCGGCGAAGGCGCCACGACGTATTTAGTCCCTCTGATCGGCGCCGACTATTAGGCATCGCGCCCACCGTAATTTAACGGGTTTGAAGCCATTCTTGGCGTCGCGACGCCCGGCGTCGGTTTTCTAATTTAATCGTCGCTGTCATCAGGTCACATCTGATGAACATATGGCTTTATTTTAAGGCGTCGTGATGGTTAGCGTCGCGACGCCTGGCGTCGATTTCACAAAATCGTTCTCAATGTGTTCCCAACTGTTTGATACGGATCGTATGATACAATGGCTTCGCAGCTAGTAGCGTCGCGACGCTCGGCGTCGGTTTTCTACTTCAATATCTGCGCAAAGTTAGGCGTATTTCGAAGGCAACGCCATGATCAGCGTCGCAACGTTAAGTTATTTTAGGTTAGGTTAGGTTAGGTTAGGTTAGGTGAGGTTAGGTTAGGTTAGGTTAGGTTAGGTTAGGTTAGGTTAGGTTAGGTTAGGTTAGGTTAAGTTAGATTAGGTTATGTTAGACCGTGTATATTGTACGCTCCCCACATTCCGGCCAAGGCTTCACGACGTATTTAGTCCCTCTGATCGGCGCCGACTATCAGGCATCGCCCCACCATAATTTAACGTGTTTGACGTCATTTTGGCGTCGCGACGCCCGGCGTCGGTTTTCTAATTTAGTCGTAGCTGTCATCAGGTCACATCTGATGAACATATGGCGTTATTTTAAGGCGTCGTGATGGTTGGCGTCGCGACGCTTGGCGTCGATTTCACAAAATCGCTCTCAATGTGTTCCCAATTGTTTGAGACGGACACGATTGATATAATGATGGCTTCGCGGATAGTAGCGTCGCGACGCTCGGCGTCGGTTTTCTACTTTATATCTGCTGTACGTTAGGCGTATTTCGAAGGCAACGCCATGATTAGCGTCGCAACGTTAGGTTAGGTTAAGTTAGGTTAAGTTAGGTTAGGTTAGGTTAGGTTGGGTTGGGTTAAGTTAGGTTAGGTTAGGTTAGGTTAGGTTAGGTTAGGTTAGGTTAGGTAAGGTTAAGTTAGGTCAGATCAGGTCAGGTCAGGTCAGGTCAGGTCAGGTCAGGTCAGGTCAGGTCAGGTCAGGTCAGGTCAGGTCAGGTCAGGTCAGGTCAGGTCAGGTCAGGTCAGGTCAGGTCAGATTAGGTTAGGTTAGGTTAGGTTAGGTTAGGTTAGGTTAGGTTAGGTTAAGTTAGGTTAGGTTAGGTTATGTTAGACCGTGTATATTGTACGCCCTCACATTCCGGCGAAGGCGCCACGACGTATTTAGTCCCACTGATCGGCGCCGACTATTAGGCATCGCGCCCACCGTAATTTAACGGGTTTGACGCCATTTTTGGCGTCGCGACGCCCGGCGTCGGTTTTCTAATTTAGTCGTCGTTGTCATCAGGTCACATCTGATGAACATATGGCGTTATATTAAGGGTTTCGTGATGGATGGCGTCGATTTCACAAAATCGCTCTCAATGTGTTCCCAACTGTTTGAGACGGACACGGTTGATACAATGATGGCTTCGCGGATAGTAGCTTCGCGACGTTCGGCGTCGGTTTTCTGCTTTATATCTGCGGTACGTTTGGCGTATTTCGAAGGCAACGCCATGATCAGCGTCGCAACGTTAACTTAGGTTAGGTTAGGTTAGGTTAGGTTAGGTTAGGTTAGGTTAGGTTAGGTTAGGTTAGGTTAGGTTAGGTTAGGTTAGGTTAAGTTAGGTTAGGTTAGGTTATGTTAGACCGTGTATATTGTACGCCCTCACATTCCGGCGAAGGTGCCACTACGTATTTAGTCCCTCTGATCGGCGCCGACTCTTAGGCAAAGCGCCCACTGTAATTTAACGGGTTTGACGCCATTTTGGCGTCGCGACGCCCGGCGTCGGTTTTCTAATTTAGTCGTCGCTGTCATCAGGTCACATCTGATGAACATATGGCGATATTTTAAGGCGTCTTGATGGTTGGCGTCGCGACGCCTGGTGTCGATTTCACAAAATCGCTCTCAATGTGTTCCCAACTGTTTGAGACGGACACGATTGATACAATGATGGCTTCGCGGATAGTGGCGTCGTGACGTTCGGCGTCGGTTTTCTACTTTATTACTGCGGTACGTTAGGCGTATTTCGAAGGCAACATCCATGATTAGCGTCGCAACGTTAGGTTAGTTTAAGTTAGGTTAGGTTAGGTTAGGTTAGGTGAGGTTAGGTTAGGTTAGGTTAGGTTATGTTAGGTTAGGTTAGGTTAGGTTGGGTTAAGTTAGGTTAGGTTAGGTTAGGTTAGGTTAGGTTAGGTTAGGTTAGGTTAGGTAAGGTTAAGTTAGGTTAGGTTAGGTTAGGTTAGGTTAGGTTAGGTTAGACCGTGTATATTGTACGCTCCCCACATTCCGGTGAAGGCTCCACGACGTATTTAGTCCCTCTGATCGGCGCCGACTATCAGGCATCGCGCCCACCATAATTTAACGGGTTTGACGCCATTCTTGGCGTCGCGACGCCCGGCGTCGTTTTTCTAATTTAGTCGTCGCTGTCATCAGGTCACACCTGATGAACATATGGCGTTATTTTAAGGTGTCGTGATGGTTGGCGTCGCGACGCTTGTCGTCGATTTCACAAAATCGCTCTCAATGTGTTCCCAACTGTTTGAGACGGACACGATTGATATAATGATGGCTACGCGGATAGTAGCGTCGCGACGCTCGGCGTCGGTTTTCTACTTTATATCTGCGGTACGTTAGGCGTGTTTCGAAGGCAACCACATGATTAGCGTCGCAACGTTAAGTTAGGTTAGGTTAGGTTAGATAAGGTTAGGTTAGGTTAGGTTAGGTTAGGTTAGGTTAGGTTAGATTAGGTTAGGTTAGGTTAGGTTAGGTTGGGTTAAGTTAGGTTAGGTTAGGTTAGGTTAGGTTAGGTTAGGTTAGGTTAGGTTAGGTAAGGTTAAGTTAGGTCAGATCAGGTCAGGTCAGGTCAGGTCAGGTCAGGTCAGGTCAGGTCAGGTCAGGTCAGGTCAGGTCAGGTCAGGTCAGGTCAGGTCAGGTCAGGTCAGGTCAGGTCAGGTTAGATTAGGTTAGGTTAGGTTAGGTTAGGTTAGGTTAGGTTAGGTTAAGTTAGGTTAGGTTAGGTTATGTTAGACCGTGTATATTGTACGCCCTCACATTCCGGCGAAGGCGCCACTACGTATTTAGTCCCTCTGATCGGCGCCGACTATTAGGCAAAGCGCCCACCGTAATTTAACGGGTTTGACGCCATTTTGGCGTCGCGACGCCCGGCGTCGTTTTTCTAATTTAGTCGTCGCTGTCATCAGGTCACACCTGATGAAGATATGGCGTTATTTTAAGGCGTCGTGATGGTTGGCGTCGCGACGCTTGGCGTCGATTTCACAAAATCGCTCTCAATGTGTTCCCAACTGTTTGAGACGGACACGATTGATACAATGATGGCTTCGCGGATAGTAGCGTCGCGACGCTCGGCGTCGGTTTTCTACTTTATATCTGCGGTAGGTTAGGCGTATTTCGAAGGCAACCACATGATTAGCGTCGCAACGTTAAGTTAGGTTAGGTTAGGTTAGATAAGGTTAGGTTAGGTTAGGTTAGGTTAGGTTAGATAAGGTTAGGTTAGGTTAGGTTAGGTTAGGTTAGGTTAGGTTAGGTTAGGTTAGGTTAGGTTAGGTTAGGTTAGGTTAGGTTAGGTTAGGTTAGGTTAGGTTAGGTTAGGTTAAGTTAGGTTAGGTTAGGTTAGGTTAGGTTAGGTTAGGTTAGGTTAGGTTAGGTTAGGTTAGGTTAGGTTAGGTTAAGTTAGGTTAGGTTAGGTTATGTTAGACCGTGTATATTGTACGCTCCCCATATTCCGGCCAAGGCTCCACGACGTATTTAGTCCCTCTGATCGGCCCCGACTATCAGGCATCGCCCCACCATAATTTAGCGTGTTTGACGTCATTTTGGCGTCGCGACGCCCGGCGTCGGTTTTCTAATTTAGTTGTCGCTGTCATCAGGTCACATCTGATGAACATATGGCGTTATTTTAAGGCGTCGTGATGGTTGGCGTCGCGACGCTTGGCGTCGATTTCACAAAATCGCTCTCAATGTGTTCCCAATTGTTTGAGACGGACACGATTGATATAATGATGGCTTCTCGGATAGTAGCGTCGCGACGCTCGGCGTCGGTTTTCTACTTTATATCTGCTGTACGTTATTCGTATTTCGAATGCAACGCCATGATTAGCGTTGCAACGTTAGGTTAGGTTAAGTTAGGTTAGGTTAGGTTAGCTTAGGTTAGGTGAGGTTAGGTTAGGTTAGGTTAGGTTAGGTTAGGTCAGGCCAGGTTAGGTTAGGTTAGGTTAGGTTAGGTTAGGTTAGGTTAGGTTAGGTTAGGTTAGGTTAAGTTAGGTTAGGTTAGGTTAGGTTAGGTTAAGTTAGGTTAGGTTAGGTTATGTTAGACCGTGTATATTGTACGCCCTCACATTCCGGCGAAGGCGCCACTACGTATTTAGTCCCTCTGATCGGCGCCGACTATTAGGCAAAGCGCCCACCGTAATTTAACGGGTTTGACGCCATTTTGGCGTCGCGACGCCCGGCGTCGTTTTTCTAATTTAGTCGTCGCTGTCATCAGGTCACACCTGATGAACATATGGCGTTATTTTAAGGTGTCGTGATGGTTGGCGTCGCGACGCTTGTCGTCGATTTCACAAAATCGCTCTCAATGTGTTCCCAACTGTTTGAGACGGACACGATTGATACAATGATGGCTACGCGGATAGTAGCGTCGCGACGCTCGGCGTCGGTTTTCTACTTTATATCTGCGGTACGTTAGGCGTGTTTCGAAGGCAACCACATGATTAGCGTCGCAACGTTAAGTTAGGTTAGGTTAGGTTAGATAAGGTTAGGTTAGGTTATTTTAGGTTAGGTTAGGTTAGGTTAGATAAGGTTAGGTTAGGTTAGGTTAGGTTAGGTTAGGTTAGGTTAGGTTAGGTTAGGTTAGGTTAGGTTAGGTTAGGTTAGGTTAGGTTAAGTTAGGTTAGGTTAGGTTAGGTTAGGTTAGGTTAGGTTAGGTTAGGTTAGGTTAGGTTAGGTTAGGTTAGGTTAGGTTAGGTTAGGTTAAGTTAGGTTAGGTTAGGTTATGTTAGACCGTGTATATTGTACGCTCCCCATATTCCGGCCAAGGCTCCACGACGTATTTAGTCCCTCTGATCGGCCCCGACTATCAGGCATCGCGCCCACCATAATTTAACGGGTTTGACGCCATTTATGGCGTCGCAACGCCCGGCGTCGGTTTTCTAATTTAGTCGTCGCTGTCATCAGGTCACATCTGATGAACATATGGCGATATTTTAAGGCGTCTTGATGGTTGGCGTCGCGACGCCTGGTGTCGATTTTACAAAATCGCTCTCAATGTGTTCCCAACTGTTTGAGACGGACACGATTGATACAATGATGGCTTCGCGGATAGTGGCGTCGTGACGTTCGGCGTCGGTTTTCTACTTTATAACTGCGGTACGTTAGGCGTATTTCGAAGGCAACATCCATGATTAGCGTCGCAACGTTAGGTTAGTTTAAGTTAGGTTAGGTTAGGTTAGGTTAGGTGAGGTTAGGTTAGGTTAGGTTAGGTTAGATTAGGTTAGGTTAGGTTAGGTTAGGTTGGGTTAAGTTAGGTTAGGTTAGGTTAGGTTAGGTTAGGTTAGGTTAGGTTAGGTTAGGTTAGGTAAGGTTAAGTTAGGTCAGATCAGGTCAGGTCAGGTCAGGTCAGGTCAGGTCAGGTCAGGTCAGGTCAGGTCAGGTCAGGTCAGGTCAGGTCAGGTCAGGTCAGGTCAGGTCAGGTCAGGTCAGGTCAGGTCAGGTTAGATTAGGTTAGGTTAGGTTAGGTTAGGTTAGGTTAGGTTAGGTTAAGTTAGGTTAGGTTAGGTTATGTTAGACCGTGTATATTGTACGCCCTCACATTCCGGCGAAGGCGCCACGACGTATTTAGTCCCACTGATCGGCGCCGACTATTAGGCATCGCGCCCACCGTAATTTAACGGGTTTGACGCCATTTTTGGCGTCGCGACGCCCGGCGTCGGTTTTCTAATTTAGTCGTCGCTGTCATCAGGTCACATCTGATGAACATATGGCGTTATATTAAGGGTTTCGTGATGGATGGCGTCGATTTCACAAAATCGCTCTCAATGTGTTCCCAACTGTTTGAGACGGACACGGTTGATACAATGATGGCTTCGCGGATAGTAGCTTCGCGACGTTCGGCGTCGGTTTTCTGCTTTATATCTGCGGTACGTTTGGCGTATTTCGAAGGCAACGCCATGATCAGCGTCGCAACGTTAACTTAGGTTAGGTTAGGTTAGGTTAGGTTAGGTTAGGTTAGGTTAGGTTAGGTTAGGTTAGGTTAGGTTAGGTTAGGTTAGGTTAGGTTAAGTTAGGTTAGGTTAGGTTATGTTAGACCGTGTATATTGTACGCCCTCACATTCCGGCGAAGGTGCCACTACGTATTTAGTCCCTCTGATCGGCGCCGACTCTTAGGCAAAGCGCCCACTGTAATTTAACGGGTTTGACGCCATTTTGGCGTCGCGACGCCCGGCGTCGGTTTTCTAATTTAGTCGTCGCTGTCATCAGGTCACATCTGATGAACATATGGCGATATTTTAAGGCGTCTTGATGGTTGGCGTCGCGACGCCTGGTGTCGATTTCACAAAATCGCTCTCAATGTGTTCCCAACTGTTTGAGACGGACACGATTGATACAATGATGGCTTCGCGGATAGTGGCGTCGTGACGTTCGGCGTCGGTTTTCTACTTTATTACTGCGGTACGTTAGGCGTATTTCGAAGGCAACATCCATGATTAGCGTCGCAACGTTAGGTTAGTTTAAGTTAGGTTAGGTTAGGTTAGGTTAGGTGAGGTTAGGTTAGGTTAGGTTAGGTTATGTTAGGTTAGGTTAGGTTAGGTTGGGTTAAGTTAGGTTAGGTTAGGTTAGGTTAGGTTAGGTTAGGTTAGGTTAGGTTAGGTAAGGTTAAGTTAGGTTAGGTTAGGTTAGGTTAGGTTAGGTTAGGTTAGACCGTGTATATTGTACGCTCCCCACATTCCGGTGAAGGCTCCACGACGTATTTAGTCCCTCTGATCGGCGCCGACTATCAGGCATCGCGCCCACCATAATTTAACGGGTTTGACGCCATTCTTGGCGTCGCGACGCCCGGCGTCGTTTTTCTAATTTAGTCGTCGCTGTCATCAGGTCACACCTGATGAACATATGGCGTTATTTTAAGGTGTCGTGATGGTTGGCGTCGCGACGCTTGTCGTCGATTTCACAAAATCGCTCTCAATGTGTTCCCAACTGTTTGAGACGGACACGATTGATACAATGATGGCTACGCGGATAGTAGCGTCGCGACGCTCGGCGTCGGTTTTCTACTTTATATCTGCGGTACGTTAGGCGTGTTTCGAAGGCAACCACATGATTAGCGTCGCAACGTTAAGTTAGGTTAGGTTAGGTTAGATAAGGTTAGGTTAGGTTAGGTTAGGTTAGGTTAGGTTAGGTTAGATTAGGTTAGGTTAGGTTAGGTTGGGTTAAGTTAGGTTAGGTTAGGTTAGGTTAGGTTAGGTTAGGTTAGGTTAGGTAAGGTTAAGTTAGGTCAGATCAGGTCAGGTCAGGTCAGGTCAGGTCAGGTCAGGTCAGGTCAGGTCAGGTCAGGTCAGGTCAGGTCAGGTCAGGTCAGGTCAGGTCAGGTCAGGTCAGGTCAGGTTAGATTAGGTTAGGTTAGGTTAGGTTAGGTTAGGTTAGGTTAGGTTAGGTTAAGTTAGGTTAGGTTAGGTTATGTTAGACCGTGTATATTGTACGCCCTCACATTCCGGCGAAGGCGCCACGACGTATTTAGTCCCACTGATCGGCGCCGACTATTAGGCATCGCGCCCACCGTAATTTAACGGGTTTGACGTCATTTTTGGCGTCGCGACGCCCGGCGTCGGTTTTCTAATTTAGTCGTCGCTGTCATCAGGTCACATCTGATGAACATATGGCGTTATATTAAGGGTTTCGTGATGGATGGCGTCGCGACGCCTGGCGTCGATTTCACAAAATCGCTCTCAATGTGTTCCCAACTGTTTGAGACGGACACGGTTGATACAATGATGGCTTCGCGGATAGTAGCTTCGCGACGTTCGGCGTCGGTTTTCTGCTTTATATCTGCGGTACGTTTGGCGTATTTCGAAGGCAACGCCATGATCAGCGTCGCAACGTTAACTTAGGTTAGGTTAGGTTAGGTTAGGTTAGGTTAGGTTAGGTTAGGTTAGGTTAGGTTAGGTTAGGTTAGGTTAGGTTAGGTTAAGTTAGGTTAGGTTAGGTTATGTTAGACCGTGTATATTGTACGCCCTCACATTCCGGCGAAGGTGCCACTACGTATTTAGTCCCTCTGATCGGCGCCGACTCTTAGGCAAAGCGCCCACTGTAATTTAACGTGTTTGACGCCATTTTGGCGTCGCGACGCCCGGCGTCGGTTTTCTAATTTAGTCGTAGCTGTCATCAGGTCACATCTGATGAACATATGGCGTTATTTTAAGGCGTCGTGATGGTTGGCGTCGCGACGCTTTGCGTCGATTTCATAAAATCGCTCTCAATGTGTTCCCAATTGTTTGAGACGGACACGATTGATATAATGATGGCTTCGCGGATAGTAGCGTCGCGACGCTCGGCGTCGGTTTTCTACTTTATATCTGCTGTACGTTTGGCGTATTTCGAAGGCAACGCCATGATTAGCGTCGCAACGTTAGGTTAGGTTAAGTTAGGTTAGGTTAGGTTAGGTTAGGTTAGGTTAGGTGAGATTAGGTTAGGTTAGGTTAGGTTAGGTCAGATCAGGTCAGGTCAGGTCAGGTCAGGTCAGGTCAGGTCAGGTCAGGTCAGCTCAGGTCAGGTCAAGTCAGGTCAGGTCAGGTCAGGTCAGGTCAGGTCAGGTCAGGTCAGGTCAGGTCAGGTCAGGTCAGGTCAGGTCAGGTCAGGTCAGCTCAGGTCAGGTCAGGTCAGGTCAGGTCAGGTCAGGTCAGGTCAGGTCAGGTCAGGTCAGGTCAGGTCAGGTCAGGTCAGGTCAGGTCAGGTTAGGTTAGGTTAGGTTAGGTTAGGTTAGGTTAAGTTAGGTTAGGTTAGGTTATGTTAGACCGTGTATATTGTACGCCCTCACATTCCGGCGAAGGCGCCACGACGTATTTAGTCCCACTGATCGGCGCCGACTATTAGGCATCGCGCCCACCGTAATTTAACGGGTTTGACGCCATTTTGGCGTCGCGACGCCCGGCGTCGGTTTTCTAATTTAGTCGTCGCTGTCATCAGGTCACATCTGATGAACATATGGCGTTATATTAAGGGTTTCGTGATGGATGGCGTCGATTTCACAAAATCGCTCTCAATGTGTTCCCAACTGTTTGAGACGGACACGGTTGATACAATGATGGCTTCGCGGATAGTAGCTTCGCGACGTTCGGCGTCGGTTTTCTGCTTTATATCTGCGGTACGTTTGGCGTATTTCGAAGGCAACGCCATGATCAGCGTCGCAACGTTAACTTAGGTTAGGTTAGGTTAGGTTAGGTTAGGTTAGGTTAGGTTAGGTTAGGTTAGGTTAGGTTAGGTTAGGTTAGGTTAGGTTAAGTTAGGTTAGGTTAGGTTATGTTAGACCGTGTATATTGTACGCCCTCACATTCCGGCGAAGGTGCCACTACGTATTTAGTCCCTCTGATCGGCGCCGACTCTTAGGCAAAGCGCCCACTGTAATTTAACGGGTTTGACGCCATTTTGGCGTCGCGACGCCCGGCGTCGGTTTTCTAATTTAGTCGTCGCTGTCATCAGGTCACATCTGATGAACATATGGCGATATTTTAAGGCGTCTTGATGGTTGGCGTCGCGACGCCTGGTGTCGATTTCACAAAATCGCTCTCAATGTGTTCCCAACTGTTTGAGACGGACACGATTGATACAATGATGGCTTCGCGGATAGTGGCGTCGTGACGTTCGGCGTCGGTTTTCTACTTTATTACTGCGGTACGTTAGGCGTATTTCGAAGGCAACATCCATGATTAGCGTCGCAACGTTAGGTTAGTTTAAGTTAGGTTAGGTTAGGTTAGGTTAGGTGAGGTTAGGTTAGGTTAGGTTAGGTTATGTTAGGTTAGGTTAGGTTAGGTTGGGTTAAGTTAGGTTAGGTTAGGTTAGGTTAGGTTAGGTTAGGTTAGGTTAGGTAAGGTTAAGTTAGGTTAGGTTAGGTTAGGTTAGGTTAGACCGTGTATATTGTACGCTCCCCACATTCCGGTGAAGGCTCCACGACGTATTTAGTCCCTCTGATCGGCGCCGACTATCAGGCATCGCGCCCACCATAATTTAACGGGTTTGACGCCATTCTTGGCGTCGCGACGCCCGGCGTCGTTTTTCTAATTTAGTCGTCGCTGTCATCAGGTCACACCTGATGAACATATGGCGTTATTTTAAGGTGTCGTGATGGTTGGCGTCGCGACGCTTGTCGTCGATTTCACAAAATCGCTCTCAATGTGTTCCCAACTGTTTGAGACGGACACGATTGATACAATGATGGCTACGCGGATAGTAGCGTCGCGACGCTCGGCGTCGGTTTTCTACTTTATATCTGCGGTACGTTAGGCGTGTTTCGAAGGCAACCACATGATTAGCGTCGCAACGTTAAGTTAGGTTAGGTTAGGTTAGATAAGGTTAGGTTAGGTTAGGTTAGGTTAGGTTAGGTTAGGTTACGTTAGGTTAGGTTAGGTTAGGTTAGGTTAAGTTAGGTTAGGTTATGTTAGACCGTGTATATTGTACGCCCTCACATTCCGGCGAAGGCGCCACGACGTATTTAGTCCCTCTGATCGGCGCCGACTATTAGGCATCGCGCCCACCGTAATTTAACGGGTTTGACGCCATTCTTGGCGTCGCGACGCCCGGATGCGGTTTTGTAATTTAATCGTCGCTGTCATCAGGTCACATCTGATGAACATTTGGCGTTATTTTAAGGCATCGTGATGGTTGGCGTCGCGACGCTTGGCGTCGATTTCACAAAATCGCTCTCAATGTGTTCCCAATTGTTTGAGACGGACACGATTGATATAATGATGGCTTCGCGGATAGTAGCGTCGCGACGCTCGGCGTCGGTTTTCTACTTCAATATCTGCGCAACGTTAGGCGTATTTCGAAGGCAACGCCATGATCAGCGTCGCAACGTTAAGTTATTTTAGGTTAGGTTAGGTTAGGTTAGGTTAGGTGAGGTTAGGTTAGGTTAGGTTAGGTTAGGTTAGGTTAGGTTAGGTTAGGTTAGGTTAGTTTAGGTTAGGTTAAGTTAGATTAGGTTATGTTAGACCGTGTATATTGTACGCTCCCCACATTCCGGCCAAGGCTCCACGACGTATTTAGTCCCTCTGATCGGCGCCGACTATCAGGCATCGCGCCCACCATAATTTAACGTGTTTGACGCCATTTTGGCGTCGCGACGCCCGGCGTCGGTTTTCTAATTTAGTCGTAGCTGTCATCAGGTCACATCTGATGAACATATGGCGTTATTTTAAGGCGTCGTGATGGTTGGCGTCGCGACGCTTTGCGTCGATTTCATAAAATCGCTCTCAATGTGTTCCCAATTGTTTGAGACGGACACGATTGATATAATGATGGCTTCGCGGATAGTAGCGTCGCGACGCTCGGCGTCGGTTTTCTACTTTATATCTGCTGTACGTTTGGCGTATTTCGAAGGCAACGCCATGATTAGCGTCGCAACGTTAGGTTAGGTTAAGTTAGGTTAGGTTAGGTTAGGTTAGGTTAGGTTAGGTGAGATTAGGTTAGGTTAGGTTAGGTTAGGTCAGATCAGGTCAGGTCAGGTCAGGTCAGGTCAGGTCAGGTCAGGTCAGGTCAGCTCAGGTCAGGTCAGGTCAGGTCAGGTCAGGTCAGGTCAGGTCAGGTCAGGTCAGGTCAGGTCAGGTCAGGTCAGGTCAGGTCAGGTCAGCTCAGGTCAGGTCAGGTCAGGTCAGGTCAGGTCAGGTCAGGTCAGGTCAGGTCAGGTCAGGTCAGGTCAGGTCAGGTCAGGTCAGGTCAGGTCAGGTCAGGTCAGGTTAGGTTAGGTTAGGTTAGGTTAGGTTAGGTTAGGTTAGGTTAAGTTAGGTTAGGTTAGGTTATGTTAGACCGTGTATATTGTACGCCCTCACATTCCGGCGAAGGCGCCACGACGTATTTAGTCCCACTGATCGGCGCCGACTATTAGGCATCGCGCCCACCGTAATTTAACGGGTTTGACGCCATTTTGGCGTCGCGACGCCCGGCGTCGGTTTTCTAATTTAGTCGTCGCTGTCATCAGGTCACATCTGATGAACATATGGCGTTATATTAAGGGTTTCGTGATGGATGGCGTCGCGACGCCTGGCGTCGATTTCACAAAATCGCTCTCAATGTGTTCCCAACTGTTTGAGACGGACACGGTTGATACAATGATGGCTTCGCGGATAGTAGCGTCGCGACGTTCGGCGTCGGTTTTCTGCTTTATATCTGCGGTACGTTTGGCGTATTTCGAAGGCAACGCCATGATCAGCGTCGCAACGTTAACTTAGGTTAGGTTAGGTTAGGTTAGGTTAGGTTAGGTTAGGTTAGGTTAGGTTAGGTTAGGTTAGGTTAGGTTAGGTTAGGTTAGGTTAGGTTAGGTTAGGTTAGGTTAGGTTAGGTTAGGTTAGGTTAGGTTAGGTTAGGTTAGGTTAGGTTAAGTTAGGTTAGGTTATGTTAGACCGTGTATATTGTACGCCCTCACATTCCGGCGAAGGAGCCACTACGTATTTAGTCCCTCTGATCGGCGCCGACTCTTAGGCAAAGCGCCCACCGTAATTTAACGGGTTTGACGCCATTTTGTGCGTCGCGACGCCCGGCGTCGGTTTTCTAATTTAGTCGTCGCTGTCATCAGGTCACATCTGATGAACATATGGCGTTATTTTAAGGCGTCGTGATGGTTGGCGTCGCGACGCCTGGTGTCGATTTCACAAAATCGCTCTCAATGTGTTCCCAACTGTTTGAGACGGACACGATTGATACAATGATGGCTTCGCGGATAGTAGCGTCGCGACGCTCGGCGTCGGTTTTCTACTTTATATCTGCGGTACGTTAGGCGTATTTCGAAGGCAACGCCATGATTAGCGTTGCAACGTTAAGTTAGGTTAGGTTAGTTTAGATAAGGTTAGGTTAGGTTAGGTTAGGTTAGGTTAGGTTAGGTTAGGTTAGGTTAGGTTAGGTTACGTTAGGTTAGGTTAGGTTAGGTTAAGTTAGGTTAGGTTAGGTTAGGTTAGGTTAGGTTAGGTTAGGTTAGGTTAGGTTAGGTTAGGTTAGGTTAGGTTAGGTTAGGTTAGGTTAGGTTAAGTTAGGTTAGGTTAGGTTAGGTTAGGTTAGGTTAGGTTAAGTTAGGTTAGGTTAGGTTATGTTAGACCGTGTATATTGTACGCCCTCACATTCCGGCGAAGGCGCCACTACGTATTTAGTCCCACTGATCGGCGCCGACTATTAGGCAAAGCGCCCACCGTAATTTAACGGGTTTGACGCCATTTTGGCGTCGCGACGCCCGGCGTCGTTTTTCTAATTTAGTCGTCGCTGTCATCAGGTCACACCTGATGAAGATATGGCGTTATTTTAAGGCGTCGTGATGGTTGGCGTTGCGACGCTTGGCGTCGATTTCACAAAATCGCTCTCAATGTGTTCCCAACTGTTTGAGACGGACACGATTGATACAATGATGGCTTCGCGGATAGTAGCGTCGCGACGCTCGGCGTCGGTTTTCTACTTTATATCTGCGGTAGGTTAGGCGTATTTCGAAGGCAACCACATGATTAGCGTCGCAACGTTAAGTTAGGTTAGGTTAGGTTAGATAAGGTTAGGTTAGGTTAGGTTAGGTTAGATAAGGTTAGGTTAGGTTAGGTTAGGTTAGGTTAGGTTAGGTTAGGTTAGGTTAGGTTAGGTTAGGTTAGGTTAGGTTAGGTTAGGTTAGGTTAGGTTAGGTTAAGTTAGGTTAGGTTAGGTTAGGTTAGGTTAGGTTAGGTTAGGTTAGGTTAGGTTAGGTTAGGTTAGGTTAAGTTAGGTTAGGTTAGGTTATGTTAGACCGTGTATATTGTACGCTCCCCACATTCCGGTGAAGGCTCCACGACGTATTTAGTCCCTCTGATCGGCGCCGACTATCAGGCATCGCGCCCACCATAATTTAACGGGTTTGACGCCATTCTTGGCGTCGCGACGCCCGGCGTCGGTTTTCTAATTTAGTCGTCGCTGTCATCAGGTCACATCTGATGAACATATGGCGTTATTTTAAGGCGTCGTGATGGTTGGCGTCGCGACGCCTGGCGTCGATTTCACAAAATCGCTCTCAAAGTGTTCCCAACTGTTTGAGACGGACACGATTGATACAATGATGGCTTCGCGGATAGTAGCGTCGCGACGCTCGGCGTCGGTTTTCTACTTTATATCTGCGGTACGTTAGGCGTATTTCGAAGGCAACGCCATGATTAGCGTTGCAACGTTAAGTTAGGTTAGGTTAGTTTAGATAAGGTTAGGTTAGGTTAGGTTAGGTTAGGTTAGGTTAGGTTAGGTTAGGTTACGTTAGGTTAGGTTAGGTTAGGTTAGGTTAAGTTAGGTTAGGTTAGGTTATGTTAGACCGTGTATATTGTACGCCCTCACATTCCGGCGAAGGCGCCACGACGTATTTAGTCCCTCTGATCGGCGCCGACTATTAGGCATCGCGCCCACCGTAATTTAACGGGTTTGACGCCATTCTTGGAGTCGCGACGCCCGGATGCGGTTTTGTAATTTAATCGTCGCTGTCATCAGGTCACATCTGATGAACATATGGCGTTATTTTAAGGCATCGTGATGGTTGGCGTCGCGACGCTTGGCGTCGATTTCACAAAATCGCTCTCAATGTGTTCCCAATTGTTTGAGACGGACACGATTGATATAATGATGGCTTCGCGGATAGTAGTGTCGCGACGCTCGGCGTCGGTTTTCTACTTCAATATCTGCGCAACGTTAGGCGTATTTCGAAGGCAACGCCATGATCAGCGTCGCAACGTTAAGTTATTTTAGGTTAGGTTAGGTTAGGTTAGGTTAGGTTAGGTTAGGTGAGGTTAGGTTAGGTTAGGTTAGGTTAGGTTAGGTTAGGTTAGGTTAGTTTAGGTTAGGTTAAGTTAGATTAGGTTATGTTAGACCGTGTATATTGTACGCTCCCCACATTCCGGCCAAGGCTCCACGACGTATTTAGTCCCTCTGATCGGCGCCGACTATCAGGCATCGCGCCCACCATAATTTAACGTGTTTGACGCCATTTTGACGTCGCGACGCCCGGCGTCGGTTTTCTAATTTAGTCGTAGCTGTCATCAGGTCACATCTGATGAACATATGGCGTTATTTTAAGGCGTCGTGATGGTTGGCGTCGCGACGCTTTGCGTCGATTTCACAAAATCGCTCTCAATGTGTTCCCAATTGTTTGAGACGGACACGATTGATATAATGATGGCTTCGCGGATAGTAGCGTCGCGACGCTCGGCGTCGGTTTTCTACTTTATATCTGCTGTACGTTTGGCGTATTTCGAAGGCAACGCCATGATTAGCGTCGCAACGTTAGGTTAGGTTAAGTTAGGTTAGGTTAGGTTAGGTTAGGTTAGGTGAGGTTAGGTTAGGTTAGGTTAGGTTAGGTTAGGTTAGGTTAGGTTAGGTCAGGTCAGGTCAGGTCAGGTCAGGTCAGGTCAGGTCAGGTCAGGTCAGGTCAGGTCAGGTCAGGTCAGGTCAGGTCAGGTCAGGTCAGGTCAGGTCAGGTCAGGTCAGGTCAGGTCAGGTCAGGTCAGGTCAGGTCAGGTCAGGTCAGGTCAGGTCAGGTCAGGTCAGGTCAGGTCAGGTCAGGTCAGGTCAGGTCAGGTCAGGTCAGGTCAGGTCAGGCCAGGCCAGGCCAGGCCAGGTCAGGTCAGGTCAGGTCAGGTCAGGTCAGGTCAGGTCAGGTCAGGTCAGGTCAGGTCAGGTCAGGTTAGGTTAGGTTAGGTTAGGTTAGGTTAGGTTAGGTTAAGTTAGGTTAGGTTAGGTTAGGTTATGTTAGACCGTGTATATTGTACGCCCTCACATTCCGGCGAAGGCGCCACGACGTATTTAGTCCCACTGATCGGCGCCGACTATTAGGCATCGCGCCCACCGTAATTTAACGGGTTTGACGCCATTTTTGGCGTCGCGACGCCCGGCGTCGGTTTTCTAATTTAGTCGTCGCTGTCATCAGGTCACATCTGATGAACATATGGCGTTATATTAAGGGTTTCGTGATGGATGGCGTCGATTTCACAAAATCGCTCTCAATGTGTTCCCAACTGTTTGAGACGGACACGGTTGATACAATGATGGCTTCGCGGATAGTAGCGTCGCGACGTTCGGCGTCGGTTTTCTGCTTTATATCTGCGGTACGTTTGGCGTATTTCGAAGGCAACGCCATGATCAGCGTCGCAACGTTAACTTAGGTTAGGTTAGGTTAGGTTAGGTTAGGTTAGGTTAGGTTAGGTTAGGTTAGGTTAGGTTAGGTTAAGTTAGATTAGGTTAGGTTATGTTAGACCGTGTATATTGTACGCCCTCACATTCCGGCGAAGGCGCCACTACGTATTTAGTCCCTCTGATCGGCGCCGACTATTAGGCAAAGCGCCCACCGTAATTTAACGGGTTTGACGCCATTTTGGCTTCGCGACGCCCGGCGTCGGTTTTCTAATTTAGTCGTCGCTGTCATCAGGTCACATCTGATGAACATATGGCGTTATTTTAAGGCGTCGTGATGGTTGGCGTCGCGACGCCTGGCGTCAATTTCACAAAATCGCTCTCAATGTGTTCCCAACTGTTTGAGACGGACACGATTGATACAATGATGGCTTCGCGGATAGTAGCGTCGCGACGCTCGGCGTCGGTTTTCTACTTTATATCTGCGGTACGTTAGGCGTATTTCGAAGGCAACGCCATGATTAGCGTTGCAACGTTAAGTTAGGTTAGGTTAGTTTAGATAAGGTTAGGTTAGGTTAGGTTAGGTTAGGTTAGGTTAGGTTAGGTTACGTTAGGTTAGGTTAGGTTAAGTTAGGTTAGGTTAGGTTAGGTTAGGTTAGGTTAGGTTAGGTTAGGTTAGGTTAGGTTAGGTTAGGTTAGGTTAGGTTAGGTTAGGTTAGGTTAGGTTAGGTTAGGTTAGGTTAGGTTAGGTTAGGTTAAGTTAGGTTAGGTTAGGTTAGGTTAGGTTAGGTTAGGTTAAGTTAGGTTAGGTTATGTTAGACCGTGTATATTGTACGCCCTCACATTCCGGCGAAGGCGCCACTACGTATTTAGTCCCACTGATCGGCGCCGACTATTAGGCAAAGCGCCCACCGTAATTTAACGGGTTTGACGCCATTTTGGCGTCGCGACGCCCGGCGTCGTTTTTCTAATTTAGTCGTCGCTGTCATCAGGTCACACCTGATGAAGATATGGCGTTATTTTAAGGCGTCGTGATGGTTGGCGTTGCGACGCTTGGCGTCGATTTCACAAAATCGCTCTCAATGTGTTCCCAACTGTTTGAGACGGACACGATTGATACAATGATGGCTTCGCGGATAGTAGCGTCGCGACGCTCGGCGTCGGTTTTCTACTTTATATCTGCGGTACGTTAGGCGTATTTCGAAGGCAACCACATGATTAGCGTCGCAACGTTAAGTTAGGTTAGGTTAGGTTAGATAAGGTTAGGTTAGGTTAGGTTAGGTTAGATAAGGTTAGGTTAGGTTAGGTTAGGTTAGGTTAGGTTAGGTTAGGTTAGGTTAGGTTAGGTTAGGTTAGGTTAGGTTAGGTTAGGTTAGGTTAGGTTAGGTTAGGTTAGGTTAAGTTAGGTTAGGTTAGGTTAGGTTAGGTTAGGTTAGGTTAGGTTAGGTTAGGTTAGGTTAGGTTAGGTTAGGTTAGGTTAGGTTAGGTTAGGTTAGGTTAGGTTAAGTTAGGTTAGGTTAGGTTATGTTAGACCGTGTATATTGTACGCTCCCCATATTCCGGCCAAGGCTCCACGACGTATTTAGTCCCTCTGATCGGCCCCGACTATCAGGCATCGCCCCACCATAATTTAACGTGTTTGACGTCATTTTGGCGTCGCGACACCCGGCGTCGTTTTTCTAATTTAGTCGTCGCTGTCATCAGGTCACATCTGATGAACATATGGCGTTATATTAAGGGTTTCGTGATGGATGGCGTCGATTTCACAAAATCGCTCTCAATGTGTTCCCAACTGTTTGAGACGGACACGGTTGATACAATGATGGCTTCGCGGATAGTAGCGTCGCGACGTTCGGCGTCGGTTTTCTGCTTTATATCTGCGGTACGTTTGGCGTATTTCGAAGGCAACGCCATGATCAGCGTCGCAACGTTAACTTAGGTTAGGTTAGGTTAGGTTAGGTTAGGTTAGGTTAGGTTAGGTTAGCTTAGGTTAGGTTAGGTTAGGTTAAGTTAGATTAGGTTAGGTTATGTTAGACCGTGTATATTGTACGCCCTCACATTCCGGCGAAGGCGCCACTACGTATTTAGTCCCTCTGATCGGCGCCGACTATTAGGCAAAGCGCCCACCGTAATTTAACGGGTTTGACGCCATTTTGGCTTCGCGACGCCCGGCGTCGGTTTTCTAATTTAGTCGTCGCTGTCATCAGGTCACATCTGATGAACATATGGCGATATTTTAAGGCGTCTTGATGGTTGGCGTCGCGACGCCTGGTGTCGATTTCACAAAATCGCTCTCAATGTGTTCCCAACTGTTTGAGACGGACACGATTGATACAATGATGGCTTCGCGGATAGTGGCGTCGTGACGTTCGGCGTCGGTTTTCTACTTTATTACTGCGGTACGTTAGGCGTATTTCGAAGGCAACATCCATGATTAGCGTCGCAACTTTAGGTTAGTTAAGTTAGGTTAGGTTAGGTTAGGTTAGGTGAGGTTAGGTTAGGTTAGGTTAGGTTATGTTAGGTTAGGTTAGGTTAGGTTGGGTTAAGTTAGGTTAGGTTAGGTTAGGTTAGGTTAGGTTAGGTTAGGTTAGGTTAGGTAAGGTTAAGTTAGGTTAGGTTAGGTTAGGTTAGGTTAGACCGTGTATATTGTACGCTCCCCACATTCCGGTGAAGGCTCCACGACGTATTTAGTCCCTCTGATCGGCGCCGACTATCAGGCATCGCGCCCACCATAATTTAACGGGTTTGACGCCATTCTTGGCGTCGCGACGCCCGGCGTCGTTTTTCTAATTTAGTCGTCGCTGTCATCAGGTCACACCTGATGAACATATGGCGTTATTTTAAGGTGTCGTGATGGTTGGCGTCGCGACGCTTGTCGTCGATTTCACAAAATCGCTCTCAATGTGTTCCCAACTGTTTGAGACGGACACGATTGATACAATGATGGCTTCGCGGATAGTAGCGTCGCGACGCTCGGCGTCGGTTTTCTACTTTATATCTGCGGTACGTTAGGCGTATTTCGAAGGCAACGCCATGATTAGCGTTGCAACGTTAAGTTAGGTTAGGTTAGTTTAGATAAGGTTAGGTTAGGTTAGGTTAGGTTAGGTTAGGTTAGGTTAGGTTACGTTAGGTTAGGTTAGGTTAAGTTAGGTTAGGTTATTTTAGGTTAGGTTAGGTTAGGTTAGGTTAGGTTAGGTTAGGTTAGGTTAGGTTAGGTTAGGTTAGTTTAGGTTAGGTTAGGTTAGGTTAGGTTAGGTTAGGTTAAGTTAGGTTAGGTTAGGTTAGGTTAGGTTAGGTTAGGTTAAGTTAGGTTAGGTTATGTTAGACCGTGTATATTGTACGCCCTCACATTCCGGCGAAGGCGCCACTACGTATTTAGTCCCACTGATCGGCGCCGACTATTAGGCAAAGCGCCCACCGTAATTTAACGGGTTTGACGCCATTTTGGCGTCGCGACGCCCGGCGTCGTTTTTCTAATTTAGTCGTCGCTGTCATCAGGTCACACCTGATGAAGATATGGCGTTATTTTAAGGCGTCGTGATGGTTGGCGTTGCGACGCTTGGCGTCGATTTCACAAAATCGCTCTCAATGTGTTCCCAACTGTTTGAGACGGACACGATTGATACAATGATGGCTTCGCGGATAGTAGCGTCGCGACGCTCGGCGTCGGTTTTCTACTTTATATCTGCGGTAGGTTAGGCGTATTTCGAAGGCAACCACATGATTAGCGTCGCAACGTTAAGTTAGGTTAGGTTAGGTTAGATAAGGTTAGGTTAGGTTAGGTTAGGTTAGATAAGGTTAGGTTAGGTTAGGTTAGGTTAGGTTAGGTTAGGTTAGGTTAGGTTAGGTTAGGTTAGGTTAGGTTAGGTTAGGTTAGGTTAGGTTAGGTTAGGTTAGGTTAGGTTAGGTTAGGTTAGGTTAGGTTAAGTTAGGTTAGGTTAGGTTAGGTTAGGTTAGGTTAGGTTAGGTTAGGTTAGGTTAGGTTAGGTTAGGTTAGGTTAGGTTAGGTTAGGTTAGGTTAGGTTAGGTTAAGTTAGGTTAGGTTAGGTTATGTTAGACCGTGTATATTGTACGCTCCCCATATTCCGGCCAAGGCTCCACGACGTATTTAGTCCCTCTGATCGGCCCCGACTATCAGGCATCGCCCCACCATAATTTAACGTGTTTGACGTCATTTTGGCGTCGCGACACCCGGCGTCGTTTTTCTAATTTAGTCGTCGCTGTCATCAGGTCACATCTGATGAACATATGGCGTTATATTAAGGGTTTCGTGATGGATGGCGTCGATTTCACAAAATCGCTCTCAATGTGTTCCCAACTGTTTGAGACGGACACGGTTGATACAATGATGGCTTCGCGGATAGTAGCGTCGCGACGTTCGGCGTCGGTTTTCTGCTTTATATCTGCGGTACGTTTGGCGTATTTCGAAGGCAACGCCATGATCAGCGTCGCAACGTTAACTTAGGTTAGGTTAGGTTAGGTTAGGTTAGGTTAGGTTAGGTTAGGTTAGGTTAGGTTAGGTTAGGTTAAGTTAGATTAGGTTAGGTTATGTTAGACCGTGTATATTGTACGCCCTCACATTCCGGCGAAGGCGCCACTACGTATTTAGTCCCTCTGATCGGCGCCGACTATTAGGCAAAGCGCCCACCGTAATTTAACGGGTTTGACGCCATTTTGGCGTCGCGACGCCTGGCGTCGGTTTTCTAATTTAGTCGTCGCTGTCATCAGGTTACATCTGATGAACATATGGCGTTATTTTAAGGCGTCGTCATGGTTGGCGTCGCGACGCCTTGCGTCGATTTCACAAAATCGCTCTCAATGTGTTCCCAACTGTTTGAGACGGACACGACTGATACAATGATGGCTTCGCGGATAGTGGCGTCGGGACGTTCGGCGTCGGTTTTCTACTTTATAACTGCGGTACGTTAGGCGTATTTCGAAGGCAACATCCATGATTAGCGTCGCAACGTTAGGTTAGTTTAAGTTAGGTTAGGTTAGGTTAGGTTAGGTGAGGTTAGGTTAGGTTAGGTTAGGTTAGGTTAGGTTAGGTTAGGTTAGGTTAGGTTAGGTTAGGTTAGGTTAGGTTGGGTTAAGTTAGGTTAGGTTAGGTTATGTTAGACCGTGTATATTGTACGCCCCCACATTCCGGCGAAAGCGCCACGACGTATTTAGTCCCTCTGATCGGCGCCGACTATCAGGCATCGCGCCCACCGTAATTTAACGGGTTTGACGCCATTATTGGCTTCGCGACGCCCGGCGTCGGTTTTCTAATTTAGTCGTCGCTGTCATCAGGTCACATCTGATGAACATATGGCGATATTTTAAGGCGTCTTGATGGTTGGCGTCGCGACGCCTGGCGTCGATTTCACAAAATCGCTCAAAATGTGTTCCCAACTGTTTGATACGGATCGTATGATACAATGATGGCTTCGCGGCTAGTAGCGTCGCGACGCTCAGCGTCGGTTTTCTACTTTATATCTGCGGTACGTTTGGCGTATTTCGAAGGCAACGCCATGATCAGCGTCGCAACGTTAAGTTAGGTTAGGTTAGGTTAGTTTAGGTTAGGTTATGTTAGGTTAGGTTAGGTTAGGTTAGGTGAGGTTAGGTTAGGTTAGGTTAGGTTAGGTTAGGTTAGGTTAGGTTAGACCGTGTATATTGTACGCTCCCCACATTCCGGCCAAATCTCCACAACGTATTTAGTCCCTCTGATCGGCGCCGACTATCAGGCATCGCGCGCACCATAATTTAACGTGTTTGACGCCATTTTGGCGTCGCGACGCCCGGCGTCGGTTTTCTAATTTAGTCGTCGCTGTCATCAGGTCACATCTGATGAACATATGGCGTTATTTTAAGGCGTCGTGATGGTTGGCGTCGCAACGCTTGGCGTCGATTTCACAAAATCGCTCTCAATGTGTTCCCAATTGTTTTAGACGGACACGATTGATGCAATGATGGCTTCGCTTATAGTAGCGTCGCGACGCTCGGCGTCGGTTATCTACTTTATATCTGCTGAACGTTAGGCGTATTTCGAAGGCAACGCCATGATTAGCGTCGCAACGTTAGGTTAGGTTAAGTTAGGTTAGGTTAGGTTAGGTTAGGTTAGGTTAGGTTAGGTGAGGTTAGGGTAGGTTAGGTTAGGTTAGGTTAGGTTATGTTATGTTATGTTATGTTATGTTATGTTATGTTATGTTATGTTAGGTTAGGTTAGGTTAGGTTAGGTTAGGTTAGGTTAGGTTAGGTTAGGTTAGGTTAGGTTAGGTTAGGTTAGGTTAGGTTAAGTTAGGTTATGTTAGACCGTGTATATTGTACGCCCTCACGTTCCGGCGAAGGCGCCACTACGTATTTAGTCCCTCTGATCGGCGCCGACTATTAGGCAAAGCGCCCACCGTAATTTAACGGGTTTGACGCCATTTTGGCGTCGCGACGCCCGGCGTCGGTTTTCTAATTTAGTCGTCGCTGTTATCAGGTCACATCTGATGAACATATGGCGTTATTTTAAGGCTTCGTGATGGTTGGCGTCGCGACGCTTGGCGTCGATTTCACAAAATCGCTCTCTATGTGTTCCCAACTGTTTGAGACTGACACGGTTGATACAATGATGGCTTCGCGGATAGTAGCGTCGCGATGCTCGGCGTCGGTTTTCTACTTTATATCTGCGGTAAGTTAGGCGTATTTCGAAGGCAACGCCATGATTAGCGTCGTAACGTTAAGTTAGGTTAGGTTATGTTAGGTTAGGTTAGGTTAGGTAAGATTAGGTTAAGTTAGGTTAGGTTATATTAGGTAAGGTTAGGTTGGGTTAGGTTAGGTTAGGTTAGGTTAGGTTAGGTTAGGTTAGGTTAGGTTAGGTTAGGTTAGGTTAGGTTAGGTTAGGTTAGGTTAGGTTAAGTTAGGTTATGTTAGACCGTGTATATTGTACGCCCTCACGTTCCGGCGAAGGCGCCACTACGTATTTAGTCCCTCTGATCGGCGCCGACTATTAGGCAAAGCGCCCACCGTAATTTAACGGGTTTGACGCCATTTTGGCGTCGCGACGCCCGGCGTCGGTTTTCTAATTTAGTCGTCGCTGTTATCAGGTCACATCTGATGAACATATGGCGTTATTTTAAGGCTTCGTGATGGTTGGCGTCGCGACGCTTGGCGTCGATTTCACAAAATCGCTCTCTATGTGTTCCCAACTGTGTGAGACTGACACGGTTGATACAATGATGGCTTCGCGGATAGTAGCGTCGCGATGCTCGGCGTCGGTTTTCTACTTTATATCTGCGGTAAGTTAGGCGTATTTCGAAGGCAACGCCATGATTAGCGTCGTAACGTTAAGTTAGGTTAGGTTATGTTAGGTTAGGTTAGGTTAGGTAAGATTAGGTTAAGTTAGGTTAGGTTAGATTAGGTAAGGTTAGGTTGGGTTAGGTTAGGTTAGGTTAGGTTAGGTTAGGTTAGGTTAGGTTAGGTTAGGTTAGGTTTGGTTAGGTTAGGTTAGGTTAAGTTAGGTTAGGTTAGGTTATGTTATTCCGTATATATTGTACGCTCCCCACATTCCGGCCAAGGCTCCACGACGTATTTAGTCCCTCTGATCGGCGCCGACTATCAGGCATCGCGCCCACCATAATTTAACGGGTTTGATGCCATTTTGGCGTCGCGACGCCCGGCGTCGGTTTTCTAATTTAGTCGTCGCTGTCATCAGGTCACATCTGATGAACATATGGCGTTATTTTAAGGCGTCGTGATGGTTGGCGTCGCGACGCCTGGCGTCGATTTCACAAAATCGCTCTCAATGTGTTCCCAACTGTTTGAGACGGACACGATTGATACAATGATGGCTTCGCGGATAGTAGCGTCGCGACGCTCGGCGTCGGTTTTCTACTCTATACCTGCTGTACGTTAGGAGTATTTCGAAGGCAACGCCATGATTAGCGTCGCAACGTTAAGTTAGGTTAGGTTAGGTTAGGTTAGGTAAGGTTAGGTTAGGTTAGGTTAGGTTAGGTTAGGTTAGGTTAGGTTAGGTTAGGTTAGGTTAGGTTAGGTTAGGTTAGGTTAGGTTAGGTTAGGTTAGGTTAGGTTAGGTTAGGTTAAGTTAGGTTAGGTTATGTTAGACCGTGTATATTGTACGCCCCCACATTCCGGCGAAAGCGCCACGACGTATTTAGTCCCTCTGATCGGCGCCGACTATCAGGCATCGCGCCCACCGTAATTTAACGAGTTTGACGCCATTTTTGGCGTCGCGACGCCCGGCGTCGGTTTTCTAATTTAGTCGTCGCTGTCATCGTGTCACATCTGATGAACAAATGGCTTCATTTTAAGGCGTCGTGATGGTTGGCGTCGCGACGCCTGGCGTCGATTTCACAAAATCGCTCAAAATGTGTTCCCAACTGTTTGATACGGATCGTATGATACAATGATGGCTTCGCGACTAGTAGCGTCGCGACGCTCGGCGTCGGTTTTCTACTTCGATATCTGCGCAACGTTAGGCGTATTTCGAAGGCAACGCCATGATCAGCGTCGCAACGTTAAGTTAGGTTAGGTTAGGTTAGGTTAGGTTAGGTTAGGTTAGGTTAGGTTAGGTTATGTTAGGTTAGGTTAGGTTAGGTGAGGTTAGGTTAGGTTAAGTTAGGTTAGGTTAGACCGTGTATATTGTACGCTCCCCACTTTCGGGCTCAGGCGCCACGACGTATTTAGTCCCTCTGATCGGCGCCGACTATAATTCATCGCGCCCACCGTAATTTAACGGGTTTGACGCCATTTTTGGCGTCGCGACGCCCGGCGTCGGTTTTCTAATTTAGTCCTCGCTGTCATCAGGTCACATCTGATGAACATATGGTGTTATTTTAAGACGTCGTGATTGTTTGGCGTCGATTTCACTAAATAGCTCTCACTGTGTTCCCAACTGTTTGATACGGATCGTATGATACAATGATGGCTTCGCGGCTAGTAGCGTCGCGACTCTCGGCGTCGGTTTTTACTTCAATATCTGTGGTACGTTAGGCATATTTCGAAGGCAACGCCATGATCAGTGTCGCATTGTTAAGTTAGGTTAGGTTAGGTTAGGTTAGGTTAGTTTGGGTTAGGTTAGGTTTAAGTGGGATGTGTTAGGTTATATTTTGATCCCTTAAGTTGCGTTGTGTGGTTAGGTTTGTATCATTGTATGTTTTTGTCACGTATTTGTCAATGTCATTAAAGTTCAAAGTTATTAGAAAACGAATTTTTCCCACACTTCATTCTCAAGAAACATATATATCTTGGTAAACATACTCATATATCGTTAAGTTCGCCTACAAATCAAGGTCATGTCACGGACACGACCAGGGCTGTGGAGTCGGAAGCAATTTTAGGTGGAGTCGAAGTCGGAGTCGTTAAAATGTACCTACTCCGACTTCGATATAAATTCTTAAGAACAATTTATACATCGTGTGAGCCGCCTTCATACTCAAAAGTGTTCAAAACAAACTTAAATGCTAAATAATAACTTCCTACATGGTAACGTTATTTCGTATTCGGACGAACACGATGACTCCCCTGATAGGGGATCAGACAACTGTAAAAGAGTATACAAATATCTTGTATCAAACGCTAATCGAACCAACGTCGTGTCAACTGGATACAGTAATCACCTCAGACCGTACGCTCCTTTTTATACAAATACCATGGACTACCATTTCCTCGCTCAAAAGCAGCTGTGTCTATATAATTGAAGAAAATTGACACTCGGTAAGATATAAGCTACGTAATATGACATTCCCTTTGACTAGCGACCCGTATTTTACTCATCAGACTTGTTCATAGTCTCGGCTCAACGCATACCCCAATATAAACTCATATCTCCTTTCTGATAAACACACGAGCTGTCACTCTTTTATTTTTCTATAAACATGAAGCTTAAACATAGGACAAAGACATACTGAGCGTACAGGAAACGGATCTTTGACATATAAAGCGAGTATTAATCCCGTGCCGATGTACAGCTTCAAGCCATCATACGAGGGATTGGTAAATAACGAACAAACACCTCTTCATTTTGGTTACAAATGAATCTCTCCACCCATTATGCACATAAATTACATTTCAATTAACTATTCTGAGATATTTAACACGGAATCCCTGGGGTATCAAAACACAAATTGGAATTATGTAAACTACACGATGGAATACCTTTATTTTTACAACTTTCGATAAATAACAATGTTGGAGCCTGGAAGTTTGAGCGAAATATCACTCAACAGTGAAATTCCAATCTGCAGCTATTCCTTTGCCTCATTCTTGTTTGTAAATTAATTTTCTAACTATTTTTATTAATGCATAAATATAAATTAGCTTAGGGCGTTTGGTATAAAATTGTTAACATTCAGGTAATACGATGAGACTTCTACTAGATTTAAAATTCAATATGTCTGCTTGGTCTTCTGCTATAAAGGATTAAATTAAATGCATGAAATAACATTCAGATCACTATCAAACACACGTTAAGGTCTGATTATAAATCAACGTAATTAAAACAGTGACAAGGCTATACAACTGAAGCCTCATAATGACTGATTTGACCAGTCCTTGGTTCGGATTCTATGGCACAGGTACTGTTACTGATATCCAGTCTTAGGGACTATAAACCTATTCCCAGAGAAAATGGCTGTCTTTCTGGAAGTTTGGCTGTGGAGTCTGGTGGAAGTTTATCGACGTTTCAGAGGTTCGTCCTGCTTCCATCATCAGGGCGATGAAGGAAGCAGCAAGAGCCTCTGAAACGCTGGTAAACGTCCACCATACTGCACTTTGCAATATCCCAGAAGCCAGCCATCTTCTTACTCGCCGCGAAGATAACCTAAAATTTCACCTACTCCCAGATAGTTTTAGTTCCCTTCTAAATTACTTTTTCATTTGTTTTTTATTTATTTTCTTCCTTTATTCTGTTCATTTTTCCCTAATATTTTCACACGGCTGACCTGAACCTATTCTTCCTCTGTATCATGAATCTCATAACCTATCGAAATTAATAAAAATCTGTACCAGTAAAAATTACACACAGAATTAAATACCGTATGTAACTTGAGAAATTTTAATTCATGGCGATGGAAATATGCCTTGTTTATTGATAATGGGTCTTTCTAAAATGCACATAAATATGTTACTATTATTCTGTCGAAGGAAAATCATGATATTATCCTTAAAATCGCTTTAGTCGGATCAATATAGTCAGTGGATTAGCTCCTGGCCTTATTTCTGTCGGTGAAAAAAAGAATCCTCACTTCACGTCTGGTTCCTTTCCGGTTGGCTAACATGCAGTCTGCAAGAATCGATCCACGTTCGTGGACTGAAGATTTGTTCTTTTCACACAGTTCTGTGGGTTACGTTGTTGTTACTGGACTCTTTACATCAGTGTGTTTCGAGCAAGACCAAGAGGCTAATTTCCAATTACTAACAGTTTCATTTTTAATCCAACACACATTTTAATAATCACAAACTCGGCGTCGATGTGTAACTTCCAACTTATATCTCATAAACGTAACGTAGTCTGAATGTATACCAGTGGAAATTATTGACAGGAATGTACCATTAAATTGGGCAGGAAATTATAAACAGAAACGAATCAATAAATAGTATAATTATTAATTTATAGTTCTAGGTAGCTTCGCCGAATAGACTGAAATATACCACGGTAAACAGACGTCACATTTCGTGCTGGATTGTATATGCCAACATCACATTAGCCAGACATATTAGTTATTTCTTTATAGCTGCATCTTGGAGTCTCTACCATCTACCCTGAAGCTGGAGGCCATTCATACTTGTTGTTAACCAAATAAAAGACTGCCCAAGTAGTCCGTAATCATTCTCACCTCAGTCAAATATCTCAAACCTCATGAAAATCGTACTTATTCTTTCGCGCTATTAAATTCTCTACATAACAATTTTCGACGATTTCATAAAAAGTAAATTCATGATTAGTACGATAATTTTCATATTATTCGTCATAAAATATTCTAATTTTACTTATCTTATTCTTTGGATAATATTTCTCGACCCTAAAATTATAAGGACAAACAACATACGAGATACATTAGATTCATACAACTTTACATAAACAAACGACGCGAAATACTCAAATGTACATGTTTTAACGTGATGATACGTGGTCAAGGTTTTAGAAACACTGCGTTAAATGGTGAAGATCCATACCATAAATGTTCTAGAAAAATTAAAGTGTTAAAATAACAGTATTATATACCAAGTTTTTGGGTCTGAAACCCAACAATAAGACAGGATAACCTGAAAAACTTAGTAATTTTCTTCAGTTCCTCCAGCAAAACGATGAGATAAAATAATTCGGCCACGACAGCTTCCACATCATTTCTATACCACTCTTTGAAATCATCTAATCATTTGGTTCTTCATAATCTGCCAGTTCAGAAACCGTTTTTAAATAAACCAAGAATCAGAGAATTGTGTGTCCAAGCCTAGAAATGTAGGTTTATCAGAGGAATAAAATTAATCAATGTTCAAGAAACGTGTGCCAAACCGAGCATCAGTTCAGCCAGTTTCATTTTTCAAACTGTTTCAAGCACGTGCCAAGTGCTTTTTTTTTTGCGTTTGCATTGGTAGGTGACGCCTTGCATGTCCACGCAATATCAAAGCCCCAACCGCACACAAGTGTATTCCCCGAACAGCCAACCTTCCCACGACTCTACCATGTGATGTATGGCTTCAGGCGCGGGTAATATTTCAGAAGCCTACTCAGACTGGACAGAGACAAACAGTCGACCGAGTTGCAGAAACAAGCATTCAGTAGTTGAGCTTCATATTTTGAAAGTTTCATACGAAAATGTTTTGAGACCAAGAGCGGTGGGTCGTCTTTCGACTTGGTCCAAACGTCCGTTCTTGCCCCCCCCCAAAAAAGGAAATGTTCCGTAGCAAACGAGGTCATTTCTACGCATAAAAGTTATTCAGTCGTTAAGGTTCCATATCTCAGATATTTACGCATCACAATGGTTGGAATGATACTGATTACATTTATTAATGAGCTTTGAAAGAAAAACTATCAAGTCTTCTGTCTTACTTTTGTGGTTCAATGATATTCCATACACTGTAACGCATCAGAACAGGTCAGGAAAAAATACGTCGTTACCCGGCTCCAGCCCAACACGTGTCGTAGCGTTGTTACGAGCGTAACCTTCAACTGAATGTAAGTCTACGATGTGTTATATTGTGATACGTCATTTAAGAATAGATTTTTATCTGTGATAATCGTACTGTACAACGCCAATGCAATGTGCAAAAGTGGCTAACACGCGTTTCGAATTTTTTTATTTTATGCATGAATGAATAAATAAAGTAATGAAACTGTGGTTAAAGGATCAAGCTATGTTATTGCTGCCAGTGCCACAGCTGTACAAATAATACTTTAAATCGTGATTGCTCTTATGAAATCTGTGCCAGGAGTGGGCAGTTACTTTCATCTGGTCGAAGAAGGGGCCAAAGGGCGAAAATCCTCGTAATAAAATTTCTGTATTTAAAAAAACTGTTAAATAACTATAAACTATTATCACTAAAAGAATATACTGCACAAATGCATCATGAAACATAAAGAACGTTATTTATAATTAATTAGATCTCGATATCCTAAATTGTGAGTGTTCTCAAGAAGTCACGAAAATTATTAAAACTAACTAGTAAATAGTATACTAATACCCAAAGCTTCTGTTCGTGAAAATTTCTCCGTAAAATACATAAGCAACATATTCATAAACGACAATTTTACAAACATATAAATACCAATGCGTAAATATAATTTCTCCTTGGTTGTATTATGTACACCCCTGTTCTACGCCACTACAAATAAATACATGCATTACATTGTTAATAAATGACTCAACGGAGAACGGTAATTCTTGAAACGCTGATAGTCTCTTCGGTTATCAAGAAATTCGCCAACTTTAAGAAACTAGAAGGTTCGTTACCGTGCACACAAAAGCACGCCACAAATCTTTATCCCAAGCCAGATTAATCCAGTCCAGACCATCCGACCCTACTCCTTTTCGATCCATTTAATAGATCATTTTTCCTTCCATCTACACCCAGGTCTTCCAACTGGTGTCCTTCCACCCCCTCCCACCCCCCTGTATGATACATACCCCGTGCATAGCATGCCTCTTGGTTTAATAATCCTAATAATATTTGATGAAATATAAGAATAATGATGCTTTTCATTATGCACTTTTTCAAACTCTTTTCATTACATCCCTCTTCGGTTCAAATATTATGCTATGAGCACCCTTAATCTACCGTATAAAACAGGCAGAATTACGAAGAGGCAGGCTTCATCAACAAAGTTATTTTGAGTCATAAATACTTAAAACATATTTCCCTCTCAAATATTTATAAAAAAACTTCACAATTGCAGTGGATGCTAGAGAGTAGTCAACACAACGTCGAGTAACTAACTCTGTATCAGAATTTAAAAGAAAATTCTTACCTTCCAATGATGGCTTCCGTTTCACTGTTTACAACTGCGAAGACAGCAAATAACACAATGGACTCAAATTGCGAACACGGGACTTGGATTTGATCACTACACGCAACTTCAAACATTTCGAAAATTATAATCACTAATTATTATCACAGCACACTTTCGGCACACAAAGGAATCTTCCGGTATAGTTTATATTTCGTTTTACGCACTGAATCTGACGCGAGACAAGGTTTCATTGCGAAACATGAGAACGGAAACAAAACACAATCACAGAACTGTCTCGCCAGAAGAAGCAGCGCAGTATGTGACATTGAATTATGGGTAAACAGATGAAAAACAAGGAAGGTAAAAAAGGTTAGACAACTTGATTTGTTATGCACCAGATTGACCGAACTAGCTAGCTTATGACACACTACTACCAATCCTCTTTGGTGGGAGAAATGCGAACTCCTCGGCGGTGGGAGGGGAGGCATGTTCCCCTCAACCCGTTCTTGCTAGTCATTGCACTTTTCTATATTGCATCGCGACACAATTTCTTTATGCGTTTTATTTATTCTTTATTTAATAAAGCCTTTTACTGCTTAGATAAAGCATATATAGCGTCCAGTGATAAGATAATTATTAAATAACTAGCCTAACGGATTTGGAAGAAGCCGTCTTAACCTCATTCAAGGCACTGTCGGTACTATTCAAATTTTAACTGCGGAAGAAAGAAAGAAATATAAAAACCTTTATCAAGATCATAATTTATCCATTTTATTACAATCATACGTGTTTCATTTTGGCTCCTTCGTAAGAAATCATGAAAAAATAGACATTGCGTTAGTCTCTTTTTCCTTCAATAAACTTCCTGAATAAACCATTAAGTTCCTCGTTACGTAACGTCCAAAATTCATTCTTTTCTTCATAGGTCCAGATAATTTCCTGAACACTTTCATGTGATTTATGTTCTCCTCTCAAACGTGTTACCGCGTTTCATATGCCCATAAAATTCATCTAACAAAATTACTGTTTTCTGCAGTTCATGCATTTAATATACGGACGCATGTGTTCATAGCGTCTCTCCATCACAGGACACGTGTACTGACATGAAAGCGAAAAACAGAACGAGCCAGTATCTGTAATATTTTCCACACCACAACGATGGATCAGATGTAACACCAAGTAAAACTGTTAAATATTGAATAAGTTCGTTCCGATGTATGATACTCTATTACATCCCTAGTAAAGCTTCAAAAGCCCTTGTTTTATTTGCGTTAGGGACATTCATAACAATCATAATCACCGTGTAATACAGACGACATCTTCAGGAAGATTTTATAGTATCACCTCTTTAATTTTAAATATATTTTTCACAAATTACCCTGACTCATTCACACACATACCCTAAAACAGTGTGATAAAGATGATGATATCTGATGTATGTAACTGAATCAGTAAAATTCAAATACTTTTCCTTCGTAATCCGGTTCATATCCAATGCATTTTTCATCCCGGGTACTAAAGTATTTCTGTTCGTTGATTAATATTTTTTATTTTCCCACCCCTACGATAGTGCGTCATTTCGCTCAAGTCACCTCGACTCATGTATTTCCGCATTAAACTACTCATTTATTTACTTTCAGAGTAGTTTCCTTCACGACTGATAGGAAGTCAATTAATTCTCAAAAAAAATATTTAGAAGTTAAAATATTTTTTAAAGGACATAAAAATGAAAATTTAATCCACGAATAGTTGAAGATCATAATAGACTGTAACTTTTACCTCCTTGTATCCTAACTAACAAACTTAAATATTAAAATATACAAAATATAAACTTTACCTGTCACTTTATATGAAATTCAAATTTTATATCTCTTCCCAAAAGACAATACAACTTCTTCAGGGTGTTTCAGAACAAAATTCCTAGAAGAATATTTTAACCTAAGATAAATAAAGCAAAAGGAGGTTAGGGGAGACGGAATAATAAGCAGCTTCATAATTTTCACTCTTCACGACTGTTATTAGGATGAACCAGTTACGAATCAGATGCTTTTGGGATGAGTTGACACGAGAAATTGGTTCCCCTGAACCATGTAAAACAATTTTGTTCATCCTGTTACAGAAATCCCTGTTCTGGTCATCAATGAGTAAGCAAGACCAACCACACGTCTGCAATAAGCCTAGTTGGTATCGCTTTCTGTTCCCGATAATTCAATAACACAAGCCCTTCAGAACACACAGCAACCAGTTGAGGCAGCCGCGTGGAACAAGGGCGTAAGTGCACCAGACAAGACACAATGCAACTCTTGATTTCACTGCTATAAATTGTGGAATATTTATAATGTAACTGACTCTTCAACAGACCTAGCTGTAGCATCGAGGAATTTTTACACGGAAGGTGCTCCAACCGCGAAAACCTAAGGATAAGAAATTTAGTTTATTGTTTGTGTACCTGTATCTAAGTGACACTAACTGCAAACCAGCAATTACTTGGGAGACGAATGGATGGTTCTTGTTTAAAATGGCACAGACATGTAGGATAATTAATTCTTAAAGCTGTTCTTCGCGCACACGAATAGTATTCAGAGAACAGCGTTGGTATAAATCAGGCGCCTGCTTTGTTTTATAGTATTCACAACTCATATAGTTCATAACATCATTTACCATATATAAATCTTGCTGCAAAAGTTGTTAACATGGTTTACCCTACATAAATCTCGCTGAAAATTGCAAAACTTTATACATTAGACGAACACATATATTCCTCCAATGTCGTGATCCCATTTTGCACAGAGATAGAACCAAGACCTAAATGATTCAAAAAGGACATGACTCGGTTAGTGACAACGCATTTACTAAATTCCCCCTCGTTTTCCCCTGAGCTGGTAGAATGTGCTGGACTCTGGAGTTCATACATTATTCCTCCCCAAGTTCCATTTGTGCGACGTTTTCCTACCGTTCTACTGCGCGTCTGGATCGATTACGCTTTCCTCTTTGCCCTAAGTGGGCAACTTTGCCAAATACGGACATAAACGCTTCCCAGATGTTTTCTTGAATTCGTGCAGGCCCCCAGTTCTTACTGAGTATACAGGCCATTGAAATCTTGCATTTGTTAGACAGTCCCGTTTATGCAAGGGGAAATCTTTAAATGCATAATAAAATCTCCTGTTCCACTTCAAACAACATACATCAAAAGTTACTTCTCCTTGTGCAGTTCCGAAATTTATTCTTAAAGTGAGACGGAAATTATGGTTGTTTAAAAACTCTAAAAGAGTTTTTAAACAGAATATTTTGAATCTAAGATACAAGAAGTGAAAGGAGACTGAATAAAAATTACATAGCGAGAAGATGTATACTTTGTACTCTCCAAAAGATAATATTAGGATGATTAAAACAAGAGAGATGAGATGGGCGTGACGTTTAAAAATGTACTTAAAGACCAGAAAAGCATACAGTATTTTAACTGTAAAATCTGAAGGTAAATGGAGATAGGGATTAGCTCTATCTAGTGGGCCCAACTGTGTAGGAACCTGAAGACGGAGATAGAGTCCCATCTCCGAAACGTCGTTTTACGTTTTATATTTACTAGACGATGGATAATATCCAAAAATTTTATTCAATTGACTCTTCACCATCGTCAAGAAGTTTTAGATTTGATACAATAAGAGACGCTTAGGAGACCTAGACGTAGATGAAATCTCACATTCAGGTCAACTTAGATCTCTGAAAATACAAATGCTATATATAGTTTATATTTCAAAAATATCGAATTTATATTTCGAATTCGACATTTACTAGAGGAAATTATACGCAGATTCAGATATAATAAACTACGATAATGTAAGCAAAATCACAGAGAAAAAACGATTTATTAAAATATGTACAAAGCATATACTAGGCTACTACGCCAATTTGCACAGTGTAATGTAACTACATACCCCGAAACAAAGTGGCAGCTCAGCTCGATTGCGTCCGAAGCATCGGTTAACTTCATGAGTGATTCTGATACACGTGTAGAGAGAATAGGTACGGCGAAGCTAATCAGAGATACAGGACACGACTAAAAGCATGGATAAATGGCTTCTGGCTAAAGGCTTACCTCATACTACCGGCGCATTTATAACAGTCGTGACATTTTACTCACTTATAGCCAGAAGTTAAGTAAACATACTTCATTAGAGGCGACTTAAAGCCTGTAAAATGTTTTCATAATATATCTACGTTTCTTTGCTGTCATTTATTTATGTTTACTTAATTTATTGATGCTGAAAATTGCATAATAATAATGTTTGTTCACTTTGTCAAATATTCTTAGGGTAATCATCTCAAATGGGATGAGAGGGAGGGGGTAAACACGAGAAAATTCACAAATTTAGTCTTAAAATCTGAAGGAAAGAGACAAGTTGAGAACGTAGGTACAGATGGTTTGTTAACACTAAAATGGATCTTAATAAAATAGCATGTGTGTTGCATTGACTCATCTGTCTTGCGATAGGGACCAATGACGAGTTTTTTTAAACAAAATAATGAACCTTCGGGTTCCATAAATGATGAGAAGTTTCTTGATAAGCTGAGAGACGTTTAAGTTCTCAAAAACTATTTTCCTTCCGTTAATTACGTTTTAATACTTCCAGAAGAATTTCGAGATGTCTGACTCTCCTTTATACCACTCTTGCTCTCACCCTAGTATATTTTTTCCCGTGCCGACTATACATAATAAAGAAGAGTACGGGCTATTGTGGTTTAGCGTCCATTGTTTTAATTCATTTAGCTGTTATTCCTAAAATCAGCCCTCTATCTTGTAGAAAGAGATGGTGAAGTTTCGAATAGTGCTTCAGTTGAAATATTGCATTTCTGCGTACGATAAAATTACCCTCATTCTCTACCGTTTGATGTTGAACTTTTCTGTCTGTGAACATCAAACTTCGTCACATTTTTTACACTGTTAATACCAAAAGTTATCATAAAACAAACAGTAACATTGTAGCCTACAGAATATCTATGTTGCATTTTACCTACCCTTACTTTATATTAATGCATCACTTTCAAATAAACAAACTGGAACATATTTCTAGCTTCATAGATTTTTAATTAATTTAACAGATTTTAAAAATATTTAAACGACATTTAAACTGCAGTTATATTTTATTTCTACGCAATCAAGCCATCCACGAAGCAGACAGTGTTCTCGAGAGCATTCAACTGTATTCTAACTTGTCCCAGTGAGCCAATCAGAACCACAGCTTTAGCCAACACGAGTTTCGGCTCCAAACTTTGCACATATGGCCAATACGGAAAACCTTCCGCTTTGATTTTGTAACAATATCACTTGGAACTTCACGTCGAGCACAAGGTATTCCTCCATTTCACTTTTAGGGGCCTCGATTATGGCAAAGTTTCACCAGGAAGCACGCAGTAGCTTTAAATGATATATCATTGCTTTCATGAAGTTATTTCCGCTCGAGCTCGTAAAGGTACGCGTTTATTATCGCCAACAATTATTTTCATCGCTTGACACAAAGTTAATGCATTGCTCTATGATTCTTGTTAACTACCTTATTTCCTCCACGTGCACAAGATACCTACTGTCAGAGTCACAGAACTAATAAATAGATCCAAAGAGCGGACAGAGTCCTTCTTGTAAGGCACAGATACCCACTCGACTAATAAAGGAATTCCGCACGGTTTATGAAATCCTGAGGTTCATTACGATGTTCACAAGAGCCCCGCCACTGGTCCCCATTTTGGATTAGATGAGTCCAGTCCATATCTCTCACAACTTTTCAAGAACCATGTTGTTATTATCTTACCATCTACGTCAATGTCTACCACATGATATTTTCCTTCAGGTTCTCAGACTAAAATTATGAATATTTCTCATTTCCCAACTTAATATGATATTGCTGCCCAAATACGCTGGTTCCTAGGTTATTTATCGGCGCCGTGTTAAATATAGAGATTACTTACATAACATTATAATTATGAGCGTTTTAAAACGATTTTGAAAGTTTTGGGGGCATATTTTAATTTGCATATGCAGAGTGAGAAAAATAAAACCCTTATTCGAGAT
Source organism: Zootermopsis nevadensis (assembly GCF_977971745.1). Lineage (NCBI taxonomy): Eukaryota > Metazoa > Arthropoda > Insecta > Blattodea > Termopsidae > Zootermopsis > Zootermopsis nevadensis. The sequence continues at coordinate 3,799,294 of NW_028259148.1, read as the reverse complement.
AATAGGTTAAGATGGCTGTCTTCTGGGGTGTTACGCCATGCCGCCGTTTCAGGGGTACGTGTTGCCTCTGTCATCAAGGCTGTCTGTCTATGAACACAAATCTTGTACTTTGGAAACTAAAAATTTTAAATTTTAAATACTTACTTTGTAAATTAGTACAACTCTATATTCGGATCTGACTTTTGCTTCTGTAACACGCCATCAGGCTTAAGTGTTAGCATAATTAAGGTTTTTTCTTATTTTTAAATTTTGTGATGGGGTAAAATTTTATCTCTGTCGAAATGCGGTCGCCCTCCGCCCTGATGACACATTATAAAATATAGAATAGCGGATGGATGATACTGACAGGGGAAAAGCCGAAGGACTCTGGAAAAGAACAAACCCGTCTCAATGCCCCTTCGTCCACCGCAAATCCACATGGACCGCGCTGGGAGCGAACCAGGGCTTCCGCGGTGAGAAGCCAGCAACTGAACTATGACACAGTTGTCATACTTGAGGTAGGCACGTACCAGACGTAGTGCGTGTTGTCATAAATTGCTCTCTCACATTCCTCAGACAATCCATTACAATTTTGTGGGCAAAATATTTGTATTCCTTGTGTAATCGGCGTTTGATTCCTTACTGATACACCTGATCGCAACAGAACGCCTCAACTAACGCGACTTTAATTGTGTTAGCCATGTGTGCTGACGTATACCGTTGTTTGTTAGTTAGCACGCAGAATAATTCCATTTGAAATTCTATTTGAATTAGACGCTCATTAGTTTAAAATTACATTACTAAGGCACATAGCACAGCGGTTATTACTGTTACATGGGGATTTCAATCTAACATCAATTTGTTAACGATTCAACTCGACAACTTCCCGCTAGAAATTTACATTAAATTGTTACAATAACGTAGGTCTACTGAGACAAACTTCACGACTGAGTATTATGAAACCTACTATTGTAATTAGCAAAGCTGTTCGTAACAATAATTTATACACAGAGTCAATTACCTTCTATTTCTTTGACTGCTTTTATAAATAGGGTAACAGTTATAACAAATTAATAATCACTCAACTCTGTACATAAACTTATTCCCACTAACATTGATCTCCACTACATAAATATTTTCAATCATAACCTCATATCTAACCACTGTCTCAATATTTAAAATTTGTAACATTCAAGAGAAATGCTTCATACAAATTTTAATAATGTTCGTGGCCTATTTTAATGTCTTATTTTACATGCCTCTAGTTCCAATGGTTCATTTTTTTATCACTACAAAAAGAAAAGTTAAACGGGATTTTACGCGGTCCTGTAGATGTGCTCCCTTTCATTGGTATGAATGGTTTTTTCTTCAATCCACCGATATCCTGCTCGCCACGGATGTGGTCAGAAGTGGCCACACAACAGCCCGGACGTAAACCTCTGCGAATACTTCCTTTGCGGTTGCCTTAAGAAAAAACTGTTTCCAAAAAAAAACAGCCTCAATAATACAATTCAGGGCTTTTATTGTTCAAATATGGCGAAATTACGGGGGGGGATATTTGATGTTGAGTTACCATGAACGTATCCTTTCGTGTTTCTGGTGTTGCAGGACAGAACGGTGGTCGTACAAAGCATGTAACCCATAAAGGATAAATATAATAAGAGAAAAATATGTAAATAATTGTGATGAAGTATTTTGAAAAACGGCAATTTTGAATTCCGAGAACATCAGGATAATATTAAAACAGACTGTGAAGCTGACAAGTGAATAAACACGGTTCAGTGTCGTAGTTAAACATGAACTGTTGTATTAACGATGACGAAACCTCGGTTTCTGCTAGCATGGACTTAGATATAATATATTTAAATATAAAATTATTTTGAAGCATTTTCTAAATCTGAAATTTAAAGAGTTGTTATAATGAGAAGTCACATGTAGGATAGTAAATGTTGATCGTCCCGTAACCTTGTGAAAACAAATTAAGATAACGCATGTTTGTAGAAGCCCTACGAAATGATACTACAACTACGTATTAATACGACGTTCTTATCTAGTACTGAGACAATTCAGTAACACAAACAGTTTTGTGTTCACATCTCAGTCGAAACTCTAGGAGCTCATTCAATACACACTCAGGAATAAGTCGAGTTAGAAACGAGTTGACATCTCATTTACGCTACACATTTCCATTCTCTATGACTGAATAGATACACACGACGTTTCGAGATTTATTTCTACTTCCAGCCTTATTTGGCCCTGAATTGTACTGAAAGATACACATAGTTTTGCTTATTTTTGAGATTAGTATTAAGCCGCGACGCCTTAAGAATTCAACTAATATATTATGCTAATTGTAGCGACAAAGCCTTGAACATTAAATACATCGAAGCCATCTTGTCAGAAGGGTATACAAACATATTTGCATAATCGAAGATACTTGAGCAAACAACATAAATCAGTGGGATGCACATAAGGCCATAACGCTGATACTGCTGTTCACAAAGATGCAGACAGTTACATTTGGGACAAAATTCAAACCAAATAAACCAAAAAAAAATATATATCTTTTAAATCGTAAAATCACTGGACACAATTGCGAAGATGATAATGTTGCGTCATATTGTGATAAATATATATTTGTTTTAAATCTTGTCAGTCAGATCACAATAAAATTCCTATTAAATATTAAAATATTACTATAATTAACATTTAAATATTTAAAATATATTAAAATGATGTTCTCTATCGAAATGTTCGATGTTCTAATGTAAATCGAACATTTCGATAGAGAACATCATTTTAATATATTTTAAATATTTAAATGTTAATTATAGTAATATTTTAATATTTAATAGGAATTTTATTGTGATCTGACTGACAAGATTTAAAACAAATACAATTGCGAAGATAAAAATTTCGTCCTGTGACGGAAATCAAATACCAGTCGTCTGATCCCCAGCCAATCACTTTACTGATTGAGATACGCCGACTGATTGTCACAAACCTTTCGACAGTCATTTGTTGGTCGCTGTATTATAAAGTTACGGCCGCTAAATGCAGTAAGCCGATGTTCCAAGTATGTGTGTGTGTATGTTAGTGTGAGTAACTACATTGAGTGTCTATACTAGTCGCTAGTCACAATAGACTAGCTGTCAGACTATCGCCTAGCTCTGTACACGTTTGTAAACGTTTTCTTCCATCACAGAGCACTCTGCCATTATCACTGGATTCGATGTTCAGAATACCTCCAGACGGAGGGTATAATGCTCAGAGAGGCATTTATGAACAGTCGTTCAAAGAGAATTCAAGAGGACGCTGCAGTGAACAAATTGAAAGCTCCTTTAGATTTGGATGAATGTACCTTAAATTACTTATTGATTTTTGAAGCACATGCAGAACGAGATCTGGCTGGTCCTTGCAGAGGGAACGTTCATTGCCTTCGAATTTATTGTTATGCAGTCCCGCACAACAATATTTGTACAATCTTACTTGAAAACATAAGTCTATATTTCATACTACAATAAATGTTCTTTCCTTCTTCGTTTCGTCTTTGTTTATTTTTCTTCAATCTGTGCCTTATTCCACGTCTTTATTTCTGAAAATTACTGTACCCACAAAATTTTTACAAATCAAGAGTGTTAAATACCCGAAAACCACGTTTAGCTATTAAAGCCAAGAAACTGAACTAATTTATACAAGTAAAAATTTTAGTAACAAAGTCTAGTTTCCAATATTTCCCTTTCACTCGTCTTCAAGTCAGATAACAACATTCTTTCAGATTAAGAATACGTGGAGTCTACAGACAGACATGTTCTGACGTTGCAATCAGTGGAGCATCTTTGTCTCTTGCAACATGGGATCTCTCTGCAGACACGGTGGAGGGAAGTTGGCAGAACGAATCTATTGTATCTTTAACACAGTCTTCTTGGGTGACAAACATGTCAATATGGAAACATTCTTGAACATTTCGGAGACTGTTTCTGCCTCTATCATCAGGGACTGATAAACATAACGTTGGAGGCAGAGGCTGTCTCTGAAACGTCGTAGTTACTGAGATGGCTGATAGCTTGAAAGACTTCATTGCTTTCAGGCTACATGGAAACTTCAAATCTTAAAAATATTTATCAGTACGTAAGTACACACACAAGTATAAAGGTTTAAATTAGAAAGAACAAATATTGTAAGTGATGAGCTCTCAATTTTAACAGTTTTTGTAAAATAACACACCATATAAGAATGTTTCCGGCCCCTGTCAGAGAATGTATAATTTTCTAAACACTTACAAAAAAAAATATTGATTTTTTTTTTAAAACTACGTTTAACATGGTTTTCGTCCTTAATTTTTTTTTTCACTGAATGATATAATTCATGTATTTCCTAGGTCAGTGTATTGTCATTATAAAAAATAAAATAATATAGTATAATTGAGGGCTATATAAATATGTTTCCAGCCAGCACAAGTCACTCCTACGTCTGAAAAAAATAAATACTTCTTTGTTATAATGCTTCCCGCGTCTACTATCCACGGATTTGCCCCAAACCGCAGCGCTGATTCATCTGAATTGTCAAATACAAGTGTAGGCGTGAAGTAACTTAATTTAAATAAGATAGCGATTTGTTGTCTATTTTATTTCTATAGTCTGGCACTGAACTGAATAGGACCTGGGACAAGGCAAGACAGGATATAAAATCAAGAGAGAAAATGATGAAGAAAATCGATTTAAACAACAAATTTAGAATGCAGTAATTTGTAAAGCTGTTATTTTATAAAACCCATACTCAAGTTGTGTAATCGACTTTATTATCAAGTTCTGATTAAACACGGTTTCAAATTCAGTAGATTTCAGTAAAAGAAACATTTTCTGTTGAAATTCGGTACACCAAATACAGAAATGCATTAAAAAAAAACGCCTCTCTCTTGAGCCCATATCACCCTGTTTTCAAATTACCACAATTTTTTTATATTATGTTAAGGCGAGAAACAAAATTTCGCATTCATATAAAACAAATGAAATAATACCTAAATGATTATTACCGTTGCCACTTTCATACTGATTTTAACATAACAGAATATCAATCAGCACTTTGATTGATTCTGACAATGAAGTTCGTTGCTTTGTCGACAACTCCGGAGTTAAATTCGCGTTAATTGCTTTCCGGAGAAGATTGTCGATAAATTGGTTTTGACGTTTCAGCGAATTACCAGTACATAATTATTTATACCCTTGACCTTTAGCACTTGTCTCCTATTTGACTGACATCCTACAGGGTCAATTGCTACAAGTTAGCACCTTTCCCATCTGTGCAGACTTCACAGACATACGACGATGTCTTCCAACATTTTAAGCGACGTACTTACTCTACGTGGTAAATGATTGAGATTAATGTTACATTCTCAGTTACGTAAATTAACAAAACCATGTATCTTAATCCAACTCCTCCACAACTTCATTTCTGGTATGTTTCAAAATTAAATTATCAAATATATTATTTTATTTTCTATTTCTAATTTATTAATATTCATTAGTCTTTATATTATTTACTTTACAGGCTGATAGAAAACAACAACAAAACTTTCACCCACACAAAATCATGTTAAGCACGACGTACATATACAGAACAACTTCGAATACGAGAATTAAAATACATTAAAAACTGGAAGAAAACATCATTTGAAATCTGATAAACATCTAACTAAAAGTTGCATTTAAGAGATTATATTTAAGTTTATATAATTTTATACACCTGAAGATGGTTCTTTTAGAACTGAAACATGTCGTGTAAAAATGATGTTCTAATGTAAATCGAACATTTCGATAGAGAATATCATTTAATATATTTTAAATATTTAAATGTTAATTATAGTAATATTTTAATATTAATAGGAATTTTATTGTGATTAGACTGACAAGATTTAAACAAATATTTATTATCTCATTAATCCAGAGACTTAAAGAATTAATCAAATTATCAATTAAAAATGAAGTTGACTGTCTTTTGGGTTTTTGCACTGTGCAGTCTGGTAAAAGTTTACCAACGTTTGAGAGATACCTGCTGCCTCCACCATCATGACTTATCGCCCTGGTCCTTGTTTCTTCCAACATCAGAACTCATGACCTTGATAACGGAGGCAGCAAAGATCTCTGAAACGTCGGTATATGGCGCGACAGCCCAGAAGACAGCCATCTTCAGACTCAATGCCACGAGAACCTCACATCCTACCTAGTTCTTATATTTTTTATGTCTCAAATTTTTCTTTAAATCCACAAGCTAAGCCCATTTTTTAAAGTTCACTATTGGATTGAATTTCCAAGAGCCACTTCAATATCAAGAACTACATGCGGCTTGGTTATGTAACGGAGTTTTGAATTCAAAAGCAATTCAGTAGCACTCGAAGTTATTTCATGGTTCGGTAGAAGAAGAGAATGGCACGTGACTTATAAAACAAACAGAGTACTTTCTGAACAATAAAGGATTACGCTAGACTGAAATTCAAGTGATCTCTCGTTGCCATAGTAACGAATAATTAGATTTGTATTCATGGACGTAACGAGATTTTGTTAGAACATCTGTTACCAATATAACCGATGGCCAAAGCCGTGATGCCTGGAGCTTGTAGGTTACTTTAAATATGCTCTGACGTGATTTAAGCGTCAATCTTACTGTCACATATTCTGAAAATTGATCACTTCATTATTTTGTCCTGGGGTTTCTTAATATTGCAGCAGAGAGACACAAAATTTCTTCAAACGAATGTGGTTTTGACAAGTTTGTGTTACAAAAGCAAAATAATTAGGAAATATTTGATATATATATATATATATATATATATATATATATAAAGTGAACGCAGAAAATTTAGGAGGAACTTTGGTTTTTTCTGTCTTCATTACTGTTTCGTTGTTTGATAAAAAAAACTAATTTTTACACTAATCACTATACAGCACCACGGTGGTAAATAACATAACGCTGATCGAACAACAAAAAATATATATTAGCAAAAGTCATAATAAAGAGAGAATTTTATTATTATTTCAGCAGGGATTACTTTAACAAATACCCAGGTTACCAATGCATACTTCTGCTGGTTTGCTTATAAAATATGTAAAGTAAGGAAAATCGTATACCATTCGTGTACACGGTGCAAACACTAGGCTGTCTTCGAAGTTAGTCTTGTTTGAACTAAACTGACTCTGAAACACAATTACGTGTACAATTGCGCATCATGGAGGCAAAAGGGTACAGGCCTAACTGTGTAATAAAGCAGTCTTCCTGCGGAGCAGTCAGGAACCCTTGGATAACATAAACACTCACAATAAAGACCTACCACTCCTCAGAAGCCACATTACCAGCCCTCTGCCTGTGTATTGCAGAAGCAGGCTAACACTGGTTCGCACTTCAGAGAGTTAAATTTATTACCAGAAAGCACTTCGTCGGGAGTAAATTCAAACATCCTTCAAAGCTCAGGAATTTTAATGCACGTCGTTGTGATTTAAAATCTTATTCATTCTGTCTCAAGACAATGCAACTCTCTTGTCGTGTACAGAAGAAGAGACAGGAATATTAGATTTAATGGTGGATGACAGAAAAGAGCCAGTGATCCTGTTAAAACCGGTCGTTCATATGCAACCTTGAACAAATTGCAAGTGGGAGTTTGTTGTCTGTATATCAGCTCACCCTTCGTATTCATGCAGTGTTACAGTAACGCCTGCACTGATATGTGTAGACTAAACGCCTACCAACCATGTCAGAGAAGTTGCCTATAACGACAGTGTTGTTTTCGTTCGGATGAACGATGTTTAGAGGCACAGACCCCAAATAAAGGAATTCCCTAGTATTTAACATTTTAAAAGGCAAAGCACATTTAGATAATTTTAAAAACTATGTACCTACATCCAAGAAAACACAAGACATCTATGTTTTAAATTAGTGATCTTGTAGTATTTTTTGTTGTGAATAGACACTGTAAACAACATGCGGATATTTAAGAATGTAAAAAAGTTATATGCATATTTATCACTAAACCACAAAGGGTTGAACCATATAAACGTAATATCAATAACAAATGTTTCCTTTGAATTACTAGCATAGTTTCTTAAATAAGGAACTGGACTTTGGGTTTCAGGATTCTTGGGGAGGGTCAGAAAAAATCCATCGTATCCTGATAATGACTTTGGTAAAATATGTGCCTCTGTCCACTGAGCAACTCTCTGGTAACAGGGTCAGAAACTCTGACATCACCAGCAAATAAATTCGCCTTTGGAATCGATCTTAAGCCAGAAGATAAATGTCTTCTTGGACGGACGCTACGCCGTGTAGTCTATTAAACATTTACTGACGATTCGAAGGTGTTTATCGCCTCCACCATCAGAGTGATATCAGTTCTTTTATCTGAGTCTTATGCCATCCGCTTTATTTAGCTACCCAAAAGTCCGTCTTTACATAATTGTCCACATCGTCTGTCTTACGTACTCTTGGGTATTTTAATTTCAGAATTGCTCACAATTTATGTACTTTTCCCAGAGTGAGAATATATTTCCAAATTTTAAAAAAGTTTACAAATTTCATAATCGAAACATACGTTTCTTCCAAAGTAAATTTTACGAAGTAAATGTCATTTTTAAAATAACAACTTCAAAAGAAACTTTCTTTTATCTCCTCAAAGAAAATCCATGGTGTACTTTGTTAAGCATCAGCGTCTAGTCTGTAATTTATAAAAGCTTTGAGATATTATATGAAAGGGCATTACTAAGAAAGATAAATTGTGAAAATCGACTTTCAAAGTAGGGCCACAGATACTGAAACAAATGTTACGATCATCGCATATTACTAAAATATTACAGATATAATTTTAAGAATACAAGCCATCATCCTAACCACTTTGTATACCTACAAGAATGTACGAGTAGTAAATCTTAACATAAAATTGTGTTGGAAAAACATCTCCTAAATCCCCAGAGTGGTTACAAACAACAAAAATCCTTTTCCATTCGAATCTAACTAAATCGTCAAATGCAGTTCCCATAAGTATCTTAGTTCGTCTAGCTTTAAGAACAATTAAACTTTATTTAATATCAGACTATGGTTTAGCCTATTATATTCTTTGATTTTATCTACACAAAATTAACATTTTCAAAATAAATGCCCCCGCCCTGAAATGATATAAAAAAACTTTATTTTAAATGTATCAAATCTATTGTTTTATAAATAAACACTGGGTCTTGTGACAGATCCTTCGTGTTCCATAAAACGCAGGCAATTTCTTGGTTAGTTAAACGTAATATTAGGTTATCAAGAAGGACTCTGCTCCGTGCAGTTAATAAAGTAGTTCGCCTTCATCCTGTGATGTTCCTCGGCCGTTAACAGTAGCTAACGGTGTCAGAAAATAGTTAGGAGACACACAGACATCAAAGCATGCCAGAGGAACACCCTTTGGAAATTGTGCGTATTAATAAAAGGCTACAGAACTGCCATTTTCTGTGTACGAGGGCAAAAAGCAGTTACTTAAGAGGTCAGTATTAAAACCAGTAAACTGAACCTCTTCATTCTCATATTTTACAAAACCAATTATATCTGAACGAAACAATTACCTGGTTACGTCTATAAAATCACGCTTTCAGCAAGGGCTGCATTTGTAATTAAAACTTTTCCGGGACTTCTCGATGCGACCACAAAGAGCGAGGCATGTCCAAACGCCTCGCGTACATATACAACATTCTGCATGAGGAATGTCAGTAAATATACGTCAGGTTACACCACGCAACAAAACCACGAGAAAGCCATCTTTATATTCCCGCAGTGAGAACCTGGAATCTCAACAGTACACATAATATTTCTCATTCCACGAGACTATACAGACTCTGACATTGCTTTTGTCCAAAAATGGGATCGGGTTAAGCTTTGTCGGTAATGGAACAAAAACCTTAATACCTCAGGCGATCAATAACAACCAAAACATATTCAAGAAATTTTTTGTTACGAAGCTTTGGTAATCTTAATGGTTTCTAGTATAAGGCACACATTACTATGTTCTTCGTGTTCACACTAGATTTTTGAGTTTTCTTTAAGGTACGAACTGAATCCTAAATATTATTTAAATGAGCTTCGGCTTCAAACGATTAATTTCTAATCAATAATATTGCGTCTCGTGATTGAATACTTGAGATACGTTCCTGGCTGTAACAATGTCAGGGCGAATAACTATTGTTGACTGTGACTTTAATCAGTTTTGTACATATTATACTCTGTATTATTGAATCGTGTTCACAGATACGAAAAACGAGAAAGAAACTTTGCATATATTTTCTAATACTTCATTAAATACTAAAGATAATTTGTTTCAGAATTCTATTTTATCTTTAATAATCATAAAGTCATATTGAGCATGATGTACATATACAGAACAACATCGAATATGTTATTAAAATGGAATAAAATCTGGAAAAGAACATCGTTTGATATCTGATAAACATCTGATAAAAATGTACACTAAACTAAAATAATATATAGAAAATTGCATTTAAGAAATTTTATTTAAGTTATTATTGATTTGAATCTTTATATAATTATATACACCTAAAGATAGTTCTTTTAGGAACTGAAACATGTCGTGAAAAATGATGTTCTAATATAAATCGAATATTTCGATAAAGAACATCATTTAATATTTTAAATATTTTAAATTTTAATTATTGTAATATTTTAATATTTAATAAGAATTTATTGTGATTAGACGGACAAGATTTAAACAAAACAATTTAATAATCATTTCTATACAGTACTTTCCCTGCGAGATTGCTTGCATCTAGAATTACCATCCATCCAGCAATTTCTCAATATTATGTTAATAAAAAATATACATAGAAAGTTTTGTAATACATGTAAATGTTATGCATCTATATTGTCTTGTTTAAAAGTAAGATATCCGCTTACACATTACGAAAGCTACTTACGTCTTTTCTTTTCGCTGTTGTTTCTTCTTTTTGAAAGCTTTCTTGACCGTAAGGAGTAGAAAAGCTGCCCTGTGAATACTGAGGCCCCCCTCATGTTTTTTCTCTTCGCTACTCATGTTTTTCATTTGTTTTTATATCACAATCATTCACAGTACTTCACTTATAAACTATTTCGAGCTATCCATTGCTGACGTCACAATAATTAACCACAGTTTCATTATTTCACACACTAACTTACTGTTGTACACTCAATGTGTGTGTAGATTTTTCACTTCGAATATATTTCTGTGAGAGATTTTTTTTCATTAGTTGAGAATAATTACTAAGAGAAATCTATCGATATTTCTCTCAGCTCCGAACACTCCAATAAATAATATTTTATATTTAATTATTTGAACTGATAGAAATGACGCTTTCGAGCTCTGGTAAACATTAATGGTGCACTATTGAACACATACTTACATTTTGACGTGCCTAAATTTGTATCATCTTTGGTTTTTAGAGATTTTTAACACAAATTTATGTCGCGTTGTGTCGTAATTTTATATAATAAGGGAGTGGTATTTGCAATATGTTACGACGGAAAATCGTGTTTCTAGCACCCGTTTGCACTCACAGATGAATTACAACTATGTGTTCAAGCTGTAAAGCCACAAACATTGCAGAAATGGTCGGAACTTGTTTTGTCACGGAATGAATGGTTTTTTTTTATCGCACAGAATTTGACGGCACGCGGAAGAAATTGCGATCCAGTTTGGAGAGACAGAAAACGGCAAGGAATTGCACGCGCGTCAGGGACCGTACTGACGTAGACAATCCCCCTCAACTCGCCACTGAGACGCACCCGATTATACTAAAAGTTTAGTGATAGAATACTGAAACTTCACAGCCTCCAGGATTCTGCGCGACTAACCATTGGTAGCACTATAATCGATACTAAAGTAAACTACCAATCACAGGTCATAGCTCACTTGAATCATATCCAATCACCATCTTAACACTTCATCACTTGTCACCTTTGGTCTCTATCTTAATTTCCTATAACGACAGTCTTTCTATTCAGAAGGCAGTCGCCAGAGTTGTACGTAAATCGTTCCATTCCATAAAAAAACATTGACGAGGCAGCTTTAACATAATAATATACAAGACGACAGTCTTTTATTATACGTAAACACAAAAACACGCGTACTAATCACGTGACGTCAATTTCCAGCGTATAAAATATTGTTCACATCATTTACATAACAACAAACTACTGACGAAAGTTCATGTAACACACCCCTCTTTAAACAGCTAAGGTTCATCTCCGTATTCATAAGAGTCCGCCATTGGGGATTATGCTTAACCAGCTGAATCCAGACTACACCCTCATAATACATTTATTTAAAATCATTTTTTTAATATTTCCCTTCTTTACGTATATGTCTGTTACTTTCTTCATTCAGGATTTCCGATTAAAATTCTGTATGCACTTGCCATAACCCAATGCGTGATACATGCCCCAGCCGTAGAATCATACTTGATCTGATCCCCCTTTAAATTATTTGCTTCTAAAATCTAAACGCAAAAAAAACAGTGAAATCCACCACTGCGTTTATCTGCTTCAACTACAATTGGGTTGAGATTAGGAGACTTAGGCAGCCAAGAAATCGGTCCTTTCCCCCCCACCCCAAAAAAAAATCAAATTCAAAAACCCGAAAAATGTCTATTCAAGTGTTCACAAACAAGTTTAATGCTCCAGTCATCTTTACCTCCTATGAACAAGTATGTAGCGTCCCAGGAACGTCCATCTCTGTCTTAAACCCATTTATTTTCTACAGAAATTCGCAATTGGTTCTAATTAAATTCCGTCTTTGGCTGATAAGTTTAGTATCGACGGCTGCATCCGGCTCGTGGACCACAGGCTCCCACATTGGCACCCAGGGCTTCATGCCAAACTCGAGAACCAAGTTTGGAACGCAATTAAAAGTTGCGACCCTTGTAATAGGATAGTTGAAGTAGAGGTTACTTCACGTTTAATTTTCAGTTCATTATTCAAGTCGAGCTCGGGACAAAGCGAAGCTTCCCATACATAATGAGCCCTGCAACATGACACGGATTTAAGATAAAATCTCGTATGTTTCGTGCTTATTCGGAATATGTCATGACCGTCGCAGAATTAAGACCACACGTCAGCTCAGGACACCTTCAGTTCAACTGCTTTGTAAGTGAAAAGAGTAAAAGTAGGTGATTCATTGCCGAGTCATTATATACAGAATCTGTATTTATATCATTAGCGCTAAAATTATATGAGGGTGGAAAAATGTATAAATAATCGACTCCACTCAGTTGAGTCTTCTTTTAGAAGATGATATCCGAGTGGTTAACTGCAATATCGACCAAGAACTAGCCGTTTAACTGTTTCCTGAGCGTGTGAATCCAGTCCACACTTCATACGTAGTTACTTTAAGCTCATTTTGAACATTAACCTGCGAACACTAATATTTCACAACATGCCATGTTATGTTATCTGATACACAGTTTATTCTAATGTACTGTTTAGTCTGGTGTGAATAATTTCTTTTGCGTCTTATATATCATTTCCCTTCATTAACGGCAATGTAGTCGGTAAGCGTTCATGTGTCGAAGGAAAACTACGCCACGCATGATTGGTTATCTTTGTTACAAACAAGATTTTATAAAGAAAAAATTAATATTATCTTATCGGTCATGTTTTGTGTTCTAATTTTAATTTCGTCCTGTCGTTTATCACCCTCACCAATTGTCACTACTATATCGAACAAATCATAATCGATCCATCATTCATTTTACTTTAATGACGAATGAATTTGTTTTGTAACTTCGATTATTTTCGATATACCTTTAATTGTGGATCATATTCTTTGTTATTTCATTTTTGTTTAACATTTCCTTTCAGAAAAGACGATATATAAAACTGTAATTTTATTAAAGCACGCTAAACTGACCTGCAATATAGGCAACACATCTTACACCTGTGTTGGTTGGGTCACGTGACCTTTCCTCCAATTTGTGTATAACCTAACATAACAAGATTAACTCTCTGCGTAATGTTCCAAAAACCAATTTTACACCCACGCAACAAACGAATATGTGGAATAGCATAGGCCTGCTTCTCTGTGACAAGTGTCATCATAAAACCATGGAAATTGTCACAATATCTACCCAATAATTACCCGTACCTGGACCATAGTTTGATCCACACGAATCCATCCCACAACCTGACAGATTATTTCTTTAAGATTCCTTTTAATATCATCCCACCACCAACACCTAGGTGTTGCAAGTGGTCTTCTCTCCCAAATTTTTTTATCTTGGATGCTGAATTTATTTTATTCTCATGTGTGATATATGCCCCACCAGTCTCATAATCCTTGATTTCGACACTATAATAATATGATCACTGATAAAAATAAAAAGGAAACAAGATTAGAATGTTACAAGGTCATGGCTTTTGAAATCCTCCCCTATGGTAATCAACAAACCTGATAAGCAGATAAATGAATTAACTGAAATAAGATTTTTAAGACCAACAGCGTTACACTCATGGATTAGGTTAAAAATTGTAGTACGTGTGCGGCGGAAATCGAGACCTAGACTGTAAAAAGGAATTAGCACAAACATCCTTTAAAGATGAATGAACGATGCGCAGATTGACCACACATAAGATGATTTTCCTTGAAAATGGAACAGGCATACAAGCCTATGTTTTGTGCCTGAAAAGGTAAAATGGTATTCAATCAAGAATAAATATTATAAAAACTTCTCATATCTCATTTACTCCAGTCTCCTGTTACCTCCTCACTCTTAGTTTCAAATATTCCCCTCAGCACATTCTTTTTAACCACCCTGTATGTCTTCCACTGATAGCGAGAGACCAAGTTTCACACCCACATAAAACATCATTGTAAATTTTATTCTTTATATGAGCTGAAAAGATAAAAATATACTGAACTAACCATCAAGAAGCATTTCCTGAATTTAATCTCTTATCCTTTTCTCACAAAGTTCTTTCATCACTACGACCATCTAAACACCCAAAAAACAGAATAACAGCAATCCCAAACTCATCAAAAATGGAAGCAGCAGTTGGATCAGCAGTGTCAGACAACAGACTGAACTGATATTTGGTCCCTGGCAAAGAAAAGGGTTTTTCTTCTAGCATCTGCATCCAGACTAGGTCCCTGGGGGTAAAGCATGGCAGGGGCATGACACAAACGCCTGATTCTAACGCCCGTCCCCGCTGGTTAGGGTTAGGCTCTTCCTTGATTCTCCGTTTCCTATGAATCTAGCGTTTCCACTTGTGCGGCTTACTCATCGCCACGATGAGTGAGGCGGCAAGGACCTCTGAAACATTGGTAAACTTCTACCAGACTACACGACATAACAACCCAGAAGACAGCCATCTTCAGACTCGCCGCCGTGGAAACGTCAACTCCTACAAAACAAAACACTGTTGTAACAGACACACTTGTTAGGTAGTAAAATATTTTACTGAGAAAATGTAACACAACTTTCTATTTAACATTATTTTCAGAAAGATTCATTGGACATAAATTTAATGAAGAACATATATTTAAAAATATTTAATATTTGAATTTTTTATATTTAACAATAAAATAACAAATATATCTAAAGTTGCAACAACAAAAAAACTTTATTAAGGCATCACAAACAGCGATATGACTAAAAATATATCAACCACCACCGCCTGGGTAATTTAACTCTAACAATTTTTCTTTTGTTTATTATATCACAAACATGAAGGTCATGTGACAAACACACACGTTATGTCCCTCAGCACCATCTGTGTAATGTACCTTAAGAGCATCAATATTACCTCCTTTAAACAAGTATTTCCCTCAATAAAAACAAAAACTGCATTATTGCAATGCTATTGCTATGCGTGTAAAGACGTCTGGGAGAGACCAGCAGATGGAATAAGGCTACCCAAGTATTTGCTGAATGCCGAGTAGAGAACGCCAGCACGCTCGACTTCATCTGCCCTGAAGAAATAAAAGTTCGGTTAGCCAGTACTCAATCCAGGTGAAAAAATGGTGTTTTCACAATCAGAACACATATTTACACCAAGTAAGGCATCAATACACCAACGGAATGCTTGTCTTCAAGAAGGCGACAGACATTTTCAGTGTCTGCGAATCAGAACTAAAAAATAACTAATTTGTCTTCTTGACATCTGAACTCATTACAATGAACATTGCTATTTTTAATCAAATAATTCTCTAATTTTTAGTGAGTCAGCAATAGAGAAGGTTCAAAGTATGAGGTGCAAACCCTTGCCTGATGCTCTGTATCTCGCGCTCCCTGTGCATCAACATTGCCTGAATCCTGTCCAACTCCTTGGCCTGTTCTCTCTCCCTCAGAGTCTGAGCTGCTGTCAACTCACTCACTCTCCTTTGCTGATCATCAATCAGCCTCTGAAGCTTCTCCACGTCTTGCTTCTTGGCTTCCAAGTGGCTTCGGCTCTCTGACAACTCAGCCCGGAGATGTTGTGATGTCACACGTTCTGTTGACAGTTCCTAAAGTATCATTAACATAATATTTTAAATAATTTGCTGTGCTCATTTCAGATAAATATTGCTCTATCGATGTAACAATGCTTCATTTCCTTTAGAATAAAACTTTATGGGATGCCTTCAGAGCAACCTGAAAACAACAGTCTTGTTCATCTGAATTGCCAATGTCTTAACAGAATTTTAAAGAAAATATTTACTGAAATTTCATGTTGTTTTTATTTTTGGTATTAGGAAACAATGCTATGGACGTATCTAGCATAAAAATCCAATTGTAAGTTTCAAATAAGCATTTTAGCATAAAAATCAAATAAAAAACTGGCCTCCTGGAGTTGTGAAAGCCTCCTCTGAGGTTCTCTGAATTCTGCCATGAAGACACTGTTCTGCTGTTGAAGCTGAGTCATGGTTGAATGGGACAAAGCTAACTGCTTCTCCAGAGATACCTTCTCTTCCTGTAGCAACTTAATTTTCTCTTCGTACTGATCGAGTTTCGTAATCTATGTACAAAACAAACATCACGTGAAAGACGTCTTTGATATATGTGCCTTAAAATACTAAAAGAGAGGCAGGCAATAATAGAATGTAATCAAAGACAAAATACTGTAGAGGAAAATTAGTATAAAGTTCAGTAAAAGCACTCATTTATGAAATTCCAAGGGTCCTGTAAATTTTCCAGTTCCACAGAGGCTCTCATTTAACACAGGCACTACCACGACCATCCTCCCACTCAATGTTACATAACCCATGCAGTTCAGAAAGTAAAAACTAAAGACCATCAGACATACCTCTCTGACTTTGGCTTGCCGCTGTGCTGCAGACAGATCCTCCTGCCACTGAGCACGCTCACGATGTAGTTGAGTGCGCACTTCACTCAAGCTGTGTTCTGCAACTTCCTTTCCCTGCTCTAGCAACCTTACTTGGTTCTGATATCTCTTCTCTGTCTCCATTAGTAATTCCTGACTTACCCTTTGTTCTTCTACCAGAGATTCTGCAACATCAGAAGCCATAATTTTTGTAAAATTCAGGACACGTGAACTGAAAAAAGCCAAGGCAAGAAAATTACATAATTATATCCTACAGGTCAAAGAAAATAAATGTAAAATACTGTATGAAACAGATATTTCATTATAATCTTAAAAATGGGAGATCATACAGGACATTGGACAGCATCTTGACTGCTTTGGGCTGAATAAAAAAAAAAAGACTCCACATCAGGTTCACAAAGTCGGTGCCTAAAGTATTCAGTCACTCCAAGTACGATGCAGACGCCATTTCTATGTCTCTTTCCATGCCACTGGCCTTCGTTCATGTTACAGATTTATTTTGACTTGCATCTCCCAAACTAAAAAGGATGGGTAATGATGAACAATAAAAGGAATGGGATCAGAATACTTTTTCATACTTGGAGTGTCACAATTATAAATCTAAAAAAATAAACAAATCTGAGGCCAGAGACATTCAATTTAGAAATTATAGCAAAAGTGTTTCAAAAAATTATATTTCCTTTCAATGTTTTATTTGGTTAGTATGATCACATGAATTCACCAACAGCAAAACATTTCAGACCTTGGTGTTTCTTCCGAACATTCTTCAACGTTTCATTCAACTGTAAAGTCTCAGCTACTAGTCTCTTCATTTCTTCAGCCTGTGAAGCCAATTTCAATTCCAATTGTTTTCTCTGGTCAAATTCTGATGCCAACTTGATTTCATGCTCCGCTATTACTGCGTGTATTTGCCCAGCTTTCTCTTCTAATTGCTGCAACAGTATAAGCATATCATTCCTAAGTCTAAATTCTTCTGATGAGACTTTTTTATCACAAACCTGATTATTATTCTGGGCATTCTTAAGATAGATGGAAACAGGATTCAACCTGTTGAAAAGGCACTTTAAAGGAGTGTCAAATGATAAACAGCAGTCAACACTCATATGTGATGGTATGTGATACTTCACGGGCTCTTCTGGTGAAACAGACAAAGCCAAACCTGTCTTCCGTTACACACTAGTGTTTAGGCTGTTGCTCAGTAACAGACTTTATCATTCAAGCAAAAACAATAACTTAAGACAGTAATGGAATATTTCCAAGTACAGCAGTAACTTTAAAGTAAATAAATAATATCACTGCAGTTCACATTTGTTATTAATCATCATTGTATCAACAAAATGGTAAATCATATTACCTTTTGCCAATCTTCCCTCTGTTTTTTATCTCGTTCTACAAGTTTCTGATACATCTTGTCTTTATCAACGAGAAGGTTTTCTTGCTGTTTGAGAGTTTTGTCTATCGTAGTCAGGCGTTCCTGCAGCATATTGATGGTTGAGGCTCGCTCTGATAAAACGTTTTCCAGTTGACTGATCCGGGTCTCACTTT
The DNA here is from genome assembly GCF_977971745.1 of Zootermopsis nevadensis. Taxonomy (NCBI): domain Eukaryota; kingdom Metazoa; phylum Arthropoda; class Insecta; order Blattodea; family Termopsidae; genus Zootermopsis; species Zootermopsis nevadensis. The sequence continues at coordinate 3,780,442 of NW_028259148.1, read as the reverse complement.
CTCTATATGAAAGATTACCATCATCAGCCCAAAAGACACTGCACATTTTGAAATATAAATTAGATGTTGTGCTTCTGGTATGTCCCAATCATAGACAGGTTTGGTTCTGAACTGTATGATTCATGTTTTTACAATTATGATACAACACCTAGGCCAATCTGAACTAACGTTCAATGATGCAACATCAACAGTTTCAACCTGTGAAAAATGCAAATAATATAAAAAGGTTGGAACAAGGTTACTCTATGGATTAGCCCCTTCTATTACACCAAACAGGATTGGAATTTTTGCCTGATCATGCGATAATGGGAGCAGAGCCAGTTCCTGAAATACATTGGCTTCATTTCTAAAATATTGAAAATAGATCAAGTTCACAAAAATAACAATACAGAATATAATACACTATCATTAGAACACAGTCCTGATTCTGTAGCCTAACTAATTCAGACCTGAACAAAGATCCAAATAAATTCTGAAGTGTGTAAATATTTCAATAATTTACCATTCTGATGCTGAACTATTTCTATCACATGTGATACAACGCAGGTTTAACGAACATGTCAGGTTGAGGACTATTATAATTTACTGGTGCATTTCAACTACACTGCATTAATTTATTACCTTACTACTTGACGGAGTCTCATCTCATTACTTCTTGACAGTTCCTGAATTTCATTTGTCTGTTCTTCTTCAAGTCTCTTCAGATGTCGCTTCAGAAAGTCTGTCTTCAGTTCGCAGTCTTTACGGAGCCTTTCTCTCGAACCATTATGTTGTGCGCATTGTTCTGAAAAGGAAAAAAAGTGTTTCTATAAATAAAAAATACATAAATACTACATTCACATTAACAATATATATATATATTTTGTGAGACATTTTTATTTTTCATTTCATCCTTCATACACTTTGTGTCAAATAAGCGCTTTATACCTACACACAAGAAATAATTTATAATAAATCACAATTTCACTCAACACTTCACTACTGTTTATTTAAATGTACGTAGCATAACCTCAAAAATGGAGACACTAGGAAAAAAATCACATGGCAGTAGTAGACAGCAGCGGCATGTAGCTGTCATGCTGTCAAATCTGTTATTCCTACAGCTTCCTGTCAAGATTTAAGATACTGTATGAATTTCACACCTGAAAATAGTCATATTTCTACTGTATTGTCATAAAACTACAAGTTTAGTGAAATGAAAACCTGAATTCAGTCCAACATACTTAATTTGTACGTGTACAGAAAAAAAAATGTATAAATTTCTGAATTTGCAACTGGTGTCATGGGAATTAGTTTCCTGGCAACAGAATCCATGATGATAATCTTTAACTAATGACAGAATTTCATTTACCATACTTCATTATGCAAATCATTTTCACTACTGTTCAAGGTATCCATGAAAAACAACGCAATAACACTGATGCTTACCAATTGACTTCACCAGATCATCAGACATGCAGTTGCCTGTAAGCATGATTTCTATCAGTGTCTGGTTAATCTGCATTGCTTCACGCAAAGAATGCCCTCCTTTCCATCCAAGATTATTCCATCTGATATCTGCAAATAATTTAAAAACAAATGACAATGTGACTTAATTAAATTCAAATGTTTACTACATGATGATAAATTAAACATAAATGTTTTCCTTTCTTAGAAGCAATAAAGAAGTAAATACTTAGTAACTAAACTTCCTCAAGCAGTTGATACCTTCTCAACTGGTCAAAAAGTTCCCTTCTTTTATAACTGTGTTCACAAATGACATCCATTAGACTCTTTCCTGAGTCAGCTGAAACCAGTCCAACTTCACAATCTATATCTTGAATATTAATTTTAATATTATCCTCACACCTATGCCCAATTTCTTAAGTGAACTCTTATGTTGAGGTTTCTTGATCAAAACTACATATATAATCAATCAATATGTGTGACATTGCTCTCAACCTGTTAATTTTAGAAAGTAGTCATAAAACAAAATGAGTATTACCATGCATTAATCATCTTACAACTTTACAAATCAAGACTTCTGAATATCCTCTTTAAGTACTGTACATTTATAATTCTATGTTAGTATACTGAACTCAGTGCAGATTGTAAAGAAATCAAATCCTGGTTGAATCATAATTCTTTTACATACATGGACCTTCAACACATTCATACTGCATGCTGCAATGCTTAAACTCCGGGATAACAGTACCTTTCTTATTGCCTTATATATACTAACATTTATGCCATTCAGTTATTTTAAAATCTTAAAATATTGTGCTACTTATCCAAACTGACCCAGTGTCTTGAGTGAAGTATTTAATTTTATAGCATCACTAAGGTATTGTCCACACTCAGGAGAAAGCTGGTTGTTCTGTAAGTCCAAGAACTCAAGCACCTTGTTTACCGCCAGGCCTTCACAGAACTGTGAAAAAGCATCCACAAAGATGCCTATACTATTCCATTCCAATGACAGTCTGAAACATTGACATTTATTTTATAAACAATAATGCATATTTTACTGTATGACACATAATGCATCAGCTATACTGAATTATTAACATCTTGATGGCAAAACACACCTTCCAGCTACGAATAAAAAAAATTCACACTGAAAAAGCTCTTAATTCCACATAACAGAGGCCTTCTTCAAAAGCTGACCATCACTCAAACGGTCAACAAACTCCTCAACTTTCATAGATGCTAAAGGTTCATTACCATGCCCACAAGTCCATCAGTGTGATCTATTCATTGCATATTTTCTAGTGCTTACATCACTCTTGATGTAAAACTGCATATGTTAATTATTAAATTAAAAGCCTTGGAATTAGAAAGTTCAAAGTAGTCTATACATGTCAGCCAGAGAACAGGCGTTTTAGAAAACAATTTCCAGAATGCAGTGTTTTTCTGGTAGGGTTGTTCACATTGCCTGGCTTACAGGAAATTATAATAAGTATCCTCCCATATTATCTACCTAGTACATAAAACAAGCATATTTGAGTCACCTTTTCAGAGTACAGTTATGCTTTAGCACTGTTCCAAGGTATGCAACACCAGCAGCCTGTATAGCATTGCTCCTAAGAATAAGACACTGAACACTGCAGTCATGACTTAAAGATGCAAGCAGTGGTGTTAATCCCCGAGGCGGAATCAAACAGTCACTCAAGTCCAACACATTAATGTTCACGGAACAACTTATTATTCTTCCAAGACTCTCCCATGTCCATGCTGACAGGGTCCTTCTTGATAAATTTAATTTTCCAGTTTCACTGAAATAGTGAAAAGTAAAAGCAAGGTTAGTTTTTACAGGCAAGCGGGCTTTTATTATTTATGACTACTAACAGAACATACTGGCTACACAAAACACCCAGTCTTCTTAATGATCATATCTGCTATCCTCTGCTACTTTTATGGGATAACTACAGCAAAATTACACATACGTCTGTCATGCGAGACAGAAAACAATTATAAACAGAATGCCTTACACTGCTGCTTTCAAAGCTGCCACCACTTCTTCTTTCGGTTGGACATTGTTCTTTTGGCAGAGCTTTGTGTATTCCTGTATTTCACTTGACATTTGGAAGTTTCTTTCTATCTCACAAACGACTAAGCATTTGTGAAATATATTTTCAATTGCGATGTGTACAGTTCTGTACCCTAATGGCAATCCAACTTCTGCACGAGTAGTATTAGGTAGTTTTTCTATGCTTGGTATTATATGTGCCCCTATGTTGGTATCCCAGATTTGTATTGTCGGTGGTTGTGTGTGGTGTGTTGGTTAGGTATTACGTGTAAGATTTATTAAAATTGTTTGTTAGTAACTATTGACGGTATGTTCGAAGGGGAAGAAGTCCCGCATTTTAATGCACCAGTTATTCAAGATAATTCAACTGGTTGGGGTCCGTGCGACATGCCTGACCAATTTAAGGACATGCCGTATCAGCCATTCTCGAAAGGAGATCGCTTAGGAAAGGTAAAGCACGTGAAACGAATGACATATGTTCGAAGTATGTGAATGTTATTCCTCTTCATATGCATTTACGATGAAGAAAATATGCTTACTGTGCAACTCTTCTTTACGTATTAGCTGTACATAATTATTCATTTTCAGATATCTGATTGGACAGGTGCAGCATTCCAGGATAAGAAGTACATAAGTGAGTAACTCATTGCACTGTGGTAGTAAATACATTTGGGATTAGTAATGGTTACAGATGTTTGAAAGCACATACGGAAGTAGTGGGCCTATGTTAAAGTGTTTACCTACTAAAACTTTTTCCGATTATGTAAGGTAAATATCGACAAATTTCATTTAGACCAAAGTTGCTTGGACAAAGCAGGTTCAAAGTTGACCTCTGGTCATGGTATAACTCTGTGGTCAGTATGGTTCTATGTGAGTAAAGCCTGATGTTTGACCCAGTGGATTAAATGTTGGATGCTCTATAAATGTTAATTATCTTGGGTGTACTGGTTCTGAAACAGATCTGAAATCTGAACTAACACAGAAAAGTAACTGAGCAACACTTTGAAAGGAGAGATGAACTCTGTACAACAGTTTTTCAGTAGAAATGTAGCTTTATAACACAGGATATGAAAATAACTCAAAAAAAATTAAAATAGTATTGTTCAAGAAAAAATACATCTTACAGGTAATGAAATTGAAATCCATTGCCATCTTATGACGTCCCTTCACACAACTAGAGTGTCATAATTAGTGTCAAATAACCGACTTCATTTCCAAATTTGTCGGTTTTTATTGAGGCTAGAACAGTAAACAGCAACTCAGAATGTAACTAACTGGTGTTCTGTACAGAAGCTACGAGTTTTATCTGTTTCATATCAATCCATTCAATAATAACAGCACTCGTACTATGAGATCAGTTTTCTTTAACTAATTATGGTAGATCTGCACTAAGTGTTATCTCAGTTTGAATTTGGTTTAATTTACTTCATTTTAACGGCCACTTGTGGGTTTGCACTTGTACATATATTTTCAGACTTCAGTTGAGAATGTACTATCATGTGTAAGTTTCTTATATTTACGTTTGTATTTTTGTTGGAACTCAGTTTACAGCGCTACTGTTATACATGCATTATTGTGTATAAATTTTATTCTTTTTATTTTAGTTTAAGGGCCTAATGCACTTTCATGTATCTCACTAATCATGTATTCATCTGAGAGAAAAATGATTTGAGTAAACATGAAGTGCACGTGTTGTGCTGGGTGCAATATTTGCACTTTTTATAAACTTGGAAAGAAGGCTACTGGCTTTGGAATGGAAAATGCCAAAAATGCAATTGTAATTGAGTTAAAGTTAGACTTTTGTTACATTACTTATATAGTTGTCTTTGTATTGCTCAGATAAATATCAGTCTCAGTTTGGTGGTGGGAGTCAGTATGCTTACTATCACGATGAGGATGAGAGCACTTTCCATCTTGTGGACACAACTCGTGTACAGAAACCACCATATCAGCGTGGGCGTTTTCGTCAGAATCAGCGGAACCTTCGTGGTCGCGGTGGACAACGTGGCTCTCATCAAAATCAGTTACAGTTGTTGGGGAAGGGACTCAAGATGAGAGACAGGTGATAAACATTTTGATAAAGAAAACATGGTATTTCAGATGGATTGTTCGTGTGACATTGAAAAGGTCATTGAATGTGGTGGTTTTCAGAATAAAAGTAGTATAAACTGTACTTACGCATTGTTGTATAAACAAAGATTTTGTCAAAATTTGCATTTCCACTTGTAGAACTGTTATGTAAGATATACATATTATTTTTACTTTATGCTTCTAGATCACTTTGACCAAATATTTGCCAACATGCGCGCACGCGCGCGCACACACACACTGTGGCTTGTTCAGAAAAGACAAAATACTTACAGAGCAAAGTTCACTGTTCCTTCATGTATAAATGTACAGTGTCCCAAAAAGATGTATACATAGCAGCAACTTTGGTGGCCACTTGCCAGTCAGTTGCTCCATTGAATTATTCACACTTGTACTTGAGAATTTAGGAAGAGTACGTATCACGATAGAGTTTACATATTCTTAACTAATGAAAGAAAAGATTGACCTAGTCTTATCTGTTATGAAATTGGTACCACATGTTGCCAGGAATCAGAGACAACAGCGTAAATGGCCACAGCGCCAAGGTATGCGCAACAACAAAAATCAGCCACCAATTAAGAGTCGTGATGCTTCAGTGACGGTGCGTCCTGACTGGACCACTATTGAAGAAATGGATTTTCCTCGGCTAACCAAATTGTCTTTACCCAATGTGAAGGAGGGAGAGGATATGTAAGTTGTTTCTTTGTCATAGAAATAAATCTGTTTTAGTAATTGTTGGTATTCTTGAAGGCAGTCATTACTCTTTCTAAAGTGTACGTAAAACTTGGATTTTGTGTGTGCCTGTCTGTTGGATACCATCTGCTTAGCCATCCTTAGGGATGTTTCACTATCATGTTACTGTTTATTTATATGCAGTATTGGATGAAATCAGGAGTTGTATTCCTCAATCATAATTCATAGTTTTGCGTTTTTATGAGTACATAACTGGGTTTTTCCACATGTGCTAGACATTTATAATTTCAGGAATTAACTGCCATGGTTTAGAAATACGTTGTCTTAAAATATAGATGAGTTTCAGGAAATGTAATTATTCAGTCTTGATTCACTAGCTGTTTCTTTTTATTGCAGTAGTTGTTGTGGGTCGCTGGAATACTATGACAAGACATACGATCGTGTAAACGTGAAAAATGAGAAACCACTGCAGCGTATTGACCGTATCTTCCATACTGTTACTACTACTGATGATCCAGTGATACGTAAACTCAGTAAAACTGAGGGCAATGTGTATGCTACAGATGCCATTTTAGCTACACTCATGTGCTGTACCCGCTCAAATTACTCATGGGACATTGTTATTGAGAAAATTGGAGACAAACTGTTTTTTGACAAGCGGGACAACACAGAATTTGGTAATGTGCAATCTGATTTATTGGTTGCTGTTGTCTTATCAGTATAAGACGGACATTCATTGGTAACATCTTTTTTATGTATTACAGATTTGTTAACAGTGAATGAGACTTCAGTGGAACCACCACAGGATGATGGCAATAGCCTAAATTCTCCTCGTAACTTGGCTCTTGAAGCTACATTCATTAATCATAACTTCTCACAGCAAGTGCTGAAAACGGTAACTAATATTTTAATTATTCTTTTCTGTATATTTTGTCTGCCATCTTAATTTTAATGGAAACAATATTTCGGAGAAAGAAATTTGTCTTTGTCCTCAGATAGATTGTACAGATTCCAGTCTCCAAAATGTCACCTTTTAATTAGAATTAGGGCGATGGTTAATGTCTAAAGTGATTGTCATTGTAATGTTTTACCTTGACATTTAAAATACTTGTTGTTCATGATTTATATTTTGTCTTTATTTCCATAGCACTGATAAATGTGTGTGATCTAGTCTTGTATCTGTTAACAGGGTGAACCTCGCTACAAATTTGAGGAAGGCAACCCATTTATCTCTGAGGAGGAAGCAGGTGAAGTGGCCTCAGTAGCTTACAGATATCGCAAATGGGATCTGGATAATGGAGTGGTGTTAATTTCTCGATGTGAACATGATGCTGTTATGCATGGCCCCAACGGGGAACTTCAGTTTGTCACCATCAAAGCACTAAATGAATGGGATTCTAAGGTATGTGGTCTTCAGTCTGGTTTCTTAAGGGTGTATGATGATATTGAGTGAAGACTGTTCAGAATCACGTGTATGGATATTTTCATACAAGTTATTGCTAGCCATCGCTGTGTTTTTGCTTCAATAATTATAAGACATTTCTGAGAAGAATATAGGGTGACTATGATATATGAATTGTATATTTTCACTTAAATGGTTGTACATAACAAAAGTGTAGACCCCATTACAATTTAAACTTTTATGTAGAATATTTTTCACTTTAATGAATATTTAACCAATGCGCCGTAAAAGAAAATCCTGCTTCTAGGTGGTGTGAATAACTTTGCAACACTGTATTTTTATTTTTAGCGTAATACAACTGTTGAATGTGGCTGAATATTTCTTTCTTGCAGTTGTCTGGTGGTGTAGAATGGCGTCAGAAGTTGGATACTCAGCGAGGAGCTGTGCTTGCAAATGAGTTAAGGAATAATGCCTGCAAACTTGCAAAATGGACTGTACAAGCCCTTCTGGCAGGATCAGATCAGGTCAAATTTGGGTACGTACAATTGCAGTAAAGGGATCAGTTACAGCCTAAACAACGATGGATGGATTTTCTTTTCACTGCCGTGTCCACACTGGTCTTGGGTCCCACTCGTATATGTTTAACAGATGCTGGGGGCTTTTCTGCAGAGTTGAAGTGACTTTTGTTTGTACCTGACTGCTCACCTCCATACATCTTCATGGTTTGGTACTTGAGCACAGGGACGCTAATCTACATTATGTGTCTTTGAAGTATTGCAAAAATTGATCCATATGAAATTTGAGGTTCTGTTGGTGATAATTGGTGATAAGTGTGTAGACTGTCTTCTAGGTTGTAATACTCTGCGTAACCTGGTAGAAGTTCACCGATGTTTCAGATGTACTTGCTGCATCCATCTTCAAAGTAATGAGTCCAGTATTGTACTCCCATTTGCTAGTAATCACTGTTTATGATGAAGATGCCAGGAACAACCTGTCTTTTTCTGTCTTTTGCTATGTAAAATTAAAAAATGTATGTTTCCAATAATCTCTCTCGCTATAATGAACATCTGATTACAGGCTGTACTCATTATTTCATGGTTACACAGTATAAATCACAAAATCAATGCAGAAAACTATGAAACAGTATATTATTATAATTCTAGATATGTTTCCCGTGCTCATGTTCGAGACTCATCCAAACATGTGATCTTGGGCACACAACAATATAAGCCAAACGAGTTTGCAACACAGATCAATCTGAACATGGACAATGCGTGGGGTATACTCCGTTGTATTGTGGATATCTGCATGAAACAGAAAGATGGAAAGTATCTCATCATGAAAGACCCCAACAAGCCGATGATTCGACTGTATGACATACCAGACAACACCTTTGAGTCAGACAATGAAGATGCAGATGATGAAGAGATAGGTGAGTGAATGCGAAGAAATATGAAAACATGCATTACCAATCAGAGACTTATACTTAACAAGGAATGTTAAAGAAACTTTATTTATAGCAGGAAGCAATTATAATCTTATACAGAATGATTTAGTAGTATGGTTTAACCAACTGAACATTTATCAGCTTCTTGAAGATGTAGTTCCATGAGGTTATTTGTACGCTTCGAGGTTAGAAATTCTAGTTACATTATATAATTTTTTCTTATGTTTATTCGTTTTACATCAATCAGTTATCACATTTTGTAAAAAGTGCACATGGTTTATACCATAAAAATATACCCTGAAATATGGGAACCCTTAGATTGACATTTTTAATTGGAGGTATTGTAATTGCATACTTTTTACATTTATGTCTGATTGTTTTCTTTCTTTCTTTCTTTCTGTTTAGCTGACAACACTTTTCAGCCTTTGTATCCTTATTCATCTATAAAGAGGATCTGAACAGATTGAAGGCATTCTTGTTCATAGTAAGTTCCCTTCCGATAATGTAAAGTGACTGCACTGTGCTGGCACATCTTAATGTGAAGTAGAGGACTTAGAACCATGAAACAAAATAAAGCTACATAGTATAAAAGAATCATACTTTTATTACTCTTTGGTCTCCAATGTTGTTAGTTTCATTTGATTGAATTAGAAAATGGATAGGGAAAACTGGGACAGGATGTGAGCTTAATCATCGAAGGAAGAAAAAATTAGACCATCATGGGATCTGTTTATTTTTCTGGTTCATCTGTTTCTGAATGGGGTCATGAACACATTTTGAATTTATATAGGGTTCTCACTTTTAATGCTTTATAATATATGCATTTAATGGTATTATTGCATGCTACATTTTCTTAAGAATAATCATAGTTTGGTCTAATTAAATGCACCAATCACATCCATACATTTTTATGCTGAATTTTCCGTGGTCAGGGTGTTTCGTATTCTTGCATAACAAGTTTCAGTTTGCAAATTGTTGCTTCCACATCTGCATCAGTAATCTCATAGTAAGTAACAAGTCTGGCAGACTTATTTGTTACGGGGCAGATCTTAATAATTGCAGTTTTGTTTCCAAGTTTGGCAGCTTCATTTTTTGTGACCTGTAATTGACAGTTATCTTTAGAATTTTACATAAAAGATTTTGTACGCCATTATTTGCTTTGATTTTTAAACTTGTTAATTTTGTTTGCTTCTGAATGTGAAATGGCCTAACACAGTAATATTTGTGTTTATTTAAATTTATGTATTGCACATTTATAGACTTTATATAAATCTAATAGGATGAACTGAAGTAATATATCTGCATCTACATTATTATGATATTCCGTCAGAAATTAATCTTTAAATGTGTTGCACTGTAACAGTCTCTTGAATATAACCGTTTCCTTTCATAATGTCTGCACCCTGTTTTGTCTCCGTAAACATATCTTAAAAAATTAGCATTAATGAATGTATTACAAAACAGGAGGGACATACAAGTCTCACAGAACTTAACAGGGCTGTCAGGATATCTCAGTATAGAACCACTGATCCTGAAGAAAAGATAAAAAAAAATAGTATGGACACTAAACTGACAGCCTGTACTTGGAAGCAAGAAGAATAAAATATATTGGCTCAGCAAGTAATGATATGCATTTTATTAATTAAAAAAAAGATAATATGTAGTATGTTATGAATTCAGGCAGTACTGAATTTGAATTCAGGTCAAAATTGGGTCTAATTTCACTATAAAATTTCTTTCTCCATTTTTTCAGCTGCTTTTGTAGTGCATCTATACTTTGTGACTATCTTAAGCTGCGCTATCCTATCGTTATATTATTTTGGGTCTGTTTCTTAAAAGCTCAAAGATAATGGATCCAGTTCTTGACTGGTATTATAATCTTACCATCGCTAAACGATTACAGAATTCTTCAGAAGTGATCTGTTGACTGTTGATATTTATCATGACAATATTAGTCTGGAGATTTTCATAGTCAACTTGAAAGATTTTACTGCCAGATTCAGCAACAGCTGAAAAGAAAATTGTTGGTACACTGTATTAAATACCTGTAACCCTCTGGCTTAACACATTTTATCAGCATATTCAACATTGTGCATTTGCAAATGTTTTCACAATTGTCAGTTTGGTGAGTGTAAATTAGAAAATGGGTGCAGGATGCTGAAATTGGCTGCAACCATAATTCATAAATAAGCAACTGATTACAAAACATTCAACATATGGTGATACATCGACTGTTTTGTATTAATCATTTGCTGTTTATGAATACAAACACAGTTTTTTGTTTCACATTTTTACCGGCGGATTTGCTTGTTTGTGTGCAACCCCACCCCCCAATTAAACACTTCGTACAAAAGTTTTATAATTCATTCTCCTTTCCAAATAATATTAGGGCAATCCAGTAAAGTATGATGAATTGGGCAGTACATGTAGCGCACATGTAACCATAATAGAGAGGGGAAAAAAGTTTGATGACTAGAATCCCTGTGCATCAACAGTGCCAAGCTACCCAATCCTATCATTCGTACTAGGGTACAGAACCCAGAGAATATATCTATGGTTCTTACGATTCAACAAAGTAACAAGGATATTCTTATTTCTTTGCAGAGCAGAGTTTTTTTATGGCTGCTGTATTCAACCCTTCGTTACCTTTCCCAATGGCATTGGCCCTGTTGTGATCTTCTGCAAGCCTGACCACCATAGTATCAAGTGCCACAATTCCTGCTGCTGCTATCACACCCGCTTGCCTCATTCCTCCACCCAGTGCCTTCCTTAAACGTCGGCTCCTACAACATAAGTATATACACACATTATTGATATTTGAGGTTCTCGCTGCAGTGGATATGAAGATCTCTGGGATATTTTGTCGTGTCTGGTATAAGTTTGCTGGCATTTCAGAGGTACTTGCTGCCCTGATGATGAGAATCATCAGTACACATCTACCAGTCTACATGGTGCATCATCCCAAAAGTCTTCTTCAAGTACACACATTATAGTATACAAATGAGTTATGTTTAAGTAATACTTTAATATATTTAATTATAAAGACTTGAACAGGATGTTTACCTTTATTTGCACTGCCACACTTCTCATTGGTTATTCCACAGACCAGCAAGTGAAGTACAATGGCCAGTTATTAAAATTTGTGAAATTCACAAATTTTTTTTTCCCTTGCCTGATTGCCTGTCTCAGTTGTGTAGATAATCTTAAAACATAAAACTCATCCAAATTCTTTGAAACAAGTAGCAGATTTAGTCTTACCTGTCATCAAAGGCGTTTTGATTCTACCTGTCACGTTACAGGTTAGCAACTGTAATTCTATCCCAAACAAGATTCAAGGACACAGACACATTCACATTTTTCTGTGTTCTGTGCGTACAGACTTTGCAATGAGGCAAATCCCTGTTCAAGGAGTCCTATTTAATGTATGAATATCTTTCTAATTCATTAATCCTATCATTTAATGCTATAACCTACAATCTGAGCTACTAACAGCATCATTAAATAACCAAAAATAAATAAAATATGTGCCTTGGACTGCACAACCACCATATTCCCAAAATTACCAAAACCCAAATATTTTCTTTCATTTGATGAATGAAGAAAGACTTCATAGGCTGTACGTCTGTTCGCCTACTAATAAGACAAATGTACTGATACTTACTTGCGTATGAACTGTTTATCCCCAGTCAATATTGCACCCACAGGGGCTCCCAATCCCTTACTAATACAGAATGTGGCAGATGCAAAATCTCTGACAATGCGTGATGCTGGTACTTTTAGGTAAACTGCTGCATTGAACAACCGGGCACCGTCCATATGTAGAGGTATGTGAAGTTTATTAGCACGTACTGCCAGCTGAAAAAGATTTTGTGATAGTTTTTTTCTTTCATAATAGATGGCATTGGTGAAGTATTAAAAACATACTGAGGTTCTAATTTATTTTTAATTAGTACTTTAACCATTTACAAATATATTTTTATGTGCAAATATTTTCTTACTGAACAGATTTATACACCATACAAACTGGTGATACTTTGGGTTGCATTTAATTGATTCCATGCTGTAAGCATAATCCATTATTACTGTGGTATCTAAATTTTAAAATTGTTATAGCATTTAATACTGTAGTTTGAGAAATATACCTGTCACTATTACAGGTGTAAAGGGGCTTCTAAAAATGTTAAAATCACTCCCTACATTACTTACATCATCTAACCATTCCAATGACAACACTCTTCCGCCACACCAATTTTGGGTGTTCTCAACACAGATGAGAGATGTCATTGGTTCGTGGTCATCTGTGTGATTTCGCACTTTCTCCTCCATATCATCTAAGTCAAATGTTCCATCTGGATTGTTACGCAGTGGCCATATTTGTACTCCAGCAATCTGCACATAAATTACTTTAATAATTTCAGTCACTTCTACTTTTGTGACTAAACTGCTTTTAGTGGGTTTTGACTTATATACTTCTTCCTTAAAATATTTCCACATTGTGTGGATTGTATATTTCTTATGTTATGATTACATAATAGCACTGCTCTGGATAAAATCATTTTAATCAAATCTGGTTTCACAAGTCAATAAAAATCAACTAAATGCAGTTTTTGTCCAAACTGAACATGAAAATCTTTGCTTCTATGAGAACCTAACATTTCATGGACTATCATCACATATGCCTAGACACGTTTTTGAGTATGTTCAAGAAATTCTTCACAGGATTGCATATCTGTGCTGTGCACATTGTTTGCTTATGTTGGGCACTGCTTTGTGGAATATCATGTGACCAAATTTTTCAAAATTTGTTACATATCATACCTGTGCTGGACCACCCTGTTCAAACAAGAATGTATGACTTTTCTCCCCACATATCATTTCACTTCCTCTCTGGCTGCAGTGAACCATGACTGGAAGAAGCATTAATAATAATACAATAGCTGCAAGAATTATACCGATTTTAAAGATGTTTCCACAATGTATTTGCTCAACTTGCATTTTATTAATAGAAAAGAACAGGTATTTGAACAGAAATGAATATGCATTATTCTCATCATACACATTTTGCAAAATGTTCGTACTTGCTAATAGGTTTGCCATTGTCCCACTTGGTACAAACAATCCACTTTCTTTTCCGAGTAGAGCTGCTGCTTTTTCTTCCAGTGCTGCAAAAGCACAGAAGCTCATGAGGTCAAATAGTGGGATTAGAACAATCACTTTTCATTAGCAAATACAAAGCTAATTCATGTTTTACCTGATTTTATGCATGTGCTCTGAAGTATTATTTGCTAATGATATTTACACACAGTATTTTAGTAATTTATAAAGATCAACTAGTATTGCTAGAATAATGAAATATATGAGACTGTGATGGGCTAGACATGTAGCTAGGATGAATGGTGACAAGAAATGCATAATAATTTGGGGAGGAAACATCTTAGAATAAAGCCGCTTGGAGTACCAAGAAGGAGGTGGCAGGTAGAGCTCCATACATCACCACTAGATGGAAGTAAGGTGAGGGGTCAGTTTCATGCTCTGGTTGCTGTAACTCAATATCCATTGGATAGGAGGCTGTGTGAGCCCACACCCAGTCTTCTGGTAGTGGCAAAGAGAAAAATTTTGCCCCTGTCAGGAATTGAACCGTTGTTCAGCCCAGAATCAGCCACATTCCTTTTGGTTGAGCTATCCTGACTCACTATCACAGTATAACACTGTCCCTAATTTCTGTTGTTTTTAGTAATTCAAGTAAATTTAAATTCAAAATAATGTAAATATATACCATTGACTGTTGGATCTTCACCATAAACGTCATCACCCACTGCCGCTTCAAACATAGCTTTGCGCATTTCCTGTGTTGGTTGTGACACTGTATCACTCCTCAAATCCACAACCCGTACCTGAAAAATTGTTTTTTCTTGTATGTGCCTTGCATTTTCACATCAGGTAAATAAGTTTAGATGGTAATAAATCTTCCAAATATGCAATGTTGGTTCATGTGATTTTTCTTGTAGAATATACAACAGCAGGATAGCAACCATATTAATCTATATATAGTTAATTAAAATTGTCACTCTTTCTGGCAAACACATTTCAGCCCCAAGTTGTTTACTTGCATTTTCTTTTAACTTAAATATTAGTCAACCTGAAACCAAGTCCCACAATTGAATGAAATCTATAGTACCATTATTTTTGTATTAAAGCCTGAACGATGTTATATATCAAAGACATTTAACATAAAATTATCTGCGTTCAATGATAAATAGAATAGCCAAGACATTCATAAGATACTATTAGTTACTGTCTTAAATCTTTAACATCTTACAGTGCCTTTGCTTCCCATGATCTTCAAAGAAGTCCCACAGTTTCCTGGCAATCTGTTGTGTGCTCTGTTGAAATGTAGAACAAATTCAGTACTGATAATATGCTTAAATATGCACTTTAACATAGACACTCTGATAAGCATTTGACAAATCAGAAGTTTCTGGCCCAGTAAGTTAAAGAAAAGACAAAAAGTAACACTCTATGTCCAAGGTTCATACCATCTGATAGCAGTGGCTTTCGATAATATAAACATTTGACCATACCATAGTCCATTCATCAAGAAGTCAATACAATAACAGGCATTTTGTATAATTAGTTCATGAATAATGTCTTATTCATAATAACATATCATGTTTAATTGGTAAATAATGAACATGAAACTTAACAGTTATTTTAAAAGAGAATTAGCCCAAATATTGTGTGGCTGAAATGTTGAGTAACGATACGAGCATATAGATTGCGAAACCATTAAACGCCGCATGTCTTACACATTTTTAAAAGTGAGCTACAACCAAAGTAACAACGGTCAAACGTATTTGAAAATTGAGGGCATAATTCTTTGTGTTGAAAAGGAGAGAGGATTAACTGCTGGGATCCTAAATTTAGGTTTAGTAGCATCCATTACTACAAATACATATACGCATGCATTCTCTTAAGTATACAACTCCTGACCTAACAAACAGTATCAACGAAGACTTCAGCACAGATAACTTTAAGCACAGACAATAACTTTCTGCGACAAGACAACCAGGCGGCCCTTAACCACAATCCCTACGTTATGACGAAAGTCTGTGGGTATGATAATATGTTGCTGCTTTGTTAGGCCATTAGAGGTGGTGAATCGTGGTCAGAGCTACTGCCATCGATTACAAACATAGTAATCATATACTTCGATAGGTTTGCCGGAGAAAGTCCGTGGTGGGGGGTGGGGTGGGGGGTTTGAAGCGTTTGAAGCAAAGTTCGAATGAATTACAGGTACGTGTAATGGAATATTGATGGTGGCAATATGTTAAAACTTATTTTGAAATTATTTTAGAAAGGCACAAAGTTGTGGAATTTTGTTTTGATTGAATCCGCTATTGTATTTTGAGGCGAAACATTTCAATATTTATGCTAAGGTGAACTGCATATCTTTGTTGAGAAAGAGTGAAGAATGTGTGATTTTTTAAGTGCGTGTAACATTTTTAAAATTTAGTGTTGTTTCTTTCCTAAAATAACCAAATCCACTGCGTCAATTATAATTATACATAATGGTCATTACAGTATAGAAATATACAAACCTTGTACTGCATACTTGTGCATTAATCATACATGCTAGTCAGACAAAGTAGCCACGAACTCATGTAGGGCAATACATATGTGAAATTTGATCTCTTTTGCTTTGGCCTTCTACAGTAATGGACCTAATGTTGCAGTGATATAAAGCAATTTTCATCCAACTAAGAGCTGGAAGTTTTCATTATCTACACGCAGTAATTTTTGAAATGGCGCCAACATGCGCCGTTGCTATTTGCTGTTCTGTTTAATCATAGTAATCACAACAGCAACGCTGCCAATAGTAATTTATGGTTTCTTAGAACATATGGTTGATACATACGCCTTAAACTATTAATATATATGCTTGACCAAGTGCTGGAAGATGTTTTGACATACCTGCATTGAATATGTTTTAAATCAAACTTCTGCATTCTAAAATTTTGTGTAAAAATCGAGCATTTACGAACAGAAGGTCCGTGACCGCCCTGAGGTCAGGTTACGTGTTCGAGGCGAGTGACAATTTCACGAAGGGAAAGTTTTCTTACATGCCCAACTGCTACAGATGTTTGGTTCTAGTAGCAGTAATAACTTATTACAAAGTCGTCTGCGTCTTGAAACCAAATCTGTTTAACATGATCGTTACCTTGAGGCCATGTTTGAATGAGTCATACCAAAGGAAACAGAATATTAATTCCCTTATCATTAGCACCTGGATTATTTATTAAGCAGATATATACATAAAAGTCTTACAAAAAAATGTAATAGAAATGAAACGTTTTAGTTAAACATGAATAAACTTTACTCTTTGTAGAAGTTAAATTTCATTCATCGTTACGAATGGAAATAGTAAAATGTCTCATTAGCTGTGAATTCCAATGCCTACTTTAATAATTCACACTTTCAAATTTCTACCTCTTTGCTACGGCGGTGTTACTGCAGTGCTCCCTGGCGGTATACATTCATTTTGTCACGTGATCAAAGGATAGCGGGCGTCGGCCGCTGGCGCAAATCCACTCTTGCTGTAACTGTCATATGGTCGAGGACGGTGTTAGCACTTTTCACTCCACATGTACCGTAGTAACAAAAGATCAGTTGTGTGGTGTAGATAGCAAGGACTTGGGTGTTTTACAGTTGAATATTCTACAGAATTTCAGTAACGTTACGGAAGTTGTGAAAGAGTTTAAATTTGTTCGGCGTGTGTACAATCAGTGTGGTGCCGTCTAGAAACATTTAATCTCTGCTCACAGGCCCCTGTATTCTTCAACATGGCGGATAGTGACACGAAAGTTGACCGGTCCGATCCGGAATTGAAATACCTGTCTGTTGATAGAAATATGTTCAATGATCCTGCCACACAAGCGGAATGGACTCAAAAAAGGTTAGTGTGGGTTCCGCACGAATCCCATGGCTTTGTTGCGGCCGGTATCAAAGGGGAACGTGGCGACGAAGTGGAGGTTGAAATCGTGGAGACCGGTAAAAGACAACTGGTTGCCAAAGATGACATCCAGAAAATGAATCCGCCCAAATTCGACAAAGTGGAGGACATGGCTGAATTAACCTGCCTGAACGAAGCCTCAGTACTCCATAACCTCAAGGACCGATACTACTCTGGGCTCATTTATGTAAGTGTAAAAATTTTACCTTAATTCTTTGTGTGAAATTAAAGGATGTGTACATAACATATTTCCGACAGGATTGTGTCTTAATTTTTCCCAAACTCTTGTGAAAATTCTAATAATGGCAGCCCATGTACACATTTGGATAACTGCCATGTTGTAAACTGACAGTTTAAGAATGTATAAGAAAGTAAGTTTTCTGCCATAACAGGTTGATTATTTTTGGATTGATGGATAGCACATTTAATTTCTGTACTATGTGTTGCGTTTTGAAGGTTTCAAAATTAACACAAGATGAGTTGTGCTGCAATATGCAGTTTTGGGAGTAGGCATTTTGTTCTCAAGATTTCACCCACTTGTATGAATTTTTCCCCTCAAAAATAATAGTGTGTATTATTCATTACACGTAAAAGATGAAAAACAAGTAAAAATGTTCTTGAGTTTGTTTTTTATTGTAATTTAAATTCTTCTATACATCAAATGTCTACATTAACAGTATGGTAATCAGTTGTGTTAGGCAACTTTGATGGTTCGCATTAACAAGTTCTTGTTCTTCAATTTTTGATGCTGGGGGTTTCAATGTATGACTTCAGCTTTCGGATGATTGTGTCAGCTGTTGAAAATTATCCGTTTCAGCAAATATTGCAGTTGCAATGTTGGGCAGCACACCTGTTCAGCTCCACCAGTCCACACCATCAAATTCAACTCTACACTTACTGTATGTCCTATGAAAGGCTGCCAAAATGCCAAACCATTACATAGTTACCCCGAAGATGGCAACTGCAGAGTTTGCCAAAACGTAATTTTTAAACTTTTATGCATTTCATTCCCAAAGGCTAAAGTTGTACATTACAAACTTAACCAGGTGTTGTGTAATTCACTTGGAAGTATCCAGTTTTCTCTTTAAGATAAAGCCCTGTCCTTTCGTTCTTCAGACTGTTTTCTCCAAGGTCTATGGAAAATTTTCGTTGAACTTCCTTCTCATATCGTGCCAGTAAGAACTATACCGTGAAATATAACAATTTACTTTATGATTCTTACATCGTTGCAATACAAAACATTTAATTACCTTTTACAGAAGTGCGGCTGTAATTACATTGATTGGTATTTTGTGGTATGTTTATTTTATAAAATATATGTTAATATTTTTATATACTAGGGCAGAACGCTTCTTTCGGAGCTCCTCAGAGGGGTTGGTCAAGTTTTTAAAAAGCAACGAACCCCTTCGGGGGGGTTGGTTGCGTTTTAAAATCTTGAGTAAGACACTAAACTCGGCATTGTTGTGTTGTACTCGGCATTGTTGTGTTGTACTCGGCATTGTCGTGTTCCACAACAATGCCGAGTTTGTTTATACTCGGCATTGTTGATGACGTAATTTATTGACGACAACGAGGAATCACAAATTTTTATAGTAAAGATAGATGTGTTGTACTCGGCATTGTCGTGTTCCACAACAATGCCGAGTTTGTTTATACTCGGCATTGTTGATGACGTAATTTATTGAAGACAACGAGGAATCACAAATTTTTATAATAGATTCTTAAAATATATTTTAATGAATGATATTTGTTATTGTTTATTCTGCCTTTTGTATAAACATAGTTTTTAATCATCAACCTTTTGAAAGAAACTGCATGTAATGCTTTTGATGTGTTTCTCCTCAGCTATTGATGGAGTTTTCTCTGTATGACCCATTAAGAATAATTTCATTGGGTCATGTTTTTCTGTTATGTACTTCAATTTATTTAAATTCAACATGTACTATATATATATTTTATTGCTGAATTTAATTTTGTGGTGAACTTTAGTATGCATGAGCTAAACATTTTCGTACTGTGTAAAAGACAGGTTGTCCAGGCCTGAGGCCAAGTTTTCTACACCTTTTAGTGGAGAATTCCTGGGTTATTAACATATGCATATTTAACATTGGTTAAAGCAACGTTCGTCTTTCAGTTGAAGCAGATATTTTCCTGTTTATGACACATTATGTGGTCTGAAGTTTGAAATATTGAAAGCAGTAACGTCGTAGTAAATTATATTTTAATTCTGGTTACAATTAACGAAAGCTCGTGTCACAGCACAGAGGTCGCTGCCTATCATTAAAACTAATGATGCGTGTGGAGTCACCCAGCAATAAAGTTGCGAATGCATTTTCAATGCGTGTTTGCAGGATTCAGTACAATAATTATTTCGTGATAAATGTCGGCGTTGTTTGAAACGGATCGTCTTCTCTCTCTGTCTCCGTTGCCCTTTCTCTTTTGCTCGGCTCCCTCCAGCTGAGCTGCAACAAGTACAAGGTCGTTCGTTTTCACTCTCCACATTGTGCATCATCAACTTGTTTTTAGATGAAAATGCCCTCCTCACTGCTTCAGAGATTGTTTACCTTTTACTGTAAGCTTGTAGTAATTTGTACGGTCTACAATGTGCTCAGGAATTTTTCTCAATGCGGTCATTAACGTATCTCTTACTAAGGGTACCTCGATAATGGATAAGTAGTTGGAACACTGTAAATAGCGTTTCTTTAGTACACCATTTTCACAATTTGGCTAGTTATATGTATTTTTTGTGCCGTGTAGAAATTGGGTAAGCAGGGTGTTTACATAATAGCAGCACAAATGTAACTGTGGATTGTGGCAGAGAAAAGTTGGAATACGGCTGCGCCGAGTTAGTTGCGCGGTAAAGCGTCTGACAGTGATTTAAGCGTAGTTATCAAAACTGGTTCAGCGCATGTAAAAGTTTTTGGTAAACAGACTTAGGACAAGTTTAGGCACAGGCATTTTATTCTAGGAATCGGTGAACCAGCACTTTGTGCGTTCCTGTTGGTCTGAGCTGGTTTTGAGGCCCGCCAAGTCCCGGACCGAGCGAGTTCTGAAAAACGCCATAGTTTTCAACATCCCACCGCTTGATGTCTCTGGCACTCATGCCAGAGGCTGGGTGCGTTCCTTTTCAAAAGATACGCAGGATACATTGGAATGTATTTTGAACGAGCTGCTTATCTGGTAGTGTGTCTAAGATGTGATTTCGGGTAATTTTTTGAAAGGGAAAAACAACTACATGTTATTTCACTCCTTTTATTATCACAGTATTTCTTAAAAACGCCGTTACCATGACACAAACTTCTCAGGTGTTTGGGAATTTCGGATTTTACCCCGGAATCCCTCTACGTCCCGCTGTGAGGTAGATCGTATATAGAGTATCAGTTTGCGTCCGTAACACGTTTAACTCTCTTTAATCCTGGAAGTTATGTGACAGATCACTGAGGTGTTTGTAGCTGTTGTTTTAAGCTTCCTGGCATAAATTAGCCTATTTTCAACATCTGTTAACAGCGCCTCCAGTACTAGGTCACAGGGGGATAAGTAGACTTGAAAAGAATACTTGTATTTTCTTTGAATATATTATTCTTAGAATAAACAACAATTATTTTCCTCACCAACATTAATGGAGACGTGTTATGTTTTATTTTATGCAAAAAAAAAAGTAAAGCTGTCACATACGTCATTTAGGCGCTTGGGCGGAGTGAGAGGATGTATATAGCTCATAGTCGCACTAGATGGGGGTGAGTGGTCAGCGTCACAAACTTCAGAATACATCGTTTGATTTTGCTTGACAAGGGGCGTGTCTTGAGACTCTTGGAACTCGTTGACATTGCCCTGTTATTGCAGTTAGAAATTTAGCAGCAAGCCAACCAGCTCTCATAAGTTAACGAAGCCTGTATCTGGCACGCCGAACATATGCATGTGACATTCTGCTCCTCAAAGTCGTGGTGTTCACTTTAATGGCTTTTTGGAGCACTTCTAGCTCGCCACGTTGATGTGACAGGTAAGTAATAGAACGAGGCTTCTAATGCTGTTCCGTTCACAAAGCCCTCGTTCAAGTCGGGGAAGACTGCAGGTCGGATTTAGGCCATCTTGTCACATGAAAACAGTTTCTAATTCAAGTCATTAGATTTATGCCACCATCTTACGTAATTAAATGGAGCAGTATTCTTCAGAAGCTGGTAGTTATGGTAAATTGCGAAGGGAGTACCAAGGAGGAATAACAGGGAGCGTTAACAGTTGGACAAACCAGTGGTATTCAACCTGGGGTACGCGAAGACATCTTAGGGGGCACGTGAAATTTTTTAAAAAATATATATTTTATGATAAACACTGAATAATCAGTAATGTAATTTATTTAATTTAGATGTAGATTATATACTACGTATAACTTGAATTATACACCAACAACTTTGGGGGTACAAAGTTGAAGAGAAATTATATCTGGGGGTACGCGAACAAAAAAAGGTTGAATACCACTAGGATAAACGATAGCAGTTGGTTCCAGCACGTGTTCCCGGTCATGTAAGTTGCCTACTTTAAGGCGTCCTTCAATTCTTTTGTGTTGTGTTAGCTTCCGAATATAATTTAACCAGCAAAATCACCATGGAATTATTTGAAATAGCAACACCATCAAGACTATAGAATGGCGATAAATTAGAGGATGATTTGAAGGGCCTGTAATTATTTATTTATAACACACACCAAACTCTTACGTTCTACAAAACGGTCACATAACATAGAAGTTTTTTTTTCGCGTGTAGTCGCGGAAGTTCGTAAGTAAGTTTTTCGTGTGTGTTAGAAATAAATATAATTACACGCCCTTCAAATCGTCTGCAAATTTATGGACATTTGAAGGGCATGTAATTATTTACAACGCATACAAAAAAAATACATACTATAAAACAGACACAACATTCAAGTTTTTTTTTATCTGGCGGGAATAAATTATTCTGCTTTGAACGTTGTTTGTGATGCAATTCGCCTTTCATTTTAATCGAGTGAATTACACAATTATCGACGTTATTGGGGTCAGTTTGCATCGAAGAGTTTGTTTAAGAACATTATATCTCATACTTTTGTATTTGATTACTGCTTATTGCGCATTGATGGTACAGTCTGTGTCTAACTTGTTCGAAGGTTTAATGGGAACAGTTGAGAAATGATAGAATGCTGTTATTTTATGGAAGTACGAGTATGGGACTACTGAAATTTGTTTAATGCCTTATTGATTACCAGTTCAATTATTTTCATATGGGAGTATGCCCCAAAACCAGAGATAACCATCCTTTTTGGTGTGGCTTATAATCACTGTGTGACTGCTGAGGAAAAGCTGGGAATTTACATATTTAGATTACAGTTATGCACTTTAATCTGCTGTACTTACTGGCCCAAGAGTTAGTGTGTGATAATGTTTTGGAAAATTAAACGAATTAAAACTACTTATGAAGATTCTAAAATTCTCGCGTTCACCGCAAAAACCCTTTCGAGGGCACCAGGGTGTTGGAGATAAATACGTAGGATGTAACAAAAGATTAGTTTATTTGAGAAAGATTAAGATGTCAGTCTTAATATATCTTGAGATTACCTTGAAGAGGAACTGAGGGAAACCAAGATATCATCGGGTTAGTCGAAGCCTGATTATGAAACAAATGCTTTGACTAGTGTAATCACGTCCAGGTGGACATGATTGGTCTCCGCATGTCTGAGTTTGTATCGACCTGCAATCACTTGTCATCTAGAATTACCTGCTGTTCGGGGACCCTTGGGGCTCTTCATCCGTCATTCATGTGGACATACGCAGTGGCGTTTCAGGCTAGACACTGTGCATTGTTTTAGGGACGGCGTTGCGATGGCTACATGCAGTAATATAATAAATTAACTGTAGACCATAACGAACAAATTTTTCGTATGCGTACTGAATTATGATCCAAAATACAAGAGAAATGGACACTGTCACGTGTCTTCGTTACTGATTGCATAAATAAATAAATTACGATATTAACCTGGCCTCATTAAAATATACATGAAACATTTTTGATTAATTAAATTAATCGAATATGTAATGAGATCGGTGTAAGCCTAATGTTTCAAATTCAATTATGTAAAATTTATAAAATTATACGCATATTTGCATATTTATTGGTGACGACGAGACTGGGATTTTGTCGTCGGGTTTTAGATGATGTTTGCATGTTTCTTCACTTAACGAACTTCGAAAATTCCTTTCTATTTAATGTGTCTAAGAAAACACATTTCAGATAGCCATGAAGCTAATTTAAGTATCCACCGGAATTGGACTTAACTTTTTAATGCAATAGTCATGAATGGAATAACTTTTTCCAGAGACCATGTTGAGAATAAATTCCTTGCTGCCAGCTTTCTGAACACGTTCGCAACGAGAAGGTACGAGAATGCGTCATTTACCGTTGCCATTTTCTCAAAACTGCGTCGGGTTATAGTATTTTTAAACCTTTGATCCTAATAAAATCTGACCCACGTTAAACAGAAATAAACAATGCATTTTACGTAATGCACGATAATTACGTAGTGTTCCCGTTTTTATATATTATAAGCTATTTGCGTAGTGTTGTTTTATCGATATGTGAAAATGTTTAGAAGTGGCCATTTTTATGCCTCGTTTATTGCTAACGCTATTATGAGCGAATTCTGCAGTCTCCTGAAATACCAGCGGAACATTCCAGAAGACTTGAGAGTTGCGAAATACAGGGCGTTTCATTTAAAACGCAACTTTTAACTACTACACATGAATCTGTTCACAACGTTAAATGGCAATATTGCAACATCGAATTGCAGTCGTAGCTCGTTTTTGCAGTTGATGCAGTACTTGAAATCGATATGACCGTTATTTAAGCAGTTCACAGACACTTTGCCGTAAATTTCGTTACTAGTAAGTGTTATTGTCTTATTCTGTACGCTTTTCTGAATGACTCGCGATCAGCATCGAACGATTTTAATGCGAAGTAATATTCGAGAATGAACAACCTCTGACCCTGAATACAGCATGTTTGCATCTGCACAGATTTTAGGAGTCTATTAGAAGATAGTGGAACTGCTTTTGTATTTCATTTTTGTACCATAGCACGTGATTATTACTGGGTTTCGTCTAGAATGGTACGCTTTGTATGATTAACAGTTTAACAGGATTTTAAGTTGTCACGAAAGATTTGTTTCTGTGTAGGAGTGTTGTTTTTTTGTAGAGAGGGAAAGGTTGGACGTTCAGACCCTTGCCTTCTCCGCTATATTTAGTGGGAACGGCCTTCGCGTGACGTGGTTCTAGCGTTAACTTTTTTATTGAAGCATGTTTGATATTCCTTGTGGCTGTGTCCTGGTTGCAAATTGTGTGCAGTCGTAGGTCTTATTCAAAACATTGGTTAGTCGAGACGGAACAGGTACCTTTTGTTCTCAATCGCTCCAACAGCCAGTGGCTAATACAACGGACACATTCAAGATAATAAAAAAAAAATAGGCATGGTCGGAATGTCTTGAGTCAGTGGCTTTGACCGTCTACACAACACGTATTGCATGCCAGTTCAAGCCTGGGCCAAGTCTCTGACTTATCTGTCTGTATAACAGGTGGACTTGATACTGGTCATTGGTTTTTTAGTAAACAAAGCAGGGATTTGTGCGACCCACGTATTTCTTAGAACATAGGACCAGTTTCGTTTCGTAGCTGCCCTGAGGATGAGAGCAGAGATGGCACTCGAAACGTTGGCGGAAGAAATGGTTCTTTCACCATTCAGCCACCTGAGGCTTGTTACCCGAGAGTCTTTCATCAACTTCGGTCGACGCGAAAGCTTAACTTTGTACAAAGTTATAGAGTATTATGTGAACCTGTTTGCAGTAGTAGATGTGATTTAGTATTATAGCGTGTTTAACGAAATGATTTGGCGTCTCAATAAATTTCCCCGAATGTGTAATCTTACGGCCCGAGGATTGATTAAGGGTGGTTGTGGCCCGAGTTCTGACAAAGGTTGGCAATCCCTGATTTAAAGTTAGCACGCCTGGCATTTCGAAGCCGCGTGTTACTTTCCTCTGTTTGTAATAACGTGCACCTAAGAGTTTTCTCGGAAGCTGTTGCCTCCCGAATTGGAATAGAGCCACGCGGGGTGACGTTTAGCGGAGGTATTGTTTGTATATTTTTACGAAACTACGTAACGCGATCATGGATTCGTGCGTATTTCTTACAGATATCGTCACTTCAGGCGCTTGGAAACGTGTTTATACAAGAACTGACACGCGTTTACACACCTTTAATGAATGTGACCACCTTCAAAGTACCCTTCTTCTAACTATACGCGCATTCCAAAGTCTTCATCATTCCTGGCAACGTTGCTGGAAATAATGTCTGAAAGTTCTTCCAGTGCGGTTGAACCATTCCTCTTGAGTGTCTGTCTGCAAATGATTTGAAATGAAACCCTCTGCCGAAACTGTTTTTGGCAAGAAATTGCTTCACCGAAATTTTTGTGCGGGTAAGCACATTTGCATTATGCAGAATCACATTCTTCGGTAAAAGATTTTTTGGTCTTCCGACGAATGGGCTATCGTGAACATTGAGATTAAGGTGGAGTGATTGATTGACTGTTTTGGAGGACCATACTTGTAGTGAATAATTTCTATTTTTGACATCCCCGGAATAAGAAATGCAGCTGAGTACTCGTTGGATGAATATGGAGGCTGTTTATCTGAAGCGTTGAGTTCCTATGCTGACGTCATAATAGTTTGGTCGACGGTAACTACTGGTATGCTTGTAGTTCCGAGAAAATGTACTTCGATAACAGTTGCTTGCATTGTATTCTAGGTAGAGTAATCAAGATTGGTGTTACCAGGGTTCTTTTTTTTCCGGGCAGTAAAATTGTGTTATGGAAATAACCTAACTACAAGGAGTAGGTTGTCCTTGAGAACCTGATATTCGCTTAGCTTCTTATGGAAAACCCTGCCTTAGCAAGAATTCACCCTTGGACCCTTATCATCTGCCAGATTAATCCAGTTCACAGTCATTACTTTAGTTAAAATACACCTTAATATTATTCTCCAGCCTGTGTACGTATCTCACCTTGATGTTTTCTGATCAAAATTTTGTAAACAATTCTTCTCCTTCCAATGCCTTCTGCATGCCGCCCGTATTATTTTTGTTGATCGCCCTGATAATATTTGGTGTAAGAGTTCGTGAAGTTTTCCTCCAAGGCTAATTGCGTTTTTTTTTCTGTTTAGGACGTGTCCAAGGTCCTCTGTAATTTTCCGTAACTTTTATTTTAAGGTGAGGGGTTATCGTTCTGTCAAAACCTCTACCTGGAAGACCGCTGTGTGGTAACTTGGGATCATTTTAACATTGCCTCGTTTTCTGCAGACACAGTATTACTGAGTATTACATCGGTCTGGTTACGCAAATCATATTGAACGTGAATCTAAAGCGATTCTAAGTTCACAGAAATAGTGACGAATAAGAGAACGTGCTAACAAAGCGAAAATTTTCCAACGACGATGAATGGCATATTCTTCCATTACAGTCCATTGCTCTGCGTCTACATTGAGGCTTAAAATTCACTTTTAGGTTAAGATACGGAATGTTTGTTGGGAAATCTTACAGGGAAGGGTCATTTAGGACAGTGGTATTCAACCTTTTTTGTTCGCATACCCCCCAGATATAATTTCTCTTCAACTTTGTACCCCCAGAGTTGTTGGTGTATAATTCAAGTTATACATAGTATATAATCTACATCTAAAATAAATTAAATTAAATTACATTACTCATTATTCAGTGTTTATCATAAAATAAT